>NW_027507687.1:0-600000 GCF_037356315.1 Lithobates pipiens
TGCCTTTGGCCAATCATGGCTCTCACAGCAGATTGCGCTGTGATTGGCCAAAGCATGCAGGTCAGGTACATGCTTCGGTAAATCGGCGGCCATCAAAACACTGCAATTTTTGCAGTGCGTTATGGGGCGCTCAGCGGTGCTCGAATTTGCCACGAATGCCCTGTATGTATGTTTGTTCTGCGAACATCGGGACTATCCCTATTCTTCTTCAGAAATGCAACAGTGGCCTTATGCCCTGTACACACAGTCGGACATTCTAACAGCAAAATCCATCTGAATTTTTCCGATTTCTTTTTTTTTGTTGTCTCAAACTTGTCTTGCATACACACGGTCACAAAGTTGTCGGAAAATCCGATCGTTCTGAACGCGGTGATGTAGAACACGTACACCAGGACAATAAACGGGCCAATAGCTTTCATCTGGCAATTTATTCTGAGCATGCGTGCCACTTTGTCAGTCGGAATTGTTAACACACGATCGGAATTTAAATGATTCGATTTTGTTGCCGGAAAATTTTCGATCCTGCTCTCAAACTTTGTGTGTTGGAAATTCCAACGGAAAAAGTCAGATGGAGCCCACACACGATCAGATTTTCCGACAACACGATTCAATCGCACATTTTCCATCGGAAAGTCAGAACGTGTGTACAGGGCATTAGATGTATGTTTTTGATCCTTGTAACGTCAGAAAAGTGTACAGCGGACAAGGGCACAGAGTGATGTTAGCATCTTCTTTCAATCTAGAGCAGTACACCTGTGAATTTATGATACCATCAATGAAATACAGCTCCCCAACCCCAGCAGCACTTATGCAGCCCCAAAGAAGGACACTGTCACCACCATGTTTCACTGTAGGCATTTTTTGTACTCCTCACCTCAGCGATGCTGTACAGTTTTGAAGCCATCAGTTTACAGTGAACAGATAACAGATTCCCAGTAGTCTTCTTTTTCAGAATGTGCCCTGGCAAATTTTTAGGCTGGCTTTTTTGTGTATGGGCTTTAGGAGAGGCTCCCTTCGTGGACGACAGCAATGCATGCCATTCCTCTGCGGTGTACGCCATATTGTGTCACAGGAACACCAGTTTGGCTTTATACGTCTTTAGCTAACTGTAGTGAACTTGCATGGTGGCTTTTTTTGTTATTTTTATTAGATTTTTTTTTTTTAACCCTTTATTTAATCCTTTTTTGCTACAGTATTCTGACTGATAAGTAAAGCCTTCAACTTTCTTGTGTAAAGAAATTATTTTCTTTCTCAGGACATTTCTCTTCCATGCGGTGCCATTGCTGACAGCATGAAATTGGAAAGAGTTTTCTTAAGTAACACCCTTTTATAAATCGACCATCTGCTGGACACCTGTTCAATGAATAATTACACTCGGATGTAGTTGAATTCTTGTAAGGATTTTGTTTAAAATTTAGCTTTGATCCTACGACTTTCATTGGGGTGCATTTTTGCAACATGGTCTTGAATTCATTTGTTAGGAAAAAATACTTTTTTTGTGTGTGCAAATTAACCACTTGCCGACCGCTGCACGACGATGTACGTCCTATTTTTGAAGAGGGATATCTCGGTAACGGCAGCAGCTGCTGCCACAACCGAGATATCCATCTCTTCAGGCGGCGGTCAGCTGTACGATAACAGTGGTCTCCGCGGCGGATTCGCCGCGAGATCACCGCTATCGGCGGCGGGAGAGGTGCCACCCCCCCTCCCGCACCTTCCGCCGCTTACAGGAGCCGTCGGTAGCGGCGGAGGCGATCGGGTCCTTTCATCTGCTGGGTATGGAGACGAGTGAGGCTAAGATGGCCCCCACTCGTCTCTATACCATAGGAGGGCGGAAGCGATGTCAAAACGTCACTTCCGCCCATACCTCTTAAAGGTATATTTTTTTTAAATGTCAGATTTTTCTCTTTCTTTTTTTTTTTGTTGCATTTTAGCCCAAATATGAGATCTGAGGACTATTTGACCCCAGATCTCATATTTAAGAGGACCTGTCATGCTTTTTTCTATTACAAGGGATGTTTACATTCCTTGTAATAGGAATAAAAGTGATCCATTTTTTTTTTTTTTTTTTTTTAACAGTGTAAAAATAAATAAAATCAATTAAAAAAAATTAGAAAAAAAAAAAAATTCAAAACACCCCGTCACGACGAGCTTGCGCACAGAAGCGAGCGCATACGTGAGTAGCGCCCGCATATGAAAACGGTGGTCAAACCACACATGTGAGGTATCGCCGCGATCGGTGGAGCGAGAGCAATGATTCTAGCCCTAGACCTCCTCTGTAATGCAAAAATTTTTTTTAAATGTCGCTTATGGAGATTTTTGAGGCTAAAAGTTTGACGCCATTCCACGAGCGGGCGCAATTTTGAAGCGTGACATGTTGGGTATCAATTTACTCGGCGTACCATTATCTTTCACAATATAAAAAAAATTGGGCTAATTTTACTGCTGTCTTATTTTTTTATTCAAAAAAGTGAATTTTTTCCAAAAAAAAGTGCGCTTGTAAGACCGCTGCGCAAATACGGTGTGAAAAAAAGTATTTCAATGACCGCCATTTTATTCTCTAGGGTGTTAGAACCCCCAAACATTTTATATTATTTTTTTTTCTAAGTAATTTTCTAGCAAAAAAAAAACTGTTTTAAACATGTAAACACCAAGTCTGAAAAAGAGGCCTGGTCCTTAAATGGTTAACAAATCTTGGTTGCAATCAGAGGCCCACAGTTGTATGAGTACTTTGTAGTATACAGGCATACCCCACTTTTAAGTACACAATAGGGTTTATTTACTAAAGCTGGAAAGTGCAAAATCAGGCTCACTTCTGCATACAAACCAATGAGCTTCCAGGTTTTATTACCAAAGCTTAATTGAACAAGCTGGGGTTAGAAGCTCATCGGTTTCTATGCAGAAGTGAGCCTGATTTTGTACTTTCCAGCTTTAGTCAATAAACTCCATTGTGTACTTAAAATGTTGTATTAAAAATTCTGAAAGGAAAGTCTTTCTTCAATCTGTTGGGATGTACTCATTTATGCTGAGCACTGTATAACATTTAGTAAAAGAGGGATCTTTTTGGTTTTTAGGTCCAATATTTGTTGAAGGGCTTTTCTACAATCATTGCTCTCTGATTCTGACTTTTTGTTAGGGATTGTTTGTATTGTGCTATTTTCATTGCAGGATTGGCAATATTTTCTCTCTTTTTTGTTCTCACTCCCCATTTTATAAGTTCGCTTCTGATACACTTATGTGCTTCCCAGATGTTCAGCGGGGAAGTGTCGAGTTTGTATTGAAATGTTTCTGGATTACGTTTTTTCTGTCTGATTGCGTGGTAAGGTCAGTCAAGAGGGAGGCATTTCATTTGCAGTTGAATGTGTGGGAATTGTGTGTTGGAAAGGAAAGAGATATTGAGGTGGCAGCGTGGTCTGACAACTAGGGATGAGCTGAACACACCCCCTGGTTCGGTTTGCAGCAGAACATGCGAACAGGCAAAAAATTTGTGCGAACACAGTTAGTCTATAGGACGTGAAAAAAAATCCAAAGTGCTAATTTTAAAGGCTTATATGCAAATTATTGCCATAAAAAGTGTTTGGGGAACTGTATCCTGCCCCAGGGGACATGTATCGATGCAAAAAAAGTTTTAAAAACTGATTTTTTTTTTCGGGAGCAGTGATTTTAATAATGCTTAAAGTGAAACAATAAAAATTAAATATTCCTTTAAATATCGTGCCTGGGGGATCTCCTTAGTCTGCCTGTAAAGTAGCACATCTTTCCTATGTTTATAACAGTACCACAGCAAAATTACATTTCTAAAGGGAAAAATGTAATTTAACCACTAGGTGCCCGTGCTATAACCAAAAGACGGCTACAGCGTGGCGCTCAATTGCCGGGAGGGCGTCCCTGGACATCCTCCAGTTTACTCATTCCCCGCACGCCGCCGTAGGGAAAATCTGTGTTGGCCATGTCCCTTGGACACAGCCAATCACAGATCGTGCTAAATGGACAATCACAGCTTCCATTTAGTACTCGATCAGCTTGTCCAATGAGAGATGATCTCAAGCGTAAACATATGAGATCATTCTCATTGTCGGCTCTCCCTCCTCCCACAAAGACAGCGTATGAGGAGGGAGAGCTTCTGTGCTGCAGCGTGAGCAAACATTAAATAAAACACAGTGCCCACGGTACCTATCAGTGCCATCTGTCCCCAGTGCCACCTGTCCTTAATGCCACGTATCAGTGCCATCTGTCATCAGTGCAATCTGTCATCAGTGCCACGTATTAGTGCCATCTGTCATCAGTCACCTGTCATCAGTGCCACATATTAGTGCCATCTGTCATCAGTGCCACATCAGTGTCACGTGCCATGTATTAGTGCCATCTGTCATCAGTGCCACATCAGTGTCGCATGTCATCAGGGCCATCTGTCATCACTGTCACATTAGTGCCATCTGTCATCAGCCACATGTCATCAGTGGCACATATTAGTGCCATCTGTCATCAGTGCCAGATCAGTGTCACACGCCATGTATTAGTGCCATCTGTCATCAGTGCCACATCAGTGTCACATGTCATCAGTGCCATCTGTCTTCAGCGTCATGTGTCATTGTCCTGGTGCTCCAGGGCCTTCAAAAGTGTAATAGGTAGTCAACAAGTTAGATGTGTAATTTATGCTCCTAGAAATCCTGATGGTGATCCCTGCATGTTGGGCCTCTCTATGTGGTTAGACTGTGAAAAAGTCCCACAAATGTGGTATCGCCATACTTAGGAGTAGCAGAATGTATTTTGGTGCGTCATTTGTGGTATACACATGCCATGTGAGAGAAATAACCTATTACAATAACAATTTTGTAGAGAAAAAAACATCTTCATTTTGCAAAGAATTGTGGGAAAGAAATGACAACATTAAAAACCTCACCATGCATCTTACTAAATACCTTGGAATGTCTGCTTTCAAAAAAGGGGTTATTTGGGGGGTATTTGTACTTTCCTGGCTTGTTGGAGTCACAAGAAATGAGATACATCAGTAAACACCAGTACATCAGGTGTGATCATTTTTTTATGATTTGCACCACAGCTTGTAGACTCTTTCACACAGACCAAATAATATCCACTAATTTGGGTTATTTTTACCAAAGATATGGAGCAGTATAAATTTTGGTCAAAATTTATGAAGAAAAATACATTTTTATTCAAAATTTTCAGTCTTTTTTCATTTATAGCGCAAAAAATCAAAAACCGGGAGTTGATCAAACACCACCAAAAGAAAGCTCTATTTGTATGTAAAAAATCCATTTGGGTACAGTATTACATGACTGAGTAATTGTCATTCAAAGTGTGAGAGCACTGAAAGCTGAAAATTGGTCTGGGCAGGAGGGGGGTTTAAGTGCCCAGTAGGCAATTGGTTAACAGCTGTAATGTATTGTCGGATCCCGGCAATATAGATAAAAAGCATTGAAAAAAACTGGCCAAAAAAACAAAATGGCATGGATGTCGCCCCCCCCCCCTCCCATCCATACCAGGCCCTTCAGGTCTGGTATGGATAATTAGGGGAACCCCGCACCAAAATAAAAAAAATATATATGATGCGGGGTCCCTCAGGCCCTACTTACTCTGAACAGCAGTATACATACTATATGGCCCGCCCTATATACTCTGCAGAAAAAAATGGGCCTTAGGTGTTGGTGGTGGGTGCAGGAATGGGCCCTGCTGTGAAATATCAAAATTTGAAATAAAGTGGTCCCTGTTAAACAGTGGCATAAAAATTGGGTCTTTGGTTTTGGTGGTGCCAGAACACTGTAGCCTCTCAGTTACTCTTATTGGGTGCAGGAACAGGCCCTGCTGTGAAATATATCAAAAATATTATATAAAAAATATAGCAATTTGGCCAAGCTAGCATTTAGATGGGGAGCATGTGGATGGCTGGGACTGAATTTCTTTTTACGGTTCAGCAACTGGGGTAGGGAAATTTGCCTGCATAAAATTGGTGGTGTACTGCAAGCAGATTGGCTGCAAGTACTTGGGACACCTATTGCTATACCTTCATTCCTCTCAGTGCAGGTTTTTGAGAGGACTGGAGGTATAACAGGGTTGTAGATCCCAGATGAGGAGCAGTCTGCCTTTTTCTATGATGTGGGTCTTTCAAGTGCTGTTGCCAACAGACTGCATGGCAGATCGTCATATGTCTGGTCAAGCATGTGGTGCCCAAGCGGCTGCTGTTCTGGCCACGCTTGATCCGCTTCAAACATAGGTTGCAAATGGCAAAGGAGTGATCTGCTGTACACATGTCGAAAAAGGCCCACACCAAGGAACTTTTAAAAGTCAGCGGGGAGTCAGCAGCGGCCTGCACCTGTGGAGCTCTACGGTGTGATCTAATAGGGTGGCGGCCCTGCCCTTAAGCATCCCCCTAGAGGACATCCTGCCTCGCTGGAGTTGTGCCGCCTCCTCCTCACCACTTTCCCCCTCTTCTCTCAGGCACCCAAGTACAGTCAGTGACCTCGTTATCCCTTCCCTCCTCATCACTGGAGAAAACTTGGCAGTATGCTGCATCTGGGGGAACATGACTGCCAGTTTCTTGTCCTTCTGTGCCACCCCTCTCTCTAGGCTCATGTTATTCCCTTCCTCAACCTGTGAACCAACATCAGAGCCTTAAAATCGCTGCGCATCCTCCAGCAGGATATAACAGACACTGTGGTCGAATAATTCATGGGACTCCTCTGTGCATGATGGTGGGGCTACGAAAGGAGTGACTGTACAAGGAGCGGGGGGGGGGAATAGGTCACTTTGGCAGCTTCATTGGAAGGCAAACTACTGAGCTTGCGTGACAGAGGAGAATTTGATATCCACTTCACCAACTCTTTTGCATGTTGTGGCCAGTAGAAAATAAGGACAAGCATGCCCTACAGCCCCCTGCAGAGGATGCGCAATGTCCACAACACCACTGTTGACTGTAGACACAGAGGCTTCTTGCCCTCTTTTAGTTACCTGTGAGTGTCTGCCTTTCCTTGGTGGCCTTTTGGACATGATGTAGTTGTTTTGCAACACCACACTACATTGTATTATATACTTCAGGCGGTGAAGTGTATTAGAAACTATACACCACCGAATGCACTGTATATATAGGCTAGGCTGGATGCAGATATAGTAATATTGGGGGTTGTTTAGTCCAAATGTAGCACCCACTAACGAGAACAGTCCACACAAATGTTTACATTTCAGAGCTTGTTGGCCCACTATTATTAACCACTTAAGGACCGCCGTATTGCCATTGTACGTCATCGCAATGGCACAGGCAGGCACAAGCACGTACATGTACGTGCCTGCCTTCCGGTGGGTGGGGGGTCCTATCGGACCCCCTCCCGCTGGATACGACGGTCCGGTTCGCTGCAGGAGCGATTCGTGATGAGGGGATGGCCGTTGGTTTCTGGCCACCCCCTCTCGATCGCTCCTGGCCAATGAGAAGCCTCCTCCCACTGTGTATTGTATACACAGGAAGGAGGAAGTGATGTCATTCTCCTTGGGGCGGTCTTTTTGTCCGGACTACGAGGAGAAGACAGAAAGTAAGTGTGCACCAACACTACACTGACATGTAGGTACACACAGGCACACAAACCCCGATCCCCCCCCCCCCAGTCAGTGTCACTGATTGCAGTGATCATTTATTTACTGATCACTGCATTCAGTGTCAGATGTAAAAGTAAAAACTGTCAGGGCAGTTAGTGTTAGGTCCAGGGTAGCCCCCTATCACCCCCCAATAAAGGTTTAACCCCCTGATTGCCCCTAGAGTTAACCCTTTCACCCCCTTTTGCCAGTGTCACTAAGCGATCATTTTTCTGATCGCTGCATTAGTGTCGCTAGGTAGCTAGTTATTTTTTTAGGTTCACCGCCAGGTTTTTATAGCGCTAGGTACCCCGATATACTACCCAATAATGGTTTTAACCCCCTGATTGCCCCTAGTTAACCCTTTCACCAGCGATCACAGTATAAGTGTCACTGGTGACGCTGGTTAGCCAGTTAGTTATTTAGGTTCCCCGTCAGGTTTTTATATAGCGCCAGGGACCCCCATATACTACCTAATAAAAATTTGAACCCCCTAATTGCCCCTAGTTAACCCTTTCACCAGTGATCACCGTATAAGTGTTACGTGTGACTCTGGTTAGTTTGTTTTTTATAGCATCAGGGCACCCACCATTTATTACCCAATAAAGGTTTAACCCCCTGATCACCCGGCGGGTGATATCAATTCGGTTTTAGGGTCAGGGTCTGCGTCGCCCCAGGCAGCGCTAGGTTAGTGCCAGTACCGCTAACACCCACACGCAAAGCATAAACCTCCCGTAGTGGTATAGAATCTGAACAGATCAATATCTGATCAGATCTATACTAGCATCCCCAGCAGTTTAGGGTTCCAAAAAAACGCATTGTTAGCGGGATCAGCCCAGATACCTGCTAGCATCTGCGTTTTGCCCCTCTGCCCAGCCCACCCAAGTGCAGTATCGATCGATCACTGTCACTTACAAAACACTAAACACATAACTGCAGCGATCGCAGAGTCAGGCCTGATCCCTGCGATCGCTAACAGTTTTTTTGGTAGCATTTTATATTTAAATCCGGAAGGCAGTGCTTGGTTTTCGGGGTCCCGTACGTGGCTAGGCTCCCAAAAAAGTCCCCCACATGTGGTATCCCCGTACTCGGGAGAAGCAGCAGAATTTATTTTGGGGTGTAATTTGACTTCTGCCCATAGCATGTGTGAGCAATATATCATTTAGTGACAACTTTGTGCAAAAAAAAAAAAAAATTGTAAAATTCCTGCAACTTGTGGCAAAATATAAAATATTTCATGGACTCAACATGCCTCTCAGTAAATAGCTTGGGGTGTCTACTTTCCACAATGGGGTCATTTGGGGGGGTTTTGTGTTATTTTGGCATTTTATGGCCTTCGAAACTGTGATAGGTAGTGAGGAGTGAAATCAAAAATGTGTACCCTTATGCCCCGTACACACGAGAGGAATTAAGTCTGACAGACCTCCAAAGGAGTTCCGCCGGAGTTCCGACGGAGTTCTGGCGGACTTTTCGACCGAACGGACTTGACCACACACCATCACACCAAACTCCGACGGAGTCGAACGTGATGACGTACGACTGGATTCGACATAGGAAGTTCATAGACAGTAGCCAATAGCTGCCCTAGCGTCGGTTTTAGTCCGTCGGAGTAGCACACACACGAGCGGATTTTTCAAAGGGGACCGGGTCCGGCGGAGTTCCGTCGGGAAAATTTAAAGCATGCTTCATTTCTATGCTTCGCTAAAGTCCGTTGCAGCCCACACACGATCGGATAGTCCGCCGGACTCAGTCCGTCGGAGTTTGGATGTCGAAAAGTCCGCTCGTGTGTACGGGGCATTAGAAATCCTGAAGGCAGTGATTGGATTTCGGGGTGCCGTACGCAGCTAGACTCCCAAAAAGTCCCACATATGTGGTATCCCTGTACTCAGGAGAACCAGCAGAATATATTTTGGGGTGCAATTCCACATATAACTATGGCATGTGTGAGCAATCTATCAGTTAGTGACAACTTTTTGTAAACTTTTTTTTTTTTTTGTGTCATTATTCAATCACTTGGGACAAAAAAAAAATTCAATGGGCTCAACATGCCTTTCCACAACTTCCTTGGGGTGTCTACTTTCCAAAATGGGGTCATTTGGGGGGGGGGGGTGTGTACTGCCCTGCCATTTTAGCACCTCAAGAAATGAGATAGGCAGTCTTAAATTAAAAGCTGTGTAAATTCCAGAAAATGTACTCTAGTTTGTAGACGCTATAACTTTTGCGCAAACCAATAAATATACGCTTATTGACATTTTTTTTTACTAAAGACATGTGGCTGAATACATTTTGCCCTAAATGTTTGACTAAAATTGAGTTTATTCGATTTTTCTTGTAACAAAAAGTAGAAAATATTTTTTCTCAAAATTTTCGGTCTTTTTCCATTTATATCGCAAAAAATAAAAATCGCAGAAGCAATCAAATACCATCAAAAGAAAGCTCTATTTGTGGGAAGAAAAGGACGCAAATTTAGTTTGGGTACAACATTGCATGACCGCGTAATTACCAGTTAAAGCAGTGCAGTGCGAAATTGTAAAAAGACCTCTGGTCCTTAGGCTGTTTATTGGTCCGGGGCTGAAGTGGTTAAAGAAGATCAAATAAAATAGTAGGCTTTCCCTCGCAGATGGTTTTCACTGTCAGCATTAGCATTAAACGACAGTATGTTCAGCCTTCTGGCTCACACATGCAACATTGCAAACATAAATACTGAGCTACCTGGCTCTCTTCAGCAGCAGCACCACCACTGCTCAGGCTCCCACACAGAGCCCTCCTGACTCCTGTCAGCGACCTCAGGCTTGGGTTTCTGGCTTTCACAGTGCAGCCTGTACTCTCTGGCTACTCCAGTGCACACTTGCACTCTAACTACTTCCTTGAAAGCCTGGACTCCTCGGGAGGGTGGAGCACAGAACCATGGTTAGGTGTCTACAAATAGGCCAGCACACACCTGACCAGTCAGTGTGCTGGCAAGTCTCAAAATCCGGACCCAGGACTGGGGATTTCATCCCACCTGGATCTCTAGGAAATCCCTGGGTTCCAGGTTCCAAAGTGGACTTTACTAAATGAGGAAACTGAAAAGCCATTTTCCTCCCAAATAAGCAAATACACTGGAGCCCCTCAACCTGCCTGTTTGAGGATCCTACATCCATACTCTGGTGTACCACAAAATTATTTATATATATATATATATATATATATATATATATATATATATATATATATATATATATATATAACCATAGACTTTATATTCAGTGTTTACTCTATATTCAGGCAGTGTATTAAAAAAAAATATATGTGTGTATATATATATATATATATATATATATATATATACACAGGTTCTCAAAAAATTAGCATATTGTGATAAAGTTCATTATCTTCTGTAATGTACTGATAAACATTAGACTTTCATATATTTTAGATTCATTACACACAACTGAAGTAGTTCAAGCCTTTTCTTGTTTTAATATTGATGATTTTGGCATACAGCTCCTGAAAACCCAAAAATCCTATCTCAAAAAATTAGCACATTTCATCCGACCAATAAAAGAAAAGTGTTTTTAATACAAAAAAAGTCAACCTTCAAATAATTATGTTCAGTTATGCACTCAATACTTGGTCGGGAATCCTTTTGCAGAAATGACTGCTTTAATGCGGCGTGGCATGGAGGCAACCAGCCTGTGGCACTGCTGAGGTGTTATGGAGGCCAAGGATGCTTCGATAGCGGCCTTAAGCTCATCCAGAGTGTTGGGTCTTGCGTCTCTCAACTTTCTCTTCCCAATATCCCACAGATTCTCTATGGGGTTCAGGTCAGGAGAGTTGGCAGGCCAATTGAGCACAGTAATACCATGGTCAGTAAACCATTTACCAGTGGTTTTGGCACTGTGAGCAGGTGCCAGGTCGTGCTGAAAAATGAAATCTTCATCTCCATAAAGCTTTTCAGCAGATGGAAGCATGAAGTGCTCCAAAATCTCCTGATAGCTAGCTGCATTGACCCTGCCCTTGATAAAACACAGAGGACCAACACCAGCAGCTGACATGGCACCCCAGACCATCACTGACTGTGGGTACTTGACACTGGACCTCAGGCATTTTGGCATTTCCCTCTCCCCAGTCTTCCTCCAGACTCTGGCACCTTGATTTCCGAATGACATGCAAAATTTGCTTTCATCCGAAAAAAAGTACTTTGGACCACTGAGCAACAGTCCAGTGCTGCTTCTCTGTAGCCCAGGTCAGGCGCTTCTGCCGCTGTTTCTGGTTCAAAAGTGGCTTGACCTGGGGAATGCGGCACCTGTAGCCCATTTCCTGCACACGCCTGTTCACGGTGGCTCTGGATGTTTCTACTCCAGACTCAGTCCACTGCTTCCGCAGGTCCTTCAAGGTCTGGAATCGGTCCTTCTCCATAATCTTCAGGGTCCGGTCACCTCTTCTCGTTGTGCAGCGTTTTCTGCCACACTTTTTCCTTCCCACAGACTTCCCACTGAGGTGCCTTGATACAGCACTCTGGGAACAGCCTATTCGTTCAGAAATTTCTTTCTGTGTCTTACCCTCTTGCTTGAGGGTGTCAATGATGGCCTTCTGGACAGCAGTCAGGTCGGCAGTCTTACCCATGATTGCGGTTTTGAGTAATGAACCAGGCTGGGAGTTTTTAAAAGCCTCAGGAATCTTTTGCAGGTGTTTAGAGTTAATTAGTTGATTCAGATGATTAGGTTAATAACTTGTTTAGAGAACCTTTTCATGATATGCTAATTTTTTGAGATAGGAATTTTGGGTTTTCATGAGCTGTATGCCAAAATCATCAATATTAAAACAAGAAAAGGCTTGAACTACTTCAGTTGTGTGTAATGAATCTAAAATATATGAAAGTCTAATGTTTATCAGTACATTACAGAAGATAATGAACTTTATCACAATATGCTAATTTTTTGAGAAGGACCTGTATACACACACACAGCATGTTGACAAAATGTTATATGCACTTTATTTGGGAAATATACATTTGCAAGAGTAACTGGTTTACCGGTTAAGGTTCCCTTAAGAAATAAGTATCTGCCTTCTGGGTCTGCAAGTTGTTGCGTGAGGGAGAATGTGGCGTGTTTTGCGTTACTAGTATGGTATGCTGAGATGAAGAATTGGTTGGTAAGATGTGGAATGTGATTTCCTTTAAAATGGGTTTAATGAAGGAAAACTATTTAACTATTTGTGGATTTGCTCCGTTTAATATTCTGAGTGGTTTAGACTTTTTTTTTTCTGGAGATTTTAGTCCATTAATGTTGTACAAAATGAGAGTGGAGCTTTTCCCCATAGTATTTTATGTATGTACACCAAACACTTAGTATTTGTATGGACATTCTATAAAAAAAAAATGTGTTTTTGACCTGTACCAATATTTAATGAATTTGCAATCCCGATGATCATGTTTGTTTAATTTCCTGTGACTAAACACTTTCTGTGTATTAAATTTTGTTGGCCCAGAAAAAGCAGATGATATTCGAAATACATTGACCTTTTTAATATGCCTGTTATTGTAATGTATTTTGTTGGCAATATGTGCTTTTTAATGCCCTGTACACATGGTCGGACATTCCGACTACAAAATCCGTCTGATTTTTTTGGACGGATTTTGGCCCAAACTTGTCTTGCACACACACGGTCCCAAAGTTGTCGGAAAATCCGATTGTTCAGGTCACGGTGATGGAGAACACGTACAACGGGACTAGAGGCGATTCAGTTCGCATTGTGCGCTATACAAGTATTCATTCATTCATTCATAAAGAGGGCAGTAGCCAATAGCTTTCGTCTCGAAATTTATTCTGAGCATGCATGGCACTTTGTCCATTGGAATTTTCTACACATGAATTTAAACAATCAGATTTTGTTGTCAGAAAATTTTAAATCCTGCTCTCAAACTTAGTGTGTGGGCTCCATCAGACTTTTTCCGTCTGAATTTCCAACACACAATCCGATTTTCCGACAACAAGATCCGATCGCGCATTTTCTGTCGGAAAGTCCGACCGTGTGAACAGGGCATTATACTTTATAAAATAAAAGAATGATCTTTTTAGACAAACCTTTGTACCTATATAATTATAGTGACTACAGAGGTATATTTAAAGTGCCAAACTTTACCCTTTCGTGCCTTTCCATTTTCCCCAGCATAGAATAGGCAAGAACAGAGAACAAGATAGGGATCTTTATAACTCCTATCAGTAACCTGATGGTTTGTGTGTGCGTGCGTGCGTGCGTGCGTGTGTGTGTGGGGGGGGGTGGGGTTACAAGAGGGAGGTGCACTTTTTGGAGCAATGTGATCTGTTTTTATATGTTGTATTAACTAGTGTTATGGGTCTGGCAGTCTACAGCCCCTGGGTAAATGATTTCTGTCACAAAATATAAGAAGTGTGCAACACGGACTAACATCTTGTATAGATCATGTAGGTAGACTAGTGCATCATGTAGATTCTTAAACCTGTACTTCTAATTGTGTCACCCCTGTGTGAACCGGCTCTTAGTCAAGGAAAATATTATATGGAGATCTGCAGATGTCTCAAAAGATAATCTGTGGATGTCTTTAAACAATTTTATCTTGTCAGGCGACTTAGCCGCCTGACAAGTCGCGTCCCGTTCTGTACAATGGAACTGTTCTAAGGAGCGAGAAAAGGGTTCATTTACTACTTTTGGGGCAACTTCAGGCGACTTGCATTGACTTCTATACAGAAGTAATTTTGCAAACCGCCGCTGAAGTCGGATGCAGGTCGCCTGAGGCAGTCGCGCTGCAAGTCGTTCTGCTGCCTCAGTGTGAACCGACCTTAAAGTGGTTATAAACCCTTACAAACCACTTTGACCTACAGGTAAGCCTAGATTAAGGCTTACCTGTAGGTCCAAGAAATATCTTCTAAACCTATATGGTTTAGGAGATATTTGCCCGAAAACAGGCACCTCTGTCTACGGCGCACGCACTGAGCGCGGCATTCTCAACGACGGAGCTGCCGCTCGTGTCGGCTCCCATGCGCATGCGCGGGAGTGACGTCATTGCGGCTTCGCCGAATGACAGCGGCGGAGCTGCGAGACCCCACCAAGAAGATGGATGCGGCGGACTACAGGGGACAGCGGCGACTTCGCTGGCTCCTGTGTCAGGTAAGTGACACATAATGGACTACTATGCGATGCATAGTAGTCCATTATGCTTTGCCTTTGCAGGGAATGAAAGAGGAAGTAAACTCATCAGGGATTGCTTCCTCTTTAAGGCTGCATTACCATACTCTGTGCAGAGTACTCTTAGCCCTTGTACACACGGCCAGAGATTCCGACAACCAAATCAGTCGGATTTTGTCCGAAACTGTTGCATACACACGGTCGGACAACGTTGTCAGAAAATCCAACGTGATGGCGTTATTTCGTTACGATGGGACTACGCTCACGCTAGTAGCCAATAGCTTTGGTGTAGGAATTTGATCTGAGCCTGCGTGGCACTTTGTCCGATCGGAATTCTCTAAACATGATCGGAGTATGTCCGATCGGAGCATTTTGTTGGAAAATATTTCCAGCAAGTTGGAAAAGTTGGTCCGACGGATATTCCGATGGAAACAGTCCGATGCAGACCACACACAGTCGGAATATCCGACAAAACGCTCCGATCGGACACATTCCGACGGAATCTCCAACCGTGTGTACAAGGGCTTAGGGTCTTGGTTAGGTTACATGTGACACCTGATAAAAAACACATGGTTATATACCACTATATCTAAGGTCCATTCAAATGTTTGTTTTTTTCTTTTTCTAATATAAATCTTTTATACTAGTTACCAAAAGAATATATAGTAGTCGCAATAGTAATAGTAGTATCTTAAATAGGTAATCGCCCATTACAGAGTTTGTCTTTTAGAAAGATAGATAGATATACTTTATTGTCATTGTATACATACAATAGTTTTTTTTCCGTGTACTCTTAACATCAGCAATAAAACACTTCTCAACAAAACCACACATACATACTCCTAGCACATATCTATTTAAATATATCAAAAATATAAAATGTTATTTACAAAAAATTAAATAAAAGAATATTAGAATTCCACATAAAATTCTTAAACACTGTACCTAATGGTATTATGGACAATACGGCCCTAGGGAAAACATTATGCTTTAAGCGATTAGTGTGTGTTTTAAGTGTCCTATATCTTTTCCCTGATGGCAATGGGACAAACACACTGTAAACTGGATGGGTTGGATCAATAGTAATAGCTTTTGCCAACTTTTTTTAATCGGTTGGCATATGCTGTGTCCAAATTCGGTAGCTCTGCTCCTATGATTCTCTGTGCTGTTTTCACCACACGAAACAGGCACTTCTTATCCTCCGCCCTGCAGCTGGCATACCAAACTACAGTAAGGTGACCAGATTTTTTAAATGAAATCCAGGGACATTTTAAATTTTTTTAATTGGCAAATGGTAAACTATTTTATAAGCATATTACCTTCAAATGATATATGCAGTGGTATGGTATGTGTTTAAAGAATAATTGTATGATATATATGTTATTTCTGAAAATCATTTCATACCAGCCCCATAGCATTTTAACACCAGCCCAACCCCATAGCGTCATTGTATTCTTGTTCATAAAAGGGAAA
The DNA here is from genome assembly GCF_037356315.1 of Lithobates pipiens. Lineage (NCBI taxonomy): Eukaryota > Metazoa > Chordata > Amphibia > Anura > Ranidae > Lithobates > Lithobates pipiens. The sequence continues at coordinate 16,207 of NW_027507687.1, forward strand.
ACCATGCATTTTAAAGCACAACCTGTTCAGTGGTCAGAAGCCCAGCCTTGCCTGTGATCAGTGCATAGCGAGCGAGGAGAGGAGACGGACTATACAGAGCAGAGACCTCCTGTTTACCCCACGCGACCGCTGTCCTCAGGCAAAGTCCTGCCTCATGATAGACATCACCAGTGTGCTGCCTATCATAGGAGCCGGCCCGGGAGGTGGGACTTCACCCGACAGGTGAGTAAGCGGGAGGTCCTCGCTCTGTATAATCCAGTGGCGCTCGCCCCCTCCCTGTGCAATACACCCTAGTGGGACCCATGATAGGGCTGGGCACCCCCCCTCCCCCGCAGCAGCTCGCAGTGCACCCGCCCAGGATCGTCCCTGAATCCAGGGACAAAACCAGGGACAGACGGGCTATGGGGACAGTGTCCTCAATCCGGGGACTGTCCACCGATACAGGTACAGTATATACACAGAGGGGGTACAGTATATACAGAAAGAGAGAGATACAGTATATACAGAGAGGGGGTACAGTATATACAGAGAGGTCAGTACAGTATATACAGAGAGAGAGGGGTGTCACAATATATACAGAGAGAGAGGGGGGGCAGTATATACAGAGATGGTAGAGTAGATAAAGAGAGAGGGATACAGTATATAAAGAGAGAGGGATACAGTATATAAAGAGAGAGGGGGTACAGTATATAAAGAGAGGGGGTACAGTATATAAAGAGAGGGGGTACAGTATATAAAGAGAGGGGGTACAGTATATAAAGAGAGGGGGTACAGTATATGCAGAGAGAGGGGGGGTACAGTATATACAGAGAGAGAAGGGGGTACAGTATATACAGAGAGCGAGAGAGTGGGGATACAGTATATACAGAGAGGGGATACAGTATATACAGAGAGGGGATACAGTATATACAGAGAGGGGGTACAGTACATACAGAGAGAGGGGGGGTCCAGTATACAGAGAGAGAGGGGGTCCAGTATACAGAGAGAGGGAGGTACAGTATATACAGAGGGGGGGTTACAATATATACAGAGAGAGAGGGGCTACAGTATATACAGAGAGAGAGGGGGGCAGTATATAAAGAGAGGGGGGTTGCAGTATATACAGAGAGAGGGGGTACAGTATATACAGAGAGAGGGATACAGTATATACAGATAGGGGGGTACAGGATATACAGAGAGCGAGAGAGTGGGGATACAGTATATACAGAGGGGGTACAGTATATACAGAGTGGGCTGTACAGTATATACAGAGAGAGGGGGTTACAATATATACAGAGAGAGAGGGGGTTACAGTATATACAGAGATGGGGGTAGAGTATATACAGAGAGAGAGGGATACAGTATATACAGAGAGAGAGGGGGGGTACATTATATACAGAGGGAGGGGGTTCAGTATATACACAGAGGAGGTACAGTATACACAGCGCGAGAGAGGGGGGATACAGTATATACAGAGAGAGGGGGAGATACAGTATACAGAGAGGGGGGATAGAGTATATACAGAGAGAGGAGGAGATACAATATACAGAGAGAGCAAGGGGGTACAGTAGATAGAGGGAGAGGGGAGATACAGTGTACATATATAGAGAGAGGGGGGTACAGTATATACAGAGGGAGAGGGGAGATACAGTATACAGAGAGAGAGGGGTCACAGTATTTACAGAGAGGGAGATTTAGTATACAGGAAGAGAGATATACAGTATATAGAGAAATATATAATTGTATAATTATATATAATATCAATAAATGCATTGAAGAGTACTGCATTTTTTCTATCTTATCGTCTTAACATTTGGTAGTCATATCCCAAAAAATTCTTAGAAGTATTTTTTTTTATCTCATGGACAAAATGTGAGAAATAACGTGTGTGTGTGTGTGTGTGTGTGTGTGTGTATATATATATATATATATATATATATATCTCATACAATCATTCCATAAACACATACCACATACACTGCATATATCATTTGAGGAAAATATGCTTATGCTATTTTATGCTTGTATAGTTTACCATTTGGCAATACAAATTTTTTTTTAAAATGTCCTCGGATTTCATTTAAAAAAAATCTGGTCACCTTATTGTAATATGCACTCCCAAAAATGTAATAGTGTCCACCCTTTCCACTTCCTCACCACCTATATTAACTGGGGAATGATTGATCTTTCTTGATCTCCTATAATCCACTATTATTTTTTATTTTTTTTATTGTATTGAGTATTAAATAATTTTCTTCATCACTCAACCAAATGTTGAATTTCCAGCCTATAAGCGGTCTCATCATTATCTTGTATGCGTACCACTAAAGTGGTGTCCTCAGCAAACTTCACTATAGGGTTAGACGCATGTATGGGTGTACAGTCGTATGTAAACAGGGCCAGACTTAACACACATCTCTGTGGTACCCCTGCATTCAAAATAATAGTGTTAGATACCTGATCTTCTCTCCTCACCATTTGTGGCCTGTTTGTTAGAAAATCCATCAGACCCTTTTCACACTGGGGCATTTTTCAGGCTCTACAGCGCTAAAAATAGCGCCTGTATAGCGCTTGAAAAAATCTGGCCCCTTTCACTCAAGTGTGGAAGCCGGAGGGCTTTCACACTGGAGCGGTGTGCTAGCAGGACGGTGAAAAAAGTCCTGCTAGCCATATCTTTGGAGCAGTGAAGGAGCGGTGTATTCACCACTCCTAAACCGCTCCCGCCCATTGAAATCAATGGGGCAGCACGGCTATACCGCCGGCACAGCGCCGCTGCAGCGGAGCTTTGCGGGCGGTTTTAACCGCTGATAAAACTAAAAATGGCACCACTTTACCGCTGACGCCGCTCCCGCCCCAGTGTGAAAGGGGCCTAATACATGAGCACAGCAATGGACATAGGCCCAAAGCTATTAACTTTTTCACAATTTTTTTTAGGGACTACCGTGTTAAATGCAGAGCTAAAATCAATAAATAACATCCTAACATATGTGTTTGAGTGCTCAAGATGCATCAAGGCAGCATGCAATGTAATAGTAATTGCAACATCTGTGCCTCTATTTGCACTATAGTCAAACTGATCCAGATCAACAGGAATGCTTGCCTTAAGATGTGATAATAGGAGCCTCTCAAAACATTTCATGATGATGGGAGTTAGGGCAACTGGGCGATAATCATTTAAGCACGATACCGCTGATTTTTTAGGTATTGGGACAATAGTAGTAGATTTAACCCCTTCCCGCCGAGCGTACGCAGATGTGCGTACTCTGCTTCCGGGGGGTATACCGGGATGATGCCCGCACCTGCAGGCATCAACCTGCTACCGTTTTTTACAGCGGGTGATTGGCTATCCAGCCATAACAACTGAAGTGGCTAAAAGTCGCTCGGCTGTTATGCTGGAGAATCCGATGCCTCCGGCTGCTGGGGAGGATTTTTCTAAAACCGGCGCCATTGGCAGCCGAGTAAACGGGAAGTGACGTTGCTTCTGTGTTTACTATTAGGAGACTGGAACGAAGCCGATTACGGCTTCGTTCCAGTCTCCTAATAGTAAACACAGAAGCAACGTCACTTCCCGTTTACTCGGCTGCCAATGGCGCCGGTTTTAGAAAAATATACAGTATTCAGAGTCGCCATTTTCAGCGATCTGAATACTTTGAAGTGTAAATGAGGGATTGGGGGGTCTTTTAGACCCCCGATCCCTCCATAAAGAGTACCTGTCACCACCTATTACTGTCACAAGGGATGTTTACATTCCTTGTGACAGCAATAAAAGTGATCAATTTTTTTTTATTTTTTTTTTTAAACAATTTATTTATTTTAAAATAAATAATTTTTTTTTTTTTAAAGCGCCCGCCGTCCCTGCGAGCTCGCGAAGCAAAGAAAACGCATACGGAAGTCGCGCCCGCATATGTAAATGGTGTTCAAATCACACATGTGAGGTATCGCCGCGATTGTCAGAGCGAGAGCAATAATTCTTGCACTAGACCTCCTCTGTAACGCTAACATGGTAACCGTAAAAAAAGCGTCGCCTATTGAGATTTTTAGGTACCGTACTTTGTCATCATTCCACGAGTGCCTGCAATTATAAAGTGTGACATGTTTGGTATCTATTTACTCGGCGTAACATTATCTTTCACATTATTCAAAAAAATTGGGCTAATTTTACTGTTTCGTTTTTATTTTTTATTCATGAAAGTGTTCCTTTTCCCAAAAAGTTGCGTTTAAAACACCACTGCGCAAATACCGTGTGACATAAAATATTGCAACAATCGCCGTTTTATTCTCTAGAGTCTCTGCTAAAAAAATATATATAATGTTTGGGGGATCCAAGTAATTTTCTAGCAAAAAATATGGATTTTAACTTGTAAACACCAAATGCCAAAAATAGGCTTATTCATGAAAGGGTTAAAACAAGAAGGTACTGCAGCCTGCTTCAATGACAAATTAAAAATATCTGTAAAACGATCTGCTAACTGGTCTGTAGGGATGAGCTTCGAGTTTGAGTCGAACTCATGTTCGACTCGAACATTGCCTATTCGCCTGTTCAGCGAACAGTGAACAATTTGGGCTGTTCGTGGCAAATTCGAAAAGCCGGAACACCCTATACAAGTCTATGGGAGAAATCTAAAGTGCTAATTTTAAAGGGTAATATGCAGGTTACTGTCCTAAAAAGTGTTTGAGGACCTGGGTCCTGCCCCAGGGGACATGGATCAATGCAAAACAAAGTTTTAAAAACGGCAGTTTTTTTAGAAGCAGTGATTTTAATAATGATTAAAGTGAAACAATAAAAGTGTAATATTCCTTTAAATGTGGTACCTAGGGGGTGTCTATAGTATGCCTGTGAAGGGGCGCATGTTTCCCGTGCTTAGAACTGTCCCTGCACAAAGTGTCATTTGTGCAGGAAAAAAAGTCTTTTAAAATCACTTGCGGCTATATTGTTGGCTCCCGTAATACAGAGAACACTCAATGAGTGTTCTCTGTATTAGCCGACAATTCATTCATTCATTGATAAAAAAAAAAAAAAAAAAAGTGTGGGGGTTCCCCTAAATTCAATTACCAGGCCCTCCAGGTCTGATATGGATATTAAGGGGAACCCTGTGTCAAATTTAAAAAAAATTTGACGTGGGGGTCCCCCTAAAAATCCATACCACACCCTTCAGGTCTGGTATGGATATTAAGGGGAACCCCGCATCAAATTTAAAAAAAATTGACGTGGGGGTCCCCCTAAAAATCCATACCAGACCCTTTATCCGAGCACGCAACCTGGCAGGCCACAGGAAATGAGGGGGGAACGAGAGAGCGGCCCCCCTCCCTCCTGAACCGTACCAGGCCACATGCCCTCAACATCGGGAGGATGCTTTGGGGGTCTGTGGGCGGGGGGCTTATCAGAATCTGGAAGCCCCCTTTAACAAGGGGACCCCCAGATCCCGCCCCCCCTGTTTGAAATGGTAAGGGGTACAAAAGTATCCCTACCATTTCACAAAGAAAGTGTAAAAATGGTTAAATAAGACAAACACACTTTTGAAAAATTCCTTTATTAAAAATAAAAAAAAGATTCCAGCGGTGCTAATCCACGCTTGCTATCCAGCGACGGATCTCCGGGGTCCAGCGATGGATGATCATATCCAGCGACCGGGGATCGCTCAGTCCAGCTCTGTCCATACATCCGTCTTCTGTCTCCACTGCGGAGACACTGCGGGGATCCCAGCGCTGACGTTTCTTATATTAGGGGGACGGGGCCACCCGTCACCTGACCCCGCCCCTCTGACGCTGGTGAGGGGAGCCAGGGATTCCCTAATGACGTATGGATGACCCGCCCCCTCTGATGTAACGGAAACCTGCGTTACATCAGAGGGGGCGGGGTCACCCATACGTCACTGGGGAACCCCTGGCTTCCCTCACCAGCGTCAGAGGGGGGGGTCAGGTGACGGGTGGCCCCGCCCTCCTAATATAAGAAACGTCAGCGCTGGGATCCCCGCAGTGTCTCTGCAGTGGAGACAGAAGTCGGATGTATGGACAGCGCTGGACTGAGAGATCCCCCGTCGCTGGATATGATCATCCATCGTTGGACCCCGGAGATCCGTCGCTGGATAGCAAGAGTGGATTAGCACCGCTGGAATCTTTTTTTTATTTTTAATAAAGGAATTTTTCAAAAGTGTGTCTGTCTTATTTAACCATTTTTACACTTTCTTTGTGAAATGGTAGGGGTACTTTTGTACCCCCTTACCATTTCAAACAGGGGGGGCCGGGATCTGGGGGTCCCCTTGTTAAAGGGGGCTTCCAGATTCTGATAAGCCCCCGCACGCAGACCCCCACAACCACCGCTCATGGTTGTGGGGATGAGGCCCTTGTCCCCATCAACATGGGGACATGGTGCTTTGAGGGGTCACAGACCCCCAAAGCACCCTCCCAATGTTGAGGGCATGTGGCCTGGTACGGTTCAGGAGGGAGGGGGGCCGCTCTCTCGCCCCCCCCCCCCTCTTTTCCTGTGGCCTGCCAGGTTGCGTTCTTAGATAAAGGGTCTCGTATGGATTTTTAGGGGGACCCCTACGTCAATTTTTTTTTAAATTTGATGCGGGTTTCCCCTTAATATCCATACCAGACCTGAAGGGTCTGGTATGGATATTTAGGGGTACCCCCACGTCAATTTTTTTTTTTAATTTGACACGGGGTTCCTCTTAATATCCATAGCAGACCTGAAGGGCCTGGTAATTGAATTTAGGGGAACCTCCACTTTTTTTATTTTTTTATTTTTTATCAATGAATGAATGAATTGTCGGCTAATACAGAGAACACTCATTGAGTGTTCTCTGTATTACGGGAGCTGACAATATAGCCGCAAGTGATTTTAAAATACTTTTTTTCCTGCACAAATGACACAGTTCTAAGCACGGGAAACATGCGCCCCTTCACAGGCATACTATACACACCCCCCAGGTACCACATTTAAAAGGAATATTACACTTTTATTGTTTCACTTTAATCATTATTAAAATCACTGCTTCTGAAAAAACGGCAGTTTTTAAAACTTTTTTTTTGCATTGATACATGTCCCCTGGGGCAGGACCCAGGTCCCCAAACACTTTTTAGGACAATAACTTGCATATTAGCCTTTACAATTAGCACTTTAGATTGTGAACGTTCGAGCCCCATAGACTTTAATAGGGTTCTAAAGTTCACACGAAGTTTAGGTCTGTTCGCAGGTTCTGGTGCGAACCGAACAGGGGGGTGTTCGGCTCATCCCTACTGGTCTGCACATCCCCTCAGCCTGACACCCAGTCTGGTCCTGCTGCCTTTCTGATGTCAATCTTTCTCAAATTTGACCTGACCTCATGTATTTTTAATACCAGTAAATGGTCGTCCTCCACTAGTTCTTTACTATGGGGTTCACATATGAAAGCAAGCATAAAATTGGTTTAAGGTGTCTGGGAGCACTTTACAAACCTGTGTATTCCTAGATTTAAAATCTACCATTGTTTTAATCCCCTTCCACATGCTACAAGAATTTTGATTTTCAAAATACGATTCAATAAGATTCAATTCTACGCCTAGCCTCCTTAATACCTTTCTTTAATTCATTCCAAGCTTTCCTATAAGCTATAGGATTGCCCGATCTAAAAGCTACATCTTTCTCTAAGCTGAGCCCTTACTTTACCATCGAACCAAGGCTTTTGGTTTAAGAATACCCAGGGGTGAAGTCCTGGGGAAAAAAGTGTGGGAACTCCCACCCAAGATCCACTCCCCCTCCAAAAAAAATAAAAATATGATACGCTTATATGCAAGAACACTTCAAAAGTGGTATTTTCCATCCAATTTTTGTATTGTGTGTATGAAGCTTAACTGTTAGTACATAAAAAAAAAAAAATCCCCGATAAACATAAATACGGTAATTCTCTGAATAATCAGCATTCGTTCAGTTGTGCTTCCATGCAAATGTGAACATCATGTTCTTATCTTTATTGGGGAATGTTATTTTGTATATAGAGTGTTTATGTGGTGAGTTTACACTTTTCATTGAACAGAGTTTGGATAACACAGGGTTAAACGGAAAGGTCATAAATTAACTGCACATTATCTGGACAGAATGCTTGGGGAGATAGTGATTTGTACCTGCTTAGGAGATGTATGTTAGCTTGGGGGGCTGCAAACTCTGCAGGGCTCCATCACACACTCGCTGCTATTCCAACCCTTCACATATTTCCACATAAACTTCCCTCCTGGCATTAAACTTTGCCAGGTATTGTGCTCAGCGTACCACCCCAAACTGATGTTCCTCCCTCAGCTCACCTCTCTCCCTGTATATCCTGTGAGCAGAATAGCTGTGATCCCCCTCTGGGTTCTCTCATCATATGGCACTGAAGATAGAGGAGGGGGGATTCAGCGGGATACACAGAGCAAGTATGCAGGAGACTGGGGGGGTGTGAGGAGACAGAAAATCAGGAGTGGCCGGCGGGGAGGAGCGCATCACGAGAGGTCTGACTACTAACAATCTTTTAGCAGCAGGGACCTGATCTACCCATCAGCTAGCTGTGATTGACAGGTAGATCGAAGAGGAAGCTGTCATGGGACCCCCTACTGGCAATGCCTGAATGGTCAGTCCACCCCTGGTGTGCGGCATTTACTATTGCGAGCTTTGTCGGCGGCTGCTGGTGTAGCACCTCCCACACAGCTCGCATACTTCAAACTCTTGCAGGACGCGGCTGCTAATGGGAACTGAGTTCCTGTTGTGGAAAAAGTACAGGAACTCCGTTCCCATGCTTTCCTGCAGGACTTGAGCCCTGATCCTAAGGATTGGAATTTTTCCCGTTCAAGATCCAAACATGTAGGTACAGCTTGTGTGGAGCTGGGTGTATAAAAATCCACTGTGAGAGCAGCTGTGGGAATGCCGGAATCTTGAATGGAGGACATATGCTGAGGCTCATTGCCCAGGGGAACCATGGCCTCATCGGACAGTAGGGAAGAATTGCCACCACTCTGGCTGGTTCCCTCGTCAATCGGAGCAAAAACTTTGTAATCAAGGGTCTGGGGGGAAACGCATATGCCGTCTTGCAATGCCATGGGCTTGAGAGGGCATCTACTGCTTCCGCTCTGGAATGAGGTAGGCAACCTTAGCAACTTTGCGTTCGTTGGGGAGGCGAACAGGTCTATTTCTGGAGGCTTCTGCAGGTTCATGACCCAACTGAACACCGCTGGGTGTTGAGACCACTCGTTGTCTTGAAAACGGGATAGATGATCCGCCTGCTGATTCAAATGGCACGGAAGGTAGACTGCCTTCAAATCCACCAGATTCTTCTCCGCCCACAACATAACGGGCTCCACTTCTCATAACAATGTTATGCTGTGGGTTCCCCCCTGCTGTTGTATATACGATACTGCTGCTCTGTTGTCCAGACAGACTAGAACCGGTTTCTGTAGCAGATGTTCTTTCAGATTCACCAGGGCTAAATAGACTGCTCATAGCTCCAAGACATTGGAGACTACCCCCTCCGTTGTGACATCCCATCTCCCTTGCACCACTAGGTGGTCGCAGTGTGCTCCCCACCCCTTTGAGCTTGCGTCGGTGGTAAGAATGGTCCAGGAAGGACACTGCAGGAGGCGAGGCTTTGAAATTAGGTCTTCTTTTAACCACCAGAGGAGACCCCCCCCCCCATGGAGGTTGAGATCGTTATCCTTTGATACAATAACTTCCTCTTCCATTGTGTCAAAAAGCCCTATTGAAAAGTCCTCAGATGCCAATGTGCCCAGTGTAACATTGATATACAAGCTGACATGGTCCCTATTAGGCTTAAGCAGTTTGACACTGACAGGTGAGAGAGTGTTCTTACATGGCTCATCTTCTGAGCAATCGCTGTCACCTTCTGGGGGGAGGCGTACTGTACCAGCTTTGGTATCGAAAAGGGCACCGAGGTAAACCATTACTTGGGTCAGGGGTTAGGAAACTCTTCTCTGTATTTACCAACCATCCAAACTCTTCCAGGGTGGACAAAAGAATCTCCTTGTGTACTAACAGTCAGTCTGGACTGGACGCTAACAGCAGGATGTCGTCCAAAAAAATAAAAAACTCGAAGTCCCCTTTCCCTAAGAGTTGCCAGAACTGCGATTAACACCTTTGAGAATATCCTTGGTGATGTGCACAGGCTGAAAGGAAGGCACTGAAACTGGAGGTGAGTTGGGCCTACTGCCACTCTTGAAAATCTTTGGAAAGCCAGTAGAACAGGAACATGGAAATAAGCATCTTGTAAGTCCACCAAGATCATCCAGTCTCCCGGTTGGACCGTCTGGATGATCGTCTGTAAGGATTCCATCTTGAAAGAGTCAGATGAATAAACCGATTTAACCTCTTCAGATCCGCTACTGGTCCCAACTCTTTTTGGGGATAAGAAAGAGAAGGGGAGGGACAGGTATTACTGCTTGCTGCAGTAGTAGAAGGTGAAGGTATCTTTGCAGAGCTTCCGCTTTTTGAGGCGAAGCTGGACTCTGTTAGAATAAACGAGTCTTGTGGGGGCAGATCTTGGAACGTCCAAAAATGTCCGAACTGGACAGTAGATGCCACCCACGGGTCTTTGCACTGGTTTGACCAGATCTCTGCAAACTTCTTCAACCTGGCCCCTACTGGTGGGAGTGGCCTTTTGTCAAAAGGATTTTGTCCCCTCCTGGTCATTGGGGAGACTTCTCTGCTTGTTTGCCTTTAGAAACGTGGCTTGAGTGCTTCTCCATTTCTTCTTGGAATCCCTACTTTGTCAGAAGTTGGTCATGTTCTTGTTTCTGGACCATTGAACCTTAGAAGACACAACTCGAGAGCACCTTACTCTTCTATCCTGGGTAAGTAGCCTTTATTTTCCCCCCAGTCACTCTCGAGATCGCCTTCTACAGTCTCTCTCCAAAGAGAGCTTTTCCTTCAAAGGGGATTCTGCACCAATTTTGTTTAGATTCTGCATCGGCTGCCCCCGGTTTTAGCCACAGTGCTCGCTTGGCCATGATTGTGTGTAGCATGGCTCTGGCTGAGTATCTCATTGAATCTATTGCAGTTTCTCCAATGAAATCCGCTGATAATTTGAGCTCCTCTAAAGCTTTAATGATGTCCTCTTTTGGTACATCCTCCCGAATGGCTACCTCAATATTATCTGTCCACGCCTTGACGGCATTAGAGACTGAAGCTGAAGCTACAGCCAGCCTGCAAGCTCCCCGGCTAACTTGTAGACTTTCTTTAGGTCTGCATCTATAGGTCTATCCAGTGGGTCTTTAAAAGATGTTGAATCCTCCATAGGTAGGGTGATATTTTTTGCTAGACGCACCACTGCAGCTTCGACTACCGGAGGTGTGTCCAGGAGGGCTGTGTCCTAATCCGCCAGAGGGTATAATTTCTGCAGTCTATTTAAGGAGAAGCGTTTATCCGTCTTTTTCCATCCCCCCTTAGGTCTTTTAACTCTTCCAGAAAGGGAAAAAAATGTTGTTTCCTTTTTAGAAACGGAAAGAAAGACTTGGCTTTTTTAGGTGGTTCTTCTGACTCCTCCCAACCAATAGCCTGCTTGACAGCCGCGACAAATTAAAGCCAGAGGGCTCTGATTCATCCATGGAATCCTCTGAGTCACCCCTGTCTCCTGTTAGGGGAGGCGGGCTTGGTGTGGTGCCCGCCGAGTCTGTAGTTGACAGGCCAGGGGTAGCTACCTCCGACGTCTGCAACTGGCCACTCGGAGTGTCTTGCAGAGAGGGGGTTGAGTGCATTAACTCGGTTAAAGAGTCTTTGACTACTCTTTTTATTAACTCAGTGACTTGCTCCACCTCGGCTTTCTCGTGGTCCACATACCCCTGAAAACAGTCTTTACAGATCCGTTTATCTGTCATAGAAGTTGCACCACACGCTCTGCATCCCCTATTTTCCCATCTGGGAGGGCTGACCGAACGATGCCTTTTGGAAGACGACTTTCCCTTAGAATGATGGTGGGAACTGGTCGAACGGCTGTGCCCCGAACTTAGGTGTGAGCGTCCACTGTGATGGCCAGAAGTCTGATTAGACATGCTCTGGTGTATAGGGCTGAAACGAGAGTAACAGCGCAAGGCAATCTTTTAGACCGGTTCTCATTTTCTTTTTTTAAAGATCATAATAATCTACGTGCCCTTACCTAAGAAAGCGAGGGTCTTGGTCTAACGGCGGCTGACTCATGATTGTAAGGGCAGGCAAGGGCAAAAAGGCGACTGGATAGGATACTAAAGAAAAGGACAGAGAAACAAATTAAGGCTTTTTTTTTGACTAAATGTGCCTAAGCAAATAAAAATATTCCCTCCCTTTTCTCTAAATAATTTGCTCTATTCCTCTAATATATTTCTTTATTTTTTTTTTAAAACACAAGAAAATAGAAATTTTTAAGCCCCCATAGCACTATTTTACCCCCAGGTTAAATAAACCATCTTTTAGCCCAAGCAACCACAGATGCACCATTCTCTATTACTGCTCCTTTTTGTTTTTTTTACTCACAGCCAGAAATTGTAGCCAAGGCGCAGGATCACTCTTCAGACAGGACTTGCCTCCGTCAGAGCCTGCCGCCTAATAAGTTTATTTAAATTAAAATAAGAAAGGGGAAGGAGACTCCTCCTGTCCCCTTCTCCCTAGGTCCACCCCCCACTGAAGAAGGGCAAGAATACAGTGTTTGCCCATATCCAAGATGGCGCTGACAGCGTCATTCAACTGTGCATGCACCGAACGGCCGTGCCAGCCCCCCTCCGCCGATACGAGACAACCGCAGCTATAAGCACAGCACTTACACGGTGTTAGCAAAACAGAAACAAACTTATACACTCAGCAGCAGTGAAACAAAAGAGCAGTATAAGCAAGGAAGAAAGTATGAGAGAAAAAATGCTCCACAGTGAGCCCCTACCTGCCCTCACAGAGATCAGCTTTGCCTGCATGCAAGACAGTTGCCCCAATTTAGGAATTTGCTGCTGCCCCAAAAGACCCTCAGAAGGGGTTCCCCTCTTTTCAACGCTGTTAGCAACCCAAGACAGGGGACTGCATCTGGGAGAGGCCAGAACCCAGACAGAAGCTGCTCAAAGCAGAAGTAAGACCATGTCAGATATGAGGAAAAAAAGGAGAATGCTGGGGGAGTTGGTTGTCATTTTTATAAGGTAGTAGCTATCCTGAGGGGAGGACTCCGGGGTGGAGCTTATCACAGGTATGCTGCCATGTTGGCACCAGGAAAGAGCTGTTTTGTTAATGTTATTAACAAGCACAGTTATGTGTACAGTAATTTTTTATATTAGTGTATTTTTATTTTGTCCATAGTTTCATTTTAGGGGTTTTAATGAATTTCATGGTTTTCTGTATTTTTTTTTTTTTTTTGTCGAGTCTGTATTTAGTAAGCGAGAGACTTTGGGTAGGGCAGACTTAGTGAAAAGTGATTGAGTTGCATGAGGAATAGAGCACCATGTTTGTAAAGTAGTGTTTTCAGGGTTGGTAAAGTCCCTCTTTTCAGATTTTAAATCAATGGGTTAATAGGGTTGCCTCATTGCCGGGTGATTAAATTGTCCCAGATCTCCATTTATTAGATTTGTAACCTACTGTAAAGTGGCTGGTGAACTCAGACCTGCTTAATATTTCTCCTTTAACGCACAATATATTCCTGATTCATTTAGCTTTATAGCCTAATTCCTGCATACTTTAGGAGAGATTAGTTTGTATAATTAGCTTCCTAATAATCTTATGTGTCTTTTACAGAATGTTTCCATTTTCATATGAGTCAGGGCGGACCATCCTGTGCTTTGATTTCATGGTCTTCACTCTCCGGCTCATTCATATTTTTGCTGTGAACAAACAACTGGGGCCCAAAATCATCATTGTCCAAAAAATGGTAAGTGTGTTAATTAACATTGTATATGTATTTCAGCTGTAAATGTAGCTGTTGATATTAAGTTTAGCTGTAAGAGCTGGTTCACACAGGGGCAACCCGGGATCTGACTTCAGGTCGCCCCAAGTCGCACTGTTGAGAAAATCAATGGTAGTGAATGGAGCCCTCTTAATGTACACTACAGCAGTCGCTCCGACTTCAAAAAAGGTTCCTGTACGACTTCAATCCGACTTCTGTGCGACTTGTACCCATTGATTTCAATGGAAGTCGCCTCCAAGTCGGATCTCAATCTATATTTAAGCGAAAATGTCACCTCTCTAATATTAAAAACCAGCATGGTTTCCCCCTCCAGGGGTAAACCAGGTCCTTAGGCCTGGTATGGATTTTAAGGGGAACACCCCTATGCCGAAAAAACAGCGTGGGGGTCCCCCCAGAATCCATACCAGACCCTTATCCAAGCACGTAGCCTGGCCGGTCAGGAAAGGGGGTGTGAACGAGCGAGCCCCCCCTCCTGAAATGTACCAGGCCGCGTGCCCTCAACATGAGGGGATGGGTGCTTTGGGGAAGGGGGGCGCCCTGTGCCCTCCGCCCCAAAGCACCTTGTCCCCATGTTGATGAGGACAAGAGCCTCTTCCCAAGAACCCTGGCCATTGGTTGTCAGGGTCTGCGGGTGGGAGGCTTATCAGAATCCGGGAGCCCCTTTAATAAGGGGGCCTCCAGATCCCAGCCCCCCACCCTATGTAAATGAGTATGGGGTACATCGTACCCCTACCCATTCACCTGGGGAAAAAAAGCGTCAATAAAAAAAAACACACTACTGTGCAATTTATTAATCAGCTCTGGGGGTCTTCCAACTTCTCTGCGCTCTTCGGCCTCTTCTCCCAGTGTCCGGCCTCTTCTCCCACTTTCTCCGGCGTCTTCTCCCGCTCTTCGGTTATTCTGCCGGCTCCTCCGCTATCTTCTTCCAGCTCTTTTGCTAGCGGTGCCCCGGGCTTCTGCGTCGTCTTCTTCCCTCTTCTCTTCCTGCGATGTTGACACGATGCTCTCTCCAGCTGTAATGCTGTGTGAGTGGTGTGCAGTCACTCATATAGGCATGGGGCGTGATCACCGGTTGATGTCACACAGGGACCCTGCCCCGTATGACGTCAAGTCTTGGGCATGCTGGGACTGTGACGCGATAAGGGGTGAGGCCGAACAGCACAGAGAAGTTGGAAGAGACCTCCAAAGTCAGAAGAAGACCCCCGGAGCTGATTAGTAAATTACTTTAAAAACCTGTAGTGTGTTTTGTTATTGACGCTTCTTGGGGCATGCTGGGACTGTGACGCCATAAGGGGTGGGGTCACCGTGTGACATCACCCGGTGACCACGCTCCATGCCTGTATAAGTGGCTGCACACCGCTCACACAATATTACAGCAGGAGAGAGTGTTGTGTCAACATCGCAGGAAGAGAAGAGGGAAGAAGATGACGCAGAAGCCCAGGCCACCACTAGCAAAATAGCTGAAGAAGATAGCGGAGGAGCCGGCAGAAGAATTGGAGAGTGGGAGAAGAGGCCGAACAGCACAGAGAAGTTGGAAGAGACCTCCAAAGTCAGAAGAAGACCCCCGGAGCTGATTAGTAAATTACTTTAAAAACCTGTAGTGTTTTGTTATTGACGCTTTTTTTCCCCTAGGTGCATGGGTAGGGGTATGATTTACCCCATACTCATTCATATAGAGTCGGGGGCCAGGATCTGGGGGCCCCCTTATTAAAGGGGCGCCCGGATTCCGATAAGCCCCCTGCCCGCAGACCCTGACAACCAATGGCCAGGGTTGTTGGGAAGAGGCCCTTGTCCTCATCAACATGGGGACCCTCCCCCTTCACCAAAACATCCCCCATGTTGAGGGCATGCGGCCCGGTATGGTTCGGGGGGGGGGGGGGGGGGGCTCGCTGGTCCCCACCCCCTTTCCTGACCAGCCAGGCTGCGTACTCGGATAAGGGTCTGGTATGGATTTTGGGGGGACCCCCATGCCATTTTTTTCGGCGTAG
Source organism: Lithobates pipiens (assembly GCF_037356315.1). Taxonomy (NCBI): domain Eukaryota; kingdom Metazoa; phylum Chordata; class Amphibia; order Anura; family Ranidae; genus Lithobates; species Lithobates pipiens. The sequence goes on from NW_027507687.1 coordinate 32,051, forward strand.
GGGGGGTTTCCTTTAAAATCCATAAGGGCCTGGTATGCCCTTGGAGGGGGAACCCATGCTGGTTTTTTATTTTAAATTTGCCATGGAGTTCCCCCTCGAGAGCTGATTATTCTGTGATTGGCCACGGCCAAATTCCCTTGGCCTGGGGCAACTTAAAGTCGTGTTGTAAGTCGCCCCAAGTCATGTTGAAGTTGCCCCAAGTTGCGCTGTTATTCATACTCAAGTCGTGTTGAAGTTGCCTCCAAAAGTCATGCTGGGAGTCCTGTTGCCCCTGTGTGAACTGGCTCTAATCGTTTTTATGTTTTTGTCTCCCCGCAGATGAAGGATGTATTCTTTTTCCTTTTCTTTTTGGGAGTGTGGCTGATTGCTTACGGAGTTGCCACAGAAGGTCTTCTTCACCCCAATGATATGCGTTTGGCCTGGATTTTCCGTCGTGTCTTCTATCGGCCCTACCTGCAGATCTTTGGTCAAATTGAACTGGACAAGATGGATGGTAAGGTGAAAAACACATGTTACAGCGATTGGTACTCCATAAAATCTTCACATATCTGGCCATTTCATTCTTTAAAACATAAGCACATAATCATGATTTTTCTAACCCTTAGGCCATAATAATAGCATGAGTTAGAGTTGGACTTATGCCGTGTACACACGATCGGACTATCCAGCGAACTTAGTTCGGCGGACAAACCACCGGACTTTGCAGTGGAGGTTCGCCATACTTTCCGAAACGAGCGGACCTGCCCACACACGCCCGGACTTTTCCGGCGGACAATCCGCCGGACTATGGCGGGAGTCCGCCGGACTTTTGAAATGAATGGACTTGCCTACATAAGGAGAAAAGTCAGTTCATTTTGAATGCGGCTCCAGGTAGACTGGACCAGCGAAGGAAGCCAATGTCGCCGCCTCCATCGGCGAGATTGACACCTCACTGGCCCTGTCACCTGGTATGGACTTAAAGGGGAATCCCTGCACCAAAAAAAAGGCATGGGGTCCCCCCCAAAGTCCATATCAGACCCTTATCCGAGTACGTAGCCTGGCCGGTCAGGAAAGGGGGTGGGGATGAGCGAGCGCCTCCCTCCTGAGCCATACCAGGCTGCGGGCCCTCAACATGGAGGGTGATTTGGGGAAGAGGGGACCCTGTGCTCCCCCACCCCAAAGAACCTTGTCCCCATGTTGATGAGGACAAGGGCCTCTTCCCGACAACCCTGGCCGTTGGTTGTCTGGGTCTGCAGGTGGGGGCTTATCGGAATCCGGGAGCCCCCTTTAATAAGGAGGCCCCCAGATACAGGCTCCCCACCCTATGTGAATGAGTATTGGAGTACCATGTACACCTGATGAAAAAAACTGTAAATAAAAAAACACAACACGTTTTAAAATAATTTATTGGACAGCTCCAGTGGTGTTCCGTCTTGGGGGGTCTTCTCGCCGGACTCCTCTGCTATCTTCTGCTCTTTTGCTACCTTTTATACTAGCAGAGAAGACCGGCTTTCTTCTTTGTTACCGCCTTTCGGGGATCTTCTTCCGTCTTCGGGGGTCTTGTCCCCCTATTCGGTTCTTCTTGCTGGGCCTCCGCTATCTTATAGCTATTTTACTAGCGGTGGCCCGGTCTTCTGTCGCCGCTGCCTTCTTTTCTTCTCTCTTGTGATGTTGACACGGCGCTTTCTTTGGCCTCAATGGCAGGGACGCGTTGTGCGGCGACTTATCTAGGGACAAGGGGCGGGGTCACTGGGTGATGTTACATGGTGAGCCCGCCCGCATGATGTCACAGCCCCAGAGGATTTCAAAAGTCCGAAAGGACTAGCACACAGACGGCCGGATTGTTTGCCGGACTGCCGAGTCTGGCGGATCATTTTGAGTCAATACTCTTTTGGAAAGAAAAAGTCCGCCGGAGCCCACACACGGGCGGATAGTCCGAACGTGTGTACGCGACATTATGCCGCGTACACACGACCGGAATTTTCGAGGGACTAGGTCCGACGGTCTTTCCGACGGACTTTCGGCGGAGTTCTGACAGACTTTCCGAATGAACGGACTTGGCCACACACAATCACACCAAAGTCTGACGCATTCGAACGTGATGACGTACGACCGGATTAGAATAAGGAAGTTCATAGCCAGTAGCCAATAGCTGCCCTAGCATCGGTTTATGTCCGTCGGACTAGCATACACACAAACGGATTTCTCGGTCCGGCAGAGTTCCGGTGGAAAAATTTAAAACACGTTCTATTTCTAAAGTCCATCAGACCTTTGCTGTCAAAAAGTCCGGTCGTGTGTACGTGGCATGAGAGTTACCCAATAGCTAAGCAAATGGTCAAATGTTTAACCATTTAACTCCCAAACAAAATTGACGTCCTTTTTTTCCCACAAATAGAGCTTTCTTTTGGTGCTATTTGATCACCCCTGCGTTTTTTATTTTTTGCGCTATAAACAAAAAAGCGACAATTTTGAAAAAAAACGCATTATTTTTTACATTTTGCTATAATAAATATTCTCCAAAATATATAAGAAAAAAAAATGTTCCTCAGTTTAGGCCGATACGTGTTCTTCTACATATTTTTAGTTAAAAAAAAATCACAATAAGCGATTGTTGATTGGTTTGCGCAAAAGTTATAGCATTTACAAAATAGGGGATTATGGCATTTTCATTAATATATATATATTTTTTAAATGTGCGGTGATCAGTGATTTTTATCGTGACTGCGACGTTATGGCAGACACATCGGCCATTTTTGGGACCATTTTCATATATACAGCAATCGGTGCTATACAAATGCACCGATTCCTGTGTAAATTACACTGGCAGTGAAACCACTAGGTGGCAGTGTGGGGGTTAAGTGTGTCTTGGGACGCGTTTATAACTGTGGGGGGGGGGGCGTGGCTGTGTGTGACACGTCACTGATCTCTGCTCCGATCACAGGGAGCAGAGATCAGTGACACTGTCACTAGGCAGAATGGGGAGATGCTTGTTTACATTAGCATCTTCCTGTTCTTCCTCCCTGTGAGGCAATCGCGGGTATCCCCGTGGCATTCGAGTCAGCGGGACCTGCGACCCGACTCACAGAGCTTGCCGTGGTGTGCACATTTGCCGCCTCTTAAAGGGTAACGTACAGGTATGTGATTCTGCCTGTACAAGCCCTTCTGCCAACGTATATCATCGTGACGCGGTCGGCAATCGGTTAAGTACTTTTGAGGATAGTAAACTGACTTACTATTTCATGCATAAGTATGCATAAAGAAAAACTAAGTACCTACCTACAGACTGATGCCTAGGGATGAGCCGAAGACCCCCCCGCAGAACATGCGAATGGACCGAAAGTTTGCGCAAACATTCAAACACCGTTAAAGTCTATGGGACTCGAACGTGAGAAATCAAGTGTGAATTTTAAAGGCTAATATACAAGTTATTGTCCTAAAAAGTGTTTTGGAACCCGGGTCCTGCACTGGGGACATGTATCAATGCAAAAGAAAGTTTTAAAAACTGACCTTTTCTCTTATATTCACCGACTGACACAGCCCCTCTCTTTAGACTATTTGGTTGTTACTTCACCTTTAGGAGAGGACTAGGCATGACATGTTAACATGTAATATAAAACCCGGAACTTTCTAGTTCCGGCCAAGGGGCAGTCCCTTAGGTAACAACCCCTTAGCCTGCCTTGCAGCTTCAGTTTTTTTCTGCCTAGTGAAGAAGGACCTAGGAACCCTGCAGGCCCATTGGTCCATGTTTTTTTCTTTGCTTTTTGCGCAAGATTAAAGATCCTGCAATCTGCTATCAACAGCCGGCTGGGTGACAGGCTGGATACTCTTATCCTTGTCTCCCCAGCCTGGCCAGCGAGTGTGGGCAGACCAGAGCTCAGCGCTTGATCGGCCACGACATGCCTCGGCTCCAGAGGCGGTTGGTGAGCACTAATGCTCCGTGGCACACATATAACTGGGCTACTGATGTCTGCATCACAGTGTGCCTGGTCAGCAGCCACCCCATACTGATCAGAGAGTGAGTCTGTGATGGAATGTCTCCCAGCTCTGCAGGGCCGGTAAGTTTGGCTCTCCCTGCCTCGGTGGGGCTGAGCAGCTGGGCATTCCCTGGGAGGTCGATTTGGGGGTCCCTCACCTCCCTCTCTTCCTGTCCCTTTCTTCCCTCCCCCTTTCCTGTGGGGGATGCTGCATGGGCTGCTGAGTGGTGTGTGTGCCATAGACAGGGGCTCTCTGGGGCGGCTCTCACCTGGGGGGGGGGCTGCGCTGTCTGGCTGTGCCCTGGATGTGTGTAGGTCTCTCCTTGGAGGTGTCTGAAGGCTGTGTCTGTTGATCACTGTAGCGCTGTTCACCGCTATGTATCTGCCTGTTTTGTTTCACTGTCCCTCATGGTATACAGTGTTCGGCGGCCATATTTGGTGGGGCAAGGAGCAGCCATTTCCCCTGTGATTATGTCCTTTATACTGGACACTCGGCGGCCATTTTCTTGAAGCCTGAACATGCTTTTGATCAGTTTCAGTGCAATTTGCAGCAGCTCTGCACAGTGCAGTGTGATCTCTTTTGCACCTGGGAGCTGACATAGGACAAAGGCACTACTAGCTGGACAGAACGGAACCAGTCAAGGTGGTGAGTCCTGCAGGAAAGAGCCAGCAGCAGTTAGGAGGATGGGACCATCACTGTCCTAAGTCCCCATTAGATGGCAGATAGGGTAGGGTCAGCATGGCTTCAGAAACTGGTGTTTATTCCCCCGAAATCCAGGCAATTGCAACCAGTTCGCCTGCAGATTGTGCAGTGCCTCTGGAAGCTTTGTCGGCATTCCTCAATTAGTTTGTTGCCAAGATGGAGATGGGGGAGAGCTCTGACACAGACTCGGGCCCTGCTGAGGCTGGTGACCCAGCTCTGTCATTTCAGATGAAGATGACCAGGACCGATCGGACAGTGAGGATGAGTCCCCGTCCGGGTCCGTGCGTGACAAAGCGCTAGTTGGAGCACTTATCACAGCTGTGCATGATACCCTGAAGCTTCAGGAGCCAGAAGATCCCTCTGCTGATGTAGCGGTCCCTTTTGGGTCCCGTAAGCCAGCCCGTTCAAATAACGTGTTCCCGTATCTGACTTATTTTGATAAGTTCATTTACAAGGAATGGGGTCGACCGCAATGGACCTTTTCAGTCCCCAAATACATGGCAGTGCCTTACCCCTTTGAGGAGAGCCTTCTCAAAAAGTAGTCGGCTCCTCTGGTCGAGGACCCCCCAGTATCCAGGTTAAACAAAGTAACCACGATCCCGGTAGAGGAGACTCCTGCCTTTAAGGACCCCTAGGCAGTGGCTCGTTCCTTGTTTACGGTTGTGGGGTCAACAATGCGACCAGTACTGGCATCCACACTTGTGTCTCAGACACTAACAGAGTGGGCAAAACTTTTGCACCACAAATTGGGAGAGCAACAGGCTTCTCCTGTCTGTGTGGAACTAGCAGACCAACTAGTGCAAGGCCTGAAGTACATTTGTGACGCGGCCCTGGATACCCTTCCTCTGTTATCCAGGGCTTCAGTGTCAGAAGTGGTGCTGAGGTGGCCGATTTGGCTAAAATGCTGGTCTGCTGACCAGGCATCCAAAAAAGCCCTGACGGCTCTTCCCTTCCTTGGCGACCAGCTTTTTGGAGCCTCATTGGATGACATTAGTAAAAATGCCACAGGTGGTAAGAGTACAATACTTCCACAGGCCAGGAAGGCTAAGGAGCAACGCCATAGGCAAGGGCCCCCATTCTCCGCTCACAAACAGCTTTTTCGTCCACCCAGGGCTTTGACCAAGCGTCCCCAGCCCGACAGGACGACCTCTGAAGGACCAAAACGTCCCTGGAACTGCAAGCCTAACAAGCCTGCGAGCAAAAGTGCTACCGCATGAAGGTTTGTCCCCACCCGCAACACGGGTGGGGGAGGGTCGCCTTCGGGAGTTTGCAGCCCTGTGGGCCTCTCGGCTGTCCGACCAATGGGTCTGCAATCTGATTTCCTCAGGCTACAAGATAGAGTTCCTCTCTTGGCTGCAAAACAGATTCTTCCCCTCTAGCATACCCGTACTCCCGGCTCTATTGGGGGTGGTAAGAGACCTGCTGAGTCGTGGGGTGTACCTGTTCCCTGTTTCCAGGGGTTCTACTCAAACCTGTTTGTAGTCCCCAAAAAGGAAGGGGTACGTCCAATCTTGGACCTAAAAGCCCTCAATTACTTTGTGAAAGTACAGAGGTTGAGAATGGAATCAGTTCGCTCAGTAGTCTCTGCACTCCATCAAGGGGTCTCCCTGGCATCCTTGGACATCCAGGATGTGTACCTGCACATACCCATATGCCTTCGGCATCAGAAGTTTCTGCAATTTGCAGTCAGGGAAGCCCACTACCAGTTTGTGGCTCTCCCTTTTGGTTTGGAATCAGCCCCCCGAGTCTTTACCAAGATATTGGCTCCTGTTTTGGTGTTGCTGTGGCAACGTGGGATCGCGATCGTGGGATACCTAGACAATCTCCTCCTTAGAGCATCTTCCTCCTCAGAGTTAGAGGAGGATGTGTCGATGTGTCGATCACCATGCAGACCCTGCAGGAATTTGGGTGGTGAGCGTTTGGAGTACCTAGGCTTATTGCTGGACCCCATGGAAGCGAGAGTGTTTCTCCCTTCTGACAAGCTGCAGACTCTCAGAGCCACGGTAAAACTGCTGATGAACCGCAGGTGGACGTCACTATGTTTCTGCATGCGAGTCCTGGGACTCATGGTGGCCTCCTTTGAGGCTGTACTGTATGCCCAGTTTCACTGCAGAAGGATATTTTGACAAAATGAGACAAATCTCCGTTGTCCCTGGATTGGCATATTCAGGTGAGCTAGAATTTTGCGTGTTCGCGATTCGCCAAACCGGCGGATTTCTGGCGCTGTTCGCGTGGTGGACATATGTGTTTACATTGTGAAAGAACTTTGACCCATGATGACACATCCATCATGGGGTACAGGACAACCAATTCAAACATTTCAGCACATGGACAATTGGACATTCCCCCTACCTTATAAATAGACCTGATCTTGCGGCCATTTTACATTCTGTCTTATGTCAGTGTAGGGAGAGTGTGGAGCAGGGACAGACTGTAGTGACACAAATCACTAGTTATTAGGTCCACAAAAGTCCTTTTAAGGACTGGTATAGGTGTACAGTATATAGGGTTCTGGTGCACTGCTGCTGACTGCTGTGCTGCTGATTGCTGAGTGCACTGCTGACCGATTCTGCAGCTGTCTTTTGTCAGTGTAGGGACATGACGCTGTGTGGAGCAAGGACAGTTAGTTTAATCACTAGCTATTACTATTAGGTCCACAAAGGTCCTTTTAAGGACTGCTATAGGTGTACAGTATATAGGGTTGTACACGTATAATATAATTTCTTTCAAATATAGAAAGACTATTATACTTGACTGCTGACCGATTCTGCAGCTGTCTTTTATCAGTGTAGGGACTAAGGGACAGTCTGCTCTCTATCTCGGTGCTGGTGTCAGTGCTTTCTATCTCGGTGCTGGTGTCAGTGCTTTCTGTCTCAGTGCTGGTGTCAGTGCTTTCTGTCTCGGTGCTGGTGTCAGTGCTTTCTGTCTCGGTGCTGGTGTCAGTGCTTTCTGTCTCGGTGCTGGTGTCAGTGCTTTCTGTCTCGGTGCTGGTGTCAGTGCTTTCTGTCTCTGTGCTGGTGTCAGTGCTTTCTGTCTCGGTGCTGGTGTCAGTGCTCCCTATCATGGTGCTGGTGTCAGTGCTCTCTATCATGGTGCTGGTGTCAGTGCTCTCTATCATGGTGCTGGTGTCAGTGCTCTCTATCATGGTGCTGGTGTCAGTGCTTAGTCTCTATCGCGGTGCTGGTGTCAGTGCTCAGTCTCTATCGCGGTGCTGGTTTCAGACAGTGAGGGAGATAGCAGCGGAAAAGCCAATCAGCAGGCAGTGTCAGCACCATGGCTGAGGATCAGCACTGGACTGGCACCTCTGGACCACCGCAGTGGAGCCCTGCATAGGTGGGGGTAAGGGCCGGGCAGAGGGAGGGGCTCAAGCACAGGTTGACACACTGGGACACTGGCACAGGACTGCACTGCCCTGACTGTGGCACCGATCATCTCCTGCACCCCCTTCATAGCCTGCCCTGACCTTGCCTCTCCTCCATGGCCTTCATGCGCTCCTGAATTGTCAAAATTTCACAGATAAAAAAAGAATGCTTGTCATTGTCGATCCCAGATTCACTTAAGACTTTTGTTATGTCAGTGTCCATGTGGTGGGACTATGTGTGCACAGCTAGTAAGTATTTTGTGACTGAAAATATGACCTGGAGGTTTTTAAGATTCGCCTGCCATTAAAGTCAATGGGGTCCGCCACAAACTTTGCGTTTTGCAAACTTTTGGCCACGTTCGCGGTTCGCGAAATGTCCCGTCGGAAGTTCGTCCATCACTAGTCCGGGAAGTCGTTCCTACCTCTTAAATGGACAGTGATCACAATGGACACCAGCCTATCCGCCTGAGGAGGAGTAATAGGAGTTCAGTCAACCCAGGGCCTCTGGTCGGTGGAGGAATACAAATTGCCGATCAATTTGCTCGAACTAAGAGCGATAAGGCTATGCCTCTCCACATGGTCGATAAGACTTCGAGAGCGTCCGATCAGGATCCAGTCAGACAACGCCATGGCGGTGGCATACGTCATTCACCAAGGAGGAACAAGAAGCTCAGCCGCTGCACGGGAGGTCGCTCACATTCTTCAGTGGGCAGAGTGACATGTACCCGCCCTGTTAGTCATTTACATCCTGAGAGTGGAGAACTGGTAGGCAGACTATCTAAGTCGCCAGATGCTGGACCCAGGAGAATGGGCGTTGCATCCAGAGGTGTTCAGGCTACTGTGCTTGCGAAGAGGCACACCAGACAAGGATATTTTGGCCTCCCGTCTCAATCAGAAGGTCCCAAGATTCATGTCCAGGACAAGAGATCCTGCGTCAGACGCGCTGATGGCTCCGTGGGATCAGTACCAGCTGATCTATGCCTTTCCTCCGCTGAAACTGTTACCACGTCTGCTCTGCAGAGTGGAGCCAGAGAGGATTCCAGTAATACTGATTGCCCCAGCTTCCCTGGTACACAGACGTAGTGCACCTGGTGGCAGACGCCCCTTGGCGACTGCCGTTATGAGAAGACCTTCTGTCTCAAGGTCCGATTCTCCATCCTGCTTTACCATTGCTGGTTTTAACGGCTTGCCTATTGAGAGCCAGGTGTTGAGGAACCGGGGTCTTTCTGGCTCAGTGATCCCAACTATGCTGAGAGCACGGAAATCTTCTTCTCAGAAGATATATCATCGTACTTGGAAGGCCTACATCTCCATGTGGGAGAAGAAAGGATGGCGGGGGCGCTCCTTTTCTATATCCAGAAACCTGCTGTTTCTACAGCAAGGAGTAGACCAGAAAATTGGCTTTAAGCACCATTAAAGGACAAATATCAGCTTTGGCTGTCTTTTTTCAGCGACCCCTGGCGTCTCACTCTCTAGTGAGCACACTTGTTCAAGGGGTCCGACATGTAGTTCTTCCGGTGCGTCCACGGTTACCCCCATGGGATCTGATCCTGGTGTTATCGGAGCTTCAAAAACCGCCATTTGAAAATATCAGAGAGATTCCCCTGTTGACTCTTTCCCAGGAAGTGGTCTTTCTAGTGGCCATTACATCGGCCAGGAGGGTTTCGGAACTGGCGGCCTTGTCTTGCAAGTCGCCCTATCTGGTTATCCACAAGGATAAGGTGGTGTTGCGTCTGCAACCTTCTTTTCTGCCAAAGGTGGTTTCGGCGTTACACATCAATGAAGGCATTGTGTTACCATCTCTGTGTCTGAAGCCGACACATCCTAAGGAGGTGGCCCTTCATTCCCTGGACGTGGTTCAGGCTCTGAGGGTGTATTAGTCTGCCATGGCTCCCTTTCAGAAGTCAGACTCCTTGTTTGTTTTGGTGGCTGGTCCGAAAAAAGGCATGGCGGTCTCGTCGGCCACCATTTCCAGGTGGATCAGACAGATTGTAGTACAGGCCTACGCCTTGAAGGGGCAGGTGCCCCCCTTTCCGGTCACGGCCCACTCCACAAGGGCAATCGGAACGTCTTGGGCCTTTCCGACATCAAGCGTCTGTCGCTCAAGCGTGTAAAGCGCCGACTTGGTCGTCTGTTCACACTTTTACAAAATTCTACAAGGTAGATGTCAGTGCATCGGCTGATGCCTGTTTTGGCCGCAGAGTTTTGCAGGCGGCTGTATAAAAACACAGTACATTTAAGTAAATGCACTGTTGCATTTGTTACCGCAGTTCCGGTGGTTTGAGGGTAGTGTCTCTCTGTTGAGGAGCACCCTGTTTTTTTTGCGGGTAAAAAAAGTTTAGTTATTCCCACACACTGTCGTTTTTGTGGGTAAAGTTTATACTAGTTCCCACATGCCATGGTGGATGAAGTTTTATGCTGTTTCCCCCCCCCCCCCCCCTCGTTTTGGCACTGCTTGGGGACATCCCAAGGGTCTAACGAGAGGAGCGGTGTCAGTGAATATAAGAGAAAATAGTATTTATTGTACTCACCGTAAAATTATTTTCTCTGTAATTCACCAACTGACACAGCACCTGCCCCTCCTATTTTTCTTTACGTTATACTGCTTGTTGACGTACTGAAGCTGCAAGGCAGGCTGAGGGGTTGTTACCTAAGGGACCGCCCCTTGGGCGGAACTGGAAAGTTCTGGGTTTTATATTACATCTTAATATGTCATGCCTAGTCCTCTCCTAAAGGTGGCGTAACAACCCAATGGCCTAAAGAGAGGAGCTGTGTCAGTAGGTGAATTACAGAGAAAAGTATTTTACGGTGAGTACAAAAAAATCCTATTTTTTCGGGAACAGTGATTTTAATGTTGTTTAAAGTGAAAAAATAAAAGTGAAATATTCCTTTAAATATCATACCTGGGGGGTGTCTATAGTATGCCTGTAAAGTGGTGCGTGTTTCCCGTTTTTAGAATAGTCCCTGCACAAAATGAAATTTCTAAAGGAATAAAAGTCATTTAAAACTGCTTGGGGCTGTAATGTAATATCGGATCCCGGCAATATGGATGAAAATTGAGAAAAAACGCATGGGTAACCCCCCAGCCCATTACCAGGCCCTTTGGGTCTTGTATGGATATTAAGGGGAACCCTGCACCAAAAAAAAAAAAAAAAGGCGTGGGGGCCCCCAGGCCCTATATACTCTGAACAGCAGTATACAGGTGTCCCGAACAAGACAGGGACTGTAGGTTTGTTAAGTTGAATCTGTTTGTAATTTGGAACAGGTAAATTTTTTAAGTGTAGCTCCAGCTAAAAAATTAATTTTTAAGCTTTTTGGATGACATAGGGAAGGGTTATCATCACCCCTGTAAAATGTGTTTTGCTGTCTGTGCCCCTATTCAGAAGATTTCACTTCGCTTTCTGTCCCAATGACAATTGGATTTTGAAAATTTGGGGTTTTTAGGGAAATAAGGATTGGTGATAATAAAGCATCAATGGAGACACCTTTTTCCCATAATTAACTCTTACAGGAGAGAATTTCCCTTCTTAGGGGTAGATTTCCTCTCACTTCCTGTTGTCTCCCACCGTTTGTAAGTAGGAGTTGTTTGTAAGTCGTATGTTTGAAAGTAGGGGACCACCTGAATATACTATACGGCAGTGGTGGCCCGTCACATAGGTGACGCACAGACGCCGCACCACCTCCTGACTGTCACAAAAATAAAATAAAAAAAGTAATTTTTTTTAACACTGGCCCTTTAAAAAAATAAAAAAAATAAAAAAAGGTCCATAAGTGCACTGTGTTCGGACGCAGATGCAGCACTTAATTTGCGGGCTTTTAACCAGACTTGGTGTGATCCATCGCTTCGAGTAGCTTCCGCATATTATATGCATTATTATGGCCGGTGCTTTGAGTGACATTCGAGTTATGATGTCACTTCCGCTTTTATCTCCCAGTGCGCCCGAGCAGAGGAAGCATGGGCAGCGGACTCCTCTACTGCTGTGTGACTACCCAGTCACACCAAGATAAGACAACGCTGCCTTGGAGCCATAGAGGGAGTGAGAGAGCCGGAGTATGTCTGCAGAGCGCCCGTGAATGGAGCCATCTAAGCCGTGTATGAGGAGAAGGATGGAGCTGGGCTCACTGCTGTGCACGTGGAGAAGGATGGAACTGGGCTCACTGCTATCTATCTATCTATCTGTCTTTCTATTAATCTATCTCAGTATCTGTCTATCTATCTGTTTTTCTATCTGTCTGTCTGTCTGTCTATCTATCTGTCTCTCCCAGTATCTATCTATCTATCTATCTATCTATCTATCTATCTATCTGTATGTCTGTCTATCTAGCAATTTATCTAAACGTAAGGAGGAAAAAAGTGCATAAATATAAATAAATGAATGAAAAACGAGCTAGCTGCACACCCCTAAGTATTCTAGAGAGAATAAAAAAAGAAGAGTTCCCCTTGGGGTTTTCAGGCAGCAACAAGAAGCAGAGATAAATCCGTAAAAAGTTATATTTATTTTATTGATTCAACGGCTTATTTGCCATCATAGATTAAAAATACAGGCTCTGGTATATAATATTATAGCATATCAGTGAATAAACAGTATATGCAACATTTAATACAAAATAGGTTACAGGAACAATTTACAAGTACAGCACTTTTTCAAAAGTTGCAAAATAGCACCCGGGCTGCCCCAATGCATTTCGACCTTCAGGGAGTCAGGGTCTTCTTTAGGGGTAAAAAGCAACAAAGCCCTGGCGAAAGGAGTAGTTATATTGTATATTCTGCAGGTAATCAAATAAAAAAGACTTTCAATATAATAGGTTTTAACCGAAAAATTTATGTAATATCAAAACTTATTTTGATAATTGAAGTAACTGATAAATACAATCTATTATTATTATTATCAGTTATGTATTACTTTGTCTAGTCCCTATAGCTAGCTAGTCTATACGCCAAGCACATGCTATCGTTAATATCACAATACTACCACCATTGGCTATGAAATCAATACACGGTCTAAGATCAATTAAATCTCATTTATTTCCCAAGGAAATAAGAAAGCGTGCATAAAGTTTCAAAAGAAGTTACAATAATACATAGCATACAATCAGAATACAATATAAGCCTTATACTTATCCGACCCTCGTGACTGGACCTCCTGATGGAATCGGAGACCGAACTCATTGTTGCACCCCTTTTTGATAAACATACCTCAGCCATACCACAACCCATAGCCCATCCTACTTTGCCTGTGGACCAATGAGCGTCTCTGGGGCGTCTCTTCCCCCAGGCTAACCACCTCGGACAGTCCTGCCATACTTGGCCTCTGGGGGGCAGTGTCTGCCCATGAATTGCAACTGCTCCGACTGGGTTCCCATCTTGTGGTTCGATCTCGGACGCCCCTCCCGCTCATTAATCGTCTTCTTTGTCCCTACAGACAGCCCAGCGCCATACTGTCTTTGAAGCTTTGTGCACACCAGGTGGGCTGAAGATAACTCCTTTGCTATGCAGATTCTGCCACATTCCTCTATACATTCTAAACATGTGGGACTGCAAGTATCACTATGGCTGAGTTCGGTTGTATCAACAGATGTGTAGAACTTTAGATATATAACATTACTTCTTGTTCACTTCCAACAATAATATTTACCAGTTCCACCGAACCAATGCTTTTCAACCAGAGACTTCTAATAAAATCTGAAAAACGGAACAGTGCCTTCCCTCAAAGGGTCATCCTGGATCCGCTGCCCCACTATTTTGACCCACCTCAGCCACCCACCAAGATGGACACGGGGGGGGGGCGCAAAAGAAGGGGAGAACAAAGGCAGAACACGACTTCACGGGGGCATCAAATGCTAGCTTACAAGAATTGACAGTGTCTGGAGTTTCCCCAGGGTGATCAGAAGAACAGAGGAGGAGATTCTTGGCACACCCAAGGTGGCCACATCTAAAAATAATGAAATACAATATGATATGATATGGAGCAAATACATCACAAAAAATTTATATTATAACTAGTTATTTGACTGGAGTATTGAGTATATTGTGTTAATCTACAAAAGCATAGATAAGTGGGAATAGTGAAATGAGAGGGAATGCCACTTTGTTTCCCAAGTAATGTTTAAACAAATAATAAACTGGTGTGATATTCCATATTGTGACAATCAGTATTATGCTAAATAATGTGAATGTAAAAAACCCATAAATGTGTGTATTGAATCAATAACCCCATAAACATGTGGTGATGCCTAAAAAAGTGATAGTATGAATAGTGATAAAAAATATATTAAGAGCATCAGTGAATAATAATGTATTACCTGCGTATTGTATCTGCCGCACTTATATTGTAGTCTGCAGATAAGTAAAATAGCCCCTTAAAACGAATAGCGAAAAGCCCCCAGTGCCTCAACGGCCCTAAAGCTAAATCAAAAGTGATAAAGTTACCAAACTTCATATTGTATATAAATAATAAAGATGCAGCGAAAAGAGATATCTCTCTTCAGCATACTCCATACCTGTTTCAATGATCTGTTTGAGTGGTGTTCCAGGACTCAAATGAAAAGGTCCTGGCTAATACACCTCATTTATAGCACTTACTTGTTAGATTAGATACAGGTGGGATTCTCCTCCTATTTATGGGTGTGTCAGCTCTCCACCCATCTGCTGCTCTCAACCATCAGAGCCATATTTATGGCTCCTGTCAATTTCTCGGCGTTCCGGAAGGCACATAATGCCCCAGAATTCCCGTCGCCTCCGATGCAACCCGCGTGACGTCGCCATGATATGCGCGCCTGCGCAGTGCAAAACCCCCCATAGGACTCGGGGAGAGCCCGCGCAGGCGCACTGCTCAGACCGCGACGTCCGGCGGCGATCACGGAATGCCGCCGGCACAGGATTTACCACCCCCAGCCCAACCTAGCCTAGAGAGATCGGGGACGGGAAGCAATAAAAAAAGTGCTCCAACGTCCCCTCACCGTGCCAGGAAGCCAGCAAAACCCCCGACATGGTCCAACCCCAATCAGAACAACAGATCCATAACGCCCAAGGGGAATTACATAAAGTGACAGTACATCAATAATACAATATAGCTATCGCTAGTGATACATAGTATTGTCGGAATAATAAATACCACCATTATTGTTTCACTGCTTGGTATGGATTAATAATAATTTGGTTATGATCCTGGGAGAGAGGGGAACGAAGGGTAGGGAGAGGGCCGGGACAAAGGATGAGAGGAGGCAAGGGAGGGGAGAAATGGAAAGCAGAGAGACAGTGACTGAACCCACACTGTAACAATAGTGGGATTTATTTTATATTTCTTTGCCCTCACTGGCTATCAATTGATTTACTACATTAACTCGTTTTGCCTGAAGTATAACCTTTTAGAAAAGGTGCAAACGAGATTGCCTCATTGAGGCCCGGATATTGTGTGGCCTGAAGTGAATGTATCCACTTTTGTTCAATTTGTAGCAATGTCTTGTTCCAATCACCGCCTCGTTTGGGAATGTGTACCCTATCTAAGGCGGCGAAGAGAATTTTTGGCATAATATAATCGTGATATGTGACCGCATGTCTGCCAAGGGGAAGGTAGATGTTGCCAATTTGCATACTATATGCGTGTTTCGAAATTCTACACCAGAATTTTTGTTTGGTCTTTCGTACATAGTAGGCCCCACACTCACAAGTCATCAAATATACGACTCCACAGGTCTGACAGTTGACAAAATGTTTAGGTCGATAAATTCGACCATTAGGTAACTTAAATATTCTATCTTTTCTTATTAGTGGACAGTGTGCACAACTGCCACACGGAAAGGTGCCCAACGTTGTGCAATGTTTTTTATTAGTCGAATCTGTAAACTCACTCCTTACCAGCCTGTCCTTTAGGGACGTGGCTCGTTTAAACGTGATTAAGGGAAAAAGAGACACAAAATGCCTCACTGTCTCATCATCTCTTAGAATAGACCAATGTCTCTTAATTATGGTATTGATCTCTTTATGCTGTACAGAAAAACGTGTTATAATGCGTGTCTTCTCATCTTTTTGATTTTTACCACTTTTGGAAGATTTTAATAGTAAGGAATCTCTGGTCTGCCCAATAGTTGAATTATACGCCCAACGAAGGCATTTGCGACTATAGCCGTGAGCGAGTAGACGACTTTGAAGATTGTCAGCCTCACTTTTAAACGATACCTCACTGGAACAATTCCTTCTCAAGTGAAGGTATTGTCCATACGGTATAGAGTTTATTAGGGGGCGAGGGTGGAAGCTATCTGCGTGTAATATAGTATTGCCAGCAGTGGTTTTTCTGTACAAAGTAGTAGAAAGATGTCCCGACGAGTCCAATTCAATCTTGACATCCAAGAATGTCACAGATTTGACATCATAGTTTAAAGTAAATTTTAAATTAAATTTATTGATATTGAGTAAATCAAAAAACTCAAAAAGAGTTTCCCTTGAGCCGCTCCAAACGATAAAGATGTCATCGATGTACCTGAGCCAGATAAACACCTGGCCCAGGTACCCGACGAGGCCCTCATCGCTGGAGAGAGATCTTTCCCACTCCCCCAGGTACAGATTGGCGTAGAATGGGGCACAACATGTCCCCATCGCTATGCCCTGCACCTGGAGGAAGTGGGAACCATCAAAGGAAAAATAGTTGTTATTTAAAATGTAGTCTAGGCCCTTCAAAATAAATGTATTGAATGACCCATCCGGATAAGGATTGCGACTCAAAACATCATGAATGGAAGAAAGGCCCATATTGTGCAGGATGGAACAGTAAAACGATTCCACATCAATGGTAACAAGAAGTACCTGAGCCAGTAGTTTGAGTGTTTTAATTATTTGCAGAAAGTGAATAGTGTCCTTAACAAAGGATGGTAAGGCTCTTGCATACGGTTGCAGATATGCATCTATAACTCTGCTCAGATTTTCGGAAATACTTCCGTTGCCAGACACTATAGGGCGTCCCGTAAGATCACCCAAACCCTTGTGTACTTTGGGAATACTATAGAAAACTGGCATTTTGGGATATTTTGTTCGAATATATTCATGTAGCTGTTTATCAATAACAGCTTCTTTGTATGTTGTATCTATTAAGTCATAGAATACGCAATATGATTTTTCTATGTATCTTATTTGTGTAATTTTATACCATTCTTTGTTGTCAAGAATTCGTCGGCACATAGAGCGATATGCGGCGCTGTCTATCAGCACCACATTGCTGCCCTTGTCCGATGGTTTAATTGTAACAGTCTTTTTAGATGATAATGTACGTAATGCCTTATTTTCATTGTCAGATACATTTTTTACTGTACCTCGACTACGCAGGATTTTCACAATGTCTCTTAACACTTGTTTAACAAAAATATGTACACTAGAGTTAGTATTTAAAGGAGGAAACTTAGATGAAGGTTTTTTGAACCTTAATCTAGGATTCAGACTAGATTGCTTTGTCTCAGCTAGTAAGGCTTCTAAATCCACTTGATCAATAAGATCTACTGTATTGTTCTCATTATATAGTAATGTCAAATCGCGAAGAATCTTCTTTTTTTTTTCTCTTTTTTTATTCTCTCTAACAATTTATCTATAGCTGTCTATCTATCTATCTATCTATCTATCTATCTATCTATCTATCTATCTATCTATCTGTTTTTCTATCTGTCTATGTATCTGTCTATGTATCTGTCTGTCTGTCTATCAATCTCCTTTTCTTTCTGTCTTTCTATGTATCTATCTGTATGTCTGTCTGTCTGTCTATCTATCTATCTATCTATCTATCTATCTATCTATCTATCTATCTATCTATCTATCTATCTATCTATCTATCCATCTATGAATCTGTCTGTCTATTTATCTATCTAGTTATCTATTTATCTATACATCGGTCTGTCTGTCTTTCTAGCTATCTGTTCTGTCTTTTTATCTATCTATCTGGGTTTATCTATCTATCTATCTATCTCTCTATCTCTCTATCTCATCCAATATCTATCACATCCAATATCTATCTCATCCAATATTTATCTATCACCCAATATCTGTCTATCTCTCCCACCCAGTGCCTATCAATCTGTAGGCGCTATTGCATGTGAGTGATCAGGGGGCATGAGGTTGGTTGGGGCTTTGTTTGCCCCCCCCCCCCAAAAAATGGAGCACCAACCACCACTAATATACGGCCTGCCCTATATACTCTGCAGTAATTTGGGGCTTAGGTGTTGGTGGTACTAGAACACTGTAAGCCCTCAGTTGACGCTGGACCGGGCCCTACTGTGAAATATTAGATCTAGAATTGTAATTACATGCCCCTTTTGAACAGGGTCAGAAAAATGGGGCCTTTGGTGGTGTGGTGGTGTTTCCACAACACTCTAAGCCCAGTTACTCTTGGTGGGCGCTGGAACGGGCCCTTCTGTGAAATATTATATCAAGAATTGTAATTACGTGCCCCTGTTGAACAGGGTCATAAAAATTGGGCCTTTGATGGTGGTGTGTTGGTGTTGCCACAACATTGTAAGCCCTCACAGTTACTCTTGGTGGGGGCAGGAACAGGCCCTGCTGTGAAATATTAGATCAAAAATTGTAATTACACGCTCCAGGGGCAGAAAAATCTGACCTTAGGCACTGGTGCCACAACACTACAACCCCTCACAGATACTCTGGTTAAGCACAGGAACGAGCCCTGTTGCAAAAGATTACAGCACAAAATGTAATTACATGCCCCTGCTAAACAGTGGCAGAAAAATTGGGCTTTAGGCATTGGTGTTGGTGGCACAACACTGCAACCCCTCACAGATACGCTAGTTGAGCACAGGAACGAGCCCTGCTGCAAAATATTACAGCAAAAATTGTAATTACACACCCTTGTTAAACAGGGGCAGAAAAATTGGGCCTTAGGCACTGGTGGTGGTGCCCAGAACCAAAAATGTTCTTAGAAGCTATCGAAAACATGAGCATTGAGGAGGAATAGGATAGTCACTCAGCATCAGCATAGGCAGCCTTCAAGGGATCTCCCATTCATAAAAAAAATGTATTGGTTACATCAGCATCATATGCTTGGTAGCTGGTGATCCAAGACTGATTCATTTTTATGAAGGTAAGCTGATCAACCAAGTCTGTGGACAGGCCCTCCCTGTGTTTCAAAGCCTCCAGCAGCACTGAATGTGCATTCAGATAGAACGCTGGATGCAGGACAGGTCAGTAGCTCAGTTGCATACTATGCAAGCTCTGGCCAGTGATTCATCCTCAAGACTCAGTAACCCAGTGGATTTTTGGTTGGGAAGGTCTCAGAGTCTGATCTTGCCCCAAGGTATTCCTGCACCATGTAAAGCAGACGCTGACGATCGTTTCTGGAACCGATCAGACCTTGGGGCTGAAGACTAAAAAAAATTCTGAATGCATTGGTCAGACGGCCACCTTCTCCACCGCTCCTTCTGTAACTGACCGAAGCCTCAGCAACACGTTATCCAGGAGGACTAGGAAATTGCAACCTCCCAGGCTCTGTAAACGCATTGCACAAACCTTTCTGCAAGGCCTCCGAAAGATGTTTTATCCTCTGCTCCCTCTGCGAAGGCTGGATAAGTTCCGCAACCTTACCCTTGTAACATGGATCAAGAAAGGTTGCCAGCCAGTACTGATCCCTCTCCTTTATACTATGAATCCAAGGGTCCTTTCGCCAGGCTTTACTGGATCAGGGAGGCCATGCAGTGTAGGTTTGCTGATGCATTTGGTCCGGAGTCCTCTGGATCACCAAGGGCGACATGATCCGCAGCCACCGCCTCCCAGCCACGTACAAGTCCATGGGTTTCTTGGGACTGAAAATGATCCCTTGAAGACTGCTGCCGATGCTTAGTTCCAGGCCCCGCCTCCATGCTCACACAATCTTCCTCCTCCTCTTCTTACTGTGTGATAGGCGGGCCTGCAAGTATACTGTCTGGATAAAGGATCTTGAGAGGCAAGAAGTCCTCCTCTTCCTCCCTCTGTTCTGCCTCAAGTGCCCTGTCCATTATTCCATGCAGCATGTGCTCCAACAGGAAGACAAGAGGGACAGTATCACTGATGCATGCACTGTCACAGCTCACCATTCTCGTGGCCTCCTCAAATGGTGACAGGACAGTGCATGCATCCTTGATCATTAGCCACTGGTGTGGCGAAAAAAAGCCAAGCTCTCCTGACACTGTCCTGGTGTCATAGTCACACAGTCATTGATGGCCCTCTGCTGTGTATGCAGCTGCTGCAGCATTGCCAATGTTGAGTTCCACCTGGTGGGCATGTGTCAGGTACCTGGTGGTAGTCTGGTCTGCAGAGGGAGGTCTCTCTTACACCTTTGACTCAAGGCCCCTGATAGAGCAGACAGGAGGCACAGGAGTGCAGAGTCGCATGAGTGCCCAGCAAGGTTGCTAGTAGACGAGCTGGACCGGAACTGCAGCAGGAACTGGAATGGACTCGGACAGCTGAATGCTGAATGCTGAAGCTCAGGCCAAACAAGTCCAAGCAGGTGAACACTGGAGCAGGGTCAGGTGCAGCCAGGTTCGGCAACAGGCAACCAGCGAGGTAGCAGGAGGAGCAGGCAGGAACGTGGTCTTGGGTACAGGCAGGTTCGGCAGCAAGCTGGCTGCGAGGTAGCAGAAAGAGCAGGCGGGAATGTACTCCAACAGGCTGAGGTCGTCATTTTGTGCAACACTTGTGCGCAGGCATGTGCGTGTGAGCATAGGTGCAGGTGCGCACATAGGTGCGCATGTGCTCGTGCAGCCCTTTTCAGTGGAATATGTAGAACAGGGGGATGTCTAAGGTCCATCTTGATTGCTGGCGTGCCCTTTCTGACATTGCCCCCTCCCAATGGGCAGACTGTGGATGCCCAATCAGGCCAACTTCAAAGGATGGGATCTCTTGAATGCCTGAGCAAGTCTTTCATCGTGGACATTGTCCTCGGGTTCCCATGAGTTTTTCTCCAGGCCATACCCTTTCCATTTGATGAGATACTGGATCTGGTTTCTTCTTTCCCTACAGTCCAGAATTGCCTCGACTTTAAATTCTGGGGCCCGTATTCCGACCAGGAAATGGATCAGGGGTCAAGGGTTTCAACAAAGCCACATGAAAAACAGGGTGTATCTTAAAGGAATCTGGCAGTTCTAGCTCGTAGGCCACGTCGTTGATCTTCCTCCATACCGGGAAGGGTCCCATGAATTTAGGACCTAACTTTTTAGAAGGGCAGGCTAGTTTTAGGTTTGCTGTGGACAGCCAAACCCAATCACCAGGTTCCAGTATTAACTCTCTCCGTCTCTTCTTATCAAAGACCTGTTTGTTACGTTCTTGAGTTTTAGCCATAGTTGTAGCAGTTTGTTATTGGCATGAAAGAAATTTACAGTTTCAAGGACAGCAGGTACAGAACATTCCGGAAAGGTATTGGTCAGAAAGGATGGGTTAAATCCGTAATTATCAAAAAATGGGGACTGTTTTGTGGCAGATTGGGTGGAATTGTTATAAACGAATTGTGCTAAAGGAAGTAATGTGGCCCAGTCATCTTGTGAAAATGAGGAAAAACAACTTAATTATTGCTCAAGAGTCTGGTTAGTCCTCTCTGTTTACCCGTTCGTTTGGGGATGGTATGCAGAAGAAAATGACAGTTCAATTCCCAAGGTTTCGCATTGTGACTTCCAGAACCTTGAGGTAAATTGTACCCCTCGGTCCGACACGATGTTTGCTGGGACTCCGTGGAGTCTAACAATTTCCTTCACAAAAATTTGAGCTGTTTCCAGGGCAGATGGCGTACCTTTCATGGGCAGGAAATTGGCCATTTTGGACAATCGGTCTACCACCACAAAGAAAAACCGTCTGATGGGAGAAGTTCCACAATAAAATCAATTGAGATATCCTTCCAGGGATTTATAGCAGTTTTAGCAAACCCCATGCTTTGGTTTTACTGCTCTTGTTCCGTATGCATACGGTACAGGACTCTATATAGCCCTTGCAGTCCTTTTCAACTTGGGGCCACTAGAATGTGCGCTGCACAAGTTCAGTAGTTTTACTGATCCAGAAATGTCCAGCTAGCCTGTGGTCATGATACAATCCTAAGACAAACATGTAGACTTTCTGGTATTAATGTTTTTTCCTTGCGCCACAGCAGACCATCCCTGGCCTGCAGCGTTATTCCTGGTAGTAGAGGAATATTCACAGAAGACTGCTTAATTTGTGACAGCAGGTCTCCCTGAAGCAGTAGAAAGTTCTCAGAAGACAGAATTGTGTCAGGCGGTGCAGATTCCCCAGATTTGGAGAACATATGGGAGCCTGGTCTGTAAGTCAGGTGGAAAGAGAACCTGGAAAAGAAGAGTGTCCATCTAGCCTGGCGGGGTCTGAGTCTCTTGGCAGTTCTTAGGTATTCCAGGTTCCTGTGATCCGTATAGATTAGAATCGGTTGTGCTGCCCCTTTTAATGGGTATCTCCACTCCTCTAATGCATTCTTAAAGGCCAGGAGTCCTCGATTCCCGACGTCATAATTCAGAGTTTGACATTTTGCAGGAGAAAAAGGCAAAAGGGTGTAACAAGCCCGTGGGTCCCTGTCTTTGGGATAGAACTGCTACGACTGCCGTTTCTGATGCGTCGACTTCCAATACATTGGGTAATGCTGGATCGGGGTGCCTCAGGACTGGTGTACAGCTTTTTAAGGGTTTTGAAAGCCTTTTGAGCTTCAGGGGACCACTGAAAACGGATGCCTTGCTTAGTCAATTGTGTGATATGATGGGTGAAAATCCCCTGATGAATTTACGATAAATCCACTGGGGCTGGCCAGTCGAGAATGGCAGTGACCTTTTGTGGATCCATCTTGACACCTTTGGTAGAGAGAATTAGTCCCAAAAATTGGATGCTTTGTCGTTCGAACTTGCACGTCTCTGGCTTAGCACATAGCCCGTGTTGCCGTAGTCTAGCCAGTATGTTCTTGACATGCCTGTGATGGTCAACAAGGGAAGAAGAGAAAATTAAGATATCGCCCAGGTATACTACAACAAACAAGTCTAGATAATCATGGAAAATGTCATTAATGAAGTGCTGGAATGTGGCTGGGGCATTGCATAGGCCGAACGGCATCACCAGGTATTCAAAATGCCCGAATTGGGAGCGAAACGTCTTCCACTCTGCTCCCTTTCGGATCCATACCAAATTGTAAGCCCCTCGGAGATGCAGTTTTGTAAATATGGTTGCTGCTGCTCCCAATCTCTGGAACAATTTGGGCACCAAGGGCAGAGGATAGCTTTTTTTTTTGGTTTTGTTTTTTATAATCTTTATATATATTTCTTGGTATTACAATCAAAAGGTAAAGGACAAAAAAAAAAGAAAAGCAAAAAAAACATAAGAACTGCAGTACCATGCTGTTTACACATGTTTCTGCACAAACTACAAAATTCTTAGGCCCGATTGGCCATCCAACATAGTGAGAGTGAGGGACAAACATGTCAGCTTTGTAAACATAGGAACATATGAGTCATTTCACTATTAAATTGTCTCTAACCCTGCTAGTGGGCATAAGCGATAAATGTGCACAGACTCTGCCGAGTCGGATAGGTGATTTGTAGCCAATTGGCATGCCTATTCAGAAGGTGCAGCTCTTTAGGATCAAAGTTTTTAGAATAGAGATAACAAAGAAGAAAACAAAGAGAATGTACTCCTAACAAATATGATAATATTCCTATAGCAAATTTCTCAGATGATCAATTCAGATCAGTAGTTAAACTTATAACTGTACTGATAATTGTACTCCTCCTGTCTGGGTGGGATCTCTTGGTGGTCTGTCAGATCCAGCTCCATCAACATGGTTAATCCAAATGGCCCATATCCCATACCATTTGTCATATCTGCCCTTGCACTTCACCATCCACTCCTTTGCCACCTTGATCTCATTCACCAAACGGATCCAGTCTGATCAGCTTGGGATTTGGCTATTTTTCCAGTGAATGGGGATCAGTCTTCTAGCCGCATTTAGAAGATGAGGTAGCACCGACTTTCGGTAAAGGCTGAGAGGGATGGTGGGGACATAAAAGAGAAAGCCCAGGGAGGTCCACATCTAATATGTGGTTTATTTGGTTCCTGATGTCTTGCCAGTAAGGTCTAAGCTTGGGGCAGTCCCATCATATATGTAGAAAGGACCCCCTCTGCCCACACTCCCACCAGCAAGTGTCTGAGGAGGTTTGGTATATTTTGGCCAGCTTGGTGGGCACCCTGTACCACCTGGTTAGCACCTAAAACCCGTTCTCTTGCATTTTCATGTCTACAGAGTTGGAGTGAGTAAGGTGGTATAGATGATCTAAATGTGTGTCAGTAAATTCGTGATTCAGGTCTTTTTTCCCACTCTCGGATATATATGGGTTTCCCCAGGGGTACCCGTCTCAATAACAGCTCATAGAGTACAGATGTGGAGTGCAGAATCGGATTGGCAGAAATGCACAGCTTCTCAAATGGGGTGTAGGAGGTGGGGGAGCGTATAGGATAACGTTTTTTAACCGTAACTTTGAGTTCACGATAGTCTATGCATGGACGTAGGGAGTGGTCTTTCTTGTCCACAAAGAAGATACCCGCTCCTGCCGGAGAAGTAGAGGGGCGGATGAAGCCTCTCTTGAGATTATCGTCGATATAGTCCTTCAGGGAGGCAAGCTCCAATTCAGACAGCGGAAAAATCCTTCCAAAAGGGACCTCAACCCCCAGGAGGAGCTCAATCAGGCAGTCATATGGCTGATGAGGGGGAAGAGTCTCAGCTCCCTTTATTGCTGAACACATCTAAAAAGTCATGATATGCAACAGGTACAGATATGCGGATTTCAGTGTCAGAGTCCAGACATAACAAAGATGGCGGGCCTGGTGGGACCTCCGGCAAGCAGTGTTGCAGGCAATAGGGTGAATAGAACTTGACTTCCCTCTCGGCCCAGTTGATAAGAGGGTTATGTGCCTGGAGCCACGGCATACCAAGGATTACAGGAAACAGAGGAGATGTGATGGTGTCCAGTGGTAGAAGTTCCTTGTGATTACCGGCTATGACAGCAGGTAAAGGTATAGTCTCTTGGGTCACTATTCCGGATTTAATGGCAGACCCGTCTGCCAGATGTACTGAGAGTCCCTGGGTCCTGGGTTTCAAAGGGATTTGGTGTCTTGTAATGAAAGATAAGTCAATAAAACAGCTAAAGGCACCAGAGTTAATTATAACGGGAACAGGAATACATCTTCCCGGGAGCTGTAAAACGATGTTAAGAGCCAGATGAGTTGGCAAGGTAGGTGTGCTGGCAGAGAAGATAGTTTGGCGCTTACGGATCTTGGCTGGACATGTTCTCACATAATGTCCTGGTTTCCCACAATACAGACAGAGGTTTTCGTGTTGTCTGCGTTGACACTCTTTAAAGGAAAGTGGGGGACTGAGCATACTGAGCCGCTTGGGTTCAGAGGTATCAGGTGTGGGCGCAGCAGGGGCAGAGGACATCAGGTTACTGGGGTTGGAGACTTGGGACAACTTCCAGGCTGGATAGGGTGGCTTTGTTGCTTTTTCAGGTCTCTGTTCCTCGTAATCGGTGATCAATTTGGATGGCCAGATCAATTAAAGTGTCCAGAGAATGGGGAATGCCAACTCGGGCCAATTGGTCCTTCAGAGGCTCTGAAAGACCAATGCGGAATTAGTGGCAAAGAGCAGCATCATTCCAGCTGTTATCGGAACTCCAGGGCCTGAAATCAGAGGCATAGTCCTTGGCTGCTCTGCGACCTTGCTGAAGGGTGTGTAATGCTTCTTCCGCTGTTGCAGTCAGCTGGTGATTCTCAAAGCTGAGCCATAGAGTCAAAGAAGTTGATTAGGCAGTTCAGAGAATTGGCTCCTTGTTCCAGCAGGCAGTGAGCCCATGACTGGGGCTCGCCCCTTAGTAGAGAGATGACGAATCTAACATTGGTGACTTCCAGGGAGAAAGTGCGTGGCTGCAAGGTGAAGCAGAGTTTGTAAGCATTGCGAAATTTACTGCGGACACCAGTGAAATTCTCCAGTGCAGGAACCCTGGGTTCTGGAGGTAGCATTGCTACTGCAGTGGCAACTCCATGTGGGGCCGTCGTAGGTGAGGAAAGAGCCTGGACTCATTCTTCCAGTCAGGTATATGCTTCTTG
Source organism: Lithobates pipiens (assembly GCF_037356315.1). NCBI lineage: Eukaryota > Metazoa > Chordata > Amphibia > Anura > Ranidae > Lithobates > Lithobates pipiens. The sequence goes on from NW_027507687.1 coordinate 58,177, forward strand.
TGCAATTTTAACAGTCTGGGTGAGATCTGCGAGATGTAGGCAGAATTCTTTCATGGGAGAGGCTCCCTGCACAGACTCAGGCATGGCTGTCTGGTACTGTCACGTACCTGGTGGTAGAGTCTGGTATGCAGAGAGTTCTCTATTACACCTCTGACTCGAGGCCCCTAATAGAGAAGACAGGAGGCGCAGGCGTACAGAGTCGCATGAGTGCCTGGCAAGGTTGCTAGTAGACGAGCTGGAGCGGAACTGCAGCAGGAACTGGAATGGACTCAGGGACAACTGTCAGACAGGAAGCTGAAGCTCAGGTAGGGGCAGGCAGCTGGACTGGAACATCGCCAAACAGATCCAAGCAGGTGAACACTGTAGCAGGGTCAGGTACAGGCAGGTTCGGCAACAGGCAGGCAGCGAAGTAGCAGGAGGAATAGGCAGGAACGTGGTCTCGGGTACAGGCAGGTTCGGCAGCGAGGTAGCAGAAGGAGCAGGTGGGAACATAGTCAAACCAGCTGAGGTCAGATACAGGCAGATAGCAGGGGTCGTCAAGCCGGGTAGGGTGAACTAGAGCAGGATACAGGCAGACGACAATCAGGGGTCTCAGGTAAATGCTGTAGACCAGACAGCACTGATGCAAGGGAACAGACTATATAGACTATTAGCGCCAGAAGCATCACCGGACGCACGTGCACCTGTGTGCACGCCAATGTCAGCATTTTGTGCAACACTAGTGCGCAGGTACGCGCATAGATGCAGGTGCGCGCATAGGTCCGCGCGTGCACGCAAACATACCCATGCAGCCCTTTTCAGTGGAACATATAGAACAGGGGGACATCTAAGGTCGCCATCTTGATTGCTGGTGTGCCCTTCCTGACAGCATGTCACAGATGAGGCGGTTCTTGGGCAGGTTGCATTCCTTTAAAAGGTCAGCCAGCTGAGTACTGGCATTATATGACAAATGCGGAAATGCCCACAGACTTTCCTGGCCTGCCTCAGGAGATCCTGTAACCCAGGTACCTGCAAAAGAACTGCTGCACCACCAAATTAAGGACTTGAGCCAAACAGGGAACATGGGTCAAGTGTCCCTTTCGGAGGGCGCAGAGGAGGTTGGTGCCGTTGTCTCAAACCACCATTCCTGGCTGAAGCTGGTGTGGCATCAACCATCTCTGAGCCTGCCCCTGCAGAGCTGCCAGAATCTCTGCCCCAATGTGGCTCCTGTCCCCTAAGCAGACCAACTCAAGCACTGTATGGCATCATTTTAATAATAATAGTAATAGCGTAGCCCCTAGAACGCCTAAGGAGCACCACTGGTTCGGGGACAAATCTGCACAGGAAGAGACCATAGAGGAATTAGAAGAGGAGGAGAGCGGTGTGGCAGAATCCCCATTGCCAGCATTTTGGAGGTGTGGTGGCGGCACAAGCTCCAACATTACTGCACCCTGTCCTCCATCCTTACCAGCTGCCAGCAGGGTTATCCAGTGCGCCGTGAAAGAAAGGTAACGTCCCTGTCCATGCCTGCTGGACCATGAGTCAGCATTAATATGCACCATACCGCTGACCGCCCTGTCCAACAAGGCCAAGACATTGCCTTCCACATGCTGGTAAAGAGCCGGAATGACCATTCGAGAAAAAAAAATGGTGTTTGGGAACCTGCCACTGAGGTACAGCACATTCCACAAATTCTCAAAAGGGGGCAGATTCTACCAGCTGAAAAGGCAGCAGTTCGAATACTAGCAATTTAGACCAAATTAGCATTCAGCCTCTGAGCATGTGAATGGCTGGGACCGAATTTCTTTCAACGGTTTAGCAACTGGGGTAGGGAAATTTGCCTGCTACAATCGGATTTAGGTGTACCGCTAGCAGATTGCCCACAATGAATAAAAACAGCCACTGCAGAGTGGGAACAGCTGTCTGCACTCCCCTTATCCGGGGCCTGGTTGCAGGTATTGGGGGGAGCTGAATTATTCTCTGTCCCGATGCCAGCGCTTCAGCTGGTAGGGAGCTTAGGCTGGTAGTGCTAAGCCATTGGGGAGGAAAGGGTACTTGATTTTCTCCTGGTGTAGTTACCAGCTGCTGGGGAGGCATCTTGCAGGGACTATCTCCTGGACTCTCCATTTTTTTTTCTGATGCTGGGCAGAGACCAACAGCACTTTGCCCCATAGCCAGCGCTTCTGCTGGGGGGACATATACAAAGGTAGAGTTCAGCCGCTGGAGAGGGGGAAGACAAGTCACCCCAGCAGCTGGTCACAGAACCAGGAGGGGAGAATACCGACAGGGGCTGTCTCCCAAACCCTCCAAAAGCATACGGAGGACTGGGCAGGGGCCAGCGGCACTCTTCCCCGTAGCCAGCGATTCTGCTGGGGGGATAAACACTGGGGTAGTGTCCAAGTGCTGGGGAGGGAGAAATGCTTCCTTCACTCCTGGTAGAGATATCTGCTGCTGGGGAAAAAGCTCACTGAGGTCATCCCTCGGATCCCCTGGATCTAACTCTGCGGGTGGGCAGAGGCCAGCAGTGCTCTGCTCCATTGCCAGCGCTTCTGCTGAGAAGGTGAACACTGGGGTAGTGTCCAGTTGCTGGGGAGGTAGAATGGCTTTCTCCACTCCTGGTGGGGATATCCGCTGCTGGGGAAACAGCTCCCAAAGATCATCTCTCTGACTTTCTGGATCCAATTCTGAGGGTGGGCAGAGGCCAGCGGCACTCTGCTCTGTTGCACTGGGGTAGGGTCCAAGTGCTTGGGAGGGAGAATTGCTTTCACCAGTCCCAGTGGGAATATCTGCTGCTGGGGAAACAGCTCACTGAGGTCATCCCTCGGTCTCTCTGGATCTAACTCTGAGGGTGGGCAGAGGCCAGCGGCGCTCTGCCTCGTAGCCAGCGCTTCTGCTGGGGCACCAGATGCGATACTCTGGACTTGCTGCTGATCACCATCTACCAGCATTCCAGCATCTGTCTCAACTCCCCCTTCCGAGACTTTTATGCTATTAGCTTGTCTCGCTGCCTAGGGAACCTCCGATGCGTTGCGGCATTCTAGCACTCGTAGTGCCCTCTGTATCATTGCCGCTTCTTCCATTGCGGTTAGGACGGGAAAACGTAGGGACACCCCTGGCCCCATTTGCTCCGCATCTTCGCGACTGTCCGCTATTTCTCCCGGACAGTCGTAGGTAACAGGGGCCATGCCAGGCTGCTGATCACCCTCAAACAGCCGCTTGTAGGCAATCTCGAGCTCCCATTCCTGCTCAACCAGGAACTCCAATTCCTCCAGTTCACATGCCTCTTCTGGGAGGTCCAGCACCTCATCTCGGAAGTCCAGGATGTCTTCCAGCCGCCAATCCTCAATGCTCCCAAACTCTGAGTCTCCGTACATTTTTTGATGGAGCAGCCCCACACCGCCATAGTCAACGCCTTCTGTCGGGCTGCCATCTGCTGTACCTGGCCACAGTTGAGCCGCGAACCACCGGAGGGCTCTATAGCTGGCATCCAGCCTCATCTCCTGAACCAATCTTCCGAGCTCCGTCTTCCACTCATCTCTCGGTTGTTCCCTCAGGAACAACTCTCGTGCACGGTACTGCGTCCAGTACATCTCTGTGGAGGAGGTAAGGATCTTCCCCTGATGGTGCCGCTCGTGGCTTAGCGTCTCTTGCCAGAGTTGCCGGCGGATCACATCCTCCTAGCCGAGCATGGTGTGCTCTGTCGCTGGTCCCCGATGTTGCTTCCGCATGCCTTGCAGCCTTCTCCCGAACTCTGCTCTCATGTTGGCTTGTCCCCGTATCGCTCCTCTGCGGCTGTCCGGATCTTGAATCCCGGTGGTGATTTGGATGTCCTGGACTGCAGGAGACATCCCACTGCTACCACTGAAGAGACTGGAGCCTAAATCTATTGCTCCTGGGGCCGCTCTCCCAGGAATGCCATCCGCAATGCCCGTTGGTCACTGGCCCCTTGCTCTTGGGTTGGAAAGCACTTGCCCCTTTTTATACCAGCGAGCTGGAGGGCTCCAATCCAGAGCTCCAACCGAATCTGCTGCCTGAGCTCCAGGTATTCATCCTCAGACACAGTCCTGGTGTATGCTGAAAGGATGATCCGCAGCAGCCCCGGGAACTCTGATGCCAGGCCCATATCTCCACTGGGGTGACTTAAGTCTGCTATCCTGATCTTGGATCCCAGTGGAGGTTTGGAGATGAAGGGAGGAGAAGCAGACATTTTCCCTCCCCAACAAGGGTTCATGCACCTTGGAGACAATACCAGTGAAAGGGAGTTCCAACAGCAGACGGCACCCCAGAGTGATGACACTAACCCAGCTGAAGCGCTGCCAACCGGGCAGAGTGCTACCAACCTCTGCCCAGCACTGGTAGCGGCTGCAGAGTTCCAGGGAGCCGGGGCAGTCGGCCTGACTCCCCAAAAGTCAGCTGGGGTGGATGATGTGGGGTCCTCAGCTGAAGTGCTAACAGGACAGAATGCTACTGGCCCCTATACACAACTGCAGCTTGAGCTGATATCAATGGATGGAATTTCAGTCTCCACTTGTATACCCCAGGGATGCTGGGTGGTCGGCCCAGATCCCCAACAACTTGATGGAGTGAGCCCAGTCACCCTGTCTTCTCTCCAGTGGCTGAAAAGACTCGAGGGAGAAGGGTCAGTCCAGGCCTCTCCCCAGCGGCAGATATGTTCTCTGAGAGAGGCAGAGGTTGGCTGGGTGAGGAATACTCTGTTTGGACCAATTTGTTTGGGGTACTGTGTGGATACCGGCATTGGGGGATTGGAATCACTGACTAACTTCGGAGTCAACCTATCTGGGGTCTCCTCCTGTGTTAGTCTCCTGCCAAAAGGGGAGAAATATGACAGACCTACCGGGACAGAGGCTGTTGGAGGGGACAGAATGCGAGCCTCTTGCCTTGCGATTATGGGCTCTGGCATTTGGGGGAACGGTACTCTTTGTGAGCTGTATGCCCGGAGACCCCTGAGGTGGTGTTACTTGGATTCAAATCCATGTCCCCCCCCCCCAAGACACACACTCTGGATATGTATTTGCCATATTAGCAATAGACTGAATCACACTGTTGGGACACAAACTGTTAGATGCTAATGTCATCAACTCCAGCCACCTGTCTGTCGTGTAAATGAGTCTAGTCTGGCTTGTAAGAATATTCCACACATTGTTGTTTGTGCTAATTATACCTGTGTTTATGTTTATGGTAATGTGTATTGAATAGTCAATCAGTGAGCTAGGAGACAGTCTTACCCTGAAAAGTCCTATCTCTCAGACAACTAGTCTGGGTACATGATTAGATAATTAGCTCATGCTAATTAGGTTAGGTTTTAGTCTTCTACTGTATTATAAATACTTTTGGTTCATTTTGGTTCTAATAAATCAGTCCATATTGAGCAGCTAAGCAAGTGTCGTCTTGTTTTGTGTTTGTGAGCGGTTGGAATATCTGATATCTATATTCAGACTTAGGAAGCAGTATACTGACGGAAGCACTCAATCGGAGTGTGGGATCGGTTCCGTCACATGCCTCCTCCTCCTCCTCTCTTCTATCAGGCACCCACATAGAATCAATGACCTCATCATCCCCTCCTCCCTCGCCACTGGAGAAAATCTGGCAGTATGCTGCAGCTGGGGGATCATGACTGCCAGTTTCCTGTCCTTCTTGGGCACCCCCTCTCTCTGGGCTCACGTTACTACCTTCATCCTCAACCTGGGTACCATTATCGGAGCCTTCTAAATGCTGCGCATCCTCCTGCAGCATGTACCCAACACTGTGGTTGAATAGTTTGGGGAACTCCTCAGAACATGATGGTGGGGCTAGGGAAGGAGTGACTGATGCCATTGAGCCAATGGAATAGGCCGCTTTTTCAGCTGCATTGACAGCCAGACTTGTCTTAGCCTGGGTGACGGAGGATGAGGATCCACTCTACCAACTCTTCTGCATGTTGTGGCTCAACATGGCTAGCAGTCAAAAAAAGGACAAGCGTGCCCCACGGCCACGTGCTGAGGATGCACCGTGTCCACGACCAGCACTGTTGGCTGTAGACACAGAGCCTGCTTGCCCCCTTTTAGTGGCCTGAATGCGTCTGCCTTTCTTTGGTGGTCTTCCAGACATGCTGTAAAATTGGATTAGCAAAGTACCGCCTGACAAGAAAAATTACACCAGGAATGGCCTGCAGTTAGTTATAGAATTGGCTAGACTATAATGCAGTGGATATATATATATATATATATATATATATATATATATATATATATATATATATATATATATATATATATATGAGACTGTATATATAGCTTTATGCACTGCAGATCACTGAATCACTTGCCTGCCTGAAAGTGTATTTGAAAACGTACACCAGCAATGGCCTGCAGTCAGATATAGGCTTAGCTAGACTGGAATGCAGTGGAGATATAGATATATATATATATATATATATATCTATCTATCTATCGTATGCACTGCAGATCAGTGAATCAGTGAATTGCCTGCCTGAAAGTGTATTTGAAAATGTACACCAGGAACTACCTGCAGTCAGATATAGGCTTGGCTAGACTAGAATGTAGTGGCTATATATATATCGTAGGAGACTCTATATATATTTTATGCACTGCAGATCACTGCATCACTTGCCTGCCTGCCTGAAAGTGTATTTTAAAATGTACACCAGGAACGACCTGCAGTCAGATATAGGTGTCAGATGCATGTATGGAGCTCAAGATGCTAAGAGGGCTCCCCTTGTGGCTAAGTGCAGCGTGTTCCTGTAGTTGGGAACAGGAAGCGGGGTTCTTGCTTGCAGTTTGATGAGCTCAGCCGCTGAGGGATTGACCAGAGCAGGTGGAGCAGAACTTGCAGTGTTCAGAGAACAAATCTGTAGAAGAGGCCATAGAAGAAGAAGAAGAGGAGGGGGTGGAGGAGAGAGTTGTGGCAGAATCATGGCTAGCATTTTGGAGGAGTGGTGGCAGAACAAGCTCTAACAATACTGAACCCTGTCCTGCATCCTTCCCAGCTGCCAGCAGAGTTACCCAGTGTGACATGAAGGAAAGGTAACATCCCAGCCCATGCCTGCTAGACCATGAATCTGTGGTTATACACACCTTACTTCTGACCACCCTGTCCAACAAGACAAAAATATTGCCTTCCACATGCTGGTAGAGAGCTGGAATGGCCTTCCGTGAAAAGAAATGACATTTTGGAACCTACAACTGAGGTACAGCACATTCCACAAATTCACAAAAGGGGGTTAGAGTCTACCAGCTGAAAAGGCAGTAGTTGTAGTTCTAGCAATCTGGCCAAGCTAGCATTCAGACGCTGAGCATGTGGATGGCTGGGAAAAAAATATTTTTATGGTTTAGCAACTGGGGTAGGGAAATTTACCTGCTAAAATTACATGGTGGTGTACTGCTAGCAGATTGGCTGCAAGTACTTGGGACACTTATTGCCATACCTTCATTCCGCTTAGTGCAGGTTTTTGAGCGGACTGGAGGTATAGTGGGGTTGGAGATCCCAGATGAGGAGCAAGGAGAAGTCCACCTTTTTCTTTGATGTGGGTCTTTCAAGTGCTGTTGCCAACAGACTTGTTGCCTTATGAGTTTATGTGAAATCTGCATCAATAGCTGTAAAATATTGGAATTATGAATATATTTAATTTAGCTTTTATCTATGTAGGGCAGAACATATTATCTTCACAGAAATCTCTGGTAGATCAGACAAGTCAGTGCCTAGGCTTGTGTATACAAACAATGGGATTCAAACCTCATTGTTTTACACATACTTCAAAGGAACCCATGCTGGGATATGCAATGAAGGGAGGCCAACCCATAATCAATACTTAACTTTCTGGGAAAATTCAAGTTAAGCTCCTGCTCATAATAGTCACAAGGATTTCCATTAAAGGGGGCTGACTTATGCAAAGTAAAGGGATTGTAGATGTAGCCAGTCCTTAACCAGGAATAGGTAAGCTCACCAAACAGAGCCACGCTATGCCAACCAATGAGGCATCAGCATGTAATGATATACACAGACTAGATGGGAGGGAAACGCACACTTTTATGGGAGAGCAACCATCAGAATGGAACCTTGGTGCAAAAGGGTAATTATAGGAAAGGTCTGCATTTTACTTGTAACTAAATATGTTTGTATATTAATGTTTTCAGGAATATACTCTCTATTCCTTCATGCAATTCTCTTATTTTTACCTAATATTTTCTTCCTTGGTGTAGACTATAGCTAGATTGTTGTGTATTAGATAGACTACTCACCAATAAATGCTGTTATTGTGTTAAAGTTTTCACTCATGGTCAAAGAACTCTCATTTAACCCAAATCATACCTGAGAGATATTAAATCTCAAATATAGTATATGGGACAAAGACTGCCATGGAGGTCGTCATATGTCTGGTCAAGTATGTGGTGCCCAAGCGGCTGCTGTTGTGGCCATGCTTGATCCGCTTCAGACATAGGTTGCACACAGCAACGGTGCGATCTGCTGCGCACGTGTCCAAAAAGGTCCACAACAACTTTTCAAAATCAGTGGGGAGTCAGCAGCGCCCTGCATCTGCAGAGCTCTGTGGTGTGGTGCAGTAAGGTGGCTGCCCTTAAGCTGGCCCCTAGAGGACATTCTGCCTTGTTGGAGTTTTGCCTCCTCCTCTATTCTATTAGGCACCCAAGTAGAGTTAGTGACCTCATCATCCCCTCCCTCCTCATCACTGGAGCAAACTTGGCACTATGCTGCAGCTGGGGGAATATGACTGCCAGTTTCTTGTCCTTCTTGGGCACCCCCTCTCTCTAGGCTCACGTTACGCCCTTCCTCAACCTGGGAACCAACATTGGAGCCTTCAAATCGCTGCGCATCCTCTAGCAGCATGTACCCGACATTGTGGTTGAATAGCTCGGGGGACTCCTCCGTGCATAATGGTGGGGCTACGGAAGGAGTGACTGTGGACAAGGAGGCGGTGGAATAGTCCGCTTTGACCGCTGCATAGGAAGGAAAACTACTGGGTGACAGAGGATGAGAAGGATGAGGATGATGAGGATGGCTTTGTTATCAACTCCACCAACACTTCTGCATGTTCTGGCTCAATAAGCAGCCAACAGGAGAAAGAAAGGACAAGTGTGCCCCACGGCCACCGGCAGAGGATGCACCATGTCCATGACCAGCACTGTTGACTATAGACACAGAGCCTGCTTGCCCTTTTTTAGTGGCCTGTGATTATCTGCCTCTCCTTGATGTTCTTCTGGACATGATGTATATTTTGTTTTGCAACACTGCACTACACTGTATTGTGTACTGTGTACACCACCAGAAAAGTAGTAGCAACTGCACTACGGCTGCACTGTATTTTGTATAGGGATGAGCCGAACACCCCCCGGTTCGGTTCACACCAGAACCTGCGAACAGATCGAAAATTTGCGCAAACTTTAGAACCCCATTAAAGTCTATGGGACTTGAACATTCAAAAAGTGCTAATTTTAAAGGCTAATATGCAAGTTATTGTCCTAAAAAGGGTTTGGGGGCCCGGCTCCTGCCCCAGGGGATATGTATCAATGCAAAAAAAAGTTTTAAAAACTACAGTTTTTTCGGGAGCACTGATTTTAATAAAAAAAAAGTGAAATATTCCTTTAAATATCGTGCCTGCGGGTGTCTTTAGTATGCCTGTGAAGTGGCACGTGTTTTCCGTGTTTAGAACAGTCCCTGCACAAAATGACATTTCTAACAGAAAAAAAAGTCATTTAAAACTGCTTGCGGTTTTAATGTAATGTCTGGTCCTGGCAATATGTATGAAAATCATTGAGAAAAATGGCATGGCCCTTTGGATCTTGTACGGATATTAAGGGGAACCCTCTACCCAAATAAAAAAAGGAAAGGCATGGTGCCCCCAGGCCCTATATACTCAGAACAGCAGTATACAGGCAGTGCAAACAATACAGGGAATGTGTAGGTTTGTTGTTAAGTAGAATCTGTTTGTAATTTTGAACTGGTACAATTTTAAAGTGTAGCACCAGTCAAAAAATCTATTTTTAAGCTTTTCGGAAAACATAGGGAAGGGTTATCACCCCTGTAACATTTTTTTTGCTGTCTGTGCACCTCTTCAGAAGATTTCACCTCACTGACCTCAATGACAAATGTTTTTTTGAAAATTTGGGGTTTTTAGTAGAACAAGGATTGGTGATAAAGCTTCAGTGGAGAGAAGACACGTTTTTCCCATATCAACTCTCTTACAGGAGAGAATTTCCCTTCCTAGGTGTAGATTTCATCTCACTTCCTGTTGTCTCCTTCCATTTGCAAGTAGGAGACGTTTGTAAGTTGAATGTTTGAAAGTAGGGGCCTGCCCTATATGCAGAAATTTGGGCCTAAGGTGTTGGTGTTGCCACAATACTGTAAGCCCTCAAAGTGACTCTTGGTGGGCGCTGGAACTCCCTGCTGTGAACTATTATATCAAGAATTGTAATTACATGCCATTGTTGAACAGTGGTAGAAAAATTGGGCCTTTGGTGGAGGTGGTGGTGCTGGTGCCATAACACTGTAAGTCCTCACAGTTACTCTTGGTGGGTGCTGGAATGGGCCCTGCTGTGAAATATTGCATCAAAAATTGTAATTACACGCCCCTGTTAAACAGGGGCTGAAAAATTTGGCCTTAGGCACTGGTGCTGGTGCCACGACACCGCAACCCTTCACAGATACTCTAGTTGGAGCGCAGGAATGAGCCGTGCTGCAAATTATTGGATCAAAAATTGTAATTGCATGCCCCTGTTAAACAGGGGCTAAAAAATTGGGCCTTAGCCACTGGTGGCCGTGCCCAGAACTAAAAATGTACCGTGGATCAAGGAGCGTTGCCAGCCAGTAATGATCCGATGAATACGAGGATCCTTCCACAGGCTTTGCAGAATCAGGGAGGCCATGCAGAGAGGTTAGCTTAGGCATTTGGTCCCGAGTCCTCTGGGTCACTAAGGACGACATGTTCCACAGCCACCTCCTCCCAGCCACGTACAAGTCCACTGGTTTCTTTGAACTGTAAATGATCCCTAAAAGACTGCTGCTGATGCTGTTTTCCAGGCTCCACCTCCATGCTGACACAATCCTCCTCCTCCTCTTCCTGTGTGATTGGCGAGCCAGTAGGAACACTGTCTGGATAAAGGGGGCCTTGAGAGGCAAGGAATCCTCCTCTTCCTGCCTCTGTTCTGCCTCAAGTGCCCTGCCCATTATTCCACGGAGCGTGTGCTCCAACAGGTGGACAAGAGGGACAGTGTCACTGATGCATGCACTGTCACTGCTCACCATCCTCATGGCCTCCTCAAATCGTGACAGGACAGTGCATGCATCCCTGATTATGGCCCACTGGTGTGGGGAAAAAAACTAGCTCCCCTGACCCTGTCCTGGTGCCCTAGTCGCACAGGTACTCATTGATGGCCCTCTGCTGCGTGTGCTGCCGCTACATCATGGGCAACGTTGAGTTCCACCTGGTGGGCATGTCGCAGATTAGGCGGCTCTTGAACAGGTTTAATTCCTTTTGGAGGTCAGCCAGCCGGGCACTGGCATTATATGACCGGTGGAAATGCACACAGACTTTCCTGGCCTGCCTTGGGACATCCTGTAAGCCCGGGTACCTGCCCAAGAACCATTGCACCACAAAGTTAAGGATGTGAGCCAGACAGGGCACATAGGTCAGTTGTTCCTGTTGGAGGGAGGAGAGGAGGTTGGTGCCATTGTCTCAAACCACCATTTCTGGCTTAAGTTGGCATGGCTTTAACCACCTCTGAGCCTGCCCCTGCAGAGCTGACAGAATCTTGGCCCCAGTGTGGCTCCTGTCCCCCAAGCACACCAGCACAAGCATGGCATGGCATCTTTTTGCCTGCGTACTTGCGTAGCCCCTTGAACGCAGGCGGAGCACCACTGGTTCTGAGGACAAAGCATAGGAGGAAGATGAAGAGGAGGGGGTGGAGGAGAGAGGTGTGTCACAATCGCCAGTAGCAGCATTTTGAAGGCGTGGTGGCGGAACAACCTCCAACACTACTGCACCTTGTCCTACATCCTTCCTAGCTGCCAGAAGAGTCACCCAATGCGCCGTGAAAGAGAAGTAACAGTAACGTCCCTGTCCATGCCTGCTGGACCATGAGTCGGCGGTAATATGCACCTTACCACTGACCACCCTGTCCAGCGAGGCATGGACATTGCCTTCCACATGCCGGTGGAGAGCCGGAATCGCCTTCCATGAGAAAAAGTGGCGTTTGGGAACCTGCCACTGAGGAACCCCACATTGCACAAACTCACGGAAGGGGGCCAAGTCTACCAACTGAAAAGGCAGCAGTTAAAGTGCTAGCAAATTAGCCAAGCTAGCATTCAACTGCTGGGCATGTAGATGGCTAGAAGTGAACTTCTTTCGACTGTGCATCAGCTGGGGCAGGGAAATTTGCCTGGTACAATTGGACAACAGTGTACCGCTAGCAGATTGCCCACAAGTACTTGGCTGTGACACACCTAATTCTACACCTTCATTCCTCTAAGTGCAAGTTTCAGAGAGGACTTAAGGTGTAGTGGTGTTGGAGATTCCAGCTGATGAGGATCAAGGAGCTTTGTTCTTTGGTGTGGGTCTTTTAGGTACGCTTGCCAACGAACTGCATGGCAGATTGACATATGTCTGGTCAAGCATGTGGTGCCCAAGTGGGTGATGTTTTTGCCATGCAAGATACACAAATAAATAAACAAAGAAATATGTTGCAAATAGCAGCGGTGCGATCTGATGCACTCGCCTCAAAAAAGGCCCACACCAAAGAACTTTTGGAATAACGCGCATAGGCAGCGCCCTGCACAGGCAGAGCTCGGTGGTGTGATGCAGTTGGTGTGCTGCCCTTAAGCTGGCCCCTGGAGGGCATCCTGCCTCACTGGAGATGTGCTTCCTCCTCTCTCCTATCAGGCACCCATGCGGAGTCAGTGCCCTCATCATCCCCTCCCTCCTCATCACTGGAGCAAACCTGGCAGTATGCTGCAGCTAGGGGAACATGACTGCCAGATTGCTGTCCTTCTTGGGCATCTCCTCTCTCTGGCCTTACGTTACTGCCTTCCTCTAGCTGGGTATCATGAGAGCCTTCAAAACACTGGGCATCCTCACTGAGCATGTACCCAACACTGTGCTCAAACAGTTTGGGGGACTCCTCAAGAGGACATGGGGGGGCTAGGAAAGGAGTGACTGATGCCATTGAGACGAGGAAAGAGGCTGTCTTGGCAGCTGCTTTGCCAGTACCCTGAGCCTGGGTGAGAGAGGAGGATGAGGAGGGCTTGGTCATCCACTCTATCAAGTCTTTGGGATGTTGCTGCTCAATGCGTCCAGCTGCCGAAAATAAGGACAAGCATGTCCCATGGCTACATGCTGATGAGGATGCACAGTGTCCACGGCCAGCACTGTTGCCTCTAGACACAGAGCCTGCATGCCCTCTGTGACGGATCTCAGATACTACTGCTGGGCATCTCCACCAGACCTGTTTCTCCTGTCCTCCAAACGCACCCGCAGCCTGCAGACTCGCCATAACCAGCCCTTAACCCTTTAATCACGAGACAAGCCACACAGGTGTTGAGGGTTAACCATCCAGAGCATAAACTGTTTATTAAGTTTCAAACATACACTTTAAACAAAGTTAGGGGCACTCCCCTTAGCCTTGTCATACAGGGGGTAGGGGAGAAGGAAGAACCAATGGAAACTCAACACTTGTATATTCAAACAACTACAGTTGAAACACATAAAGGGATTATGATAAGCAGGCAGCCCCTCCTTACACATCCCCTGCTGGGATGTGTCTCCAGTCCAGACCTTTTGTCTACGTGCCATGACCCAACACAATTAAACACAGCAGGGGGGGGGGGGGGGGGAGATGAGGGATGTAGCATTACATTACATTAACTCAGTACCATTTTGTATATGTCTTTATCAGCTAAAAGTACATTGTGGAATAAAAGTATATATTTAACCGAGACGGGCCAATAGGTTAAGGTAGCCACCAGGAACGACTCCACAAGCCCAGCCACAGATCCCGTGTTCACACGGTTCCGATGAACAAACCGGCACAAATGTCTGGAGGTGGCATCTTCTCCAGGTGGTGGGAGATGGCAAATAGCCCTCCAAATATCATGTTCTCTGCTGGGCCATAGTCTGTGGGTAGCAGGCGAGCCCACAGCCCCCTCCAAAACACACAGTGACAGTGGGTTCTGTCACACCCTCTTTTATTGGCTCGTGACTGTCTGCCTCTCCTTGTTGGCCTTCCAGACATACTTATTACCTGCAGGGAGATGTAGCTGCACAAAGCTGGGATGTATATACTGATTATACTGCAGCTAGCAGAATCAACTGCTTGCCTGTAGTATTATTACTATGAGAACACCAGCAATTGGGGTAGCTTTAAGTGCACACTGTGCAGATGACACAGTACACCAACTATAATTGCTACAGCTGCCTGCCTGTGGTATAGGATCAGCAGAACACCAGCAATTGGGGTAGCTTTAAGTGCACACTGTGCAGATGACACAGTACACCGACTGTAATTACTGCAGCTGCCTGCGGTATAGGATCAGCAGAACACCAGCAATAGGGGTAGCTTTAAGTGCACACTGTGCAGATGACACAGTACACCAACTGTAATTACTGCAGCTGCCTGCCTGTGGTATAAGATCAGAAGAACACCAGAAATTGGGGTAGCTTTAGGCATACACTGTGCAGATGACACAGTACACGACTGTAATTACTGCAGCTGCCTGCCTGTAGTGTAGGATGTGAAGAACACCAGCAGTTGGGGTAGCTTTAGGTGCCCACTGTGCAGATGACACCGTACACGACTGTAATTGCTACAGCTACCTGCAGATAGGATCTGAAGAACACCAGCAATTGGGGTAGCTTTAGGTGCACACTGTGCAGATGCACATAATACACCAACTGTAATTACTGGAGCTGCCTGCGGTATAGGATCAGCAGATCACCAGCAATTGGGGTAGATTTAGGTGCAAACTGTGCAGATGGCACAGTACATCAACTGTAATTGCTGCAGCTGTCTGCCTGTGGTATAGGATCAGAAGAACACCAGCAATTGGGGTAGCTTTAGGCGTGCACTGTGCAGATGACAATACATCAGCTGTAATTACTGCAGCTGCCTGCTGTATAGAATCTGAAAAACACCAGCAATTGGGGTAGCTTGAGGTGAACACTGTGCAGATGACACAATACACCAACTGTAATTACTGTAGCTGCCTGCAGTATAGGATCAGCAGAGCACCAGCAATTGGGGTAGCTTTAGGTGCAAACTGTACAGATGACACAGTACACCAACTGTAATTGCTACAGCTGCCTGTGGTATAGGACCAGAAGAACACCAGCAATTGCGGTAGCTTTAGGTGTACACTGCGCAGGTGGCAGATACGCCGACTGTAATTGCTGCAGCAGCTGCCTGTGGTATAGGATCAGAAGAACACCAGTAATTGGGGTAGCTTTAGGTGTACATTGTGCAGGTGGCACAATACACCTACTGTAATTGCTACAGCTGCCTGTGGTATAGGACTAGAAGAACACCAGCAATTGCGGTAGCTTTAGGTGTACACTGTGCAGGTGGCACAATACACCGACTAGAATTGCAACAGCTTCAATGGAAATTCAAAGACATTGTCTCTCCATCTATCTCTCTCCGCGATGCAACACGCGCAGGTGGCCTTATATAGCGTGGGGCGTGTACTAAACCCCCTGAGCCATAATTAAAATAAAATCATGGCTCTCCATTTTTTCTGCGCTGTGATTGGCCAAAGCATGCGGGTCAGTGGCAATCATCAGCCAGCAATGCACTGCAATGCCGCAGTGAATTATGGGCCGCGACGCGCCACACGAATTTGGCGCAAACGGCCCATAATGTTCGGAATTTGCCGAACAGGCGATGTTCAAGTCGAACATGGGTTTGACTCGAACACGAAGCTCATCCCTAATTCTGTACTGTGTGCACCACCAGAAAAGTAGTAGCAACTGCACTGTATTGTAAGTACAATTTTTGATCTAATATTTCACAGCAGGGCCCATTCCTGTGCCCACCAAGAGTATCTCTGAGGGGTTATAGTGTTGTGGCACCACCACCACCACTCTGTATCGTTATAAAACACCACTCTGTACTCTATATAAAACTATACTTATGAATCCACCCTCTATATTTTCTACCCCCACTGTGCCAAGTAAAAATAAGTGATATAAGTGAAGCTGCTACTTAAATATAAAAATGTGTAAACTGTATATAAACCTATAGATGAAATATCAATAAGTAAAACTAGGAGCGCTAGCGTAATGAATCACAAAAATAAATATAATAAAGAAAGCAAAAGCACCCAGTGATAAGTGACAAAATGCAAAAGATAAATCAAAACAGTCCTAAATTGGTAGTGTGATCCAGACAATTTTCTAAAATTCCTGAATCTTCCATCACAGCGCGTGCTTGTGACACCTCTCCCTCTGAAGAGCACACTCACCGACTTGCAATGCCTCCCACTCTCATGTTTTGGCTTCTACGCTATTACACCCACAACTGGGGTAAAAGGCGACCATCCACTTGATCCACATGTTAACGCAACAAGGTGACAGCTGCACAAGCTATTTCAAATCGTGGCTAATACCCAACCAGGGCCTTTAATCCTTCCCGTGCCTCCAATGGCCAATTAAACTGGCGTTACTGGATACTGTGGATATGTTCAGCAGTCAGCGGCCAGCCACCAGAGACAGCTCGATGCAAGTGTTCATAATGGTCCAGAAAAAAGACAGGAATCGCCATCGGTAAAACCTCTGAAACAGCAGGAGTTTGTCCTCCTGGAAGCTTGCAATAAAGATCTAGAGCAGTGTTTCTTTCTCAGTTGTGGGACCTTTTAAGTAGGGGTGAGCCAAACACCCCCACTTCGGTTCGCACCAGAACTTTCGAACGGACCGAAAATTCATGCAAACTTTAGAACCCCATTGAAGTCTGAGACTTGAATGTTCGAAATCAAAAGTGATAATTTTAATGGCTAATAAGCAAGATATTGTCCTAAGGTGTTGGTATTGCCACAACAATGTAAGTCCTCAAAGTGACTCTTGGTGGGCGCTGGAGCGCTCTGCTGTGAATGATTATATCAAGAATTGTAATTACATGCCATTGTTGAACAGTGCTAGAAAAATTGGGCCTTTTGGTGGTTGTGGTGGTGGTGCTGGTGCCACAACACTATAAGTCCTCACAGTTACTCTCGGTGGGGGCAGGAACGGGCCCTGCTGTGAAATATTATATCAAGAATTGTAATTACCCCTGTTAAACAGGAGCTGAAAATTGGACCTTAGGCACTGGTGCTGGTGCCACGACACTGCAACCTCTCCCATATACGCTAGTTGGAGTGCAGGAATGAGCCCTGCTGCAAAGCATTGCATCCAAAATTGTAATTACATGCCCCTGTTAAACAGGGGCTGAAAAATTGGGCTGGTGGCATCACCCAGAACTAAAAATGTTCTTCCAAGCTATCAACAGGATCATTGAGGAGGAAGAGGATAGTCAGTCAACATAACAGGACAGTCACTCAGCATCAGCATGGGCAGTCTTCTAAAAAATTATTCAGTTACATCAGCTTCAGGTGCTTGGTAGCTGGTAGTGATCCAAGACTGATTCATCTTTATGAAGGTCAGTCGATCAACCGAGTCGGTGGACAGGCGCACCCTGTGATAGGTTAGAAAGCCTCCAGCAGCACTGAAGGTGCGTTCCGAAAGAATGCTGGATGCAGGACAGTCCAGTAGCTCAATTGCATACTGTGCAAGCTCTGGCCAGTGATCCATCCTCAAGACCCAGTAAGCCAAAAGATTTTTGGTGGGAAAGGTGTCCAAGTCTGACCTTGCCCCTAGGTATTCCTGCACCATGTAAATTAGACGCTGGCGATGGTTGCTGGAACCGATCATACTTTGGGGCTGCGGACTAAAAAATTGTCTGAACGCATCGGTCAGAGTGCCACCTTCACCACTCCCTCTTTGACTGACCGAAGCCTCAGCAACGCGTTGTCCAGGACCCAGAGTTTGTTACCTCCCAGTCTCTGGGAACGCGTTGCACAGACCTTTCTGCAAGGCCTCCCGGAGATGTCTCATCCTCTGCTCCCTCTGCGATGGCAAGATAAGGTCTGCAACCTTACCCTTGTACCATGGATCAAGGAGAGTGGCCAGCCAGTAATGGTCCCTCTCCTTGATCAGAAGAATCCGAGGATCCTTCCGCAGGCCTCTGGGTCACGAAGGACAACATGATCCGCAGCCACCTCCTCCCAGCCACGTACAAGTCCACAGGTTTCTTGGGACTGTAAATCATCCCTAAAAGACTGCTGCTGCTGAGTGCCAGGCTCTACCTCCATGCTGACACGAGCCTCCTCCTCCTCTGTGATGGGTGAGACAACACTGTCCGGATAAAGGGGGCCTTGAGAGGCAAGGAAATCCTCCTCTTCCTGCCTCTGTTCTGCCTCAAGTGCCCTGTCCATTATTCCACGCAGCGTGTGCTCCAACAGGTGGACAAGAGTTACAGTGTCACTGATGCATGCACTGTCACTGCTCACCATCCTCGTGGCCTCCTCAAATGGTGAGAGGACAGTGCATGCATCCCTGATCATGCCCCACTGGTGTGGTGAAAAAAACCCGAGCTCCCCTGACCCTGTCCTGGTGCCATAGTCGCACAGGTACTCATTGATGGCCCTCTGCTGCGTGTGCAGCTGCTGCAGCATGGCCAACGTTGAGTTCCACCTGGTGGGCATGTCACATATAAGGCGGTTCTTTGGCAGGTTCAATTCCTTTTGGAGCTCAGCCAGCCGAGCACTGGCATTAAATGATCGGCGGAAATGCACACAGACTTTCCTGGCCTGCTTCAGGACACCCTGAAGAATATTAATATTGTCTAATATTCTGTATCTCAGAGCAGGGCCGCTGATAAGCCAGTACAGCCAGCCCTGTTGTACCGGGCCCGGCCAGCAGGGGGGGCCTGTGCAGCTTCAAAGACAGTTCAGTGGAGAAAACCCAAAAAACGCTTTCTAATTTACAAGTGGCTCCCTGCGCTCATTGTACACTACACACTGGATCTTTCCATTACAAAATCCTGGAAACAGAATCCAGGAATCTGTGCCTCCCAGGACCTCAGCTGAGCTCTGTAATCCAGTCCAGAGCTTCTAGATTGCCTTCTCCACAGACCCAAGACCACACCCCTCCGCTGCTCTCATTGGTTGGAGGAGAGAAGTCTAATTAGCAGCCCGGACGGGAGCTTCTTAGGTAAGAGACATGCTGCTGTGCAGGAGAGTTCTCATGTTGGCACAGGTTAAAACAGGCCCACTGACACTGCATCTGGCCTGCCAGCACAGACACAACACGAACAGTCAGAAATGTTTTGTAATGTAAACGATCCTAACACCTCCTGAGAAGCCCCCTCCCCCACCAACCTGAAATGGGGACTGATGTTGAGAGGTGCTCTGCTGTGATGGAGGGGGCTCTGCTGTGATGGAGGGGACTCTGCTGTGATGGAGGGGACTCTGCTGTGATGGAGGGGACTCTGCTGTGATGGAGGGGGCTCTGCTGTGATGGAGGGGGCTCTGCTGTGATGCAAAGGGCTCTGCTGTGATATAAGGGGCTCTGCTGTGATATAAGGGGACTCTGCTGTGATATAAGGGGACTCTGCTGTGATATAAGGGGACTCTGCTGTGATATAAGGGGACTCTGCTGTGATGGTGGGGGCTCTGCTGTGATGGAGGGGGCTCTGAGGGGACTCTGCTGTGATTGGAGGGGACTCTGCTGTGATGGAGGGGGCTCTGCTGTGATATAAGGGGACTCTGCTGTGATATAAGGGGACTCTGCTGTGATATAAGGGGACTCTGCTGTGATGGTGGGGGCTCTGATGTGATGGAGGGGACTCTGCTGTGATGGAGGGGACTCTGCTGTGATGGAGGGGACTCTGTTGTGATGGAGGGGGCTCTGCTGTGATACAAGGGGCTCTGATGTGATACAAGGGGCTCTGATGTGATATAAGGGGCTCTGATGTGATGGAGGGGACTCTGCTGTGATGGAGGGGGCTCTGATGGAGGGGACTCTGCTGTGATGGAGAGGGCTCTGCTGTGATGGAGAGGGCTCTGCTGTGATGGAGGGGGCTCTGCTGTGATGGAGGGGGCTCTGCTGTGATGGAGGGGGCTCTGCTGGAGGGGGCTCTGCTGTGATGGAGGGGGCTCTTCTGTGATGGAGGGGACTCTGTCCGTTGTTCTACTGACATACCCCCCGCATCTTCTGCCAGTTATACTGACTTTGCTGCATATTTTAATATAATGCACATAAATAAAAAAAGATTGTAAGTTTACAAAGTAAGACATGGGCACCTCTTGGCATCATTAACCCCTTCCCACCTATATCAGCCCTTTCGCTGGATGGATAGGTGGGGTTGAGGTTGGGGCAGAAGGGGGCCCCATCAGGTAGGCTGTACGGGGCCCCATGGTTTCTATCAGCAGCCCTGTCTCAGAGGCGTTTCCGAATCAATAGCATTGATAGTCAAACTGACTTAAAGAAAGTGTGTGTTTATTTGTCACACAGTTGGCATCATAAATACAATGTAAAAAGTATAATAGTTCAGTTCAGTGTAGGTAAAAATATATAAAATTGAATAGTTGTCAAGCTGTAATAAGCTTATGGAAGCATGTGTGCTTTAATGGCTGCTGTCTTGCTGTCTTGGGTGTCCTTCAAGAAGAAGCAGGAAATTACGTTCTTAGACTTCTGGCAGAATTCAGCTGTCCCAAGTCATCAGTCTCTGTGTGAATATGTCAGTATCATGTGTGGGTGTCTGAGTGTGAGTGTCCGTGTGAGTGTTCCCGAGAGCTCTGAAAACATAGGCTTAAATATTACATGCGAACGTCATAACCTCACAAACTTAGTACCTTGTATGGCACACATTCATGTCTGCTAACTTCCACAATGTGCGGTCCAAAAGTAGATACTCAGAGTCATATGGAGCTTGATTGACAAGCTCACATGTAACACTCCATACGTGACATAATGTGCTGTTCATATAATGTCATATAACCATACATTTACATAATATGAACACATATTAACAACTTTACATTAAGTAACTATATACTAATATGTATTAACATAACTGAGACTACTCTAAACTTATTTTAACAAGATATAATCCACAATGTATCATTGCTTTAGCTACGTAGACACATGTCTATTTTTGTCTTCTCATGACATTCTGTACCAAGATACCATATATGTCATGCTCAAACTGGTTACATTCAGAAACGTATTACTAACTCAGCTTCAGATGAGTATATATTTCACTGAACACTTGATCAAGGTCATTCACACATACTATTTATTATGATTAATCATAAAACCAAATATGTTTTGCAAGCTTGCCATAAATATATTATAATACCTATAAGTGCCGAATTATGTATTTGGAATAATATTCTAACACACCCTGTAAGCCCGGGTACCTGCCCAAGAACCGCTGCACCACCAGGTTAAGGGCGCATGGGTCAGTTGTCCCTGTCGGAGGGTGGAGAGGAGGTTGGTGCCATTGTCACAAACCACCATTCCTGGCTTAAGCTGGCGTCAACCACCTCTCGGCCTTCCCCTGCAGAGCTGACAAAATATCTGCCCCAGTGTGGCTCCTGTTCTTCAAACAAACCAGCGCAAGCTCGGTATGGCATCTTTTTGCCTGCGTAATTGCGTAGTCCTTGAATGCCTACGGAGTACCGCTGGTTCTGAGGACAGAGCACTGGAAGAGGCCATGTAGGAAGAAGAAGAGGAGGAGGGGGTGGAGGAGAAGTTTTTCACAACCAGTAGTAGCATTTTGGAGGCGTGGTGGCGGAACAACCTCCAACACTACTGCACCTTGTCCTGCATCCTTTCCAGCTGCCAGAAGAGTGACCCAATGGGGCGTGAAGGATAGGTAACGTCCCTGTCCATGCCTGCTGGACCATGAGTCAGTGGTAATGTGCATCTTACTGCTGATCGCCCTGTCCAGTGAGGCATGGACATTGCCTTCCACATGCTGGTAGAGAGCTGGAATCACCTTCTGTGAGAAAAAGTGGTGTTTGGGGACCTGCCACTGAGGAACCGTACATTGCACAAACTCATGGAAGGGGGCCAAGTCTACCAACTGAAAAGGCAGCAGTTGAAGCGCTAGCAATTTAGCCAAGCTAGCATTCAACCGCTGGGCATGTGGATGGCTGGGAGTGAACTTCTTTCGACGGTCAGCTGGGGCAGGGAAATTTGCCTGCTACAATCGGACGTGGGTATACTGCTAGCAGAGTACTTGGCTGTGACACACCTAATTCTACACCTTCATTCCTCTTAGTGCAGGTTTCAGAGAGGACTAAAGGTCTAGTGGGGTTGGAGATCCCAGCTGATGAGGAACAAGGAGAGGTCCGCTTTGTTCTTTGGTGTGGGTCTTTAAGGTACGCTTGCCAATGAGCTGCATGGCAGGTCAACATATGTCTGGTGAAGCTTGTGGTGCCCAAGCGGCTGATGTTTTGGCCACACGAGATAAGCTTGAGACAAATGTTACAAATAGTGGTGCGATCTCATGCACTTGTCTCAAAAAAGGCCCACACCAAAGAACTTTTGGAATAACGTGCAGAGGTAGCGCCCTGCACAGGCAGAGCTAGTCCATCCAGTTCAACCTGAGTGAGTGTCTACAATTGTCACTATCCCTGTACATTGCACACTCATATTGGTCCCTACCCTCAAGGAGCCCACAATCGAAGTTCCCCTTTCATATATTAGGGCCAATTTTGGACAGAAGCCAATTAACCTACCTGCATGTCTTTAGAGTGTGGGAGGAAAACCAAAGTACCCGGAGGAAACCCACACAGGCACAGGGAGAACATACAAACTCCAGGCAGGTAGTGTCATGGTTGGGACCCTTTTTAATTCTAGGCGAGAGTGCTAACCACTACACCACTGTGCCGCCCCAGTACACCACTGTACTGTCCTTCTTGAGCATCCCCTCTCTCTGCGCTCACGCTACTGGCTTCCTCTAGCTGGGTATCATCACCAGAGCCTTCAAAACGCTGAGCATCCTCCTGGAGCATGTACCCAACACTGTGCTCAAACAGTTCGGGGGGCTCCTCAGGAGGACATGGTGGGTCTAGGGAAGGAGTGACTGATGACATTGAGATGAGGGAAGAGGACGCATTGGCAGCTGCTTTGCTAGTACCCTGAGCCTGGGTGAGAGAGGATGAGGATGAGGAGGGCCTGGTCATCCACTCTACCAAGTCTTCAGCATGATACTGCTCAACAAGTCCAGCTGCTGAAAATAAGGACAAGCATGTCCCATGGCCATGTGCTGATGATGATTGCACCGCGTCCACGACCAGCACTGTTGTCTCTAGACACAGAGCCTGCTTGCCCTCTTTTCTTGGCTCCTGACTGTTTGCCTCTCCTTGTTGGCCTTCCAGACATAGTAATGGCCTGCAGGGAGATGAGAAAATCAGCAATTGGGTAGTGTATACTGTGCAGGAGGCGCACAACACCCACTTTAACCCCTGCAGATGCCTGGATTACAGAACACCAGTAATAAAGGGTAGCTTCAGGTGTATATTGTGCTGGAGGCACACAACACCCACTGTAAATGCTGCAGATGCCTGTATTAGAGAACACCAGCAATAAAGGGTAGATGCAGGTGTATATTGTGCTGGAGGTACACAACACCCACTTTAACTCCTGCAGATGCCTGAGAAAAGAACACACTGTCCCTGCCTATCCATCTCTCCCTGCACGCCGGAACACACTACACAAGGCCACCGCGCTGGCGGCCTTATATAGTGTGGGGCGTGTACTAAACCCCCTGAGCTATAATTGGCCACAGGCATCCTGCCTGTTGCCAATTATGACTCTCCTCACTGCCGGTGCTGTGATTGGCCAAGCATGCGGGGTCACAGTGCATGCTTGGCCAATCATGAGCCAGCAATGCACTGCGATGGCGCAGTGCATTGTGGGCTGTGAGCGCCACACAAATTTGGCGCTAACGGCCCATAACGTTTGGTATTTGCCGAATGGGCGAACAGCCGGTGTTCGAGTCGAACATGCGTTCGACTCGAACACCAAGCTCATCCCTACTTTTAAGTATGCAAAATCTCAAGACAGTCGGCTGTGTGCTGGGCGCTCCTCTGTCTCACCCCGAACTTTCCTACATTTGTTCCTCGGTACTCTGTTAGTACTCAGTACTCTGTCCCTCAGTACTCTGTCACTCAGTAGTCGGCTCTCTTCCACAGACGTCATCCGCCATGACAGCACGGCCAGTCCGCTCACATAAGCTCCTCATGAGGGGGCAGAATAAGGAAATGCTGGACGGGGCGTGCACACTACCCTAGGCTCCAATGACACTACAGCGGGGGGGGGGGGGGGTGGAGTAAGAAGACCTGCTCTCTCTCTCACACACACACACAGTACAGAGCTCACTCCCTCCCCGGCTGGCAGCACACAGCTTAGATTTTTGGGCTGGAGCTACACTTAAAAAAGGTACAGTACCTCTTCCAAATTACAAACAGATTTAACTTAACAACAAACCTACAGTCCCTATCTTGTTTGTAACCCGGGGACCACCTGTACACTACTGTTCAGAGT
This sequence comes from Lithobates pipiens, assembly GCF_037356315.1. NCBI lineage: Eukaryota > Metazoa > Chordata > Amphibia > Anura > Ranidae > Lithobates > Lithobates pipiens. The sequence goes on from NW_027507687.1 coordinate 82,766, forward strand.
ATATAGAGCCTGGGTTTTTTTTTTTTTTGGTGCGGGGTTCCCCTTAATATCCATACCAAAGGGCCCAGTAATGGGCTGGGGGGGGGGGGGGGGCGACAACATTACGTTACAGCCGCAAGCACTGTTCTAAACATTGGAAAAATGTGCAACTTTTTATGACAATAACTTGCATATTCGACATTAAAATTATCACTTTTGATTTTTCAAGTTCGAGTCCCATAGACTTTAACGGTGTTCGCACAAATTTTTTGTCTGTTTGCATGTTCTGCCGCAAACCGAACCGGGGGGTGTTCGGCTCATCCTTTCTCACAGGTAACAAATGAATAAAAGCAGGTATCCATCTACTCCAGAACATACAAAATGATCTTAAAAACTGGTCCATGGGGATTTTCTCGTGGTTTGGCAGAGCTTCGATTGTCAAAATGAATATCTTGCCCAGACTTCTTTACTTGCTACAAACGATTCCCATAAAGCTTCCAGTGGCCTTTTTTAATTCCTATAAATCTATCTGCACACACTTCTTATGGAACGGAAAAAGACCTAGACTGAGCCACGATAGACTAACTATACCTAAAGCGAAGGGTGGAATTGGCCTCCCAGATATTAGGAAATATTATTGGGCTTGCCACCTGTCCAGAATTGTAGATTGGAAAATACACGCATCTACGAAAGCATGGGTACATCTGGAAAACACACTTTCACTAATTCCTACGAGACATTTACCCTGGTTAGACCAGAAACATATCCCCATGATCTGTAAACAACACCCGTTAGTAGCGCCTACCTTACAAGTGTTTAGATCAGTATGCCAAACACAACAAGTCTCCTCTCACCGCAGCCCCCTGACACCCATCAGACATAACCCAGACTTCCCAACTGGCCAATCCGATGCATTTCTTAAATCCATATGGCCTCACCCAGAGGTACTCACCCGACATTTTTTTGCCAATGGAAATCTTTTAACGCTTTCAAGCGTGCCAAGTAGTGACCCCAGACGGTCTATCCCACAATGGGTGTATTTCCAAATTAGACACTTCTTAACATTTCATCAGCAACAGCAAGACTTTTCTAGAACACTCACCCCTTTTGAATCTCTCTGTGACACGATGGAACCACAAAGACACCTCATATCCAAAATATACACCATCTTCTTCTCGGAATGTAAACCCAAATCTACTAAATCCTCTCGCAGCTGGGAATCAGATCTGGCCTTACCTTTGACGGACAATGAGTGGGAAACCATATTCTCCCATATACACAAGGGGTCTATCAACGTGTCAGTACAAGAAAATGGTTTCAAACTTGCCACAAAATGGTATAAAACCCCGTCTCAGTTACACAAATTTCTCCCTCACATACCCTCTACATGCTGGAGATGTTCTCAGGAAGAGGGAACTCTCCTTCACATTTGGTGGTCCTGTCCCCGTATCCAACCATTCTGGACGGAGGTCCACCGCCTCACATGCAAAATTACCACCCTTCCCATTGAATTTTCCCCAGCACAACTACTTCTCCATCATACCTCGATTCCAAGAACAACATATCAAAGATCCCTAGCCCAACATCTCGTTAATGCAGCGAAAATGTGCATCCCGGTCCTTTGGAAATCCAGTGTCCCCCCCTCCATTACAGACTGGTTCCAACGTATCTCCAAGGTGGCTGAGATGGAAGAACTTATACACCGAACAAAAGATTCTCCACTCAGCTACTGGAAAGTCTGGGCTTGTTGGCATCACTTCCGAAACTCATCGGAATATGCAACGTTACTTTCCTAAATCTTAGCATTCACATCTCACCTTCACCGCTTCCTGGGTGCATGTACTCAGCGCTTACAAATCTGCTAAGTATTATAGCAACCTCTGTCCCTTCCTTGGAAGAATCCACAAGAATGTGAAAGTCTAAACTCCTCGGTACTTTGTTGACCTACAATGTGTTTACATGTCTTTTTGATCATTCAGATCTTTAAAAATTAGTCAAGTTATTTACGAGTATTGTATTGTCATAGGGGATTATATCCCTACTAGATTCATCGTGATTGAACTACTTATTTTGTATCTGATGTACTCTACTCCTGTTAACCGCTTTGTAGATTCCTCTTAATATTTTCAATAAACTTTTGGAAAGAAAAAAAAAAAGCAGGTATCAAGTAATAAATCTGGTCTAAAACCTGGAGTAAAAGAGACATGTGTATACTAGGACTCCTAGACACCAGCTTCTACCCACACTATCACTCTGCCTCAATGCATTTCACCGCTATGGCAACTTCACCAAGAGGAACTTCTTGAAACAAACTTAAAAATTCAAAAGACAAGACACCCAAACAAAAGCAAAGTAACCAGGTATATGCAGTCCAATGTGATGAGGAATGCAAAGACCTGTACAATAGGGAGACACAACAATCTCTCGACAAATGGGTGGCCCAATATAGGAGGGCAAACTTGACAGGTCAGTAGTCTTTCTATACCTTAAAGAGCATGTAAACCCTGACATTAACCTTTGTGCTTGCTTTCAGCCTGTTTAATATACCAATAGAAGCATTTTGTTATCTTTTTTTTTTTTTTGCATTTTTAAAACAAAGTTCAATTACATCAGAAATTCAAAGCAATACTGGACACTTTTAACCCTTTCATGGCCCTATCTGTGCCATATCATCTCTGTGACTAGGGATGAGCTTCGTGTTCGAGTCCAACATATGTTCGACTCGAACATCGGCTGTTCGCCCGTTCGGCGAATTCCGAACGTTATGGGCCATTCGCTCCAGATTCGTGTGGCGCTCAAGGCCCACAATACACTGCGATGGCGCAGTGCATTGCTGGCTCATGATTGGCCAAGCATGCACTGTGACCCCGCATGCTTGGCCAATCACAGCGCCGGCAGCGAGGAGAGCCATGATTGGCCACAGGAAGGATGCCTGTGGCCAATCATAGCTCAGGCTGTGTAGTACACGCCCCACACTATATAAGGCCGTGAGCGCGGCGGCCTTGTGTAGTGTGTTGGCGTCTGTAGCAGTTAGTGGGTGTTCTGTGTACCTTCAACACAGTATACACCAATCGTTATCGGCCTATTTTTCGTTCTTGCTCTTCTGTAGTGGTTGTTGTCTGCGTGCCCTGACCGCAGTGTACACCGCTATATTCACCTATATAGCTAGCGATATATCTATCTTTTATAATAGAGCTTGCAGTCAGCGTTAGGAGATTGTGCGTGCTGTCTGCGTGCTCTGAACCCAGTATACACCGCTATATCCACCTATATAGCTAACTATCTTGCTCGTTTTAAATAGAGCTTTTAGTCAGTGTTAGGAGATTGTGCGTGCTGTCTGCGTGCTCTGAACGCAGTATACACCGCTATATCCACCTATATAGCTAACTATCTTGCTCGTTTTAAATAGAGCTTGCAGTCAGTGTTAGGAGCTTGTGCATGCTGGCTGCGTGCTCTGACCTGTCCTGTGTCTGTGAGAGCTTCCAGAGTGGTGGAGGAGGAGAGGGAGCTGATGGCGTCGGCCAGCCCAGGTCCGGGGCCCTCTTCCCGGCCTGGGCCCTTGGTTCATCCTCCTGGAGTGAAAGACCTCTCCAGGGAGGAGAGATTGGTCCTGAAAACGCAGTTTGAGCTGCTGGATTGGACCCGGGCCCAGCCGGGAGAGGACCCGGGGAGGATGCAGAAGCGCCAGACAAGGGTGAAAGTCCTTATACAGAAAGCCACGTTGGCCTACGTGCTGAAGTCCGAGAGACTGGCGGACCTGTGGAATCGCAGAGACCGCTCAGCCAGTAGCAGAAGAGGGGAATACCAGGAGGCCATTGAGGGCCTGAAACATGAATGCAGGGACCTGTGGCGGTTGCTGGGCGGTCTCTGCGAACGCGGTGTTGGTGAGAGGGGCTTCCTCTCTGAAGTAAAGAAAGAACTCCTGAGGGCGAGCCAGGAAGGATCTCAGGCAGCCAGGAGGAAAGGCTCTTCCCAGAGAGTGTTGCTAGAATCAGAGGAGAAGCTACGTACCCCGATGGAGGAAGTAATCTCAATGGGTGAGGAAGACCAGCACCCCGAGGTGGAGACCAGCCGGGTGAGCGTGGCCCCTGGAGCCGTAAGTGCGGAGGGTCCCCAGATCCCTGTTGTCTCACCTTCTCAGCCAGAGGCTGTGGAGCAGATAGATCCGGGTAGGGTACCCCATGATGCACAGGGAAAATCCGGGGGGAGGCAAGTCGGATGGAACAGCATGGAAGGAAGCTGGTGGCGGTCCTTGCTAGAGGCCACCCGGAGGGACCTGTGAAGACCGGTGGCCGGAGGTTGGTGGACGGTGATGCTGTGCGGGCCCCCCCAGTGGCCCCGGTCGAGCCTGCAGCATCCGGGACAGTGCGAGCGGTGCCGGCCATAATGGCGGGCCCTGCCGCGGCCGCATGTGGTGAGGGGGAGGTTCCGGCAAGCACAGACCATGTTCGGGAAAAACATCTTGGACAAACATCCTCTGCAGACACCAGGGAGGGTGGGGGCGGGGAGATGGATGTGTCACTTCCTGTTTCCGGGGGTGCGGCCGGAAGTGACCTCCGTGAACTGGAAGTACCACTTGCGGTGACCCCGGAGGTTGTGAAAAAATGGTGGGGACACCCCGGCCTCGGTGACCAAGTCTCCTGCTCCTCTGGGTCAGGTAGGGGCTTTGGGGGTCTCGGGGGCTCCTCTGGTTGCTACTGCCATGGGTACCCCGGAATCCTCCAGTGGAGCTTTACCCGGTGGACAGACAAGTTGGGGGGAGTCCCCTATGGGGGAACTAAGGGGGGAGTGCCCAGCCCTGGATTTCATCAGGGAGCTGGAGGGGTCCCAACAGCAGGAGCAGGATATGGCACAGGGGATGGAAGTGGGTTCCACTCAAGCACCCGCTGCTGTGGGGGGTGTGGCTACGTCCCCATCTACGGTGGTGGTTGAGAACAAGTCACCTGTTGGGGGGGATAGAGGGTGGGAGTGGGGGGGTGTGTGCTGCTCCGTCAGAGCCCATGGGTTCGTCTCAGCGGGGGTCTGGCCCTTCCCCCACAGTCCCAAATCCCATCTTGGGCACGCAGGAAGAGGCAAACCTCTTAGGTGCCCTGAAAGCTGGGCGCTCATTTGCCCAGGTGGCAGGTTCCTCTGTTCCTCTGGGCCCCCTGTATGGCCAGTTTGGTGCCCAGAACTTCAGGGCCCCCCCTGAGGAACAGCTCCAGGGGGCACAGGCGTGGTCAAGGGGTACGGGGGGTCCGGAGAGGCGCAGGCGGAATGTGGTGAAGCTCAGGTGGGAGGGGACGGCCGCGTGTCCCAGTAGGGGTCAAGTAATTGACTACCTGCTGGGATTAAGCTTCAAGGTTTCTGACTTGTTCGCGGTCATACATCCTGCGAACAGCAAGGAGTTCGATGTGAGCTTAGTCTCCGTGGTCTCTATGGAACTTTTCATGACCCTGTACGAGATTGTCAGGAAGTCAGATCCGTGGAAAGGTTTCCGTGTAGTACCTCTCTCGAGGCAGGAGGAGATAAAGAACGTGACCGTCTTGGTTAGAAACGAGTCAAAACTGACAGAGGAGGCAGGGTGGGTTGGACATGATTAATCCCACGGTTTTCTTTACCGTGGTGTTTCTTAAGTTCAACCTACAATCCATTTTCAGGATGAACCCTCCCTGTGGGAACGCCCATGTAAGAACTGGTTTCTGGTTTTCCTGAGTGGGTGGGAGGGGGGTGGTCGCCCCGGTGATCTACGGAGATCCCATGGGTACCACCCCACCTATGTTCCAACTGCCCTAAGGGTACTGAGGCGGTGGAGGATAACGGCCCTAGAGGTGGGCTCGTTGGGTCGGCGCAAGTTGTACCAGCGGGTCATGACCTCTGACTTTTTGAGACCACTAGCCTTAAGGGATTGTCCGGACAGGGTTCTCAGGGAGGGATTAGCCCTTCTGAATTCTAAGAGAATTCCGGCCTAGTTCTGGGATCTTGCATGGAGGGCGTTCCATGGACGGCTCTATGTGAGGTCCAATTTAAAGTACCGGAGTCTTGAGGACAGGGGCTGTCCTCTTCCCGAGTGTGGAGGGGCACTGGAGACTATGGACCACTTTTTGGTTGAGTGCTCTTTCAACTTGGAGGTTCTGGGGGAGGTTGGGGATGCCATTGGCTATCCCCGTCTCCGGGCCCTTACCTATTCTGAGAGGGTGTACAGCGACTTCAGGGTATGGAGGGGTCATGAGTTATCGTCACTGTTTTTAGTTAGTACAGTTTGCCTTTATTACACCTGGCACGCGCAGTGCTTAGTGTCCACTAGGGGCAAGTTCCTGCCCGTGCATGAGGTGGTGGGTGATATCTATCGGGAATTGGTGAAGGTGAGGTATCTTGAGGGAGAAAGAACAGGCAGGGAAAGGTGTGCCAGATTGTGGAGAGGCTTTTCTTTCCGGCCACCTTGATGATCCTCCCCCTTCTTTTTCCCTAGGTGGTGGGTCTGTCTGTCCTGTGCCTCACGTTTAGTTTTTTGGGCAATCTAATTTTAAAAGCATGGTAGGCACTGATGGTTTCGTTACGTTCCTGTCTATAAAGGGTGTGTAGTGTATATAGATAGGTTGTTATTGTAGATAAACTGTTCTAATCCGAGTGACTTTTCTTTTAAGCTGGTGAAGAAAGCATGTTTTCTTTTCTATTTTATTAAGTCTGTTTAAGTTGGTTTTCCTTTCTTCTTTTCAAAAATGAGTATTTGTCTTTGTTTTGTAAATACAACTGGCAGCATTTTTTTTAAATAAAAACCTCCACCTATATAGCTAACTATCTTGCTCGTTTTACATAGAGCTTTCAGTTAGTGTTAGGAGATTGTGCGTGCTATCTGCGTGCTCTGAACCCAGTATACACCGCTATATCCACCTATATAGCTAACTATCTTGCTCGTTTTAAATAGAGCTTGCAGTCAGTGGTAGGAGACTGTGCGTGCTGTCTGTGTGCTCTGAACCCAGTATACACCGTTATATCCACCTATATAGCTAACTATCTTGCTCGTTTTAAATAGAGCTTTCAGTCAGTGTTAGGAGATTGTGCGTGCTGTCTGCGTGCTCTGAACCCAGTATACACCGCTATATCCACCTACATAGCTCTTCTCTATTTGAGCCATCTGCCATCTGCAGGAGTTAGTGGAAGTTGTGTGTGCCTCCAGCACAATATACACTACCCAATTGCTGGTTTTCCCAACTCCCTTTAGGCCATTACCATGTCTGGAAGGCCAGCAAGGAGAGGCAGACAGGCGCGAGCTGATAAAAGAGGGCAAGCAGGCTCTGTGTCTAGAAACAACACTGCTGGTCGTGGACGCGGTGCATCGTCATCATCAGCACGTGGCCATGGGACACGCTTGTCCTTCTTTTCGGCAGCTGGACATGTTGAGCCGCAACATGCCAACGACTTGGTAGAGTGGATGACCAAGCCCTCTTCATCCTCCTCATCCTCTCTCACCCAGGCTCAGGGTACTAGCAAAGCAGCTGCCAACGCATCGTCTTCCCTCCTCTCAATGTCATCATCAGTGACTCCTTCCCTAGACCCACCACGTCCTCCTGAGGAGTCTCCTGAACTCTTTGAGCACAGTGTTGGGTACATGCTCCAGGAGGATGCCCAGTGTTTTGTAGGCTCTGATGATGATACTCAGCTAGAGGAAGGCAGTAGCGTGAATGCAGAGAGAGGGGATGCTCAAGAAGGACAGCAATCTGGCAGTCATGTTCCACAAGCTGCAGCATACTGCCAGGTTTGCTCCAGCGATGAAGAGGGAGGGGATGATGAGGGGAACTGACTCCACGTGGGTGCCTGGTAGGAGAGAGGAGGAGGAGGCACATGTCCAACGAGGCAGGATGCCCTCCGGGGGACAGCTTAGGGGCAGCACACCGACTGAATCACACCGCAGAGCTCCGCCTGTGCAGGGCGCAGCCTCTGCGCATTATTCTAAAAGTTCTTTGGTGTGGGCCTTTTTTGAGACGAGTGCATCAGATTGCACCGCTGCTATTTGCAACATATGTCTCAAGCGTATCTCACCTGGCCAAAACATCAGCCGCTTGGGCACCACATGCTTGACCAGACATATGTTGACCTGCCATGCAGCTCGTTGGCAAGCGTACCTCAAAGACCCACACCAAAGAACAAAGCGGACCTCTCCTTGCTCCTCATCAGCTGGCATCTCCAACCCCACTAGACCTTCAGTCCTCTCTGAAACCTGCTCTGAGAGGAATGAAGGTGTAGAATTAGGTGTGTCACAGCCAAGTGCTTCCGGACACTCTGCTAGCAGTACACCCACGTCCGATTATAGCAGGCAAATGTCCCTGCCCCAGCTGCTGGACCGGCGAAAGAAGTTCACTCCCAGCCATCCACATGCCCAGCGGTTGAATGCTAGCTTGGCTAAATTGCTAGCACTTCAACTGCTGCCTTTTCAGTTGGTAGACTCGGCCCCCTTCCGTGAGTTTGTACAATGTGCGGTTCCTCAGTGGCAGGTCCCCAAACGCCACTTTTTCTCACGGAAGGCGATTCCGGCTCTCTACCGGCATGTGGAAGGCAATGTCCTTGCCTCGCTGGACAGGACGGTCAGCGGTAAGGTGCATATTACCGCTGACTCATGGTCCAGCAGGCATGGACAGGGACGTTACCTGTCTTTCACGGCCCATTGGGTCACTCTTCTGGCAGCTGGGAAGGATGCAGGACAAGGTGCAGTAGTGTTGGAGGTTGTTCTGCCACCAGGCCTCCAAAATGCTACTATTGGTTGTGACACACCTCTCTCCTCCACCCCCTCCTCTTCTTCTTCCTCCATGGCCTCTTCCAGTGCTCTGTCCTCAGAACCAGCGGTGCTCCGTAGGCGTTCCAGGGGCTACGCAAGTACGCAGGCAAAACGATGCCATGACGCAGCAGAGGGCCATCAATGAGTACCTGTGCGACTACGGCACCAGGACAGGGTCAGGGGAGCTCGGTTTTTTCTCACCACGCCAGTGGGGCATGATCAGGGATGCATGCACTGTCCTGTCACCGTTTGAGGAGGTCACAAGGATGGTGGGCAGTGACAGTGCATGCATCAGTGACACTGTACCTCTTGTCCACCTCTTGGAGCATATACTGCGTGGAATAATGGACAGGGCACTTGAGGCAGAACAGAGGCAGGAAGAGGAGGACTTCTTTGCCTCTCAAGGCCCCCTTTATCCAGACAGTGTTCCTGCTGTGCCACCCATCACACAGGAAGAGGATGAGGAGGAGGAGGAGGAGGAGGAGGATGATTGTGTCAGCATGGAGGTGGAGGCTGGCACTCAGCATCAGCAGTCTTGTAGGGATGATTTACAGTCCCAAGAAACCCGTGGACTTGTACGTGGCTGGGAGGAGGAAGCTGCGGATCCTTAGTGACCCAGTGGACTCCGGACTGAATGCCTCAGCTAACCTACGCTGCATGGCCTCCCTGATCCTGTAAAGCCTGCGGAAGGATCCTCGTATTCTTCGGATCAAGGAGAGGGACTATTACTGGCTGGCCACTCTCCTTGATCCACGGTACAAGGGTAAGGTTGCCGACCTTATCTTGCCATCGCAGAGGGAGCAGAGGATGAGACATCTCCGGGAGGCCTTGCAGAAAGGTCTGTGCAACGCGTTCCCAGAGACTGGGAGGTAACAAACTCTGGGTCCTGGACAACGCGTTGCTGAGGCTTCGGTCAGTCAAAGAGGGAGTGGTGAAGGTGGCCCTCTGACCGATGCGTTCAGACAATTTTTTAGTCCGCAGCCCCAAAGTATGATCGGTTCCAGCAACCATCGCCAGCGTCTGATTTACATGGTGCAGGAATACCTATGGACAAGGTCAGACTTGGACACCTTTCCCACCGAAAATCCTCTGGATTACTGGGTCTTGAGGATGGATCACTGGCCAGAGCTTGCACAGTATGCAATTGACCTACTGGCCTGTCCTGCATCCAGCGTTCTTTCGGAACGCACCTTCAGTGCTGCTGGTGGCTTTGTTACCGATCACAGGGTGCGCCTGTCCACCGAATCAGTTGATCGACTGACCTTCATCAGGATGAATCAGTCTTGGATCACCCACAGCTACCAAGCACCTGAAGCTGATGTAACCGAATATTTTTTTTTGAAATATCACATCCCTTCAAGACTGCCTGTGCTGATGCTGAGTGACTGTCCTGTTATGTTGATTGTCTGTCCTCTTTCTCCTCCCCTGATATGTTGGAAGAACATTTCTGGTTCTGGGTGATGCCATCAGCCCAATTTTTCTGCCCCTGCTTAACAGGGGCGTTTAATTACAAATTTTTGATGCAATGCTTTGCAGCAGGGCTAATTCCTGCACTAAAACTAGAGTATATGGGAGAGGTTGCAGTGTCGTGGCACCAGCACCAGTGCCTAAGGCCCAATTTTTCTGCCCCTGTTTAACAGGGACATGTAATTACAATTCTTGATATAATATTTCACAGGAGGGCCCGTTCCTGTGCCCACCCAGAGTAACTGTAAGGACTTATAGTGTTGTGGCACCAGCACCACAACCACCAAAGGTCAATTTTTCTACCACTGTTCAACAATGGCATATAATTACAATTCTCGATATAATCGTTCACAGCAGGGCGCTCCAGCGCCCACCAAGAGTCACTTTGAGGGCTTACAATGTTGTGGCAAAACCAACACCTTGTTCCGCCATTTCTGCAGAGCATATAGGGCAGGCCCCTACTTTCAAACATCCAACTTACAAACATCTCCTACTTGCAAACGGAAGGAGACAACAGCAAGTGAGATGAAAAAAGACGGACGGCAAAACAAATTATACAGGGATGATAACCCTTCCCTATGTTTTCCAAAAAGCTTAAAAATAGTTTTTTTGACTGGAGCTACACTTTAAAAACGTACCAGTTGAAAATTACAAACAGATTCAACTTAACACAACAAACCTACACAGTCCCTGTCTTGTTTGCCTGTATACTGCTGTTCTGAGTATATAGGGCCTTGGGGCCACACATATTTCCTTTTTTTTAATATGGGTACGGGGCTCCCCTTAATATGCGTACAAGACCCAAAAGGGGCTGGCAATGGGCAGGGAGGGCTACCCATGCCATTTTTCTCAATGATTTTCAACCATATTGCAGGAACCAGATATAACATTAAAACCCGCAAGCAGTTTTAAATGACGTTATTTCCGTTAAATGTCATTTTGTGCAGGGACTGTTCTAAACAGGGGAAACACGTGGCACTTCACAGGCATACTGCAGACACCCCCCAGGCACGATATTTAAAGGAATATTTCACTTTTTTTTCACTTTAATCGTCATTAAAATCAGTGCTCCCGCCAAAACGGCCATTTTTAAAAACATTTTAGGCATTGACCCATGTCCCCTGGGGCAGGAGCCAGGTCCCCAAACCCTTTTTAGGACAGCATCTTGCATATTAGCTGTTAAAATTAGCACTTTTAATTTCGAATGTTCGAGTCCCATAGACTTCAATGGGGTTCTAAAGTTCGTATGAATTTGGGGTCCGTTCGTAAGTTCTGGTGCGAACCGAACCAGAGGGCGTTCGCCTCATCCCTATCTGTGACCAATCGGAGCTCATCACAAAAGTACACAATGAAAGGCATGAATCAAAGCCTTTCATTGTGTACAACTGTCATGTGATCTGCTGTGATTAGCCGCAGCGATTACATGGTACTGGCAGCAGGCCGGTACAGTGATCTGTCATCTGCAGTGTCAGCTGGACACAACAGGTGACAGATTGTGCTGGAGCGTGGCATGTTGGGTACATGCAGGGCACGATCCAGGGAGGACATCATATGATGTCCTAGGATAACAGGGCTACCTCTTGGCCATCATCTTACAATAGGCCAGGTGGGAGGGGGTTAAAGACCCTTCCTAGTTCTTATCAAAGACTGCAGAATAATTATCCTTTATGTTGTCTGGATTGGAGAGTTTGATGTTGAGAAGTTTTGCAAGAGACATAGGGCATGGTTGACAATTCTCAGTCAACAAAAAAGGCATATGGTGTCGGCCATCAAATATGAACAAAGCATATTCCTCTACAGTGCGTACTTGTCTCAATTAGGAGCACTAAGTGTCACTTTTGTCTACTGCTTCACCGTTCTGCTATAAATGAGTCACTTCTGATAAGTTTTCCTGACACCAAGAAAAAAATGCTGAAAGGGGAGGGACCTCCAGCTAATTTACAGTCTCAGCTCTGTTCCTGTGTGCTGTGTAAACGGGGGGGGGGGAGTGTCCCTTCCCTTCCCTCCAATCAGCTCTGAGCGCTCCTTACTGAGCTCTGCAGAGTATAATTTTGAGCTAACATAAAAAAGGGGTGGAGAGCTAGCCAACTATAATTCAGCACTTTGAAAGGATGTAATGTGGAGAAGTGAAAACTGCAGATAGACAGGTACAACGTAGGAGGATTTGTTTCATCTGTGTATCACCTGAGGCCAGTCACTTCACTGGGTATATGGGCTTACAGCCACTTTAAGACCTGAATGCATTTCTGGCATATCAAAATGTGTGCTCTTTTAAAGGATTAAAACATGGGGCTATGGTCATGTAGATATGTAGCATATGTTTTTTTTGCCTTGACATAAATTGTAATTAAGAAGGAGGTGTGAAATAAGGCATCTACGTTAAACTGGAACAACATCCCTAAACAGCAATGAGGACCTTTACATCACCAGTCACCCACATTTTACAGTCTCTACCATGACATTCTGGCAGTTCACTCCATTCAGCAATGCAATGCTAGTGGTTAACTCATGTCTCAGATTTTATAATCAACACTGAAGAAATGGCTGCACTCCAAGATCCATCAAAATTCTTATTTAATATAGAACATCCCAAGTGTTATAGACAGTTCAAATGGTAAACCATTTGAACTGTCTAACACTTGGGATGTTCTTTATTAAATAAGAATTTTGATGGATCTTGAAGTTCAGCCATTTCTTCAGTGTTGATCATATGCGGAGGCGAGCTGAGACAGATACCTGTGATATCATTAGGCTTTCTGTCTCACCTGGAGCAGCGAGTTCTTTTGTTTGGATATTCAGATTTTATAATGATTGGATTATAAACAGTGTGGTTTATAATCTACAGAGTGGTTTTACAAACATTCACACCTCCCACCATGTTCTTGGTAATCATATACTACATTGACACTTTCTATAATGATTGAATTAGGGTGCCTGAGTTACCCTTGTGGGGTATGTTTCTGATTCTTATTAGGGTCAAGGCTTTCTTCTATGAGGTAGTGAGCTGCCATCTAGGAAGGCTCGTAGATGTGGTGTATTTTGATTTTGCAAAGGCATTTGATGCAGATCCCCATAAACGTTTACTGTACAAACTAAGGTCTGTCGGCATGGACCATGGGGTGAGTACATGGATGGAAAATTGGCTACAGGGACGTGTTCAGAGGGTAGTGATCAATGGGAAGTATGGAAGCAAGGTTCTGCCCTGGGACCAATCCTATTTAATTTATAAAAACTAGAAAAAATGTGCGCTTTGTAAGAAAACAATAAAAAATCAGCAGCTGAACACCATAACCAGGATACTGGGCACAAAGAAAATAAAAGAAAAAAAGTGCAGCGCTTGGCCACTAAATGTGAATGTGACCTAAAAAAATGTGCAAAAAAATGATATCAGAAAAAACTGTGAAACAAATGCTGTGAAAAAATATTATGGATTTTTTATTTTTTTTTAACTCAAGTGTCCAATAAATTAATATAAAAAACGAATTGTGAGTTCAAATGTCCATATGTAAATTAATACAAAAATATAAGTAATGTCCAGTGTATATATAAAGTAACTGTAGAAATAACTGAAACTTGTTTATTCAATGAAATTGTACTTGACCACGTGGACCCGTCACCTCTAAACACCACTAATAGATGGAGGCTTACCAGATTCCCAGTGACCCCCCTGTTAGGGGAGGTCAAACTGCGCAAATTCGATCACAGATCACTGTCATGGTTATGCAGTGATCTTCCTGTGTTTGCTTACCTCCCCTCATGTGTTCAGACTAAGAGGCCAGCCACTTCCACCTGGTGGTTTTTATAACCTCTCCTCTAAGCATGGCTCCACCCCAGGCCTATCAGGGAGCCCTATATTAACCTGTGCACTGCAGGCCATCAGTGCTGATCAACCATTGTGTATTCCTTTGTGTGTTAGCTTCCTGTTTCCTGCCGTGTGCTCTTCTACTGGTTTCCGTTACCGACTTTGGTGTGTTTTGACTATCCCTGTTTGCCTGTGATCCTGACCTTTTGGCGTGTCCCCGAATATTCTTGTCTGCTTGTGGCCTCGACCTTGGCTTTGTCCCTCACCATCCCTATCCACCTGTTGCCTACTGTGGGTGGGAGCTGGGGGACCCTGGGGGTCGCGACCTGGAGCCAGTTGCAGCCAAGTCCATCCTCACCACCAGAGGTGCTGGTGAACACCTGCTGGCTCTTAGACTCCACACCCCAGGGAATCTTACACTCTAACCCCAGTGAGATCTGTCCCCCGTCTGCAGCAGTCAGCCGTAGGGTCCACACCCTTGCGGTGCACTCCTGATCCTACGGTGTGCACCTGTCACCTCGCCTCAAGGTGACCTGACAGTTTGATCAGCCATGGACCCGGCTGACGTGCCTTTCCCTGCAGATGATCCATTGCGGAGCTTAGTTCGCAGACTTGAGACCCAAGAATCGCACCTTTTGCCCCTTACAACGCCATTGGTGGTCTTGTCGATTGATGGCACTGTTCTCCCAGGGGGCCCTATCCGCTTCCAGACTCTTCCTGTTAAGATGTCAGTAGGGACACTCCACCAGGAGTGGATATCCTTCCTTGTCTTACCTAAGGCTTCATCTCCTATCATATTAGGTCTTCCTTGGTTACGGCTCCATTCTCCACACGTTGACTGGTCTGCCGGTCAGATCCTGGCTTGGGGTTCCTCCTGTTCCTCTTCCTGCCTACTCAAGGGTATTCCAAAGGAGAAATTTCCTGTTAACACCATCCCAGTATCTTTTGCTCTTCCCGCTGTATATAGCAATCTCTGGGATGCGTCCTGCAATAGTCAGACTAATGCACTCTCTAGGTCATGTGGTACTCTGGATGAGGGGCCCACCTATGAACCTGAGTCGATCATTCACTCCAGTTCGCATAACCATTTACCTTTGTCTGTCCCTAATCTCGCTTGGACGCACAGCCAGGCTAACTCGTCTGCAAGTTCCACAGTTGCTATGCCCTGTGATTCGATTGAGATGGTCGCTACACCTGACAATACTATTCAGTCGACCTCTGCACCAGTTATGTCAGTCCAGCCCATGCCCAATGAGCTTCCTGCTTCTTGTTCAGGACCTTCTGTGACCTGGCCTCACCCTACTGCTACTATGTCCGTTCAAACCCGTTTAAGAGGCTCAATCCATCCTTTGGATAGAATACTTCATTCAGCCAGGAGGGCTTTTCAATCTTTTTCTTAGGGTTCTCTGCATTCTGTTTGTGTTTCAGCTATCCAACTTGACTCTTGTGATATGTCACTTTCTAACCAACCTGACCTCAGGGATCCACTGACCTCTGCCCAGTCTGGTGGTCCTGTTATGGATTCCCAGCTCATCTTTAAGGGTGTGGGGGACCCTGCTCAGACTCCTGATCTTCTGATGCCCTTACCCATTCCTAAAAAGCCTTTAGTCCTCAAGTCCTCTCGTCCTCTCCCTACCTCTGTTTCGGTCTCTGAGGATAATCTAAAATACGAGGTTAGTCAAGTTTTGGATTTCCGGCTCTGTAAAGGCATTCTTCAGTACCTCGTACTTTGGAAAGGGTTGTGTCCTGAGGAGAGGTCTTGGATCACTGCATCTGAGGTCTTTGCTCCCTGTCTGTTAAGGAGGTTCCATCTGGAGTTTCCCTTTAAGCCTGGACCCAGGCGGGGGAGGGGGAGGCCTCGTAAGAGGGAGGGTACTGTCATGGTTATGCAGTGATCTTCCTGTGTTTGCTTACCTCCCCTCATGTGTTCAGACTACGAGGACAGCCACTTCCACCTGGTGGTTTTTATAACCTCTCCTCTAAGCATGGCTTCACCCCAGGCCTATCAGGGAGCCCTATATTAACCTGTGCACTGCAGGCCATCAGTGCTGATCAACCATTGTGTATTCCTTTGTGTGTTAGCTTCCTGTTTCCTGCCGTGTGCTCTTCTACTGTTTTCCGTTACCGACTTTGGCGTGTTTTGACTATCCCTGTTTGCCTGTGATCCTGACCTTTTGGCGTGTCCCGACTATTCTTGTCTGCTTGTGGCCCCAACCTTGGCTTTGTCCCTCACCATCCCTATCCTCCTGTTGCCTACTGTGGGTGTGAGCTGGGGGACCCTGGGGGTTGAGACCTGGAGCCAGTTGCAGCCAAGTCCATCCTCACCACCAGAGGTGCTGGTGAACACCTGCTGGCTCTTAGACTCCGCGCCCCAGGGAATCTTGCGCTCTAACCCCAGTGGGATCTGTCCCCCGTCTGCAGCAGTCAGCCGTAGGGTCCACAACCTTGCGGTGCACTCCTGATCCTACAGTGTGCACCTGTCACCTCGCCTCAAGGTGACCTGACAATCACATAGAAGTCCCGATAACCAGATGCCGGAGATTATCCCGATCGTTCGGATGTCCCGTGATTTTCGGATCCGCACGGATGCTCTCAGCACGTCTCCAAATGACGTGTCACCATAAAAAAACAGAAATGCGCCAAATTGTGTGATATGATTTCAACAAAAAAAATTTTAAGCCGAATACTCAAGAGCTTAAAACGACTCCACCAAGTCATAAGAAAAAAAGTACAAATGCTGTTTAAAAAACGAACGAAAGTGCTAGCAAAAATAAACAAAATTAAAAAAACTCATCAATGTGAGTATGTATTGCGATCGCAAATGCACAATGGGTGTGAGCGTGGCTACCCCAAGGGACCTGGGGGTTCTAGTGCATGATAGGCTCAGCAGTGGCACGCAATGCCAAGCTGCTGCAAGCAAAGCAAACAGAATATTGGCATGCATTAAAAAGAGGATTAACTCCAGAGATAAAACAATAATTCTCCCACTTTACAATACTCTGGTCAGGCCACACCTTAATTATGCAATCCAGTCTTGGGCACCAGTAGTCCATACCTTGGAGCAGTTGGAGAGAAGCTTTACTGAACGTCCGTTCAGTGTTCCACAGACCCGGCTGTGAAGTGCTGGCGGACCTGTCACTGAAGATTTAAATAGACCTCCCCCTCCAATCAGCCACTGCAAGCGATGTGCAACAGCTGATGGAGAAGGAGGAGAAAAAAGGCATCCCAACTGCGCATGTCAGAGACACGAGCGTTGGAACGGGCCCCACCACTCCACCCACCGACACAACAAGCTTCACCAGCGCACTGCCAGTCTCCATCTTTCTAACCCAGCGCACACGCGCAGTGCGCTGGTGAAGCTTGTTGTGTCGTGGGTGGAGTGGGCGGGGCCCCATTCCGCCGCTCCCCTTTTTCTCAATATACTATATACATTTTTAATCATCAGTATAAATTATTATCCTAACATTTTCTGTACTTTTTTACTTCATCATTATTACTTTCATTATATTTTACTACTCTTTTTTTCTTCTTAAGTTTGGGCGCTAGCATTCCGCCTCAGTGCCTTTCTCGTGCACACCAGGCAAACCTTCTTTTTGGGGCCTTAAAAAATCTGTGGCTGCATAGAATACATTGTTAAAAGCCTAGGGAAATAAATGTTATGGCTAACTAGATTACTTATGGATGATCAACCATTTGTACTATATGTATTATGTTGTCCAATTCTTTCATGATATGATTTTATTTAATACGTTTTGTTTTTTTGTTATACTTATTGGTGTACATGCCTCCAAAAGTCCACCATTTTTCTTAGCTTTTTTCACTATTGGATGTGGCACAACAAAAAAAAATTCTTTTCAATTTTCTCAGTCTAACTTCTCTGTCTAAGTTAGTGAAGCAAAATTAGAAAAATATATATCTAAAACAATTTTTCAGAAATAAAAAACTGATAATTGGCATGTGCACAACATGGTGGTGGCAGCGTCATGCTGTGGGAATGTTTTTCAGCAGTCGGGACTGGGAAACTGGTCAAAGTTGAGGGAAAGATGGGATATTCTTGAGTAAAACCTGTACCACTCTGTGTGATTTGAGGCTAGGATGGAGGTTCACCTTCCAGTAGGACAATGACCCCAAACACACTGCTAAAACAACACTTGAGTGGTTTAAGGGGAAAGGTAAATGTGTTGGAATGGCCTAGTCAAAGCCCACACCTCAATACAATAGAAAATTTGTGGTCAGACTTAAAGATTGCTGTTCACAAGCGCAAACCATCCAACTTGAAAGAGCTGGAACAGTTTTGCAAGGAGAAATGGGCAAAAATCCCAGTGGTAAGATGTGGCAAGCTCGTAGAGACTTATCCAAAGCGACTTGGAGCTGTGATGGCCGCAAAAGGTGGCTCTACAAAGTATTGAGTAGGGATGCACCGAAATTTCGGCCGCCGAAAAATATCGTCCGAAAATGTCCTTTTCGGCAATTTTCCGAAAGAGAAAAACGGCCGACAATGGAGCCAAAAATAGGGCGTGGCCTGGGTGGGGGCGGGGCCCCGCCCCCCGCCCTTGGCGACGCCCATCATGGGGGGTGTATAATGCAGGAGAGCCGCCTCCGCCGCCTGTTTGATCACAGCGCCGGGAACATCAAAGCTTTCATTTCAATAGCTGTGTGTTCCCGGCCGCGCGCCGTCACACACAGCCCCTCCCCCTTGTCCGGGCTGTGTGTGACGGCGCGGGGCCGGGAACACACAGCTATTGAAATGAAAGCTGTGATGTTCCCGGCGCTGCGATCAAACAGGCAGCGGAGGCGGCTCTCTTCCCTGCACAGGCTGGCTGCAAAATGGCACGCAGGCACACTGGCTGCAAAATGGGACACACTGGCTGCAAAATGGGACACACTGGCTGCAAAATGGGACACACTGGGACACACTGGCTGCAATGAGACACACTGGCTGCAATGGGGCACAGGCACACTGGCTGCAATAGGGGACACTGGCCTGCAATGGGGGACGCCTCTTGTACCACGTCCTCTGTCTCTGACCATCTCCTGTACCACGTCCTCTGTCTCTGACCATCTCCTGTACCATGTCCCCAGTCTCTGACCACCTCCTGTACCATGCATGCAGTCTCTGACCACCTCCTGTACCATGTCACCAGTCTCTGACCACCTCCTGAACCATGCCAGCAGTCTCCGACCACCTCCTGAACCATGCCAGCAGTCTCTGACCACCTCCTGAACCATGTATGCAGTCTCTGACCACCTCCTGAACCATGCATGCAGTCTCTGACCACCTCCTGAACCATGCATGCAGTCTCTGACCACCTCCTGAACCATGCATGCAGTCTCTGACCACCTCCTGTACCATGCATGCAGTCTCTGACCACCTCCTGTACCATGCATGCAGTCTCTGACCACCTCCTGTACCACGCCGCCAGTCTCTGGCCACCTCCTGTACCACGCCGCCAGTCTCTGGCCACCTCCTGTACCACGCCGCCAGTCTCTGACCACCTCCTGTACCACGCCGCCAGTCTCTGACCACCTCCTGTACCACGCCGCCAGTCTCTGACCACTTCCTGTACCACGCCGCCAGTCTCTGACCACCTCCTGTACCACGCCGCCAGTCTCTGACCACCTCCTGTACCATGCCGTCAGTCTCTGATCACCTCCTGTACCATGTTCCCAGTCTCTGACCACCTCCTGTACCATGTCCTCAGTCTCTGACCACCTCCTGTACCATGTCGCCAGTCTCTGACCACCTCCCGTACCATGTCGCCAGTCTCTGACCACCTCCTGTACAATGTCGCCAGTCTCTGACCACCTCCTGTACCATGTTGCCAGTCTCTGACCACCTCCTGTACCATGTCGCCAGTCTCTGACCACCTCCTGTACCATGTCCCCAGTCTCTGACCACCTCCTGTACCATGTCCCCAGTCTCTGACCTTCTCCTATATAAAAATATTTTTTAAAAACAGTCATTTTTGGTATCGGTGCTGTTTCGGTATCGGTTTCGGTTTTCAGCCTAGTGTATTTTTCATTTTCGGTATCGGTTTCGGCACCAAAAAAAACATTCGGTGCATCCCTAGTATTGAGTTTAGGGGGGTGAATAGCTATGCACATTGACTTTTTCTGTTATTTTGTCCTATTTGTTTGCTTCACAATAAAAAAATAAAAAAATAAAATCTTCAAAGTTGTGGGAATGTTCTGTACATTAAATTATGCAAATCCTCAAACAATTCATGTTAATTCCAGGTTGTGAGGCAACAAAACATGAAAAATGCCAAGGGGTGAATACTTTTGCAAGGCACTGTAACTATACTATGGTTGAGTGGCAAAATGTCAAACAATTAGAGTGAGTTTTGTTTTGAGACTAAATCGGTACCATCTCAAATTTTCATAAAGCAGAGTTATGATGGGTGACAGGGATTTTAAAATCTCCAAAGAACAACATTATATATATATTATTTTTTTTTTCCTCATATTTTATAAGAACCATAACAAAACTTTATTAAAACAATGATAAAATCCACTAACACCCAAAATTGTCACATCACCCATCGTTTTACAACAAGAAGATAACTGTATATATAAGCACCAATCATGCTGGCATGTCAAAAATAACTTGTATAGAAAGTATTGTGCACATATGCTCAACGGGTTTCAAGACCTGCTCTTCGTCAGGGATAATTCCTAGACCTTCATATTGAAAAATATAAGGGTCTTTACTCCTGTTAATTTTTTGACATATATGTCCCATTGCGGAGATTTCTTTCACTTCCTGTCCCAAAACAGGAAGTGAGAGGAAGCCCCTTCAAAGTGAGGGAATCCCGGATTGTCACCAGAAATAGTGTTTAATGATACATGGTACATGATTATGTTATTAAACTAAACAACTGTGGTATAATGTACAGGTAAATGGTATAATATATATATATATATATATATATTTTTTTTTTTTTATTGCAGCTGGAAAGTTGGCAATTGAAAACTGCACAGATGACCCTGTGGCTATCATGAATGAAGAGTTACCCCCATGTCCCAACACTTTTGCCAACTGGCTTGTGATTTTGCTTCTGGTTGTTTTCTTGCTTGTTGCCAACATCCTCTTGCTGAATCTGCTGATTGCCATGTTCAGGTAACTAATGTATATGGGGGTCATGTTATTTCATTATGTTCTTAAAGGTGACCTCTGCCCAAAGTACTGCTGGATCTTCATTGATGGATTATGTTTTGTGGCTGGTGGTAGTTGTGCTTCAATTTCCTCAGCTGTTCTCGTGTGGTGTTCTTCAGCTAGTAACTGGCTCACAAGGGAGAAAGGGAAGCACCTACTAAGGCTAGGTTTACACAGGTCTGGTGTAAATTTCTAATTAGTTTTCCAAAGCAGCTGTTCAGCTGTGATTTAGATGCGGTTCAGATGCAAATTTTGGAACTATCAGCCACTGTCATCTTTAACATTAGCTGGTTGTTGAGGAGTGGGAAGCCATCTGCCACATCCTTAACAGAGCTTCCCCTGCCTCAAAGCACTGGTATGTTATGGATTTTGGGGGGCCTCGTGCCATTTCTTTTTTTTTTTCATTTTGGTGTGGTGGTTCCCCTTAAAATCCAAGACCTGTTTCTTTTTTTACATTTTGGCATGAGAATCTCCTTAAAATTTGTACCAGATCAGAGAGGCCCTAAAATGGATTGGGGGGAATCAGTTTTTTTTTATTTTTTTGGATCGAATTTGTATTTAAAAACGGAGATGTTGGTTTCAGATGCATTCCCATAGAAGACAATGAGCCTGGAATTTGCATCTGAATTGCACCGCAGTTCTCAGAAAACACACATGACTTTTTTTTAATTTGCAGCAAATTTGCCCTGCTGCTGCACCGCATATATATGAACCAGCTCCATAGAAAGCCAGTTTGATTTGACATGTCCTCCTAAAAATCTAATGTGGTTCAAAATGCATCTAATTTGCATATATTTCTTCAGCTTTGTGTATACAAAGGAGCACGGGGGAGCTCATGTACATAATGGGGGTGGTAGTGACACAGCCCCAAATCCACAATGGCTCAAAAGTGATATGGTCCAGAAATATTTGGACGGAATAAAGGTGGATAAAGCACCTGGACCTGATGGCATCCACCCACGGATCGAGCTCTGTAATTTCAAAGCCATTGTATCTAATTTTTAGGGACTCATTAATAACAGGACTAGTACCACTGGATTGGCGCAGGGCCAATGTTGTGCCTATATTTAAAAAGGGAACAAAGTCTTTACCAAGTAACTATAGACCTGTTAGTTTAACTTCTATAGTTGGGAAGATACTGGAGAGATTAATAAAAGACCACATAGACGAGTTCTTGCAGGAAAAAAATATTTTAAGCAACAGACAGCATGGATTCATGAAAGACAGAAGTTGTCAGACAAACCAGATTTCTTTTTATGAGGAGGTAAGTAAAACCTTGGACAGAGGGGTGGCGGTGGATGTGGTATACTTGGTTTTTGCAAAAATGTTCGATACAGTTCTGCACACACAACTCATGTTTAAAGTAAAGTCTACAGGTTTGGAAATATCAGTTTGTAAATGGATAGAAAACTGGCTAAAAGAAGAATTCAGAGCGTAGTGGTTAATGATTCTTATTCTGAATGGTCTAAGGTTTTCAGTGGTGTACCCCAAGGTTCAGTGCTGGGACTCTTACTTTTTAATGTCTTTATAAATGATATTGGGTCTGGGATCAAAAGTAAAATTTCCATCTCTGCAGATGACACCAAGCTATGCAGTGGAATAAAGTCCTTACAGGATG
The DNA here is from genome assembly GCF_037356315.1 of Lithobates pipiens. Lineage (NCBI taxonomy): Eukaryota > Metazoa > Chordata > Amphibia > Anura > Ranidae > Lithobates > Lithobates pipiens. The sequence goes on from NW_027507687.1 coordinate 105,543, forward strand.
TCTCCAATTTACAAGCCGATCTCAATGCTCTGTTTAATTTGGCGGCTATGTGGCAGATGAGATTTAATGTTGAGAAATGTAAAGTTATGCACTTGGGGGCTAAGAATATGCATGCATCATACTTACTAGGGGAGTACAACTGGGGGGATCCATAGTGGACAAGGATCTGGGGGTTTTGGTAGATCATAAGCTCAATAATAGCATGCAATGACAAGCTGCGGTTTCCAAAGCGAGCACAGTCCTTTCTTGTATTAAGAGAGGTATGGACTGGAGAGAGATATAATTTTGCCCCTGTTCAAATCATTAGTAAGACCTCATCTGGAATATGCAGTTCAGTTTTGGGCACCAGTTCTCAAAAAGGATATTGGGGAACTGGAGAAAGTGCAGAGAAGGGCAACCAAACTGATAAGAGGCATGGAGGAGCTCAGCTATGAGGAAATATTAGAGGAACTGAATTTATTCACTCTTGATAAGGAGGAGATTAAGGGGGGATATGATCAACATGTACAAATATATAAGGGGTCCATATAGTGAACTTGGTGTTGAGTTATTCACTTTACAGTCAACATAGAGGATAAGGGGGCACTCTTTACGTCTAGAAGAAAAGAGATTACATCTCCAAATATGGAAAGGTTTCTTCACAGTAAGAGCTGTGAAAATGTGGAATAGACTCCCTGCAGAGGTGGTTCTGGCCAGCTCAGTAGATTGCTTTAAGAAAGGCCTGGATTATTTTCTAAATGTACATAATATAACTGGGTACTAACATTTATAGGTAAAGTTCATCGGGGGAAAAGCGATTGCCTCTCAGGGGATCAGGAAGGAATTTTTTCGTGCTTTAGCAAATTGGATCATGCTCTGCTGGGGTTTTTCGCCTTCCTCTGGATCAACTGTGGTATAGAATTGGGTATATGTGATTGTATGATATTATTATTTTTTTTTATTTTTTTGTGGTTGAACTGGATGGACTTGTGTCTTTTTTTTTTCAACCTGACTATGTAATTATGTGAACTGAGCCTTAGTGTAGCATAATGGCTGTTTTATTAAATACGCAAAATTAGTAAGTCAGCAAGCTCATAATGAAGACCACTGTTCTGTGTGTGATGTCTCTGTGCTCTGGCTGACTTTGTACAGTATATACTGAAGGATGGTGGAAAGATGGTGCCTAGAGCTTCCAGGAACCACATTGGAATGCACACTGGTAGAGGTGACGTCACAGCATCGGATATAATTGGCTACGTGTTTTGGAGCGTCCACGCTCCTTTATCAATCCAGTATGTGTGCCAGAGAAAATGACAGAGATAATTTTCTCTGGAGCTTCTCTTTCTCACTTTTTTGATTTATTACAGAGACTGCTTCTGCTTTGGGGACAGCTGCCACGAGTATTATGAACTATTGACAGACTTTTTTGGACTATATAATATATGTTCATAGGGACAGCCAGATTGGATTGTGTGCCTACTATTTCCTTTCATCACATAGTAACTGACCCACACCAGAGGGTTTCTTAGTCTTCCAAACACCATGTTGTAATTGTATAAAGCTGGGTACAAACTGGAAGCTTTTCTTTTTTCGTTCAACCCAGCAGGTTAAGCGAAAGAAAAAACTAACAGATCACCATACCATGTCAAACAGACTGCGGAATCAGCTGATTTTCGAACAGTGTGCACCCAGCTTATAAGTCACAGTTTCACACTTTGATTTTTGTATGGAATAGATGTACTGTTATTATGTGTTTTACACAAGGAAGAACGTAAGATGAAGAATCGATAATCCTGATTTTGGCCATACTGTGCCATTTATCACCTGTGCCTTTCGTCTCACAGCTACACCTTCTCCAAAGTGCAAGGAAACAGTGATATCTACTGGAAGTTCCAGCGATACAACCTAATTGTGGAGTACCACAACCGCCCAGCACTGGCTCCCCCCTTCATCATCATCAGCCACATTCACACCTTTATCAAGCGCAAGATCCGCAAGGTGGAGTCACAGAAAATCAGACATTTCAGTAAGTAATGACTTGCAGATAGAGGCTGGGCAGTTTATTATATTTTTGGGGGCTTTGTACAGACCATGAACACACAGAAAAATGTGACAATTAGTATAATAAAAAAAGGGTTTCTCAGTGAAAGATTCCCCCCACCCCATAAACACATAGGATGGGGGAAAGGAAATTTAAAAATCCTGCCAGGCCACAGCACGCCACAGGTGGCTGCATACTATTGGAGCCTATAGCCGTGGTCTCTGTACTACATAGGTAGCCATTGTGAATAGGGTGTCAAGGAGGAAACAGTATGATTAGAATATGTGTATTTTTTTCTTTTTTAGCAATTTGGCCTTGTTTTTACCACCCCCACTTACCTAAAGTGTAAAATACAGCTGGAAGAGACTGCTTACATTTTGCATGAAGTTTGACACCGCAAATTTATTGTGCTATGCAGAGTTAACAGTTAGCACTTCCTGTAAAAAGCAGCAATTCAAGTCAATGGGGCCGCACTGTGAGCATGAGCCATATACATGGTTTGGGGTTGCAGTTGTAGCACCCTCTAGTGTGTGCTAGATGTAAGATTGGTCTTGTAGTGTAGCTTTGTTAGTGTAGGAACATTTTTGTTTGGTTTAGGGCTAAGCCTGAGCTGTGAATCTGGGTCCGGATTCAGTCAGGGCTGGATGACTCAGGCCGCGTACACACGCGCGGACTGTTCGCCCAACCTTGTTCGGCAAACAGTTTGTCAAACAGTCCGCTCAAAATTTGCATGAGCGGACTTGCCCACACACGAGCGGACTGTTTGACGAACAAGGTTGGGCAAACAGTTCGCTCAACTTTTGAAATGAACGGACTCGCCCACGTAAGGCGGAGGCAAGTCCGCCCATTTCGAGCGCGTGTACAGGTAGGCGGGGCCCGCGAAGGAGACGTCGCGGGCTCCGCCGCCTGGAATGGGCTTAAAGGGGAACCCCAACGCCGAAAAAAATCGGCGTGGGGGTTCCCCCCCAAGTCCACACCAGACCCTTGTCCGAGCACGCTACCCGGCCGGCCAGGAAAGGGGGGCGAGCGAGCGCGCCCCCCCTCCTGAGCCTTACCAGGCCGCGTGCCCTCAACATGGGGGGGTGCCTTGGGGAAGGGGGGGGCCGCGTGGCCCCCCCCACCCCAAAGCACCTTGTCCCCATGTTGATGAGGGGCCTCTTCCCGACAACCCTGGCCGTTGGTTGTCGGGGTCTGCGGGCGGGGGGCTTATCGGAATCCGGGAGCCCCCTTTAAGAAGGGGGCCCCCGGATACTGGCCCCCCACCCTATGTGAATGAGTATGGGGTACAATGTACCCCTACCCATTCACCTGTGAAATAAAGTACAAATAAAAACACAACACAGGGGGAAAAAATATTTTATTGCACAGCCGGGGGTCTTCCGTCTTCGGGGGTCTTCTCGCCGGACTCCTCCGCTATGTGTGTGTAGCTCTTTTGCCAGCGGAGGAGTCCGGCTTTCTTCCTCCCCGCCGCCGGCCTCTTCTCCCGACTTCGGGGGTCTTGTCCCCCTCTTCGGTTCTTCTGCCGGGCCACCGCGCCTGGTCCGGTGGCCCGGTCTTCTGTCGCCGTCTTCCGTTCTTCTGTCGCCGCCTTCGGTTCTTCTGCCGGGCCACCGCGCCTTCTTGTAGCTCTTTTACAGGCGGTGGCCCGGTCTTCTGTCGCCGTCGCCGCCTTCCGTTCGTGTTCTTCTTCTTGTTCTTCTTGTTCTTCTCCAGGCGATGTTGACACGTCGCTCCCTCCGGCCGGAATGCCAGAGCCGCCCTGCGCTGTGACTTATATAGTGACAATGGGGCGGGGTCACATGGTATATGTCACATGGGTTGATGTCACATGGTGACCCCGCCCCCTTACGATGTCATAGTCCCCATGTGACATCAACCCATGTGACCAACCCATGTGACATATACCATGTGACCCCGCCCCATTGTCACTATATAAGTGACCGCACAGCGCGTCCCCGGCATTCCGGCCGGAGAGCTCGTCGAGTCAACATCTCCAGGAGAAGAACAAGAAGAACAAGAAGAAGAACAAGAACGGAAGGCGGCGACGGCGACAGAAGACCGGGCCACCGCCTGTAAAAGAGCTAAAAGAAGGCGCGGTGGCCCGGCAGAAGAACCGAAGGCGGCGACAGAAGAACGGAAGACGGCGACAGAAGACCGGGCCACCGGACCAGGCGCGGTGGCCCGGCAGAAGAACCGAAGAGGGGGACAAGACCCCCGAAGTCGGGAGAAGAGGCCGGCGGCGGGGAGGAAGAAAGCCGGACTCCTCCGCTGGCAAAAGAGCTACACACACATAGCGGTGGAGTCCGGCGAGAAGACCCCCGAAGACGGAAGACCCCCGGCTGTGCAATAAAATATTTTTTCCCCCTGTGTTGTGTTTTTATTTGTACTTTATTTCACAGGTGAATGGGTAGGGGTACATTGTACCCCATACTCATTCACATAGGGTGGGGGGCCGGTATCCGGGGGCCCCCTTCTTAAAGGGGGCTCCCGGATTCCGATAAGCCCCCCGCCCGCAGACCCCGACAACCAACGGCCAGGGTTGTCGGGAAGAGGCCCTTGTCCTCATCAACATGGGGACAAGGTGCTTTGGGGTGGGGGGGGGCCACGCGGCCCCCCCTTCCCCAAGGCACCCCCCATGTTGAGGGCACGCGGCCTGGTACGGCTCAGGAGGGGGGGCGCGCTCGCTCGCCCCCCTTTCCTGGCCGGCCGGGTAGCGTGCTCGGACAAGGGTCTGGTGTGGACTTGGGGGGAACCCCCACGCCGATTTTTTTCGGCGTTGGGGTTCCCCTTTAAGCCCATTCCAGGCGGCGGAGCCCGCGACGTCTCCTTCGCGGGCCCCGCCTGCCTGTACACGCGCTCGAAATGGGCGGACTTTCCGAGCGGGAACAGTCCGCTCATTTCGAAAGTACAGCGGACAGGCCCACACACGGGCGGACTGTTCGCTCAAACACAGTTTCAGCGGACAGTTTTTCGGAATTTCCGAAAGACTTTGTCCGTCCAACTGTCCGCTGAAACTGTCCGCTGAAAGCCCACACACGAGCGGACTGTCCGCCCAAACACTGTTCAGCGGACAAGGTTGGGCGAACAGTCCGCCCGTGTGTACGCGGCCTCATTCTGACAGCTCCTCTGGTGCCTCCCCTTGATCTAGAGAGTGTTGTAAAAACTTGTAGAGCTATGGAGGGGAGGTTAGGAGGAACTGCCTGAAATATTTGAGGGCCTCAGCCAATCCCCCATAAAGGGGGCAGGGTTCACCTCACAAATAGGCATGAGCCATGCCAACAGGGGCAGTCAGTTGGAAGATGGAGATATAGTGCTGTGGAGACTGTCAGCGACCCTCTGGGGCACCCTAGTCTGGGGGGGGGGGGGTGACCTTGGACCAGGGCTCGGATGCTGGAAGGATCCTGCCATAACACAAAGAAAAAGCCCTTCCTGGAAGCATGGGAGCAAGTGGGGGACAGTGCAAATAGAGCAGCACTACTGGGAACTTAAAAGGGGGGAGACTGCCATACATAGACAGTTCTCCATGACAGCACTGTGCCAAGTCTTCATCCCTTCCCTGGGAGATCTTCTGCAGAGTCAGCCAGGTGGGCTGATGTGAGTCAGTCTAGAGGACGGTGGAGGAAAGTTAGCCTGGAGGGCTAGTTAAAGGGGCAGATCCAGCCAGGTGAGATGATGGCAGGGTTGCCATCTTCCCACAGTATTTTTTTACTGACAAAACATGGAAAATTTACTGGCGGAGCACATTTTTTACTGGCAATCTGTGAAATTACAGAACTCCTATTGAAAACTAAAACGGTGAATATTTGAACAGTATAAACATATATGGAAACACTGACAATACCTATACCAAGGTCATTTGCTTGATTTACACTTAAAAAGTCAACACAGCATGAAATTATCAGCCCCTGATATTTACTGGCAGTTATAAAAAAAAAATCACTGCTTTTTACAAACTGTCAGTAAATTTACTGGCAGTTGGCAACCCTGGATGGTGGTGCTAAAATCAGTAGCCACAGGAGGGAGAGTGCAAGCTGATCACTGTGTACTGCTACACAACAAGGGGCTTTGAGTTCCTGCCTGCAAAAGACCATTGCTAAACCTGACTGTGCCTGTCAGATCCATTACAATGATTCATCTGGATTCTGCAAGCAAGTAAAGTGCAGGAGAAAAGTCAAGGAGGCTTTATATAGAATATGTATAGGAAGATGTCCCTGAAGATGTTGCTAAAGTGTTGTTGCTGAAGTCAAATAGGCATCCCATAATTTCCCATCCAAGTTATTAACTCTCAATAAACCTCAAAAACATTTACTAACTGTTCTGTCTCTGGAGTGCCTGTTAAAATTCAGTGTGCCTGGCTGTGTAAGAATGGGGTAATCCAGTTCATCTCCGGCCCTCAAGGGGGTGCACTACACAGTGAACAAAATCAACTTAAGCTGTGAGGAGGGTTGGTGCTTTGGCTCAAGCTCCTGTAAGCTGTATATATTGAGTTTAAAATGAAAGCTGGCACTCTACAAATCACTTTTTCAACCAGACTAACTGTGTAAGGCAGAGTAATACATCCATATAGTACAACATTGCTAATGTGTTTCAGCCGCAACATTGCTAATGTGTTTCAGCCGCAAGCGACCTTAAAGCGGAGTTCCACCCAAAAGTGGAACTTCTGCTTATTTGTCTCCTCCCCCCTTCGGTGCCACATTTGACACCTTTCGGGGGGGGGGGGGGGGGGGGGGGTGGTGATAGGTGGTTTGGAGCGGATACCTGTCTTTAGGCTGTGGTGAATTATGCCAGCAGCTCAGCGGAGCGGAGCCTCACGCATGCGCAGTAGGGTTGCCTGCTAGGTTTGCTTACCTGCAATGGTGGCGGCAGCACCTGACAGCTGATGGAAACAGCTGCGGTGCTAACATCGCTGGTCTCACAGGTAAGTGTCCTATTATTAAAATTCAGCAGCTGCAGTATGTGTAGCTGATGGCTTTTCATTTCTGCAGAAATGGGCAGACCTGCGCTTTAAGCAATGCTATGATTTAGGCCTCTTGCGGCTGAAACACATTAGTAATGTTGCATGATATGGATGTTTTACCCTGTCTTACTTAGTTCATCTGGTTAAATAAAGACACAAGTACATCCAGTTGAACCCACAGTGAAAAACAAAACCCCACACAATCAATAACCTCTATATACACAATCCTAAACTCACAGTTGGTACAGAGGAAGGCAAAAATCCCCAAAAAAGCATGATCCAATTTACTCCCTTGGGGGGGAAAACATTCCTTCCTGATCCCCCCATGAGGCTCGGATATTCCCTGGATCAACATTACCTAAAAATATTAGTATCCAGTTAGATTTTGTGCATTTAGAAAATAATCCAGGCCTTTTTTAAACAATCTACTGAGCTAGCCAGTACTACATCTTTAACCACTTAAGCCCCGGACCATTTGGCTGGCCAAAGACCAGACCACTTTTTGCGATTTGGCAATGCGTCACTTTAACTGACAATTGTGCGGTCGTGCATCATGGCTCCCTAACAATATTGATGTCCTTTTTTTCCCACAAATAGAGCTTTCTTTTGGTGGTATTTGATCACCTCTGCGTTTTTTATTTTTTGGGCTATAAACAAAAAAAAGAGCATCAATTTTGAAAAAAACGCATTATTTTTTACTTTTTGCTATAACATCCCCCAAAAATATATAAAAAAAATGTTTTCCTCAGTTTAGGCCGATATGTATTCTTCTACATAATAAGCGTTTATTGATTGGTTTGGGGGAAAGGTTATAGCGTCTACAAAATAGGGGATAGATTTATGACATCAGCTCGGGGAGCGAGCGGGGGCGTGCCTGTGCCCCCTAGTGGCCGTTTGTTACCAACGTAACAACGGCGATTTGCGCAGCCGAACAATGCTGCCGCAGTACAACTGTGACGGATGGTCGGCATGCGGTTAAGGAGTTTATTCCACATTTTCACAGCTTTTACTGGGAAAACGCCTTTCCATGTTTGAAGGATAAATCTCTTTTCCTCCAGATGTAAAGAGTGCCCTCTTGTCCTCTGTGATGACCTTAAAGGATAAGTTCACCTTTTGTAACAGGTTACACCCATATTCAGGGTATAATATGTTACTGCTGCAGCAGCCCCCGCACCCGATTCCCCATTGTGATAGCGGGCTGGGGATCTTCTCCCCAGACTAGCAGTCACATTGTAAAAAAAAAAACTGAAGTGGAACAGGAATCCTCTGCATATTTGCAGCTAAGGCTAGGGCAAAAACAGTAATTGCTTTTTTAATAAATTTTTTGAAGCTTGCTGACCATACAAGTTTATTGGAGTTGGTTTGGATTAGACAGGCTAGCCCTACTTAGGGTTATCACCTTTTCGCCAAGCCAAACCTGAACACTTTAGCGGCGCACTGCAACTTGTTTTGTAGTACATGCTATAGGATTGTAGGAGACTTGGGACACCTTTCACTTACCCAAGGAGAGTAGTAAGGAGGCGCGCATAGCGCGCTGCAGTGAACAGTGGCTGTGGCCAAATTGTGTTAACAGTGGAGAGGGGGGTGGACTTAAAGGGGTAGTGTCAGTCAGTGGGGCAGAGTGCGGTGTCAGTGGACGGTGGACCCTGGAAATACCAGCATGACAGTTCCACACTGGAGAGCTTGTGGACTGAACTGCAGGAAAGTAAAGACCCTCAGCTCTGCACTACCCCAGCAGTCTGTGTCCCCTTAGCTTGCTCGGCAGGCTCTCTGTGTCTGTTCCTCTCTCTTTCTGGATAGGTCACATGATCAGCTTGCAGAGGGGAAGAGCCGAGGCTGTGTGTCTGCAGGACGGCTGTGAGGGGGGAGAGACGGCAGTGCCTACTCCATGCAATGTGTCACAACTTAAGTTACACAGCGCCGGGCATTGCAGGCAGGGAGACACCTGCACGGGGAACCCCAATACAGAGAATAATAGGAGACTCCTCAGCACTGTGTCCGGGGCTCAGGCGGACTGATCCCCAGACACAGGATTCAAAACCCGTACTGTACCGGTGAATCCCGGAGGGGTGGCAACCCTAGCCCTACTTTGCTTGGGGAATGGTCAGGATGTGGTTTAAAATATAGTGCTTTAAAGTGATAGTAAGCAGCAGCATTGGAAAAAAAGGCACCTTATGAAATACTTAACTTAGAAAAAAGTCCTCCAGCGATGCGCTGTCACTTCTGACAGGGCTTCCATTCTCACCTACTTGTCTTTCTGGGTGTGCGGGCTCCAGCAGCTTGAATGTCCAAGTTGCGGTGATGTTACTCCCGCGCAGCGCTCTGAAGAAGCGGCATGTGGTGACATTGACCGGCTACCAAAAAAACGAATATCTTCTAAACAGTGCATGTTTAGGAGATATTCATTTTACCTACAGGTAAGCTTTATTATAAGCTTACCTGTAGGTAAAAATCACAAAGTGGACTTAACTAACACTTAAAAGGCTAAGTTTACCTTTCATAACATGTTACACCCATATCCAGGATGTAACATGTTACTAAATGAGCAACCCCCCCCAATCTCCTGGGGCTAGGGATCTTCTTCCTGCACCTGCTGTTACAGTTTTACAAAAAGAGGCTGTGCAGGGCTTCCTCCACCTGGCAAGGCCATTTGAGTTGAAAATGGGAGAACTACAGGTACCTACTACCACCGCTGTCGGCTTGTAGCTCACAATTAACTACTAGGGCGTGGTTGATCACTCTAGTATTTCATTGCTTCTATCAGTATGTAACTGCCTGCCGCAGGTGCAATGCTTTGCAGGCATCTAAAAAAAAAAATTGAATGCGCATTTTTTAGCTGCAAAAAGATATGCATTTATTTTTTTATTTTTTTTTACAAAGGTGAACATATCCTATAAAGTGAATAACTCTACACCAAGTTCACTATATGGACCACTTATGTATTTATACATGTTGACCATATCCCCCATAATCTCCTTCTCAAAAGAGAATAAATGCAGTTCAGCTAATCTTTCCTCATAGCTTTAGATTATCTTTAGGGTCTTCAGTAAAGCAATTTTTACAGTCCTGCAGTGGAGTGCTGTTATTTCATCTTACACTAGCGGTTGCAGTGCGTTAGCCACATTATAAAATGCTGCTTGGCAAAAAAAAAAAAAAAGAAGAAAAACAGGCATTCAGGAGGTGATGGGATTGCCTCCTGAACACCTGACAGTGGCTTTTGGCTTGTGTGATCCTAGTCTAACAGTCGCAATACTACATCAACACCACAAGAGTGATCATTTAAAAAATATATTTCTAAACAAGATGCTGATTTCTGTGTTTTTGGTGAATTCAGAAAGAGTGAACAGATTGAGACTGACTGAGGTTTCTTTTTACTTTAAACCCTAGCATTGTACACGTGCCAATAAGTTACATTTTGTTTTGTAGTGTTGGAATTGAAGGAGCCTCTAGATAGCAGGATGCTAACATGGGAGGCTGTTCAGAAGGAGAACTACCTGGTGAATATCGCCAAACACAAGAGAGACAGTGACACAGAGCGCCTCAGACGAACCTCACAAAAGTAAGGAATTAAAATTGCAGCTCAGCAAATTCCATTTTTGCAGCACCAAAATATGTGCTGTTTTGTAATAAATGAGAGGAAATCATTGTTAAGAAATGTAGATGGAGATTTAACCACTTGCTGGGCACTTAAACCCCCCTCCTGCCAGACCAATTTTGAGCTTTCAGCACTCACACTTTAAATTACAATTACTCAGTCAGGAAAATCTGTATCAAAATTATTTTTTTGTCCTTTTTTTCATACAAATAGCTTTCTTTTGGTGGTATTTGATTGCATATAAATAGGTTGCGCTCATATATAACATGAGTGATCACAGAAAATGAAATAAAATGCAAGTGAGGTACAAATATAAGTCTGCATATAAGGACTCTTCATAAAGAGAGGTGAAAAAATAGGATTTTTGTACTCACCGTAAAATCCTTTTCTTTGTAATTCACTGACCGACACAGCTCCTCTCTGTAACAAAATGGTTGTCAGCCCTATCACTGGAGATAACTAGACAAGTTGTAATACAACACTTCAGAACATTTAGTTCCACCCAGGGGGCGGTCCCTAGGCTACAAACCCACAGCCTGCTCTAACAGAACTCAGTACGTCAACAAGCAGTATAACATAAAGAGCAAAAGGAGGGGTGGGTGCTGTGTCGGTCTGGGAATTACAGAGAAAAGGATTTTACGGTGAGTACAAAAATCCTATTTTCTCTTATATTCACCGACCGACACAGCTCCTCTCTGTAACAAAATGGGATGTCCCCAAGCAGTGCCAAACGAGGGGTGGGAAAAACAGCATAAGAACTTCATCCACGATGGTAAGTGGGAACTAGTGAAACTAAACTCACAAAAAACAACAGTGTGTGGAAAAACCCACCACATAACCGGATATCCTCAACAGGAGAGATCCCCAAGACTGCAACCACTTGCGGAAGTAATGCAACAGTGCATTAACATAACAGTGCTGCGTTTTTACCGAAAAACCAGGAAAAAATATCGATTGCATACGAAATTGCAACTACACGGCCACCTGCAAAACTTTGTGGCCAAAACAGGGATCAGCCGATGCACTGACGTCTACCTTGTAGAACTTGGTAAACGTATGGACAGACGACTAAGTCGCCGCCTTACACACCTGAGCGGCCGACGCTTGGTGTCGGAAGGCCCAAGACGTTCTGTTTGCCCTTGTAGAGTGGGCCATGACCAGAAAGGGGGGGGGGCACCTTCAAGGCATAGGCTTGTACTACAATCTGTCTGATCCACCTGGAAATGGTGGCCGACGAGACCGCCATACCCTTCTTTGGGCCAGCCACCGAAACAAACAGTGAGTCTGATTTCTGAAAGGGAGCCGTGGCAGACAAATACACCTTCAGAGCCCTAACCACATTAAGAGCGTGAAGGGCCACCTCTTTGGGGTGCTTCGGCTTAGGACACAATGATGGTAATACAATGTCCTCATTGATATGAAAAGCCGAGACCACCTTCGGTAGGAAAGATGGTTGCGGACGCAACACCACCTTATCTCTGTGGATGACCAGATAAGGCGACTTGCAAGACAAGGCTGGCAACTTCCAAAACCCTCCTGGCCGATGTGATGGCAACTAGAAAGACCACTTTTGGGAAAGAGTCAACAGGGGAATCTCCCTGATACTTTCGAATGGCGGTTTTTGAAGGGCCGACAACACCAGGTTCAAATTCCATGGGGGTAACGGTGGACGCACCGGAGGGACAACATGTCGTACCCCCTGAACGAAGGTACCCACTAAGGAGTGCAATGCCAGGGGTCATTGAAAAAAGACAGCCAAGGCTGAGATTTGCCCCTTGATGGTGATCAATGCCAATCTCTGGTCTACTCCTTGCTAGAGAAACAGCAGGATCCTTGCTATGGAAACAAACGCGGATGCCATCCTTTCTCCTCACACATGGAGATGTAGGCCTTCCAGGTACGATGGTATATCTTCCGAGAAGAAGATTTCCGTGCCCTCAACATAGTTGGAATCACCGAGTCCGACAGACCCCGGTTCCTCAACACCTGACTCTCAATAGCCATGCTGTTAAAGCCAGCGATGGTAAAGCAGGATGAAAGTTTGGACCTTGAGGTAGAAGGTCCTCTCACAACGGCAGTCGCCAGGGAGTGTCTGCCACCAGACGCACCAGGTCCGCATACCAGGGCCGCTGAGGCCAATCTGGGGCAACCAAAATTACTGGAATCCCCTCGGCTTCCACTCTGCGAAGCAGACGTGGCCACAGTTTCAGTGGAGGAAAGCCGGAGATCAGCTGGTACTGATCCCATAGAGCCACCAGCGCGTCTGACGCGTCTGCCCACGGATCTCTTGTCCTGGACACGAATCTTGGCACCTCTGGATTGAGACGGGAGGCCAATAGATCCACATCTGGTGTGCCCCACTTCAGGCACAGCAGCCTGAATATCTCCGGATGCAATGCCCATTCTCCTGTGTACAGTATCTGGCGGCTCAGATAGTCTGCCAGTATCCTGATTGGACTCCCCTTGCAGACACATCGACCATGTGTGGAGGCACAGCCTGATCGCTCTCAACTCGAGCAGATTGATCGGCAACTCTGATTTTTTCGTCGACCAGAGGCCCTTAGCCGACTGAATCTCCATCACTCTACCCCAGCTGGATAGACTGGAGTCCGTAGTGATCACTGTCCATTTCAGAGGAAGGAACGATTTTCCAGACTGAATCACTGGGGACCCCAACCACCAGGTCAGAGAGTCCCTGACTGGCTGGCTCACCTAGATCTGTCGATCCAGGGACAACAGATTTGTCCCATTTCAACAAGATCTCCATCTGCAGTACTCTGGTGTGGAACTGGGCGTAAGGTACTGCCTCGACGGAGGCTACCATGAGTCCCAGTACTCGCATGCAAAACCAGAGCGACGAACACTTGCGGTGCATCAGCAGTTTTACCGCGGACCTGAGAGTCTGCAATTTGTCTGAAGGGAGAAAAACTCTTGCTTCCCTGGAGTCCAACAGTAAACCTAGATACTCCAGATGCTGGGTCGGCACAATTACCAACTTCTTTAGGTTCAACAGCCACCCAAATTCTTGCAGGGTCTGCATGGTGATCGCCACATCCTCCTCTAATTCTGAGGTGGAAGATGCTCTCAGGATGAGATCGTCCAGGTAGCCCAGGATCGTGATCCCGTGTTGTCGCAGCAACGCCAATACTGGAGCCAGTACTTTGGTAAAGACTCGGGGGGGGGGGGGGGGGGGCTGATGCCAGGCCAAAGGGAAGAGCCACAAATTGGTAATGGGCTTCCCCGACTGCCAAACGTAGAAATTTTTGATGCCGAAGGCATATGGGTATGTGCAGGTACACATCCTGGATGTCTAAGGACACCAAGGAGTCCCCTTGATGGAGTGCAGCGACTACTGAGCGAACTGATTCCATTGTGAACCTCTGCACTTTTACAAAGTGATTGAGGGCTTTCAAGTCCAAGATCGGACGTACCCCTTTCTTCTTGGGAACCACAAACAGATTTGAGTAGAATCCCTGGAAGCGTTCCGATTCCGAAACTGGTACAATCACCCCCTGATTCAGCAAGTCCCTTACCGCCCCCAACAGGGCCTCCCGGCGAACCGGGGATACGGGTATGCTGGAGGGGAAGAATCTGTTTGGCGGCCAAGAGAGAAACTCTATCTTGTAGCCTGTGGAAATCAGATCGCAGACCCATTGGTCAGATAACCGGGAGGACCACCGGGCTGCAAACTCCCGAAGGCGACCCTCCACCCGAGACATGGGTGGGGGCAAACCTTCATGCGGTAGCACTTTTGTTCGCAGGCTTATTAGGCTTGCGGTTCCAGTGGGCGTCCTGTCAGGCTGGGGATGTTTTGTCGAAGCACCGGGCGGACGAAAAAGCCCCTTGTGAGCGGAAAAAGAGGGCCCTTGCCTCCGGCGTGGCTCCTTAGCCTTCCTGGCCTGTGGGAGTAGAGTACTCTTACCACACGTGGCATTTTTAATAATGTCATCTAACAAGGTTTCAAAGAGCCAGTCACCAAGGAAGGGAAGATCCGTCAGGGCTTTCTTGGATGCCTGGTCAGCAGACCAGCATTTCAGCCAAATCAGGCGCCTCAGCACCACAGCTGACACTGAAGCCCTGGATAACAGAGGGAGAGTATCCAGGGCCGCATCACAGACATACTTAAGGCCTTGCAGACACTGTTGCAGACACTGTTGCTCTCCCAATTCGCGGTGCAATACTTTTGCCCACTCAGTCAGTGTCTGCGACACCAGTGCGGATGCCAGTACAGGTCACACGGCTGACCCCACAACCGTAAACAAGGAATGAGCCACTGCCTTCCTGTCCATGGGATCCTTGAATGCAGGAGTCCCCTCAACCGGGATCGTGGTTACTTTGTTTAACCTGGATACTGAGGGGTCCACGACCGGAGGAGCCGACCATTTTTTGAGACGGCTTTCCTCAAAAGGGTAACGCACCGCCATGTATTTGGGGACTGAAATGGTCTGTTGCGGGCGACCCCATTCCTTGTAAATTAACTTATCAAAATAAGTCAGATATGGGAACCCCTTAGGTGAACGTGCTGGCTTGCGGGACCCAAAAGGGACCGATACATCAGCAGAGGGATCCGCTGGCTCCTGAATCTTCAGGGTATCATGCACAGCTGTGATAAGTGCTCCAACTAGCACATTATCGTGCACGGACCCGGACGGGGACTCATCCTCACTGTCTGAATGGTCCTGGTCAGCGTCATCTGACAAGACAGAGCAGGGGTCACCAGCCTCAGCAGTACCCAAGTCTGCATCAGAGCTCTCCCCAGAGGACGGGGGGGGGGGGGGGGAGAGGCCGCTTTTTTGCACTTTTCTTCCCACATACCGGCTCTATCTTGGCAACCAACGAATTGAGGACAGCCTTAAGGGTATCCATAGGGACCGCGCAGTCCGCAGGTGACCCGGTTGCAATAGCCTGGATTTCGGGGGAAGAAACACCAGTTTCTGAAGCCATGCTGACCCTACTCTGTCTGCCACCCAAAGGGGAATTAGGACAGTGACAGTCCCACCCTGCTGCTGCTGCTGGCTGAGGGTCTCTAACCCACTGGACTCACCACCCTGGGCCGTTCCGCGCTGTAAGTGCTCCATTCTGACAGCCCTCTGTGATGGTGGTAACATTTCTGCCATTTTGTGTTTGTACCGGGGGTCTAAGTACGTTGCCACCCAGTACTGGTCCTTGAACCTTATGCTTTTTATATGGGGGTCCCTGTTAAAACACTGGAGCATGAAGGCCCCCATTTGCACTAAACTGGAAGCGGTGTGGTGGCCTGGCTCCTGCTCATTATCCAGGATAATGTTGTCCTCCTCGTTCTCCTCTCCCCATCCACGCACAAGAACAGGGATCCCAGAAAGGTTTAAAGCATGCTCTTCATGCTCCTCCTCATCCGCCCCGGCACCATCCTCCTCTGACTCCTCTTCAGACTCCTGTTGTTGACTTGTCTCAGATAGAGTAGCCCCCCCTGCGAATTCATCCAGCATTGCGACTTCCTCATCTTCCCGCTCCTGTTCTTCCACGGCTTAATCAATGACACGACGCAATGCACACTCCATAAAGAAGGCATAAGGTACCATGTCACTGATGGTGCCATGGCTGTGACTGACCAGTTTGGTGATCTCATCAAATGGCCGCAGAAGTCTGCATGCGTCACGCATGAGCAGCCACTGGCGCGGTGAAAAAGAAACCAGCTCCCCAGAACCTGTTCTGCCATAGAGTTCATACAGGAGCAGCCTATCAACCATATAGAAGGTTGAGTTCCATCGCATCGGACAATCGCAAATAAGACGTCTGACTGGCAGATTGTGTCGCCGCTGAATGTCAGCAAGGTGAGCCATGGCTATGTAAGATCTTCTGAAAGATTTTCCTTGCCTGCCGCAAGATGTCCTGGACCCCAGGGTATTTGACAACGAATCGCTGCACGACCAAGTTTAAGACGTGTGCCATGCATGGCACGTGCGCCATTTTGCCCTGTTTCAATGCGCTAAGCAGATTGGCACCATTGTCGCACACCATTTTACCAACTGTCAAATTGAGCGGTATTAGCCACTGATCTGCCTGTGAACGCAAAGCTGAAAGAAGTGCAGGGCCAGTGTGGCTCTTGGCTTCCAGGCACAACAGACGCAGGACAGCATGGCAACGTCTCACTTGGCATGTTGAATAGGTTCTGGGGAGCTTGGGCGGTGCAGCGGAAGAGACGCTAGCAGCGGAAAAGGAGTCAGCCGAGGAGGAGAGGGAGGAGAATGGAGTAGGAGGAGGAGGAGGAGAAGAGGCAGGCCTGCATGCAATCCATGGCGGTAAAACCAAATCTACATGGGTGCCACGGGTTACATGCTTGACGGCCGTCAGAAGGTTCACCCAGTGGGCAGTAAAAATGATATACCTTCCCTGCTCATGTTTGCTAGACCACGTGTCTGTGGTCAGATGTATCTTGGCACCGACACTGTGTGCCAGAGATGCATTTACTTGCCGCTGAACATGGCCATATAGCTCTGGGATGCCCTTCTGTGAGAAATACTTCCTTCCTGGGACCTTCCATTGTGGTGTTCCAATGGCCACAATTTTTCGAAAGGCCTCCGACTCCACCAGTTTATATGGTAGTAGTTGGCGGGCTATCAGTTCTGACAAGCCAGCCGTCAACCGTTGGGCAAGAGGGTTATCCGGCGTCATCATTTTTTTACGCTCGAACATTTGGCCCATGGAAGCCTGCCTTTTTGCAGAAAAATGTGAGGATGGCGTGATGGAAGGTGGAGTGGATGACAATTGTGAGGAGAGAGGAGAAGGAGAAGTAGAAGACGAGGCTGGACGGTGAGAGCCTGGAGTGTGGCTTTGTGTGTTCCGTTGCTCCCACTGGGCTCGGTGATGGCAGCTCATGTGCCTTCTTAAGGCAGTCATCCCTGGGTGACTGTTGGGCTTACCGCGACTTATGCATTGACTGCAAATATTGCAGATGGCAACACTATTGTCAGCAGCAGGCACGTTAAAAAAAACCACACTGCGGAGCCATGTGCCGGCGTCCTGGGAGCGCCAGATGTGACCGTACATGGTTGATGCCTCGCTCCTGATACATTAGTAGTCTGCTTTGTCCCTCCTGTGCAATGTAAGTTCTTCCTGCTTCTCCTCCCTATCTGGTGGTCCATAACTCCCCTCCTCTTCCTCTCTTGTGGGCACCCACGTGACATCACTAGACACGTCATCATCGATGTCACCTTCCCCACCGCTATAATTAGAGATCTCGGAGTAGGCAGCAACAGCGGGGACCAACCTCCTCCTTGGGCTAATCTGGGTAGTAGTCGTAAGACTGCTGAGTGGCGGTTGTTGCTACCTCCTCTTCCTGATCGGAAATGTCTTGATATGGATCGGAAAATAATTCCTGTGACTCAAGCGGAAGGTATACTGTATGGTGGTGGTGGTGTCTTTGGGGGTGCACACAGCAGAGAGTGAAGAAGAGGGTGCAGATCGAGAGGATGAGAAGGGTGCAGAAGAGTAAAGCTGAGTGAGCCACTCAACCAAGTCTGGTGCGTCCTTTAACGTAATCACATGCACCTTCTGCATTTTGCCACTTTGGCTCAAGCCTGTTGCTCCTGCCCTATCCCTACCACCCCTGCGGAAGGGCCTGCCTCTTCCTCTGCCTGTCATATTTTAAATGACCCTGTGACAAAATTCTCTAGAGAAGTGCAGTATGTATGTGGTAGAAGGTATATAACACCCCGCTTCAAGCTGTCATTTTTGGGGGGCACTGGTCTATCACACCAGTTATAATACTTTTTTTTATTGCGTTTGTCACTCTTTGTAGTATTGCTGCAGAACCGCTCAGCAGTCACAATGCTGCACAGTGGAAATGCATTATACTATGCTTTCTAAATGTGCAAGTATTTTATACGTGTATTACACACCTATATACTGCACACCAAATAGTACACCTATACCAGTCCTTCAAAGGACCTTTGTGGACCTAGTAGCTAGTGATTTGCAGACTGTTCCTCAGTCCCTACAGTGATAAAAGACTGCTGCAGAATAGGGCAGCAGTCAGCAGCAGTGCACCACAACCCTATATATTGTACACCTATACCAGTCCTTACAAGGACCTTTGTGGACCTAGTAGCTAGTGATTTGCAGATTGTCCCTCAGTCCCAACACATATAAAAGACAGCTGCAGAATCGGGCAGCAGTCAAGTATAATATTCTTTCTATATTTGGAAGAAAGTATATTATACGTGTACAACCCTATATACTGTTCACCTATACCAGTCCTTAAAAGGACCTTTGTGGACCTAATAGTAATAGCTAGTGATTAAACAGACTGTCCCTGCTCCACACAGCGTCCTGTCCCTACACTGACAAAAGACAGCTGCAGAATCAGTCAGCAGTGCACTCAGCAATCACCAGCACAGCAGTGCACCAGAACCCTATATACTGTACATCTATACCAGTCCTTAAAAGGATCTTTGTGGACCTAATAGTAATAGCTAGTGATTAAACTGACTGTCCCTGCTCCACACAGCGCCCTGTCCCTACACTGACAAAAGACAGCTGCAGAATCAGTCAGCAGTGCACTCAGCAATCACCAGCACAGCAGTGCACCAGAACCCTATATACTGTCCACCTATACGAGTCCTTAAAAGGACCTTTGTGGACCTAATAGTAATAGCTAGCTAGTGATTAAACTGACTGTCCCTGCTGCACACAGCGTCCTGTCCCTCCCTACACTGACAAAAGACAGGCTGCTGCAATCACCAGCACAGCAGTGCACTGAGCCCTATATAGAGTACTACACCTATACCAGTCCTTAAAAGGACTTTTGTGGACCTAATAGCTAGCGATTTGTATCACTACAGTCTCTCCCTGCTCCACACAGTGTCCTGTCCCTATACTGACATAAGACAGAATGTAAAATGGCTGCCAGATCAGGTATATTTATAAGGCAGGGGGAATGTCCAATTGTCCATGTGCTGAAATGTCTCAATTGGCTGTCCTGTACCCAATGATGGATATGTCATCATGGGTCAAAGTTCTTTCACACTGTAAACACATATGTCTGCCCGGGCGAACAGCGGCAATAGTCCGCCGATCGGGCAAATCGTGAACACGCCATATTCGCCGTGAGCCGACCACCGGGCGAACAGTTTGGCCATCCCTAATCACAGGATCATTCATCTTGCGCAAAAAGCCAAGCTTCGCAATAAAAAAACATGGACCTATGGGCCCGCAGGGTTCCTAGGTTTTATCTCCTCACTAGGCAAGAACAAAAACTGAGTTCTGCTAGAGCAGGCTGTGGGGTTGTAGCCTAGGGACTGCCCCCTGGGCGGAATTAAAAGTTCTGAAGTGTTGTATTATAACTTGCCTAGTTATCTCCAGTGATAGGGCTGACAACCATTTTTTAACAGAGAGGAGCTGTGTTGGTCGGTCGGTGAATATAAGAGAAATTAAGTCCACACAAAAAAAGATTCCACAGTGTGAAAGGCAGTGATTCCAATAGGGTGATGTATTTCAGGTCACTTCCACCTTCACCAAGGAGATAGGGGTTTCTTGAATAGAAAGAACCCACTCAGTGTGTGGGGACTCTTCCCGAACAGGTGGAGTCCCTAAACAGCAAGGTCATATGCGCCAGCAGATTTAGCCCATTGCAGGGTCTAAAGGTCCTTCTTGTCCCTGGAGCTCCCAGGTAGTGGTTGGAAGTCCTCCACAGTATTCAACTTAAAGCTAAAAAGTCACATCTGAAGGGTGCACCAAACAGAGGCGTACCTAGGGTCTCCAGCACCCTTGGCGAGAATCTGTATCCCCCCCCCGGCACCTTCCCTTCATTAAAGCGGGAGTTCCGTCGTTTTTTTTTTTTTTTAAATCAGCAGCTACAAATACTGCAGCTGCTGACTTGTAAAATAAGGACACTTACCGCCCGCGATGTCGGCACCCGAAGCCGATCTCTCGATCGGCTCTCGGGTGCTGCCGCCCCCATCTTGGGTATGGGAATCAGGAAGTGGAGCCTTGCGGCTTCACTTCCCAGTTCCCTACTGTGCATGCGCGAGTCGCGCTGCGCAATAAGGATGGTCCCCGCTGTCTCCCAGCAGACAGCGGGGGACCCGCAGGAAGTGGCATAAATATCCACAGATTCTGCAGATATCTATGCCGGAAGTGGGTGCAAATACGTGTACTATACAGGTATCTGCACCCCCCTGAAAGGTGCCAATTGTGGCGCCGGAGGGGGGAAGGGTTCCAATGAGCAGAAGCTCCACGATAGGGTGGAGCTCCGCTTTAAAGAGTTTGAATTTCAGTTGTTTGTTTTTTTACATCAATTTCCTTTCATTTTTAATTGTCTGCATATCCATTAAAGATAATGTTTAGGCTATACAGTCCCTTTTCAATGGTTTTGACTTTTGAAAAAAGATATTGCATATAAACCTAGTTATCAAATGAGATTTAGGATAAACAGGTGGCATCACATTCAGAAGAAATCTAAAACCTTATAAACCTTAATAGGTTTTATATTTTTTCTAATAGAACTAATTTTACATTTTTAAAGGTGCTAAATATAATAAACGATAAGAATCTGTATTCATATAATGCTTATGCTTCATATTGTGCTTAGCTTGGCTATCTAAAATTTCAATGTGACCTCATATCAGAAGAGGTCCCTGGTGTGTGCTGGGAAGGGAACAGAGTCATGTGCTTATTATAATGCATCACACTATTCAACTTTTGACATATCATTCGTGTTTATGCACCGCCGTACACAGTGTTGTAGTGCGCCAAAAACAGTATAGTAATAAAGAACATCCTACTTGTTTTCACTTCGGTGGTGTGAACTGAACACATGGCACACAAAGCAAATTGCCCCGTCTATCTGCTACAAATCACAGCTCAACGCAGGGTGGTGTGAATGGGCTTTGTTGGCACTATTGCTTGCGAGGGTGCCTCTCTGCATGCTCTTGTGCATTAGACAGCCCATTCATTTTAATGCACTCCCCTACATGTGAAAAACACGGAAAAGACGTCCCCGGCTCTTTTCTAACAACATGCTGCATAGAACCGCATTAAGTTTAGGATGTGTGTTTGCAGATGCATGGGGGGTGCCATTGACAATTAGTGGCACCCCCACTCAAGTGCAGTGCATTTCCTTGTGTGTTGGGAAAGCATGCAATTTTGTGGGCTTTCCCAGCACACGTAGATGTCGATCTAGAATGAATGTTCTATTTAAACCAATAGTTTCCTGGGAATGTCCCATGTTATATACAATCAGCAGCACCATAAAACCTGCCACTGTTATTGAACCTGTTCATATTCTCCTGACAGGGTATGAGCAGGGGCTGATTGACCATTTGACCACTCAGGTACTGCTCGAGGGCCCCAGGCCCCTAGGGGCCCCCATCAGGGTTGTCAGCCTCAGTAAAACCAGGGACAGTATGTAAAAATCTGTGTTTTTTGTTTTTTCATCTTTCTCTGAAATGTCCCTTACCGACATCCTTATGGTGTAAAAATCCTGAGATCGTGGCTGCCCCACCTCTTCGGTACCTTCTCAGCCAATAGAAACATGTCTGTTTATACACGTATGTGTATACTGTGTGTACATGTATGTGTATACTGTGTGGCACCATAATCTCTGATTGCCTGGGGGACCCATAATCTCCTATTGCCCGGGGGCCCCATGAGTTGTCAGTCCGCCCCTAGGTATGAGTATTAGTGTCACGGTTGCCAAACAATCCAGAATAGGCTGTCGGTAAAAAAGAAAAAAAAAACAATAACAAAAAAAAAATCTTATTTTCCCAAATTAAATAAAAAGTGGAATGCTTTTAGATTGTAAGCTCTTCTGAGCAGGGCCCTCCTAATCCTCTTGTATGTTATTGTATTATAACTGTATTGACTCCCTTTTATTTTCTAAAGTGCTATTGGTGCTATATAAATTCTGTATAATAATAATAATAATACAAATAAATGTTCTAGTACAGGGATAGGCAACGTTTTGAGCACAGTGTGGCAAAAAATGTTTTCAAAGAAATTGAGAGTGACGATTTTATAACAAAAAATGTCAACTTCATATTCTCAATCGCTAAAATGTTTTTTTTATAAAGTAAATGCTGCTACTTTAGTAGTGAGAAATTAACATCCTGCATTCTCACGCCTCAGACTAGCCCCAATTCATGCACCTTCACACCTCAGATCATTGTCCCCCCCTGCTCATATTCCCCACCACTGTAACCCCCTGCTCATCTGCCCCACCACTGTACCCCCCTGCTCATGTGTTCCACCGATGTACCTCCTTTCTCCTCTGCCCCACCACCCACTGCTGTAACCCCTGCTTTTCTGCCCCACCGCTGTAACCCCTGCTTTTCTGTCCCACCAATAAAGCCCCTTCTCATCCCTTCCACCACTGTACCTCCTGCACATCTGCCCCACCACTGTACACTCTTGCTCTTCTGTCCCACCACTGTAACCCCCCTGCTCATCTGCCCCATCAATGTACCCCTTTTCTAATCTTCCCTACCACTGTACCTCCCTGCACATCTGCTCCACCGCCATATCCCCATGCTCTTCTGTCTTGCTACTGAATCACCTTCTCATCTGCCTCAACACTGAACCCATCTGCCCCACCAATGTAACCCGCTTTCTCATCTGCCCCACAAATACACCTCCTTTCACATCTGCCCCACTGCTTTACATGCTCTGCTTTTCTTCCCCAACACTGTACCTCCTGCACATCAGCCCCACCTCTGTACCCCCTTGGTCTTCTGCCCCACTTCTGTAAAGCATGCTGGGACTTGTAGCCCTATCACATGCTGTAATGCTCCTGCAGAGCATAGTGGGATTTTTAGTTCTATCATTGGCTGCAATGAAAGTGCAGAGCATGCTGACACTTGTAGTTCTATCACAGGCTGCAAGAGAGGTCCCAGCATGCTCTGCACATGTAGTTTTATCATAGGCTGCAAGAGAGGTGCAGAGCATGTTGGGACTTGTAGTTCTATTACAGGCCGCAAGAGAGGTGTAGAGCCTGCTGGGACTTGTGGTTCTATCATAGGCTGTATGAGAGGTGCAGAGGATGCTAGGACTTGTAGTTCTATCATCGGCTGCAAGAGAGATGCAGAGCATGCTGGGACTTGTAGTTATATCATAGGCTGAAAGAGATATGTAGAGCATGCTGGGACTTTTAGTTCTATCATAGGCTGCAAGAGAGGTGCAGAGCATGCTGGGACTTGTAGTTCTAGCCCAGCCACCCAGTAACCTATACTACAGTGAAAGTGCAGAGCATTCATGCTGGCACCTGTAGTTCTATCACAGGCTGCAATAGAGGAGCAAGGCATGCTGAATCTTCTAGTCCTATCACAGGCTGCAATGATCCTGCAGAACATAGTGGGACTTTTAGTTCTATCACAGGCTGCAAGAGAGGTGCACAGCATGCTGGGACTTGTAGTTCTAGCCCAGTCACACAGGAACCTAGGCTACAATGAAAGTGCAGATCATTCATTCTGGGACCTGTAGCTTTATCACAGGCAGGGCCGGCGCTCCCACTAGGCGAACTAGGCAGCCGCCTAGGGCGCACTGCCGCCTAGGGGCGCAACCATAGCCGCTGGGTCCCCTCAGGAATATCGGATTCCCCCTTGGCGGGTGGTAGCTGGTGCGGTGCGAAATGTAACCAGAGGTGGTTCTATCTGGCGGCCGCAGAGTTGCTGGGCGGGGAGAATATGCAGCAGATCCCCCCCATTCCCCTGAGCCAAAGGCGACCATGCTGATGTTACAGCTCTCTGCCCGCCCCGCCTTCCTCCCTTGGTGATGTGCAGCCATTGGAGGAGCAGGGCGGGTGGCATTGTGCACAGAGAGAGACAGCCAGGATGGATCCACCCAGGCCCAGACTGGCCATGGGACACTCACTGGGCCGAGGCCGCCGGGCCACTTGTCCTGGAGCTGGAGGATCCTAAGCAAAGCTGCTCCTGCAGCCCGCCCTGCTTAACCAGCCTCTCCGCGACCGCCGGAGCCTGGGAGTGGAACCGAATGATCAGCTGATCTGAACGGGGAGGAGCTGGAGGAGGTTCCCCATGCAGGATCCTGGGACTGGTGATGACGACCGACGCCCACTGCCTGACATGTGGAGTGAGCTGGAAGGAAGTGCCCCAAGGTAAGAACTTGTCAGGTGGTAGGGGAAGCGCTGGGGATGAGTGCCCCAAGTCAGACCTTATCACTGGTGTGTGTGTGACTCCCTCCACCTTGCTGCACCCACCTCCTGACTCCATCCCTCCACCTGGCTGCACCCCCTCCTGTCCACCTGGCTCATCTGGCTGCACCCCCTCCTGTCCACCTGGCTCATCTCTCCAATTTGCTGCACCCCCTCCTGTCCACCTGGCGCATCCCTCCACCTGGCTGCACCCCCCTCCTGTCCACCTGGCTCATCCCTCCACCTGGCTGCACCCACCTCCTGTCCACCTGGCTCATCCCTCCACCTGGCTGCACCCACTTCCTGTCCACATGGCTCATCCCTCCACCTGGCTGCACCCCCCTCCTGTCCACCTGGCTCATCCCTCCACCTGGCTGCACCCCCCTCCTGTCCACCTGGCTCATCCCTCCACCTGGCTGCACCCCCCTCCTGTCCACCTGGCTCATTCCTCCACCTGGCTGCACCCCCCTCCTGTCCACCTGGCTCATCCTTCCACCTGGCTGCACCCCCTCCTGTCCACCTGGCTCATCCTTCCACCTGGCTGCATCCCCCCCCTCCTGTCCACCTGGCTCATCCCTCCACCTGGCTGCATCCCCCCTCCTGTCCACCTGACTCATCCCTCCACCTGACTGCACCCCCTCCTGTCCACCTGGCTCATCCCTACACCTGGCTGCACCCCCTCCTGTCCCACCTGACTCCATCCCTCCACCTGGCTGCACCCCCTCCTGTCCCACCTGACTCCATCCCTCCACCTGGCTGCACCCCCCTCCTGTCCCACCTGGCTCATCCCTACACCTGGTTGCACCCTCCTCCTGTCCACCTGACTCATCCCTACACCTGGCTGCACCCCCTCCTGTCCACCTAGCTCATCCCTCCGCCAGGAGTTCTAGTGCTAAAACTATTGAATTCATTTTAGATTTTTTTTTTTTTGGGGGGGGGGGGGGCACAAGTAGCTGGTTTCGCCTAGGGCGCAAAATAGTCTAGCATCGGCCCTGATCACAGGTGGCAATAGAGGAGCAAGGCATGCTGAAACTTCTAGTCCTATCACAGGCTGCAATGGAGGTGCACAACATGCTGGGACCTGTAGTCCTATCACAGATTTCCATGGAGGTGCAGAACATGCTGGAACCTGTAGTTCTATCCCAGGCTGCACTGTATGTACAGGCTGTACATCATTTTAGTTTCCTCCTTCCCAATCCCAGCCACTCTCTCCCCTTCCTACCTGTCTATCTATAAAGCATGGAAAGGTTTGTCCAGACCTGAAGTCAGCGCGTGTTCCTGCTACCCCTCTTCTTGTGTGTGTATACAGAGCTGAAAGAGAAGGGGGGGAGGAGACAGCTCTGTTCTGCTGTGTGTGCGAGACAGGCTGCAGGGACAGGAGATGTGCATCTGCAACGTGCGAGGTAATGTGAAGGCAGGCTGTGTGTGTGAGAACAAGTTAGAAGAGCAGTAGAACACTGCCAATATGCACACCCCCTCGGCCTGCGCCCCTGGCGGGCTCCAGTCTCGCCAACCACCTGGTATGCCCCTGGCACCAAATGAAGCCTCAAAGAAAGCGGGTCTAACAAGCCAGGAAAGTACAAATGCCCCCCAAATTACCCCTTTTTGTAAAGTAGACATTCCAATGTATTTAGTAAGAGGCATGGTGAGTTTTTTGAAGCTGTTATTTTTTTCCCACAATTCTTTGCAAAATTATTATTATTTTTTTCCCCACAAAATTGTCATTGTAATAGGTAATTTCTCACATGACATGTGCATACCACAGATGACACCCCAAAATACATGGGACAGCAGGCTGGAATTTTATTCAATAGCTTTTGAAATAAGACAAGCAGACAGGTGTTTGGAGAATAATGGCCGCGGTTGTTTATTATTGGTTTCAAAATGTTGTACATAACTCATCAAAACTCATCCAATAAACTTAAAGCTAGCCCACTCACTACGGCTCAGGCAGCAACACAAAATACCCAAAAGGGCATGTTGTACATATCTCAACAAAACTCATCCAATAAACTTAAAGCTAGCCCAGTCACTACGGCTCAGGCAGCACATACTTGAACACTTTCATTAAAAAGCCATAATAGGGGGCGTGGCCTAGGCATGCAGGAGTGAGGACGCTTTTTCCCGGAGCTCCCGGTCCGTGACCCCTCCGCACACCAATACCTCAGTCTGGTCGCATATTTCAGCGTCGCCGACATCCCAGCGCTTCGGCGGAACACTGCCAGCTGAGCGGGATCCACCGCTGCTACTATGGACAGATACTTAGTCCCGCTGCAGCCTCCGGCCTCCACGCCGGATCCAACCAAGATGGCGCCCGTGGCCTCCAGCGCTCCAGGACATGCGGCGCAGAGAGAAGGTGAGCGGAATGCTATGCAGGGACACGACATGCCTCCGTTCTCCCCGCCGAGTGACTTGTCCCCATGTCTCCCCCGCTCACTGTCCATGGGCTCGCTGGACAGCCCGGACCACAGCAGCCTGCCGCCCTGGTTCCCTCATAACTCCCAGCTGTCCCAGAGACCCTCCCGCAGTGGATGCCTCACCCCAGGACCGCACAACCAGGCTGCTCACGTCTCAGCCACACAGGGGGCCCCTCCGCTGCCTCCAACACAGGCATTATTGGGGGACAAGGCCATTCTGACTTTACTCCAAAACCTTCCCACTAAAGAAGACTTTAGCTGTATGGCAGCCAGGATTGAAACGACCTTGCGACATGAAATCGCAGGGGTCAAACGTGACGTGTCGGCTACGAACGAGCGGGTGACCACCCTGGTATCGGATGTAACCTCCCTGACCACTAATGTTACTGACCTGAAAGTCGCACATGATACCCTTGCTGACAGAGTCGCACAGTTGCAACTCCTAGTAGATGACCTTGAGAATCACAACCGCAGACGCAACATCAGGATCAGAGACTTGCCCGAAGCCACTGGCCAAGCAGACCTCAAAGCCACAGTTACAGCTATATTTAACGCCTGTCTGGACCGCGCTGCTGACACAGTAATAGCCATTGATAGAGTCCACAGGACCCTGGGTCCCAGGAACCCCACAGAGAACCAGCCACGTGACGTTTTATGCTGTCTCCACAATTACTCGGTTAGGGAGGATGTCCTGCAAGCGGCGTGGCGCAAAGGCAGCATTGATTTTGACGGGGCCCAAGTCACCCTTCTGCCGGATATATCCCGCAAGACCCTCCAGATGAGACGCTGTCTGCGACCCCTCCTGGAACACCTAACTGAACGGAGGATACCATACAAGTGGGGTCATCCGTTCCACCTCATAGTGCGCAGAAATGGGAGGCCTTTTGCGCTACGACACCCTTCAGAGGTCCCGTCCTTCCTGGAGGCTTTGGGCCTGCCCTCGGTTCATGTCCCCGACTGGTTGGCTCCAGTTGCCCTTCAGGGAGCAGTGGCCCCGACGAGCAACCCCTCAACCAGGCCACAGAGAGTGAGACGCCACCGTCGATCCCAACGTCAGAGATCGCAGGCCCCTCAAGATCGTGAACCCTGAAAGAATACAGTAATTTTCCGCTGTTCCTGTGTTATACCCTTTTTTTCTTTATTGTTTTCTTTTTCTCTATCAATATAGGTGGCTGGAGTATCCAGCTTTGTGTTATATACCTTGCAACGGGTCATTGCTCCCAGCGACCCCGCAAGGGGAGAGGAAAGACATTGCAAGACCAGTGATAGACACGGCGCTTCCTGGACGAGGCCCTGAGATACTGGCGGTACTGTTTACCATTCTAGATACTGTTTATCTACAAGTACCCTAGTCTCGGTGTTCTTTTTGTTTTTGGACTGCCTGGGGGTGCCCCCCGGGTGTCCCTGGATGGCGTTCCTGCTCCCTCCCCTTCTCCCCCCCCCCTTTTTTTTATTTTTTTTGGGGGGGGGGGGCGGGTGCCTGGGTGGTATAAAGTTATCTATACTCTGTTGAAAAGTTAAATATGTTGGTCTAATTATGCACTGTTCTACTGTTGTTGACTGCCTGATACTAGCTGCAGTGATGTTCTATAATGCGTTTGATGTCGTAGTTAAGATGCCAAAGAAGCTCCGTGCACGCCCGACTGCGGCTGCATGGACCATGGGATGCTGGAGGGGTACTGCACCGATGAGTTCCTCCCTCTGCAGTCCCTTAACTCTTCCCCCACTAGGCCCTTCTGCCCTAACCGGCAGGTTCTCTCCAATAGGAGCATTAGCAATTCCCCGATCTATCCTCCCCCCTTCTACCTTCTCCCTCCCTGCTAACTCCGGACCTTCTCCGCTTCGGTACTGCTTTTCCTCTTTCTCCTTTTCTTCCTCGGTGTTTGAACTCTATTTCTACTACTGACTCTGGTGGGGACCGCCGGCCGGGTACCACTGCCGTCATGGCCCTGAAGCTGGTTTCCTGGAATGTGAAAGGGCTGAATGTACCTGAAAAAAGGTCCAGCTGTCTAACAGAATTGTGGCGGATGAAGCCCCAAATAGCTTTCCTCCAGGAGACCCATTTCAGGACAGACCAAATACCACGGCTTTATAGTAAGCACTTCCCCCTGGCCTATCACAGCACGTCGCCTACTTCCAAATCGAGAGGAGTGTGTGTTCTTCTTGCTAAAAACTTGCCGTGGCGCCTGTTAGCTGTCCAAGCCGATAGTGAGGGGAGATATCTCTTCATTAAGGGAACTCTCCATTCGCAAACCTTTACTCTGGCCAATCTGTACATGCCGAATGTGGACCAGCTGCCGGCCTTGGAAGCATGCTTGGATGCTCTGGCTGCATTCTCAGAGGGTACTTTGATCGTCGGAGGAGACTTTAACCTCACCCTAGACCCCCGCAGAGACTCCTCTTCGGGCACTTCTGCGATATCTGCGAGAACGCGTTCACACATAAGAGATCTGCTACACTCTCACCGACTGATTGATGTGTGGCGTACGCTCCACCCACAGGATAGAGACTTTACGTTCTTTTCCACCGCTCATGGTTCTTACTCACGTATAGCTATGTTCTTAGTCGCACACAATGCTATCCCGGCGGTCACAGACGCTCAGATAGGCCACATAGCCCTGTCTGACCATGCTCCGATCTCTTTGATGCTGAGGCTGCAACAGGAGTCCCGTGGTCAGTCCTGGTGGAGACTGAACGAGTCTCTCCTGAAGGACCCTGAGACCCATGCAGACCTACTTAGGGAATTAGAAAGTTACTTTGAACATAACCGTGATTCTGTTTCCAACCCCCTCATGTTATGGGCAGCTCATAAATGCTACATTAGGGGCATTCTTATTAAACATGGTCATAGACTTAAAGTGGCCAAAACTGAGGCTCTCTCCAAACTTATTGCCAAGCTGCATGCGTGTGAACAACGACACAAATCCCAGCCGACTGCTGCGTTGGAGGTGGAGGTGAGAGATCTTAGAGAACAAATCAGAGATTTCTCTCTCTTTCAGGCTAGAACCAGACTTATGTGGGTCCGCAGGACGTATTATGAATATGGAGACAAGTGTAGTAGGTCCCTAGCGAACTCCCTGCGTACCCAACGCAATGCGTCCTTCGTTCCGACCATAGCTTCCCCTTCGGGTGTTAAGCTCCATGATTCCAGGGAGATAGCAGAGTGCTTCCGATCTTTCTATGAAGCCCTTTATAACTTGCACCCCCGGGACCCAGGAGACACCCTCCAGGCCAGCACAGCGGCCATTGACGAATACCTAGCTTCGGCAAACCTCCCGTCGCTGACACAGGAAGAGATAGAGCTTCTCTCGCAACCAATCTCCCCGGAGGAATTGTCGGCAGCGTTAAGAGACTCACCCAAGGGCAAGGCACCAGGCCCAGATGGGTTTACGGTCCCTTACTATAAGGCCTTCCTCTCCCTGTTATCCACGCCGTTTGTGTCAGCTTTTAACGCCCTATTGGAGGGCCAGACCTTCCCGCCAGAGCTGTTGCAGGCCAGCATCTCGGTCATACTCAAACCGGAGAAGGATCCACTTCTCTGTGCAAACTACAGGCCCATCTCCTTATTAAACTGCGACCTCAAGCTCTTCACTAAGATACTGGCGGAGCGGTTGGCGCCCATTCTCCAACGCTTGATACCTCTGGACCAGGTAGGGTTTGTTCGCAACAGGGAGGCCCGTGACAACACTACCAGGACAATCAATGTTATAGAACGCGCCAGACACCTTAAACTGCTGATTATGCTGCTCTCTGTGGACGCAGAAAAAGCGTTCGACAGGGTGAGCTGGCCTTTTTTGCTAGCCACCCTGTGAAGCCTTAGTGTACCTCCCCCCATGCTTTCATGGGTTACAGCTCTTTACTCGTCACCGATGGCGGTGGTTAGGGTCAATGGATTTGCCTCGTCGCGTTTCACTATTGGCAATGGAACGAGGCAGGGGTGCCCGTTGTCCCCCCTTCTGTTTGTCCTATCGCTTGAACCCTTGCTGCACCACATCAGGCAGAACATAGACATCAAGGGACTGGACACCCCCTCGCATCACTACAAGGTCGCAGCCTTTGCTGATGACCTCTTGTTTTATGTCTCGGAGCCTCACATTACATTGCCGAATCTCTTAGCGGAAATAAGACGATATGGCACCCTGTCAAATTTTAAAATTAACTTACAGAAATCGGAGGCACTCAACGTCTCCCTGTCTACCAACGCCCAGACGAGTTTAAGCTCTAATTTTCCCTTTCGTTGGGCAACTGGGGCTATACAATATCTGGGTACCAAGGTTCCCCCGGACCCGTATCTGATTTTTCAATTGAATTTTCAGCTGCTCCTAAAAATTTTTGCCGTAGATCTAGAGAGGTGGTCAAAGTTGGCGACCTCTTGGTTTGGAAGATGTAACGTGCTCAAAATGAATGTAATGCCCAGACTCTTGTACCTCTTACAAGCCTTACCGATAAAAATCCCCCAATCATTTTTTAAAGCCATGCGCACCATCTTTATTCGCTACGTATGGCAGGGCAAGCCTCCAAGACTCAGCCGAACATTACGGCTCAGACCAAAAGACAAGGGAGGGATTGGCCTCCCAGACCCGGCATGGTACTATACGGCGGTACACATGAACAGAGTAGTCGACTGGTGCAGACACCTGAGGGATAAGCTGTGGGTTCGTCTGGAACGTGAATCCGTACCATTTCCACTTGAGGGTTTGCCCTGGAGTGGACTGGGCTGGTCGGGAGCAGCACGGGCGCACCCACTCATTGAGCCAACGCTACAAGAGTTAGACAGATATTTTACGCTGACGGGCGTGCCCAGTTTCCCTTCGCCCATGACTCCTATTATTGGACACCCACGCTTTGAACCCAGCATGACGGAAAAATCTTTCCGCCTTGATCCTGGCCAGGACTTTGTGCGGGCCTCTTCTTTTCTTGGCCCTGGGACGTGGACAGCGGTCTCCACTATGTACGAGGCGTTAGCAACCACGGCCCTAGGACAGTGGAAACTTGCCCAACTCTCCCACTTCTTGAAATCTTTGCCGAACAGTGGCGAATTCCGCAGACCCCTAACATCGTTTGAGGAGATATGCTCAGGAGAGGGACCTACCTGAGGGTCTCTTTCCCTGTCATATCGCATCCTATTGGACCAACTCTCCCAGGGTAATCTGGTGTTCTTGGAAAAATGGGAGCGGGACCTTCGTATCCGGCTCTCGCCGGACCAGAGGAACCGCGCGCTTCTATTTGCGCACAAGTCATCCCTATGTAGTAAATACCAGGAAATAGCTTATAAAATTTTGACCCGATGGTACAGGACCCCCACTGTCCTGGCGGCTATGTTTCCCGGTCACAGCCCTTTGTGCTGGAGATGCGGTGAACAGGCCGGCATGTTACTACATATCTTCTGGGAATGCCCACAACTGACCCATTTCTGGAGACAGGTTCTCAATATCATTTTTGACCTCACAGCTATCGATCTCCAGAACAACCCGGCAGCGATCTTCCTCAATCTGACCCCACTCTCGAGCAAGAAGTACCATAAGTCTCTCTTGAAACATCTTCTGAGTGCGGCCAGGGCATGTATACCTAGCGTGTGGAAGCAGCAGGCCGCTCCAATGGTGTCTCACTGGTTTGCGAGAGTTTGCGACATCTACCCTATGGAACAGCTCACTTCAGCGTTGGGCGACAGGGAGGAGGAACACACTGCTCGTTGGTTGCCCTGGAGCCTGTTCAGGTTTTCCGACACTTACAGATCCTATCTGTAGGCTCTGGCACGTATACAGGGGGAAGGGCCCGGCCGTGGGAATCCATCGGAGTCCTCTTTCTTTCTATCCCTTCTCGTATTCCACTCTGGTTCACTCTCCCCCCCGTCTGCTTCGTAGCACTGTTAACCCCCTATAACTTTCACTCTTTCTACCCCCATCCCCTTCTCCTGACTGTTTGCTCCCCCCTCTTTCCCTGTCCCCTAATTCCCAAGTATAATTAAAATACACGGTGATTGCAAGGATCTTTCCGTTTTGTTTCCTCGGTTTCCCAGCTAGGGGTTGGCGGCCCTCGGGAGGGTCCCGGCTGAGCTCTCTGCCCAATAGAATGAAGGTGACCGATGTTAGAGGCCCCTCGGCCTGGAGGGGGATCGCCCCGGAGACTGCCCTGATTTCTAAGTGGACACTGGGGTGCCAGATCATTAGAGTGAGATAACGTGGTGGTTTAGCCACGGCTGGGGCTACTGCTGTCACAAGTTGATAGGTTTCCCCCGATCCCCCACAAAGTATTGACTATATATTTTTGTTAAACTGGAAAACTGAGTGATCTATGTCTTTTACAGTTTATCTATGTATTACCTGCAATCCGTAAATAAAGAATAAAAAAAAAAAAAAAAAGCCATAATAACTTGTCCCCCTTTGCTGTTACAATTCTGTATTATTATTATTATATATATATATATTTTTTTTTTTTGCAAAGGTGACTTACCACATAACAACAACCGCGACAAAAATAAATTAACATAACCATACAGAATTAAAATACATTTAAATACAAATTTATTTTATAGGGAGGGGAGAGAACACCACAGCTCTTCTTCTGAGGCAAATGAGCCCCCTCAGCAGAACCCCCTTTTTATAACCACACAAACTCAGCGGGGGAACTTGAAACAGCTGATCCAGCTGCTCTCCCATGAGGAAAAGGGGGGGCAAGAAACTGCCCTCTCCCTTTTCCTGTCATGGGACAGCAGGCTGGAATTTTATTCAATAGCTTTTGAAATAAGACAAGCAGACAGGTGTTTGGATAATAATGGCCGCGGTTGTTTATTATTGGTTTCAAAATGTTGTACATAACTCATCAAAACTCATCCAATAAACTTAAAGCTAGCCCAGTCACTACGGCTCAGGAAGCAACACAAAATACCCAAAAGGTTAGGAGGACCTAAGGCCAACTGCCCACAGAACCCCAACCTGCGGCCATCTCAACACAGTAACTTAAATCTACATTGAAAATATCCAAACCAATATCAGACCGGTGGATGCCATCCTGCCTGAAAAGGCCAGGGATACCCCCTTCCAGCTCCGTGTGCCTAAAGGTTAGCATTCCCAATCTTGATAGCAACTTGGATACTGCCCTATTCACTCTCTTCCTGATTTTTTAAAGGACGTACAGAAGGATAGGAAAGCCAACCAATCCTCTGCACAATTTCCGAAAAAAACACTACTGAATTGGGAAATGATAACTGTATCTTCTGTAGATCATCCCTAATCCAAAAAATAAGGTCTAAAGTTTTATAGTAACCAATATCTTTACCAACCAGATGAATAATTAAGATATCCGGAGAGGGAAAATGAAGAAGAAGCTGTGAAATAAAAGAATTTAGGTCTGACCATAACATTCCCCGCTTTCCACACCAAAAATCTTAAATTTAGAAGCATCCAATCCTAAATTGCTAGTATAAACTCGTTGCTGCGCTCTCAAATTCGCCCAATAGATGGAGTGTCCAATCATCCATACAATGCGAGTGTTACCTGAAATAAATCATAGTATTAAGTGAGGACGAATATAAAGCAAGTACCTATCCGACTTCCATCTACCAATCGGCTTAATAGATCTAACATCAAAACCCAGTCTAGCGGCCTCTGTTGCTGCTCCAATCTGAAAAGAATGCGACGATAAATATTTCTGATCTAAATTTAAGGCCTTTAAACATCTCCTGAAAACGCATAAGAACTGGTATTTAGTAAGGGGTAACCCTGATTCATGAATAAAAAACGTAGAAAACCCCAAAGGCCTAATTGATGAATATTGACGTATTAGAAATATTGACGTATAAAAGCCACCGGGCAAATGCTAGTACTCATACACATATCCAATGTTAACCAATTACCTTTACCTACCTGATCTGATTTGGATCTGCTAATTAAAAATTTTTAATGAAACTTTCAAAAATAACAACTTCAGGCATGTGTATATGAACAAGCTCAGATACCCTAAGCGCCGCAAAAAACATAACTGAAAAAACCGCCCGAAAAAAGAACCGATTCAAAATGAGAAAAAAATAATTTTATCCGTCACGGAGCAAAACTCAACCAGTACTAGAGGAGTGATGGGCTTCCTTGAATCAGGCCTAAAATTATTCCTTTTGCAACCTTTTAAAGCTTGCTTTATAGAAAAATACTGCATGCAAGATGGCATGTTATTTAATTTCAAGAAAAAGAAATTCCCGACAGAGTTTTATGTATGTATGACCAAGAATAATTTTGCTCAAACAGAGAACCAAGAAACTTTAATAACAGTAATAAACTTAAAGCTAGCCCAACCACCACGGCTCAGGCAGCAACAATAATTCAGACAAGGAACCCAATGGTTCACCTATCATATTCAAATTTTTTTTTTTTACAGAAACCAGGCAGACTGATATCCTGCCCCAGTAAAAGGATGCCAAAGAATTGATAAAATAAATAGAAATAGGCCTTAAACCAGGTCCCATAAATTGATTGGACAGGAGTGTCCCACACGATCCGCCTCCGGAAGTAGCTTGAAAAAACACTCCACCTGTGAACGAGACAACTCATCCGCCAAATCATTGTCCTTACCTGGTATGAGTACAGCCTTCAACCATATGTTCAAACTTAAGCATTTAAAAGTCAGGTATCTCATAAGGACAATGACTAGTGGAGACTTAGATGTTAAACAATTAATAGCATGCATTACTCCTTTATTATCTGTACGTATTAAAACTCTTTTATTATGGAAGAAAGCACCCCAAAGTTCAAGTGCAACAATAATATGAAATAGTTCAAAAAAGACTATGTTTTTAATGTAACCCTTCACTACCCAAGAGACATGCCAACGTTCAGCGCACCAATTCTTCTGCCAAAATGCGGCAAAGCCATGCGACCCTGCGGCATCAGTAAAGAGAAGGAAATCAGAATCTAGAATGAAATCCCCCTGCCATTGAAATGAGAAAGAAACTGCAACCAGACTAGCAAATCCTCTCTCATATCACTGGACAATCGCACATGAGAAAAGGGGGGACCCTAAACTAGATATAGCAGTAAAGTCTCCTGGAAAATACCCTGCCCACTGGCATGACCCTTGAAGCAAAAGCCAGAAGGCCCAAAAGAGACTGCATCTCCTTCAAGCAGTTTTTTATTTTTTTATTTATCCTGATTAGCTTTAACAATAAGGAACTAATCTTCTCAATTTTTTCTTCCGGTAACCTGAACTCCATTAACTCCGTATCAATAATGATACCTAGAAATTCAAGACAAGTGGAAGGCCAAATAGTCTTCTCATGAGCCAATGGGATACCAAAAATGGTTGCAAACCTCAAAAATTGTCTGTAATAAGTTAGCACAATTAAAAGAATCCTGAGGGCCTAAAAATAAAAAATCATCGAATGAATTAAAAATTTTGACCTGGAAACGGCAGAAACTACCCACTCTAAAAATGAAGAGAAAAAACTCAAAATAAAAGCAGGACAAGGAACAAACATAGGTAAACATTTATCAAAAATAAAAGTTACCGTTAAAGAAAAACCAAGGGAATTAAAAGATGAAGGATTAATGGGAAGTAAGCGAAAAGCTGACTTGACATTCGACTTTGCTACAATAGCTCCCTTCCCCAACATTCTCAATTTTACTAAAGCATCTTCAAAAGAAGCATATGAAACTGATGGCATACTCTCATCAATTTGGTCATTAAGGGAATTTCCTTTAGGAAAAGATAAGTGATGAATTAATCTAAAATAATTATTTTCCTTTATTGGAACTACACCTAAAGGGAAAATCCTGAAATTTTAAAATGGAGGGAAAGAAAAGGGGCCCGCCACCCTTCCTTCTGAGATTTCAACATTAACCCTATCCAATACTACTTGAGGAAAGTCAGATGCCGATTTCAAATTCTCAACTATGGTACAACCCTGACCTTGAAATAAAGGCAATAAAAAAACATACCTAAAACCTTCAATGAGAAGATGTGCCTTCAACTTGTCTGGATACGCCTGAAACCACGGAAGCATTCTTGCTAAAAATCACTGGTGTGTGTGCTTTTTTGAAAAAAAAATTCTGGATTGCAAATTTGTTGCTGACATTTTTTTTTAAAACATTTTGAAACTGAGTGCGCTCCAGCACAAAAGGCGCATTCATGCCTGTATTTACATGAATTGGGCCATTTACACTGACTATCGTTGAAGTTGAAACAAATTCCTCTTTTGTAACCTGAAGCATTTTGAACTGGTGGTACTGAAAATGGCCTTGCCACCGTTTGCCTCTGGGGCAGAAAAAGATTCAGCCAAAGGCCCACATCCTTAGCTCCCCAGTGCAATCTGGGATGAATGGATAATTTCTGACTAAATGCTTCATCATAATTAAACCACGCCACTCCACCAAAATGTTTTTTTTTTTTTTGTATGCCGCGCATACAAAATGCTTGTAACCAATTATTAAAGTTTTTTGATACAGGTCTAGGGATGCACCGAAATTTCGGCCGCCGAAACATATCGGCCGAAAATGCCCTTTTCGGCAATTTGCCGAAAGAGAAAAACGTCCGATAATGGAGCCGAAAATGGGGCGGGGCCAGGGTAGGGGCAGGGCTCCGCCCCCCGCCCCTGGTGCGCCCATCATGAAAAGCTATATCATGCTATAGTGCAGGAGAGCCGTCTCCACCACCTGTTTGATCACAGCGCGGGAACATCACAGCTTTCAGTTCATTAGCTGTGTGTTCCCGGCCGCACGCCGTCACGTACAGCCCCTCCCCCTTATCTGGGCACTTTGATAGACAGATCACCCGTAGGATTGGACGGATGATCTGTCTATCAAAGTGCCCTGACAAGGGGGAGGGGCTGTACGTGACGGCGCGCGGCCGGGAACACACAGCTATTGAACTGAAAGCTGTGATGTTCCCCTGCTGTGATCAAACAGGCGACGGAGGCGACTCTCCTCTTCTCTTCACAGGTTAGCTGCTATGAGGGGACACACTGGCTGCTATGAGGGGACACACTGGCTGCTATGAGGGGACACACTGGCTGCTATGAGGGGACACACTGGCTGCTATGAGGGGACACACTGGCTGCTATGAGGGGACACACTGGCTGCTATGAGCGGACACACTGGCTGCAACGGGGGACACACTGGCTGCAACGGGGGACACAAGCTGGCTGCATTGTATCAATTGTATCATGTGTGCAATTTCTGACCATCTCCTGTACCATGTCCCCAGTCTCTGACCATCTCCTGTACCATGTCCCCAGTCTCTGACCACCTCCTGTACCACGTCCCCAGTCTCTGACCATCTCCTGTACCATGTCCCCAGTCTCTGACCACCTCCTGTACCATGTCCCCAGTCTCTGACCATCTCCTGTACCATGTCCCCAGTCTCTGACCATCTCCTGTACCATGTCCGCAGTCTCTGACCATCTCCTGTACCATGTCCCCAGTCTCTGACTATCTCCTGTACCATGTCCCCAGTCTCTGACCACCTCCTGTACCATGTCCCCAGTCTCTGACCACCTCCTGTACCATGTCCCCAGTCTCTGACCACCTCCTGTACCATGTCCCCAGTCTCTGACCACCTCCTGTACCATGTCCCCAGTCTCTGACCACCTCCTGTACCATGTCCCCAGTCTCTGACCACCTCCTGTACCATGTCCCCAGTCTCTGACCACCTCCTGTATAAAAATATTTTTTGAAAACAGTCATTTTCGGTATCGGTGCTGTTTCGGTATCGGTTTTCGGCCTAGTGTATTTTTCATTTTCGGTATCGGTTTTGGCACCAAAAAACCCATTCGGTGCATCCCTAGCTAAAACATTATTTATAGCTGGCTGACAAATTAATTTCTGAATGGCTAATTCCTTAAACACTTTTGCTAATAACTCCACAAAACTATTCAATATATCATTAACAGAAGGATCAGTCATACCTGTACTACCTTGTTGTAAAGCAGGCTTACTATCAGGCCCTGCTTCGCTGATATTTAGCATTGACGGTTGCCTAGGAGATGCCTGACGCTGTGGAGAGGGAGACCACTCCCTCAGAGAGGTTGCTCCGCCTTCGACTCCGCCCACCGCTTCATTCGATGGAGCTCTTCCGCTCAGCTGGCTGCTCCGCCTACCCGCTCCAAGCCTTTCCCTGCCCGCCTGCCCTCTGCTATGGTCCTGAGAAGGACCAGCTCTTTTGTGAACAGCAGGGCGTGTCGGGGTAGGAGAATAGCTCCGGCGGGGGTTTTGCTTCCTCTTCGCCGCCCCATTCGACCGACCTGGAGCGATGTTTCCTTGCTGACACGCCGGCTCCTCCTCCACAGCTTCGGCATCCTCTTCATCCCGCAGCGATAGCTCCCGGGCTTCCACCGCTGGCCGCTCTCCTCCTCTCTCCTCCGGACCAGGACAGCTGACAGGCGGTGTAGCTCCCACCGGAGCCTCTTGACACGCCGTGCGGGGTAAATCTAAGCACTGGCGAATCCAGGCTTCTCCGCCATCCTCTCCAGCCCGCTCTGTCAGTCGCCGAAGAAGGCTCATCTTCCGGCCACAGAAGAGGCTGTTTGTTCAGGGAAAAATCCCAGAGAGAACACCACAGCTCTTCTGAGGCGAATGAGCCCCCTCAGCAGAACCCCCTTTTTATAACCACAAAAAACCCCAAGAAAACTGGTTTAAACCAGTTCTTCCCGGGCTTATTCACATGTCATGAAGAGGGGTCACCTGTACCCCTCCTCAAAAACATGTGACTAACAGCTGTTTCCCCGCTGGCCACAGGCTCAGCGGGGGAACTTGAAACAGCTGATCCAGCTGCTCTCCCATGAGGAAAAGGGGGGGCAAGAAACTGCACTCTCCCTTTTCCTGTCATTCTGCTACTCCTGAGTATGACAATGCCACATGTGTGGGACTTTTTCACTGCCTGGCCACATACAGAGGCTCAACATGCAGGGAGCACCATCAGGTGTTCTAGGAACATAAATTAAACATCTAACTTGTTGACTACCTATTATACTTTTGAAGGCCCTGGAGCACCAGGACAATGGAAACACCCATAAAATGACCTCATTTTGGAAAGCTAATACCCCAATGTATAATCTATGAGACATAATGAGTCTGTTGAACAGTTCAAAGTTCCAGTGTCAGTTTCTGCAATTCTTTGGGCCATCTACCATGGGAAACCCCTAGACGCAGATGAGGTCAAGAAGGTAACGGTAAGCCCAATAAAACCAGCAGCTCCTTCAGGGGTCAGTGCTACACTTGTAAACATGGAGGCATTCACTGCCCATTATCCCTCTGTGTGGCTGCTTGTACTGCTGCAGGCTTCTCATTTAACCCTGTGGCTAGGGAGTAGTCCTCAAACTCAACCCTGAAATTGTCCCAGTTACTGCTGACATCTCCACTCACCCTCATTGCCTCAGGCAATGGAATGCTGTTGGCTGCCATGATACTGCTTTCCTTGCTGCAAATACTCAGCATCCAGGACAGCACTGCAATTGTCAGGAAGCACAATCAGTTCAAAGAACACTCACACCAAGGCTGACAGGCTCTCAGCATCAAGTGTATAGAAAGAGCATGGATCCAGATATCTTCTGACATCATGTTTGAAATGATATATGTAAAGAGACAGCACAAGCCATTACTGTACAGAAGCCATGTTTACTGCATGAACCAGCAGAAACAGGAAACAACACACAGGAAGAAGTACAACAGAAATGAACCATAGAGTTGCATTTAAAGAAACATATCATCTGACCATAACAGAAGTAGAAGGAGGAGGCAGTTTTTACCACCCTCCCTCCCTATATGTTTGGTGTGTATTTTGTTTGTGTGTGTGTGTTTTCTTTCTTTCATGAGAGCGAAGAAGGTTGTCATGACCGTTTGCTGGGCCCTTCCGGGCTGTGGCTGTGTTTTTGTTGGTCTTTGACAGTGGCAGTAAACGTAGGTGGTGAAAAGGGTTGGGGGGCTCATCGGTAGTCTGTGCCCCTCCGGTGTATTGCAGCAAAAAGGTTGATGGAATACTGTACAGGGGCGGATCCAGAGTCTAGTCTCGGGAGGGGCACTGCTATATAATATGTTTTTTTGGGGGAAATTTATATGAGAAATGGCTGGTATTGGCCCTTCATTATGGCACCGTGGCTGTTATGGTGTCAGGATGATTGAAGCGCATAATTTCTATTATTACATTGTAATATAAAATTAAATGCTTCAACTCACCATAATGCAGAATCAGTGGGAGCCCTGAGGGTGTAATTTGCCATGTCGCCTGCCACCAAATGCGGATTGTCACTTGCCACGTCACTTGTCACCAAATGCGGATTGTTACTTGCCACGTCACCTGCCACACATTGCGGATTGCCACTTGCCACGTAGCCTGCCACACATTGCGGATTGTCACTTGCCATGTCACCTGTCACACATTGCATATTGTCACATGCCACATCACCTGCCACACATTGCGGATTGTCACTTGCCATGTCACCTGCCACACATTGCGGATTGTCACTTGCCACATCGCTTGTCGCACATTGCGGATTGTCACTTGCCACATCACCTGCCGCACATTGCAGATTGCCACTTGCCAGGCCACCTGCCACACATTGCGGATTGTCACTTGCCACATCACCTGCCACACATTGCGGATTGCCACTTGCCAGGTCACCTGCCACACATTGCGCATTGCCACATCACCTGCCACACATTGCGGATTGCCACTTGCCAGGTCACCTGCCACACATTGCGCATTGCCACTTGCCACATCACCTGCCACACATTGCGGATTGCCACTTGCCAGGTCACCTGCCACACATTGTGGATTGTCACTTGCCACATGACCTGCCACACATTGCGGATTGCCACTTGCCACGTCACCTGCCACACATTGCGGATTGCCACTTGCCAGGTTAGCTGCCACACATTGCGGATTGCCACTTGCCAGGTTAGCTGCCACACATTGCGGATTGCCACTTGCCAGGTCACCTGCCACACATTGTGGATTGTCACTTGCC
This sequence comes from Lithobates pipiens, assembly GCF_037356315.1. Lineage (NCBI taxonomy): Eukaryota > Metazoa > Chordata > Amphibia > Anura > Ranidae > Lithobates > Lithobates pipiens. The sequence continues at coordinate 147,604 of NW_027507687.1, forward strand.
ATGTCACCTGCCACACATTGCTGATTGTCACTTGCCAAGTCACCTGCCACACATTGCTGATTGTCACTTGCCACGTAGCCTGCCACACATTGCAGATTGCCACATCACCTGCCACACATTGCGGATTGCCACTTGCCAGGTCACCTGCCACACATTGCGGATTGCCACTTGCCACGTAGCCTGACACACATTGCGGATTGTCACTTGCCATGTCACCTGCCACACATTGCTGATTGTTACTTGCCACGTAGCCTGCCACACATTGCAGATTGTCACTTACCACGTCACCTGCCACACATTGCTTATTGTCACTTGCCACGTAGCCTGCCTCACATTGCAGATTGCCGCTTACCACGTTGCCTGCCACACATTGCGGATTGCCACTTGTCACGTAGCCTGCCACACATTGCGGATTGCCACTTGCCATGTAGTCTGCCACACATTGCAGATTGCCACTTGCCACGTAACCTGCCACACATTGCAGATTGTCACCTACTGTGTCACTTTTCTGCTAAGGTGGTCTTTTGTTGTGTCCCACTCCCAGAGTGAAGATAAGCACTGGTTATGTACAAAACGTTCTAACAAAAACCTAAGATTTTTTTTTTCTACATTTTCTGTCTCTTTTAGTTTGTGAAAAAAATTTCATATAGTTAGTGTTGCATGACCGCATAATTGTCATTCAAAGTGTGACAGTGCTGAAAATTGGCCTGGGCAGGAAGAGAGTGGAAATTCCGGGTAAGCAAGTGGTTAAAGGATAATTTCCCCTTTGGTAATATGTTGCATGTTCCACCCATTTTTAGGGTGTAACATGTTCCCACTCCAGCACCATCTCCCCGATCCATTGGATCTATTGACAGCAAGCAAAGGATCCTCTCCCTGAATGGACTTGTCACTTTTAAAAAATATATAGTGTAGTTCCTGTACGCCACCACTTAAATTAGAGGAAATGCCTGTATATGAGGTAAGGTTAGACTCCTTTCACATTGAGGTGCTTGAAAACAGCCTAGAATATGGCGAGCGCTTTGCAGTGTTTTTGAGGCGCTTTTCAAATGCTTTTGAAGCGTTAGCAGTGCGCTTTTTTTTAAAGGTCATGTGACTCAAAAGAACCATTTTGAGGTGCTTTTTTAAATGCTTTTTGTGAGCTTTTGAGGCACTTCCCATTCATTTCAATGGATAAGGGCACTTTTGAAGCACTTTAAGGCCTTTTAAGAACATTTTGTACATAAGTAATTTTTCTCCTTCACTGATGCTGCACAGATGGGCTGCACTGTAGGGGCTGTGCTTATGGCCACTGATAGGCACTAATATGCGCCACTGGTGGACTGCACTAATGGGCATTGATATGCAGCACTGATGGGCTGCACCGATGGCCACTGATGAGGCAGCACTGATGGTCACTGATATGCGGCACTGATGAGCACCAATATGCCCTAATGAGGCACACTGTTATGTGGCACTGATGGGGGGCACTGATATGTGGCATTGATGAGCACTGATATGCAGCACCAATGGGCAGCACTGATGGGCACTGACAGGCAGCACTGATTGCTGGCTCTCTCCTCATGCTGTCACAGCTTGTGAGGAGAAGACTGCTAATAACCAGCAAGTCTGTTTACACTGTGATCGGACACATGATTGATCACATGGTAAAGAGCCACTGTGATTGGCCTTTTACCTATATCTGTGATCAGCTTTGTCCTTCAGACACAGCAATCACAAAGTGTGACCAATGCTTGCCCTCCCAAAACCAACCGACTGCGCTGCAGCTGTCATTTGTCTATAGCGCGGTCGGCAAGTGGCTAAATAATTAACAATAGTATTTGTAAAATGCAGCATGAAAGGGATAATGCACTAGCACTGATGGATTAGTGACCAATGGCAGTTAATCTCTTTGTGCTGCATTAGTGTCACCAGTGTCAGCGTTTATAAACCCCTTCATGTAACAGCATAGAGGGGTTAATTAACACTGACACTGGTGCCACTAATGCAGCACAAAGGGGTTAATTAACTGCCATTGGTCTCTAATTCATCAGTGATGGTGCATTAACCACCTTCATGCTGCATTTTACAAATAGTATTGTTAATTACCCATTATCTCTCCCCTCCAAACTAAGAATTAACCTACTTCAGCCTGTTCACACTGAACAGACACACCATAGGATAGGAAATAATCATCTGTCACTACCAGGCAGCCCAGGCCTGGCCCTTTAGTTATCGCTCTACTTCAAATTCGAGCAGTGCGTCACGGCCCATAATGCACTGTGTCATCGCAGTGCATTGGTGGCTGATGATTGGCCAAGCATGCACTATGACCCGCATGCTTTGGCCAATCACAGCGAAGAGAGACATAATTGGCCAAAGGCAGGGTGCCTGTGGCCAAATATGGCTCAGGGGGTTAAGTACACGCCTCACACTATATAAGGCCACCTGCAGGTCGTTTGTGTTGTTTGTTAAAGAGAGAGTGGAGAGACTGCCATTTAATTTAGTTTCAGTAGGCAGGCAATTCCTTCCTGGTGTACTGTTGCTAATATACTTCAGGCAGGCGAGACAGTTAGATAGCTGCAGTGTATTGTGTATTTATATGAACCCCGGGTTTGTGTATATATATAATATATATAATATATATAATAATATATATAATATATATATTATACAGTTTAGCTTCACCTCACTGCAGACTGTTCCTGGTGTACTGTTGCTAATATACTTTAGGCAGGCAGACGAGACAGTTAGATAGCTGCAGTGTATTGTGTGTGTGTGTGTGTGTGTGTGTATCTATATATATATATATATATATATAGTTGCAATAAATAGTATGTGAACCCTTTTGCAATTATATGGATTTCTGCACTAATAGGTCATAAATTGTGTAGACAATCACAGTCTGCTTAAACTAATAACACACAAACAATCAAAGAATTAAATGTTACCATGTTTTTATTGGACACACCATGTAAAAATTCATAGTGCAGGTGGAAAAAGTATGTGAACCCTTCGGTTTCATAACTGGTTGAACCTACAAAATGTTGTCTTGCAAAATGGTTGTGAACACGGTGCATCCTCAGCAGGTGGTCGTGGGGCACGCTTGTCATTTTTTTCAGGAAGCTGGCCATGTTGAGCCACAACATGCAGGAGAGTCCCACCCAGGCTCAGGCTACTTTGTCTGCCAAAGCGGCCTCTTCCCTCGGCTCAATGACATCAGTCAATCCTTCCCTAGCCCCACTGTCCTGAGCAGTCCCCCGAACTGTTTGATCACAGTGTTGGGTACATGCTGCAGGAGGATGTGCAGCGTTTTGAGGGCTCCAATGTTGGTACCCAGCTTGAGGAAGGCGGGTTACGTGAGCCCAGAGAGAGGGAGTGCCCAAGAAGGAAAGCAATCTGGCAGTCATGTTCCCCCAGCTGCAGCATACTGCCAGGTTTGCTCCAGTGATGAGGAGGGAGGGGATGATGAGGTCACTGACTCTACATGGGTGCCTGATAGGAGAGAGGAGACACATCTCCAAGGAGGCAGGATGCCCTCCAGGGGCCAACTTAAGTGCAGCCAACTGACTGCATCACACACAGAGCTCTGCATGTGCAGGGCGCTGCTGTCTCTGCATGTTATTCCAAAAGTCCTTTGATGTGGGCCTTTTTTGAAACATGCAGCAGATCACACCATTGCTATTTGCAACATATGTCTGAAGCGTATCTCGTGTGGCCAAAACAGCAGCCGCTTGGGCACCACATGCTTGACCAGCCATATGTCAACCTGCCATGCAGTCCTTTGGCAAGCATCCATAAAAGACCCACACCAAAGCACAAAGCGGACCTCTCCTTGGTCCTCATCAGCTGGGATCTCCAACCCCACTATCCCTTCAGTCCTCTCCGAAACCAGCACTGAGAGAAATGAAGGTGTAGAATTAGGTGTGTCACTGCCAAGTACTTGTGGGCAATCTGCTATCAGTACACCTACATCCGATTGTACTAGGCAAATTTCCCTACCCCAGCTGCTGCACCATCTAAAGAAGTTCGCTCCCAGCCATCCACATGCCCAGCAGTTAAATTTTAGCTTGACTAAATTGCTAGCACTTCAACTGCTGCCTTTTCAGTTGGTAGACTTCTTCCTCCATGGCCTCTTCCTGTACTGATTTGTCCTTGGAACCAGTGGTGCTCCGTAAGTGTTGAAGGGGCTACGCAAGTACGCCGGCAAAAAGATGCCATGCAGTGCTTGAGCCATCCACATGCCCAGCGGTTGAATGCTAGCTTGGCTAAATTGCTAGTACTTCAACTTCTGGCTGCCTTTTCAGTTAGTAGAATTGGCCCCCTTCCGTGAGTTTGGGCAGTGTGCGGATCCTCAGTGGCAGGTTTCCAAAACGCCACTTTTTCTCACAGAAGGCAATTCCGGCTCTCTACTGGCAAGTGGAAGGCAATGTCTTGGCCTCGCTGGACAGGGCGGTCAGCAGTAAGGTGCATATTATCGCTGACTCATGGTCCAGCAGTGATGGACAGGGACGTTACCCATCTTTCACAGCGCATTGGGTGACTCTTCTGGCAGCTGGGAAGGATGCAGGACAAGGTGCAGTAGTGTTAGGGGTTGTTCTGTCACCATGCCTCCAAAATGCTACTACTGGTTGTGACACACCTCTCTCCTCCACCGCCTCCTCTTCTTCTTCCTCCATGGCCTCTTCCTGTACTTTGTCCTCTGAACCAGCGGTGCTCCGCAGGCATTCAAGGGGCTACGCAAGTACGCCGGCAAAAATATGGCATGCAGTGCTTGCGCTGGTGTGCTTGGGTGACAGGAGCCACACTGGGGCAGAGATTCTGTCAGCTATGCAGGGGCAGGCTCAGGGGTGGTTGACGCCACGCCAGCTTAAGCCAGGAATGGTGGTTTGCGACAATGGCACCAACATCCTCTCCGTCCTCCGACTTCACCCATGTTCCATGTTTGACTTGCGTCCTTTACTTGGTGCTGCAGTGGTTCTTGGGCAGGTACCCGGGCTTACAGGATGTCCTGAGGCAGGCCAGGAAAGTCTGTGTGCATTTCTGCCGGTCATATAATGCCAATGCTTGGCTGGCTGACCTCCAAAAGGAATTTAACCTGCCCAAGAACCGCTTAATCTGTGACATGCCCACCAGGTGGAAATCAATGTCGGCCATGCTGCAGCAGCTGCACACACAGCAGAGGGCCATCAATGAGTACCTGTGCAACTATGGCACCAGGACAGGGTCAGGGGAGCTTGTTTTTTTTCCCCACGCCAGTGGGCTATGATCAGGCATGCATGCACTGTCCTGTCACCATTTGAAGAGGCCACGAGGATGGTGAGCAGTGACAGTGCATGTATCAGTTACACTCTCCCTCTTGTCCATCTGTTGGAGCACATGCTGGGTGGAATAATGGACAGGACACTTGAGGCAGAACAGAGGGAGGAAGAGGAGGACTTCCTTACCTCTTAAAGCCCCCTTTATCCAGACAGTGTTCCTGCTGGCCCACCGATCACACAGGAAAAGGACGAGGAGGAGGAGGACTGTGTCAGCATAGAGGTGGAGCCTAGCACTCAGCATCAGTCTTCAAGGGATCATTTACAGTCCCAAGAAACCCATGGACTTGTACGTGGCTGGGAGGAGGTGGCTGCGGATCATGTCATCCTTAGTGACCCAGAGGACTCCAGACTGAATGCCTCAGCAAACCTACGCTGCATGGCCTCCCTGATCCTGCAAAGCCTGCAGAAGGATCCTTGTATTCTTGGTATCAAGGAGAGGGCTGGCAAACTTCCTTGATCCACGTTACAAGGGTAAGGTTGCGGACCTTCGCAGAGGGAGCAGAGGATGAACCATCTTCGGGGGGCCTTGCAGAAAGGTTTGTGCAACGTGTTTCTAGAGCCTGGAAGGTTACAAATTCCTGGTCCCCCTGGACAACGTGTTGCTGAGGCTTTGGTCAGTCACAGAAGGAGCGGTGGAGAAGGTGGCCTTTCCCAACGAAAATCCTCTGGGTTACTGGGTCTTGAGTATGGATTACTGGCCAGAGCTTGCACAGTATGCAATTGAGCTACTGGCTTGTCCTGCATCCAGCGTTCTTTTGGAAACGCACATTCAGTGCTGCTGGAGGCTTTGTAACCAATCACATGGTGTGCCTGTCCACCGAATCGGTCGATCGGCTGACCTTCATAAAAATGAATCAGTCTTGGATCATCAGGTACCAAGCACCTGATGCTGATGTAACCAAATCCTTTTTTTTTTTTTTTATGTGGGATCCCTTCAAGACTGCCTATGCTGATGCTGAGTGACTAGCCTGTTATGGTGAGTGACTATCCTCTTCCTCCTCAATTTTCATGCTGATAGCTTGTAAGAAATTTTTTTTTTCTGGACACCACCACCAGTGGCTAAGGCCCAATTTTTCTGCCCCTGTTTAACAGGGGCGTGTAATTACAATTTTTGATGCAATACTTTGCAGCAGGGCTCATTCCTGTGCTCCAACTAGAGTATCTTTGAGGGGTTGCAGTGTTGTGGCACCAGTGCCTAAGGCCCAATTTTTCTGCCCCTTCAACAGGGGCATGTAATTACAATTCTTGATCTAATATTTCACAGCAGGGCCCGTTTCTGCGCCCACCAAGAGTAACTGTGAGGGCTTACATTGTTGTGGCAACACCTAAGGCCCAAATTTCAGCAGCGTATATATGGCAGGCCCCTACTTTCAAACATCCAACTTACAAACGACTTTTAAACAGAAGGAGACAGCAGGAAGTGAGAAGAAATCTACCCTTAGGAAGGGAAATTCTCTCCCGTAAGTGCTCCTTGTATCACTAAAAAGCCCAAATTTTCAAAATCCAATTGTCATAGGGACAGAAAGTGAGGTAAAATCTTCTGAACGGGTGCACAGACAGCAAAACAAAGGTTACAGCTGTGATAACCCTTCCCTGTGTTTTCCAAAAAGCTTAAAAATAGATTTTTTGGCTGTAGCTACTCTTTAAAAATGTACCAGTTAAAAATTACAAACAGATTCTACTTAAGAACAAACATACAGTCCCTGTCTTGTTTGGACCACCTGTATACTGCTGTTAAGCTTATATAGGGCCTGGGGGCTCCACACCTTTTGTTTTTTTAATTTGGGTGCAGGGTTCCCCTTAATATCCATACAAGACCCAAATAGGTTGATAATGGGCGCGGGCGCGGGGGGGGGGGGGGGGGGTACCCATGCCCTTTTTTCTCAAAGATTTTCATCCATATTGCTGGGACCAGACATTACATTAAAGCCGCAAGCAGTTTTAAATGACTTTTATTCCTTTAGAAATGTAATTTTGTGTAGGGACAGTTCTAAACATGGGAAACACGCGCCACTTTACAGGCATACTATAGACCCCCCAGGCACAATATTTAAATATTACACTTTTATTTTTATTTTTCACTTTAAGCATCATTAAAATCACTGCTCCTGAAAAAACACCAGTTTTTCAAACTTTTCTTTTGTATTAATACATGTACCCTGGGGCATGACCCAGGTCTTCCAACCCTTTTTAGGACAATAACTTGCATATTAGCGTTTAAAATTCACACTTTTGATTTCTCAAGTTCGAGTCCCATAGACTTTAATGGGGATCGAAAGTTTGCGCGAACTATCAGTCCGTTCGCAAGTTCTGGTGCGAACCAAACCGGGGGTGTTTGGCTCATCCCTAATACCAGCTTATCCCAATAAGAACAGAGAAAACTGCCAAAGGTATGTGGACTTCATTACAAAAACTGCATGAGCATTCAAGCTTCAACAGCAACCTATTTTTACTAAGAAAGTTGTACAAGATGAGACTAGAAATTACATATTCATAGACCATGGGTTGCTGGATTATGTAATAGAAGCCGCCATAGAAGTGATCACCCTCTTGGACCATGCCCCAGTAAAAATAAGAATGAATATTTTAAGGTGCGGGAGATGCTCCTCGCCGTGACGGATTAATGAAGATCTGCTACGGGATGAGGAGGATAAGGCCAGAATTGGCAGTGAAATTGAACAATACTTCGCATCAAATGAAACAACGGAAATCGCAGGTCACATATTATGGGATGCACATAAAGCCTATATTAGGGTAATATTGATATCACTAGGGTCAAAAAGAAAAAAAATGAGAGCCGAAAAGATTAAAGTATTAATGAAAGAGATATATATCTTGGAACAAGAGCATAAAAAAGGACAGAATCAAAAGGAAATAGTGTATAAAAAATTAATAAACACAAGGGACGAACTGAAGGGTCTGTTGGAACAGGAAACTAAGAGGGTGTTTAATGGTCTGGCCCGTGAACGGTACATATGGTGAGATAAGCCGAGTAAGTATTTAGCTAGAATGCTACAAAAAAACAAAAAAACTAAATAAAAACGGTAGCATGGTATTTACAACCAAAGAAATTGCGGAAACCTTCAGGAAATATTATGAGGGGATATACTCAGATAGATACCAGGGACTACAGGACAAGGCCAAAGATAAGAGGATCGGGGCTTTTTTAAACAAAGTTAGATTACCCAAAATAAGCTCTATTGATAGGGAGATGCTTGAGAGGCCAATATCAGAAGAGGAATTAGATAGGTCACTGTTAAAATCAGCCCCGGGAAAATCCACTGGAACAGACGGGTTCACAACACTGTATTACAAAACATTTAGAGAATCCCTTATCCCTAAAATGTGTAGGTACATGAATGGACTGGGAGAGGAATACAAAATGAGTAATGAAGGCCTAATGGCTACAATTAAATTAATTCAGAAGGAGGGGAAAGATCCAACACAATGTACTAGTTATAGGTCAATTTCGTTGTTAGGCAGAGCGGATGAGGGAATTAATGACGACCTTAGTCCATCCAGACCAGGTGGGGTTCGTACCGGGGCGGGAAGGAAGAGATAATGGGATAAAAACACTTCTCTTACTCCAACAGATGCGACGGGGAGGGACCCCCAGTCTGCTCTTGTCGACGGATGTGCAGAAGGCCTTTGACAGGGTGGTCTGGGGATTCATGTTCCAGACAATAGAAAGGATGGGGATAGGTCCGAAAATGCTACAGAAGGTGAGAGTGTTATACAATCAACCAAAGGCACGTATAAAAGTTAATGGACAGGAGTCAGCGTATTTTGTAATGGAGAGGGGTGCCCGTTGGCACCCCTGCTGTTCGTGCTGTCGCTGGAACCTATCCTCGTGGCAATTCGGGAAAACCCAGAAATAGCAGGTGTAAAAGTCGAGAAAGAAGAACACAAACTTTCCGCATTTGCAGATGATATACTATTTTATATAAATAACCCTAAGATGTCTATGCCAAATTTAATAAGGATGTTGGAACAGTTTCGGGATGTATCCAACTTTAAAACAAACCGGCTTAAATGTGAGATATTGAACATTAATATTAATAGAAATGAGGCGCAAATACTGCAGCGGGAATGGAGTTTCCCGTGGCGGAATGAACTTAAATATCTGGGAATAAAGCTGGCGAAAACCGAGAAGAAACTGTACCGGATTAATTACATTCCATTACTAGACGAGATCCAGGCGGAATGCAAAAGATGCAGCAATAGACCATTATCGTGGTTAGGGCGTATAAACACAGTAAAGATGACAATATTCCCAAAAATGTTGTACAGGTTTCAGATGCTACCGATACCACTCCCCAATGCTTATTTGTTGAAATTAAAATAGGTACTAATGAAATTTGTATGGAAGAATAAAAAAGCAAGAGTAGCCTTCGCCAGTTTACGACAAACAAAAAATAGGGGCGGGTTAGCGATTCCAGACGTACAGACTTACTACAATGCGGTTGTTTTGTCTAGGGTGAGTGAATGGACCAAGAGGGATAACACAGAAAAAAGGTGGGTAAATCTTGAGCACTGTATTTGTAGAGCACGATTAGGAAAGCAAATATGGAATCCCCCACACATGAGGAGACTGTTCCTAGCAGGGAATAATATTACACAAAACACTTTTCGAATTTGGGATAAGGTATATAGGCAAGTCAATGGGAAATATAATTCACCTCTTATAGCACTAAAAGAAAATGAGTATTTTTTACCAGGTTGTCAAGAGATAGGAGGTAACTGGGCGAAGGAGGATGTACAGTTAAAAGATGTAATTAGTACGGGAGTTATTGCACCTTTTCACGAGTTGGTACAAAAAAAAGATGATGATGTCGATTGATGGATGGAGATACTCGCAGCTCTCCCTCTTCATAAAAAAATTGCCGCCGCCGATCCGAACGGCTGAAGAGCTGACCCCCCTGGAACAGTTATGTACATCAAAGATCTCAAAGATGATTGTCTCGAGATGGTATAGGTTGTTGTTGGCGGGGGGGGAGCTGGGAGTTCCTCCGTTCATCAAAAAATGTGAAAGGGAATTAGGGACACAAAAAGACAACGTAACGCTAGGTAAAAAATTTTAATTAGTTCATAGCTCTGCCGTAGATTCTAAAACAGCAGAGATGAGCTATAAATGTCTGACGAGATGGTACTATACCCCAGAAAGAACAGTAAATTTCAGCCTGATGGCTCTATCGAATGCTGGCGTGGGTGTAAGGAGATGGGTACGATGGCACATCTGTGGTGGGGTTGCCCGAAGATAATGTATTGGAACCAAATTCTACTTTATATTAAAGAGATCACTAATACTGCGGTGATTGCTGACCCCTGGGTAGTGTTATTTCATGGGATAAAAGGTGGGGTTAAACAGTACAAAGAGTCTCTGATCCCACATTTAGTACTGTAAATGCGGGGAAAAAATGAATCCCAAAAAAATGGAGTTGGTGGCGCCTTCAATGTGGGAATGGGTCGATATGGTAGAAGAGATCTACAAGATGGAATGTCTAAGTGATAGTCTGGAAGAGAGGAGCAATAAACATACTGCTGAGAAATGGAAGCGTTGGCAAGAATTTAAGATGAAATGGTATATTACAGAAGGATTAAGGGCATAAACCTCACATGGGTACAAACAAGGCAGACCGACAGCTCGAGGGTGGTGGTCCACAGAGTTGGTGGAGGGGGGAGGTTGGGGGAGGGGTGAAGATACAGCGTTAGGGCATCTAGGGAGAGGAGGGATTAGGTTTTTGTCCTAGTTTATATAGAGGCGGTAAGCATATGAAATTTTGAATGGAAAATAACCCAAAACAATATCTTCAGAAAAAAAAAAAGGGAAGGTAACTTGCCACAATGATGTGAAGTTATGAGAAGGGATTCTGAGCGTTAAGCTGATTTGGGTCCTATGGCTATTATTGGTTTCACTGAGTCGGCAAAGAAAAAAAAAAAGATGAGACTAGAAGACCAGCAAAGCTATGCTAGAGATTAGGGATGACCCGAACACCCCCAGGTTCGGTTTGCACCAGAACCTGTGACCGGACCGAAAATTTGTGCGAACTTTAGAACCCCATTAAAGTCTATGGGACTCGAACGTTCGAAATCAAAAGTGCTAATTTTAAAGGCTAATATGCAAGTTATTGTCCTAAAAAGGGTTTGGGGACCCGGGTCCTGCCCCAAGGGACATGTATCAATGCAAAAAAAGTTTTAAAAACGGCCGTTTTTTTTGGGAGCACCGATTTTAATGAGGCTTAAAGTGAAAAAGTGAAATATTCCTTTAAATATCGTGTCTATAGTATGCCTGTGAAGTGGCACGTGTTTAGACCAGTCCCTGCACAAAATTACATTTCTAATGGAAAAAAAGTAATTTAAAACTGCTTGCGGTTTTAATGTAATGTCTGGTTCCGGCAATATGGATGAAAATCATTGAGAAAAATGGCACGGGTAGCCCCCCCTGCCCATTACCAGCCCCTTTGGGTCTTGTACAGATATTAAGGGGAACCCCATACCCAAATTAAAAAAAGGAAAGGCGTGGGGCCCCCAGGCCCTATATACTCAGAACAGCAGTATACAGTCGGTGCAAACAAGACAGGGACTGCGTAGGTTTGTTGTGTTAAGTAGAATCTGTTTGTAATTTTGAACTGGTACATTTTTAAAGTGTAGCTCCAGTCAAAAAATCTATTTTTACTTTTTGGAATAAAAGGGTTATCACCCCTGTATCATTTTTTTTGCTGTCCATCTTTTTTATCTCACGTCCTGTTGTCTCCTTCTCTTTGCAAGTAGGAGACATTTGTAAAGTTGGATGTTTGAAAGTAGGGGCCTGCCATATATGCTCTGCAGAAATTTGGGCCTAAGGTGTTGGTGTTGCCACAACACTGTAAGCCCTCAAAGTAACTCTTGGTGGGTGCTGGAACACCCTGCTGTGAACTATTATATAAAGAATTGTAATTACATGCACCTGTTAAACAGGGGCTGAAAAATTGGGCCTTAGGCACTGGTGCCACAACACTGCAACAACTCACAGAAACTGTAGTTGGAGAGCAGGAATGAGCATTGTTGCAAAGTATTGCATCAAAAATTGTAATTACATGCCCCTGTTAAACAGGGGCTTAAAAATGGGGCCTTAGGCACTGGTGCTGGTGCCACAACACTGCAACCACTCACAAATATTGTAGTTTAGCACAGCAATGAACCCTCCTGCAAAATATTGCATCTAAAGTTGTAATTACACACCCCTGTTAAACAGGGGCTGAAAAACTGGGACTTAGGCACTGGTGCTGGTACCACGACACTGCAACCCCTCACAGATACAGTAGTTGGAGTGCAGGAATGAGCCCTGCTGCAATATATTGCATCAAAAATTGTAATTACATGCCCCTTTTAAACAGGGGCTTAAAAATTGGGCCTTAGCCACTGGTGGCGGCGCCCAGAACCAAATATATTCGTCCACGCTATCAGCAGGATCATTCAGGAGGAAGAGGATAGTCAGCATACCAGGATAGTCACTCAGCATCAGCATAGGCAGTCTTGAAGGGATGTGGCATGTCAAAAAAATTATTTGTTACATCAGCGTCAGATGCTTGGTAGCTGGTGGTGATCCATTCATCTTTATGAAGGTCAGTCGATCAACCGAGTCGGTGGACAGGCGCACCCTGTGATCAGTTACAAAGCATCCAGCAGCATTGAATGTGCATTCCGAAAGAACGCTGGATGCAGGACAGGCCAGTAGCTCAATTGCATACTGTGCAAGCTCTGGCCAGTGATCCATCCTCAAGACCCAGTAACCCAGAGGATTTTCGGTGGGAAAGGTGTCCAAGTCTGACCTTGCCCCTAGGTATTCCTGCAATGGTTGCTGGAAGCGATCAAACCTTGGGGCTGCGGACTAAAAAAATTATCTGAACGCATCGGTCAGAAGGCCACCTTCTTCACCGCTCTTTCTGTTGCGGTCCGAAGCCTCAGCAATACGTCCAGGACCAGGAATTTGTAACCTCCCAGTCTCTGGGAACGGGTTGCACAGACCTTTCTGCAAGGCCTCCCGGAGATGTCTCATACGAGGATCCTTCCGCAGGCTTTGCAGGATCAGGGAGGCCATGCAGCGTAGGTTAGCTAAGGCATTCAGTCCAGAGTCCTCTGGGTCACTAAGGATATGATCTGCAGCCACCTCCTCCCAGCCACGTACAAGTCCAAGGGTTTTTTGGGACTGTAAATCATCCCTAAAAGACTGCTGCTGATGCTGAGTGCCAGGCTCCACTTCCATGCTGACACAATCATCCTCCTCTTCCTGTGTGATTGGCAGGACAGCAGAAACACTGTCTGGATAAAGGGGGCCTTGAGAGGCAAGGAAGTCCTCCTCTTCCTGCCCCTGTTCTGCCTCACATGCCCTGTCCATTATTCCAGAGGAGAGAGGTGTGTCACAACCAGTAGTAGCATTTTGGAGGCATGGTAGCAGAACAACCCCTAACACTACTGCACCTTGTCCTGCATCCTTCCCAGCTGCCAGAAGAGTCACCCAATGCGCTGTGAAAGATGGGTAACGTCCCTGTCCATGACTGCTGCACCTTACCGCTGACCACCCTGTCCAGCGAGGCCAAGACATTGTCTTCCACTTGGCATTAGAGAGCCGGAATTGCCTTCCGTGAGAAAAAGTGGCGTTTGGGAACCTGCCACTGAGGATCCGCACACTGCACAAACTCACGGAAGAGGGCCAAGTCTACTAACTGAAAAGGCAGCCAGAAGTTGAAGTACTAGCAATTTAGCCAAGCTAGCATTCAACCGCTTGGCATGTGGATGGCTGGGAGTGAACTTCTTTTGACGGTCCAGCAGCTGGGGCAGGGAAATTTTGCCTGGTACAATAGGATGTCGGTGTACTGCTAGCAGAGTTGCCCCCAAGTACTTGGCTGTGACACACCTAATTCTACACCTCTCAGTGCAGGTTTCAGAGAGGACTGAAGGTATAGTGGGGTTGGAGATCCCAGCTGATGAGGAGCAAGGAGAGGTCCGCTTTGTTCTTTGGTGTGGGTCTTTAAGGTACGCTTGCCAATGAACTGCATGGCAGGTCAACATATGTCTGGTCAAGCATGTGGTGCCCAAGCGACTGATGTTTTGGCCACGCGAGATACGCTTGAGACATATGTAGCAAATAGCAGTGTTGCGATCTGATGCATGTGTCTCAAAAAAGGCCCACACCAAAGAACTTTTGGAATAACGTGCAGAGGCAGTGCCCTGCACAGGCGGAGCTCTGTGGTATGATTCAGTCATTGTGCTGACCTTAACCTGGCCCCTGGAGGGCACCCTGCCTCATTGGAGATGTGCCTCCTCTTCCTCTCCCCTCTCTCTGGGTTCACGCTACTGCCTTCCTCTAGCTGTGTATCATCATCAGAGCCTTCAAAATGCTGGGCATCCTCCTGGAGCATGTACCCAACACTGTGCTCAAACAGTTCGGGGTGGGTCTAGGGAAGGAGTGTCTGATGCCATTGAGACGAGGGAAGAGGCCCCGTTGGCAACTGCTTTGCCAGCTCCCGGAGCCTGGGTAAGAGGATGAGGAGGATGAGGAGGGCTTGGTCATCCACTCTACCATGTCTTCGCCATGTTCCGGCTCAACATGTCCAGCTGCCGAAAATAAGGACAATCATGTCCCATGGCCACGTGCCGATGACGATGCACCGCGTCCACGACCAGCACTGTTGCCCTCTTTTATTGACTTGTGACTGTCTGCCTCTCCTTGTTGGCCTTCCAGACATACTAATGACCTGCAGGGAGTTAACACCAGCAACTGGATTAGCTTTAGGTGCACACTGAGCAGATGACTCAGTACACCGTCTGTAATTACTGCAGCTGCCTGCCTGTGATATAGGACTAGAACACGAGCAATTGGGGTAACTTCAGGTGTACACTGTGCAGGTGGCACAATACACTGACTGTAACTGCTGCAGCTGCCTCTGGTATAGGACCAGAACAACACCAGCAATTGGGGTAGCTTCAGGTGCACACTGTGCAGGTGACATAATATACTGAATGTAACTGCTGCAGCTGCCTCTGGTATAGGACCAGAACACCAGCAATTGGGGTAGCTTCAGGTGTACACTGTGCAGGGGGCACAATACACTGACTGTAATTGCACTAGGTTCAAAAGAAATGAAGAAACTGTCTCTGCCTATCTGTCTCTAGGCGGCCTTATATAGTGTGGGGCGTGTACTAAACCCCCTGAGCCATAATTGCCCACAGGCATCCTGCCTGTGGCCAGTTATGGCTCTCCTCGCTGCCGGCGCTGTGATTGGCCAAGCATGTGGGTCATAGTGCATGCTTGGCCAATCATCAGCCACCAATGTACTGTGATACTGCAGTGCATTGTGGGCCATGAGCGCCACTCGAATATATGGGGAAAACGGCCCATAAAGTTCTGGTTTCCCCGAAATGGTCGAACACCCAGCTCATCCCTACTAGAGATCATAGAGCAGCTACATGCTATCAGAGAGGACATCAAAGATAACCATATAGTTGCCCTGCTCATCTGCAGCGTTCCAGAGACATATGCTGCTCTTATTAATGCTTTAGAAACTAGACCTGAGAAGGGACTGACACTACAATTTAATTGATGAATTTGACAGAAGGAAAGAAAAACACGCACCATTTGTGACAAAGCGCTTAAGATGTACAAAGAAATATAGCACCACAAAGAAAGCAGAGCCTGTTTTTGCTGTAAAAGGACTGGTCACTTTAAAAACAACTGTTCTATCTCGAAAGCCGAGCAGCAAAAGCTAGCGCTAGCCACAAAGGACAGAGTCAAAGCAGCCACACCAAGGAGCAGCACCTTTTAAAGTGACAGAGTGGCAAACCACGTGGCTGGTGCAAGGACTCAGGTGCGACGAGCCACAGGACTAGTGACGAGACCTTCTTCACGAACATTGATTACAGTGCAGAAGACAAAGTTTTCCTAGGAAATGGGAAAATCATTACTTCTGAAGGTAGAGCCCAGTGCTTCCTGAACTGCATTACATCTGTAGCAAGGTATTTTACCTCTTTTGGTCTGACATCCTTCAATATGTGGTGGGTTGTGAGGCATAGCGGGTGCAAAGATGGTGAAAGTCATTGGGCGTCAGACAGTTTGTGGATGTAAAAGAGGTTTTATTTCTTTCGGCGGTCCTTATTATATATTTTTGGGGGAAAGAGGGTTATGGTCAGGACACCTGTAGATAGGAGGACAACCGTACAGGGAAAGGCCCCAGCAAGAAGTCACATCTGCACTTGCAGGAATGTGGTATCCTATGGTAAGTCTTTTAACAGTTCCTAACTCAAACTTAACAGTTTTTTCATCTCCACTACAACTGCTCCTTGTAATTCTTCAATACTGAGCTCTTAGTCCCAGCTCTTTCACTGTAGCACTTAGTATCTTCCTCAAGCGTCACCCCCACTTGACTGCTGGGTCCCTGGCTTGGCGCTCACAGATGCTCCTCAAGCTTCACCCTTGCTGACCCGCTGGGTCCCTGGCTTGGCACTCCACAAGTGTCACCTCTACTGTTCCGCTGGGTCCCTGACTTGTTACTTGCTGATGGTTTCCCACTTCACTGTTCCTGGCTGGCGAGAAGTATGCTCAGCTCACTGTGACCTCCAGTAGCAAGGTGGATGGTCCCTTTGTGGTGACAGCTTCCCCCTCTACCTCTGACCATGACTGGTTCCCCAGCCAGGAGAACCATTACTTCTGCTTGGACTACAAGCCTGCAGTCCCAACCCTGCTTTCCCACTTCTTCACCATCCCCGGCTGGCGAGAAGCCCACTCGGGTACTGGCCTCAGCTCACTCACTGTGGTCTCCAGTAGCAAGGTGGATGGTCCCTTTTTGTGGTAACAGCTTCTACCTCCTACCACGACTGGTTCCCCCGGCCAGGAGAACCAGTACTTTTGGTTGGACTGCATGCTAATCAATTTGCCTCACTATTCTGGAATAAATATGCAGATTAATAACTCACAACCATAGTTTAACCATACAATGCTAATATAGATCAGTGCTTTCTCAGCATGCATATACTGAACAGTGGCAGACAATCTTCAAAGACACAATCCCCAGGAGAATCTGCGCAAAACACATAGTAGGAATTATAAATGTGAAGTAATGTGGCCAGGAGAGAAAGAAGGAAATGGGTTCCACTTTGATCAGTTTTAACCCTAAGATATGAAATGAAAAAGGATATGAAATGAAAATGAGTTTGGAGCACAAACTCACCTACCGGGACCACCCCTCTACACCTAAACACAGACATCGAAGGCTAGCCATATCCATCTCCAGGTGGTGTAACTGTATGCAGGGTTTCCAGATACATAAACATTTCTTATACAGTACTTTTCTTCTAGAAGACCAGACAGATACTATTAACTATTATATTATCTACCCACCAGGTATATTTTGTTTGTTTCGTAAGTCTCCCGCATCCATCCCCCACCTCCCTGGTCAGTTGATTGGTCCATGCACTTACCCCATCTAGGCCGCGGGCTTCCTCCGGGCAGCAAGCCTCTGCGTCTCCTTCCTCGGCTTCATGGCAGCGCAGCTTCCCCTGTGTCTCCTCCATCCTCAACAGCCAATAAGATCACTTCTCCTCTTGGCCAAGAGAGAAAAAAGGTGACAGGGAGGGATCTCCAGCACACAGACTGTGATTGACAGCCTCAACTCTGTTCCTGTGTGCTGTTTGAAGCAGGGGTATCCCTTCCCTCCATTCTGCTCTCAGAGCTTTCCTCACTGAGCTCTGGAGTGTGTAATTTAATCCCCTTTTTTCTGACCGTACAAATTAGCTTTATAGATTCTGCACTTTGAATGGATACAGACTGCAGATAAACAGGTACAACTTATGTAGGACGATTTGTTTCATCTCTGTGTATCAACCACTTTAACCACTTACTGACAAGCCCCCGCACAGTTGTACTGTGGCAGAATGGCACAGCTGGGTGAACCGACATTATGTTACGTTGGTTCGCCCTGTGGCCCGGCGGCATGCTCGCCGTGTGCCCCTGAAGCCAATGCGAGTGCCCGGTGGTCAAAATCCCTGCCGGGCTCCCGCGATCGCTGCTGACACATGGAGAACCAGGATCTGTGTGTGCAAACAGTTTCCGGTTCTCTGAGGGGAGAAGGGACAGATCGTCTGTTCATACAGAGTATGAACAGCGATCTGCCATCTCCCCTTACACAGTCCACTCCCCCCTTCAGTTAGAACACACACTAGGGAACACAACCCCTTGATCGCCCCCTAGTGGTAACCCCTTCCCTGCCAGTGACATTTTTACAATAATCAATGCATTTTTATAGCACTGGTTGCTCTATAAATGCCAATGGTTCCAAAAATGTGTCAAAATTGTCCGATGTGTCCGCCATAATGTCGCAGTACCGATAAAAATTGCAGATCGCTGCCATTACTAGTAAAAAAAAAAAATGTATAACAAAAAAAAATAAAACTATCCTCTACTTTGTAAATGCTATAACTTTTGCGCAAATCAATCAATATACGCTTTTTGCAATTTTTTTTTACCAAAAATATGTAGAAGAATACATATCAGCCTACACTTTTTTTTATATATTTTTGGGGGATATTTATTATAGCAAAAAGTTAAAAATATTGCGTTTTTTTTTTCTAAATTGTCACTCTTTTTTTGTTTCTAGAGCAAAAAATAAAAACTGCAGAGGTGATCAAATACTACCAAAAGAAAGCTCTATTTGTGGGAAAAAAAGGATGTCAATTTTATTTGGGTGCAATCTCGCACAACACGCAATTGTCAGTTAAAGCGACGTAGTGTCGAATCGCAAAAAGTGCTCTGGTCAGGAAGGGGGTAAAGTCTTCCAGGGCTGAAGCATTTAAGTGATGCCAGAAACTCAAGAAGTCATGCTTAGTAGACATGTGCACACTGAAATATTTTGTTTTGGAATTTCATCCGAAAAATTAATTGATTTAGTTACTCCCACAATTTGTTTTTATTTATTTCGTTTTTCGTTAAAAAATGCATTCGTCCGAAAATCCAAATGAATCAAGGTCAAATATGTCATTGAAGGTTTATGGTGTCTGTCAAATGTTCAAAGAAGATGCGATGGAGCAGCTAAACTGTACGACGCCGTATAGTTTAGCTGCTCCATTGAATCTTCTTAGAACTTTCGATAGACACCATAAGCCAAAGATTAGACTTTTGAATGTTTTTCGCTGCTTTGTCGAATCTTTGTCGTTCATGTTGAATGTATATAGTTCAAACAGAAAATGGACTGGTGATAGTGATCACTGACCAGACGGGTAACACGATAGGGTATTGTTCTGCCCTCACAATGTGTTCAAAGTACAAGGCTTGGCAGACAGCTAACAGCTTCCCTATAAAGACTGAGGAGGAAGGAGGAAGGGCTAATAGTTGTAATCTACTGAGAATAAAATACTGATAATGCGTTTTTTTTTTAAACTGCAAAACAAAAATTATAAAAATATGCATTAGCATTTAACATTACATCACAAATGCAAATAATAACAGGCATGCTACAATGCTGTTAAGGCATGAGCTAGCAAAAATGTGGCCTAGCGGAGTGAACTTCCTGGCAGAAATATCCCACCAAACATATAAAATGTAGTTGCATTAGTAGAACAATTACTAACCAATTGAAAACTAATGACTGCTTACTTACAGACTTATGCTTCCAAAGCTAGTATTAAGAAATAGTGGAGGTCTTTAGCATGCTTCCTTCACTGTAGAAAGATTATCTAATATGACTGCTGAGCAGGAAGTGGGCGTAATATACTACAGTTCCTGTTAGTAATGGATGCCATTTTAAAGCAACAGTACGATCAGTAAGTATATACCTTATAGTCAGAACACTCCCCACCTGGCATAATGAACATTATACCACTGTTTACTTTTTAAGAAATAAAACAACTTCAGAGATGGGTCTAAAGTACACCTTACGGGTGCCCTGTCTTATGACTTTAACTTTGACCTTTCTAACTGTAGCAGCCATAACCCTTTTTAGGGCGGCCTTAACTTATTGGGCTTACCGGTTACCTCCGCTTGGCTTGTTCTTCCACGTCTAGGGGTTCCCAGGGTTGATACCCAACAACTTGGATGCTGACACCAATAAAGTCCTTTTGAAAGGTTTTGTTTTGCAGGGGTAACATCCAACAACACAGTCTCATATAGGAACAGAGGGCAAGGGTGAAGAACTCTGGCACCTTGAACTGTAGACATAACAAAGTCTCTATTACCACCCAGAGAGTAGCCACTCGCAGCTGGGCACATCAAGGCTGAACAGATCTCTGGCCAGAGATCATGGCAGTCAGCACATTGATTTAGAACTTGTAAAATCTCTGACCTTGAACAAGTTGTAAAGTAAACAGGAACCTTTTTCCTCAGTACCTGGAACATTCTCTGTCTCCTTGATAGTATTGGAAAAAGCGTGGATTTGTCAATGTCCTTCCCAACTCAGTAACCAGGGACTTCTCAAGATGCCACTTGTCAGCCCTCCTCCGAAGAGTACTCCCCCCGGTCACTTTCATGAGCTGTGGTGCCCCTCCAAGCCGAGAGCACACCTGGACACTTTAAATCCTCCCTCAGTTACTGTGCCTCGAACCAGCCGGTTCTGAGACTCAGGAACAGATGGATCCCTACCCTAGACCAAGCGGGTCTATTGGGGGTAACCAACAGAAACATGTTGTGGGATGTTGAACAACCCGTGACCGGTACCCCTCACAGGGCTACCCCGGTCCAGGAAACAAGAACAGACCGCTCGGGCCTCACGAACTCCTACTGAACACATGATTTCAACATCTTAAGTACCCTTCCCCAGACTCCTCAGCGGGGCCCGGCACACCCACTGATTGGTTCCGAGGAAGCTAATACCCAAAACGTCCAACCAGGCCTGGTTCTGGCCTGTCATGTGCACCTCACCATACACATGACCAAGCAGAATTCTAAGCCCTTGTACACACAGTCGGATATTCCGACGGAAAATGTCCGATCGGACCGTGTTGTCGGATAATCCGACAGTGTGTGGGCTCCATCGGACTGTTTCCGTCAGAATAGCCGAGGGACAAAGTTTGAGAGCTTGGCTATAAAATTTTCCGACAACATGATCTGATGTGGGTCAGTTCTGATCGTGTGTAGCCTAGTCCGACGGACAAGGTGCCACGCATGCTCAGAATAAATTCTGACACGGAAGCACTCGGTCAGGTAAAGCTAACGTAATCGATATAGCACATTCGTCACGCTGCAATATTAAAAATTCTTTAATGCAACATATTCTCTTTTTCTTTACAATGCTACAAGAATGAAGTTGTTTTGCTGCTCATATTCACACACACACTTCTCCCAAACTTATTTCTTTATTCTTTTTCCTCATTTCATGAATACAATATTTTAATTCGTCAGATCTCCCCAATCCTTTTTTTTTTTTTGGTTTTAAATTTGGTGGTTGTTTTTTTTAATCAAGATCTCCTTTTTTGACAGTTTGCTTATCTTCGCAATTTTTTTGGTGTCTTTTGTGTGTCAACTTACCACAACACCATTATTATCTTTTTATTTTATTGTTTTCTTTTTTTAATCTAGAGGAGGTTGTTTGGTGTTGGTGCCCCTTGTTATTAATTTGACTTTGTATTTTTTAAATGTACCTGCCTACTCACAAATTGTCCTTTTTGAAGTAAAACACACATTTAGGTGTCAAACAAATAAACAGGAAGGCAACGCTGGAGAAACTGGTCAATTTGGCGAAGCCTTTTGCCCCCAGTGCAGACATGAAATAATTTGAAAATGCAAAATTGGTGGCCTGAGGAGTACATAACTCAGGGAGAGCAGTCTGGTCCAGAATTCCAAGATATCAGGAAGAGCAGATGCCATCTATGTCCCCAGGCTGGGGTCATACAAGAGGCTGCATCTTCTGTCAGATCAGACTGAACCCAGGCCATAACTCTCTGGTCTTAGGCACTTCCCTTCAGGCTTCCTTCCAGGCTGTGGCTCGGCTCCTGTAGTTGTGGCAGGAGGAGGAGGGCGATGGTCGACCTCCCGGCTGCCACTTGCCACAGTCTCCTCCTGGCTGAGGTCTTCCTGTGTATGAAAATGGGACATCGTTTTCGTTTTTTAGTCATCAATCACATAATTTTGTGCTCATGACTGTTGCAAATTGAATGTTAACAAATAAAACAGACTATCATTCTGAGCCCACCATTTTTTATTCTTGTCCCAATCATTTTTGGTCACTACTGTCTATTGATATGTAATCCACTTTGTTAAATCACAACTTACTGATCAATAATAACATCTAGTTAACATTAAATGTACGACAGTTATATTGTTGTGCCTAGTTTACAAAACGGGGGTATATGGTATCCTCATCCTTATACATTAACTACAGAGAAAATTTTGGGAGAAAAAAAGGAATTCATACATGGAACATCATAACCATGATTTGCCTTGAAATCACCCAGCAAAATGACGGACTGTCTTGATACCAGATTATATAAAAATACAAATGTTTATTATTAAATATAAAAAGTTTTTTAGAAAAGAAAAAAATTTATATAGACATAACATTTCAATGAGTACATAATATAGCTGTAACATAGACAAAAATGTTACGACAATATTTAGTGTCCAGTTCGGTCTTTAGTTTCTACTAGTTTCGCGACTTTTCTGTCGCTTCTTCAGGAGACCTTGTTTGTCTGAAATCAAAGTTTGTCACAGTTTACTTGACAGAAATAACATAATTCAACATATTTGATGTATTGTTACAAAAACTTTAAATGGGAAAGGGAAAAAAGGGGGGTAAAAAACGAAGTGTGCAGCTCACCACCACAAAGATATCGAATCGCAAAGCATTTGGAGTTCGGGTAGTCCCTGCCAATCAGGCTTTGACCACCCTTTAGGGCGGACACGGGAGGTTCAAAAACAGCTATAAAACGATAATCAAATATTCTTAATTGTAGGCATGTTGTGACTATTATATGCATTTAGAACATGACATTTATGTCTCAATATAGGTATAACATCCACATACCAATATAGCCAGATGCTTTTGAACGATGCAGCGTGGAAAAAAATACATCGGTTCAGCAACGCTAGGGTCCAATTGTGGATATTAACATGCCCAGCAAAGTATTGTATTGAGTCTGGTTCACAATAGGCACTGCGCCTATATCAAGTAAATTAGGAGATCCAGGTCTCTGCCCTCAGACCTCCGTGCTGTTGCTGTAAAGGAGCGCCATGATGGCGCACCTTTAACCTCCAACCCGGCGGCGTCAGAGGCCCGACGCTGCGCCGAACTATGACGTCGTGGGTCCGCCGCTCCTAATGCGCATGCGCCAGAACGTAGCGACGCGCATCAGCTTGAGTCACCGTGGGAACCCTTGGTGACTCATTGCTAGAGCGGACCTGGTGCCGCCCACAAGTGGGAGCCTTACAGGGCCGCCGGAGAGGCGCGTGCCTGGTATTAGTCAATAATATATTATCTGTTTTTGACTTAATACCCCAACTTATTTAACCATGTTTTTGTATTATTTTCTTTTAGATAAGTGCTACGTAATGGTGAGAATTACAGATTAAAAATATATGCAAAAAATGCTGCCAATTTAAACAGATTTAAAATTCTATCTTTTGTTTATTCTTTGTATCTATTGATTTTTGCATTGTTAAGCGAAGTGTGAGACACTAAAGCTATCTGATATTGATGATGGTGCACAGACTGGAGTATGGGAGGAGACTCCCAGGGGCGGGCACGCGCCTCTCCGGCGGCCCTGTAAGGCTCCCACTTGTGGGCGGCACCAGGTCCGCTCTAGCAATGAGTCACCAAGGGTTCCCACGGTGACTCAAGCTGATGCGCGTCGCTACGTTCTGG
This sequence comes from Lithobates pipiens, assembly GCF_037356315.1. NCBI lineage: Eukaryota > Metazoa > Chordata > Amphibia > Anura > Ranidae > Lithobates > Lithobates pipiens. The sequence goes on from NW_027507687.1 coordinate 171,728, forward strand.
CGCATGCGCATTAGGAGCGGCGGACCCGGCGACGTCATAGCTCGGCGCAGCGTCGGGCCTCTGGCGCCGCCGGGTTGGAGGTTAAAGGTGCGCCATCATGGCGCTCCTTTACAGCAACAGCACGGAGGTCTGAGGGCCTTTTGGCCAGACACTGTCGCCTTTACTAAGCACTCGTAAATACGAGGGATCTCGCCTATTGGTAAGTGCCCCCCTTTTTTTAAATGTCTTCTATGGTGCCCATTAATCTATCGCCACCCCTGTGGAAAATATATCTACCTGGCTTATTTATTTATATCTTCACTAGGTTCAACTCTGCACACACAGACATCTATGGTGCATTGGGCAGAGACCTGGATCTCCTAATTTACTTGATATAGGCGCAGTGCCTATTGTGAACCAGACTCAATACAATACTTTGCTGGGCATGTTAATATCCACAATTGGACCTTAGCGTTGCTGAACCGATGTATTTTTTTCCACGCTGCATCGTTCAAAAGCATCTGGCTATATTGGTATGTGGATGTTATACCTATATTGAGACATAAATGTCATGTTCTAAATGCATATAATAGTCACAACATGCCTACAATTAAGAATCTTTGATTATCGTTTTATAGCTGTTTTTGAACCTCCCGTGTCCGCCCTAAAGGGTGGTCAAAGCATGATTGGCAGGGACTACCCGAACTCCAAATGCTTTGCGATTCGATATCTTTGTGGTGGTGAGCTGCACACTTCGTTTTTTACCCCCCTTTTTTCCCTTTCCCCTTTAAAGTTTTTGTAACAATACATCAAATATGTTGAATTATGTTATTTCTGTCAAGTAAACTGTGACAAACTTTGATTTCAGACAAACAAGGTCTCCTGAAGAAGCGACAGAAAAGTCACGAAACTAGTAGAAACTAAAGACCGAACTGGACACTAAATATTGTCGTAACATTTTTGTCTATGTTACAGCTATATTATGTACTCATTGAAATTTTATGTCTATATACATTTTTTTCTTTTCTAAAAAACTTTTTATATTTAATAATAAACATTTGTATTTTTATATAATCTGGTATCAAGACAGTCCGTCATTTTGCTGGGTGATTTCAAGGCAAATCATGGTTATGATGTTCCATGTATGAATTAAATGTACGACAAGAAATATGTTCAACAATGCTATACCTGTCTCAAGCTGGGCCCCTCCACATGTTGCTGCCTGAAAGGCCCAGGTTGGACATTGGAAGCCTCAGCTGGGAGTGAAGGAAGCCTTGAAAGAAGATGGTAGAGTGGTGGCCTGGGTTCCCCCTGGTCTGCCGGAAAATGCAGCCTTTCGTAGTACACCATCCTGGGGACGTAAATGTCATCTGGATCTCCTGATCTCAAGGAATCCTGGAACTTCTTGCGCTCCCTCAGATATGTACTCCTCAGGGCACCAACTTTGGCCTTCACATAGGTCATGTCTGCCGTGGGGACCATGGTCTTTACAAAACCAAACAGTTTCTCCAGCGCTGCCTTCCTCTTTCTTAGGTCCTTATAAAAGGGGTTTTTCATCTGCCGCAGGCAGGGCAGCTCCCTGAGCAGATCAATGAATAGCCCCATAAAATGAGATTTCTTGAAGGGATTCATCTTGTCTGTAAGACACAACACAAGAGAAACCCTAATAATAATGTCAGGCTAAACTCTCCTAATCTTGTCCCAACATAGGCCTATATAGAAGCAGTATAGGCTAGTGATGTACCAAGTTAAAATTGTACCTTCGTCTGAACGATAGGCGCGTCAGCTCCTCACTCTGCTCACAGATCGTACGTATGACACGCACTTTGCGTTTTATATACAGTCGCATGCGTGAAATTCTGCCCGCCCCTGACATTCTTTCTAGACTATTCCCCGCCCTTTCTCTTTCGGCGCATTGGGGAGAGCACATGGCTGAGACACAGCAGGTGTGCACTAATAATTCCACTAACGAGAAGGAGGACAAGGAAAGCCCGGAGCCTGAAACGTCCCTATCCCAGTGGAGAAGATTTAAGGCCTCAAATAATGTCTTTTGGAGAGATGTTGGACCTACTGAAGAGGAACAACTATGATGGGAAGTATGGACCTTACCCAAACCCAAATATCAGAAAGGCCAAGATCATGACTAAAGTTGTGAAGAGTCTTCAGAAGAATTTTGGGGTACGACGATCCAAGGATCAACTGAGAAAATGCTGGTCAGACCTGAAACTGAGGGAGCACGATCAGTACAGAAGGATCAAGCAAGTTCTTCAAAAAAGTAAGTAGTTGTGTGTTCATATTATTATTATTGCTTGCATACTGCTCCATGTGCTTTGATTTAATGTTGTACCGTTTAAAATGGCCACTTTCATGTTCATGGGTTCAATCGTTCGTAATAGACATTGTTCGTTAGCCCACTCCGCAAACAATGTTTTGCCAACTTGCACTTGACTACATTTGTTCACACAACAGGTAAGTATTCCAGCTTTAGAAAGTGTCAAAAATAATGTTTTCACCTTTGAACTCTGCCAAAAAACACAATTGTACGACACTTCCAAGCAATGTTTCATATTCCTATTTCTGCCCTCTGTATGCTAAGTATTCTTTTTTTACATTCTAATAGGGGAGAGAAGACTCGGGACAACTGTGGACACCAGGGACCCCACACCTCCCAAAGAAGGGGAAATACCAAAAGCACAAGCAGGGGAGGAGGCGGAAGGAAAGATTGGCGGAATTGGCACCACAACAGGTGAATGTCGAAGACCACAGCTTCAGGTAAGCTAATCAATGTATGCCTGCATATTTATAATACATGGTGTGTTTTTTTGTTTCTTTTTAGGTGATGTGGATGTTGTGGAAGAAGAATCGAATTTTACCAGTGAAAGTGCTCAGATCCTCATTGGGGAGATAAAGGGGTGCAATCACGATTTAGAGAATATACAGAAAAACATCAATGATGTTCAACAAAAAATTAAGAACATCATTGATTGTTTTGGGGAGAGTCTGAAACACCCCAAACTAGCTAGCATTAAAAAACACTTTTATATTTTTAGAAAAGCCAAATTTGGAAGATGCACACAGTGTGTCAACATGTGCTATCTCCCATCATGGGGGATCAATGTATGTGTTTTGTGGGTGCAACCCCTTCCTTGCTACTAAAGTGGCTGAGATGAAGGGGTTGCATCCCCCAAAACACGTACATTGATACCCCATGATGGGAGATAGCACATGTTGACATTAGGCATGGGATCAGGAGAAAACTGGCCACTTTATGATTCTCAATTTGTGTGCATCTTCCAAATTTGGCTTTTCCAGGGGTGATACCCCATCCGATGAAGGCAATGTCAGCACAGTTTGTACATACTCATGTCTGATATTGACTTCACTTTTCAAAGTTGAACTTTGTAAGTTCCTATGTTCTGTATGTTATGCTTTGATACATGCCTATTTACACAAAAAACAAGAAAAATAGCCCTTTAAATGAGGTGAGAGAGGTTTAGCCAATGTCCACAACAAACACTGAAACAAAATCAATTTATTTGTTTCAAAATGTGTAACAGAGCGGCAACAACAATGATTGTGAGTTACCCGGCATAATAGCCAATGTGTACAGCACAAGTGAAAGTAAATATACAAAGATTTATTACAAATGTTATACATCCATGAGCAACAATAAAACGTAAAAGTTGCTGGGTCAGTAAATACACATACACAATAAAAAATGTACATACATGTGGACAGAAAATATGTAAACATAATGCAGACATAATTAATACCCAGCATGTACTGGCATAAAACAAGCATCAATAGAGCCCTTCTTTGTTTACACAAAAATGCCAAGTTATAAAAATGTTACCCAAAATGATGTTTTATATACACAAAATATGTTGGTTTGTTGTAAAACCCTTTTCTAAATGCACATGTGAATGTGCTTTGAGTAAAAAGTTAAATTATCAACAATGTGTGGCTTCCTTTTTCAATGTGCAAAAGCAGTATTTGTAGTAAAGTTGTTGTTTTCTGTGACAATGGGTGTTATTTACTAAAGGCAAATCCACTTTGCACTCCAAGTGCAGTTTCAGGTGTACTTTTGCAGTGCACTTGTAGTGCATAGTGGATTTGCCTTTAGTAAATAACACCCACAGTGATGTTAACATTTCCCCAATCATGCCATTTTCATGACCCCACATATTTCTTCCATGGTGCTGAAAATTAGCAATATTTTTGTCAGTAATGCACTACATACATTATCAACAAAAACAAGGTGTGTGTGTGTGTGTGTGTGTGTAGCAGACCCACAACATAATAAGATTTTCTGAAGAAGAGACTGTCACCTCATCTTGCTCTGAACTTGGGTTTGCACTGTTGTAGAAAAAGGCCCAAAGAAACAAAAAAAAAACCTAGGAGACACCTAAAACAAAGCCAAGCAGTAAATTAAAACAAACATTATTGGAGTTTCAAAGAAAATGTTATTAAAAAAAAATACCTCTCAGACATTCAATGGCCCCCCTACCCACAAAGTACTCCATGTATCAGTTTCTGATCTTGGGGGCGCTTTGGGCGGGCAAGCTAGGACAAGCAGCTTCAAGGGCTGTCAGGTTCACATTTTTCATCAAGTCTGCATCAGGGCCAACTGAGGCCACATAGTTTACGGAATGTTTTTTTCAAAAAATTGTGCAGAACGCAGCAGGCAAGCACAATATGATTTAGTTTATATTCCACCATGTGAATTGGCATCAAAAATAGGCGGAACTGGCTGGCCATTATCCTGAAAGTGTTCTACACTACTCTTCTGGCTCTGGCCAGCTGCACATTAAAGATCCTCTGATCCGGGGTGAGGGTCCTCATCGGGAAAGGCCGCATCAGGTGGTTTGCCAGAGCAAATGCCTCATCCGTGACGAAAACGGATGGGAGTCCCTCTACATTCTCCTCTGGAGGTGGCAAGCCCAGACTGCCACTCTGAAGACACCAGTAGAATTCCGTCTGCGCGAATACTCCACCAACCGACATATGGCCATTTTTACCCACGTCCACATACAGGAAGTTATATGTGGCTGACACCACCGCCAGCATCACGATACTATTATACTGTCAGGAACCATGAATCAGACTGAGACAGAAGTACAATCAAATCACACTTGTTTGTTAACAAAAATAAAAAGGTAAAAAAGAAAAAGCGTAGTTAAGCATAGCCAGAGTCCAGTAGCCAGATCGGGTAGTCAGCCAGTCCAAAGTTCATTAACCAGATCGGGTAATCAGCCAAGCCTGAAGTCAGGGATCCAAGGAAAGCAACTGCAAGCAGGAAAAGAAGCCAGGAGGGATGTCAGCAGGCCAGTCTTGAAACAAAGAGCAGGAGATGGTTCCTTGTGATGTGAATAACGTGAAGGCAATTTAGAAATGAGCTGGAAGGCTTTAAATAATCAGGTCAGAAGAGCATCATCGGGAACAGCTGGTAACTGTGGAAAAAGAAGAGAGCTGGCAATTAGCCGACAGCTGAGCGGCCAGCCCAGAGGAGGAAGAGCTAAGCCAGCCCTGACATATACCCCTTGTAATTATAATAGTAGGACCCCGAGTTGGGGTGGGATGATGCAGACGTGTTTCCCATCAATTGCACCTCCACAATTGGGAAAGTCCCAATGGCTGGCAAAGTGGGAGGCCACAGTCTGCCTTTCCTGTGGCGTTGAAGGAAACTGTGGAGTCAAACAAGAAAAAAAAAGTAATTTTGCACATCAACATTGCAAGCAGATTAGACACAAACATTTTTGGCAAAGACCAGTATAACATTTTTGGAAATGAGTATTTAAAGCCTAAAGTATAAGGTCCCCTTATCAGATCCCCCCCCCCCATCTGATGGCCCATTGCAAAAAATTAGGAGGGGGGGAATGTTTTGGACAGGTAACCCTCTCCACTTCATTGAGAGCTGAATGCATAAATAATATGTGATACTTTGGTCAATCCAGCCCCTCCTTACTTACACTATTGGCAGCCCACCGGACAGGTAAGAAGTACAAAAAAAGGAACAAATGGAAGCACATTTTGACATTCTGCTATTACCTATGAAGATAATAGGAGAAAACAAAACTTTAAACTGTAGCATTTAAAAGTATCGAGGCAGGCCCTTGCACTACATGCTTTGGTGAATTCATCCATAAATCTGACCAGAAAAGAGGTAGGTATAGTGTGTATTGGGTTTGGCAAAGTCAGCAGATAGAGGAATGCTATCAGCTGACCTAGCAGTTGGGGGGAGGGGGGTTCCTAATGAGTTTGGCCCAAAAAAAAGAAGAAATCTGGCACTCTGCATGAATTTAAGCACACACATAACATTTGTACACATTTTAGAGGGTGTTTAGGGGAAAGCAATACTATGGAGCTGACAAAATACATTGCTAAGTGACTAGGCTATAGGTTTATGGCCCCAGAAGAGCATGCTGGGGAATTAGTGAAGGTAAATATGCATGAAGGAAAAAAAAGGAACTTGAAAAGCTTCCAGCATGCATGAGGACAAAGGGGCACAGCATATCAATTAGAGAATATTGCAATCATGGTAATTAGGGAGTGAGGAATGAAATCCAATACATTAGCAAGCATTAAATACATAGAATGTGATGTTAAAGGAGAAAATTTACCTTAATATAGTCCTTCTGTAGGACCTGAATTATGGCAGAACAGGTCTCTGGAATAATGATTCCCAGGGCCTGGGGGGAGATGCCTGTCGAACTTGAGGTCCTGAAGACTTCTCCCTGTCACCAAGTAGCGCAAAGTGGCGATGAGCCTCTTCTCCGGAGTGATGGCTTGCTGCATGCAGGTATCCTGCCTGCTCATGTAAGGGGACAGCAAAGCAGACAGTGAAAAACGGGGTCCGTCATCCGGAGATAATTCCTGAAATCATCAGGATTATTCTTCCGGATCTCATGAAACAAAGGCATGTGCGAGAACTGGTCACGCTGGAGCAACCAATTCTTGGTCAACGAACTCCTCCTCACCTTGTTCATGGACCGGGCTTGTGTCAAAGCTAAAAGCCCAACACCAAGCCCCTGCACAGCATGAACTCTATGACCAGTACGTACACGAAACATGGCTTGAAAACGGTCGGCTGGTCAGAACGGACAACAGAAGGCACCGATAAACAGCGAGGCCTGAAAGAACGAACTGAAAACAAGAAACAAGTGGACAATAAGCACTGAAAATCAAAGCGTACTATATACCAAGATATAGTCCACAATGACCAACAAATGCTAACTGACTACACGCACTGATAAGCAGGTACGCACTGACAAGCACAAACTGAAGAGCAGTAACGATCTGAAGCACAAATCTGAAAAGCGCAAATCGTCTCTAACCAAACTTCTACTAACACGCGATAAACACGAGATCAGCAGAAGGAGCCCAAAGAGTGCCGGACGTGGCGCTGAACTTCCCTTTTCTAGTCCCATCATAGGCGGCTTACGTCACCGCTTTCTTGGCAACCGGAAATTCCGACAACTTAGTCGGACCCTGTATATGCAACACCACTTCCAGACCACTTCCGGACTAAATCCGTCTGAATTTATCCGATGGATTTGGTTGTCGGAATGTCCGACCGTCTGTACAAGGGCTAACACAGACCAGTCAAACTGATGTTAACCTACATAATTAACCCTCAGAACCCCACTACTGTTCTGAGGCAAAAACTAAATTTACACATGAATGACACTTTGTCCAAAATGTCATCCGCTACACAACTTTACTATCATTACTAGGTACAGTCTCGACAATGAGTCCAACTGGCCATTCATTTCTGTGGACCTGAGCGTCTTTTAATAGGAAACAACTCTGACTTGTAGGTTAGGCTAGTCAACTTGCCATTTTCTACGTGACTGGAATGTTACCAGGTACTCTTGTTTCCATCTATTTCAGACTGTGAACTTGCTTCCATTGCTTGGTGTAAAGATTGCTGGCATTTCTGGAGCGGTAGACATTGGAACTAAGGGTCGAGCGTTCATGATTGCCATGACTTCAGCCAAAAGATGATTGCTATTACACTTGCCAGTGTTTGTAGCTCTATAGAAGGATTTGGCTAGGTGAATAAGCTTTCTTATAGCTAGAATGAGTGACTTCCAGCTGGAGAATCTTTCAAACCTGTGTGCGCCAAGGTTGCCTCTAGTAGTTATGGTACTAAACTCTGTTACTTGTGCACATACTTTTTGTCGTTATCTAGTTCTACAAGTTTAAATGTCTCAAAATGAGTGGTCTCTTCGATTTCTGATCTAGTCAAAAAAGATGGTCCTGAGAACCAGTTAGTGTGCTTCAGGACAGCCGCTAAAACCGGTCTAGTCCCATGATCGGCTGGATTTTTATCCGTACTGATGTAGTGCCACTGTTCTGGCCGTGTGGACTTTCTGATGCATGTCACTCTGTTTGACACGTACATGTAGAATCTTCTGAAAGCATTGTGAATATATCCTAACACAATCTTGCTATCTGTGTAAAACTTCACTGCATGAATTTCAATGTCCAGTTCAGCAACGATCAAGTCTGCCATCTCCACTGCCATGACAGCAGCACAAAGCTCCAAATGTGGAACAGTGTGAGCAGGACGTGGAGCTAGTTTGAACTTTCCCATGATAAACACAACATAACTTTGTCCTTCAAAGTCGATTACTCTAAGGTAGTCTACAGCTGCTATAGCCATAGTAGATGCATCTGAGAATACACACAATTCTCTTTGCTTTGTGGCAGACAAAGAAACATATGACCTTTGGATGATAAGTTGTTCAAGCTCTATTAATGAGTTCTTCCACAAATTCCACTGCATTTCCTTCTCCTTAGGTAAAGGTGTATCCCATTCACTTTGTTAATGTTCAGTAGCAATTTCTCTCATTAGAGCCTTGCCTTGCATGGTTATGGGGGCTACAAATCCTAGGGGGTCATAAAGGCTGCTGACCATGGACAAGACACCTCTTCTCGTGAATGGCTTCTCTTCTCTGGATACTCTAAATGTAAAGCTGTCGGTTTTCAGATCCCAACTGAGTCCTAAACTTCTTTGACAGGGCAGTGAATCTGTTCCTAGATCCAGGTCCTTGAGGTCTTTTGCACAGTCCTCTGAGGGAAACGCTTCCATGACTTTGCTGCTGTTGGACGCTATCTTGTGCAACCTTACGTTAGATTCTGTTAACATCTCCCTTGTTCTTTTCAGGATGTTGATAGCCTCTTTGCTGCTAGAGAAAGAAGCAAGTCCATCGTCCACATAAAAGTTTCACATGACAAACTGTTTGGCATCTGTGCGTTGTTCTTCCCCTTCCTGTGCTGCTCGTCTCAGGTTGTAGATAGCTACAGCTGGAGAGGGGCTCTTCCTGAACACATGTACAGTACCTTCATCCTGTATTCTGTGACATCTTTGTTAAAGTCATTGTTTTCATATCACAGGAACCTCAGGTAGTCTCTGTGATCTTTGCAGACAAGGAAACAGTAAAACATTTGTTGTACATCTACAACATTTCTTGTACATCAACAGTATATCTGCTGTTACTGCAACAAGTTCTTTTCGGAACCTGATGAGGACTCCAAGGAGTGTATTGTTCAAGTCAGGTCCACTGAGGAGGACATCGTTTAGGGAAAAGTCGAAAAGTGCAAATTGTGCATTCTGTGGCCCATTGTATTGCTCTGACCTTGTGCACTCTCAGCATGTCTCTTCCAAGTAGAAGGATAATTGCAGCACCTCGGTCCAGTACTGTAATCTTGTCTGATATTTGCATCAGATGAGGGTAGTGACGTGCAATTTCAGGTGTAGGAATCTCTGATCTATCATCTGGTATCATATCACATTCTATGAGAGTGGGCAGAGTCAACTGCGTTTTCCCATCTAATGATTCAATAATGTAGTTGTTTGCTCTCCTCCCTGATGTCTCCAACTCCTGAACATGTCTTCAAAATATACGACGTTGGACTTCCTCTGTCACCGAAGAGGTCAAAGAACTCTGTTCTTACCAAAGAGCTGTTACTTTGTTCATCTAAGACCGCATACATTCTGATTGCCCTTTCTCTGAGGCCTGCAGGATACACCTTGACTAAACATATCTTGGAGCATGATCTAGTGCTAAATGTGTTTGTGCAGATCTCAGTGCACTTTGAGGTTATTGCTGGTAATGCACTCTCTTTTTGCTCCCCACCATGATCTTCTTGGGTTACCGGATTCTCTGTTTTCCATGGTGCTGGTCCTGGGTGTAAAGCAGACAGATGGTTGTCATTATTGCATTTTTTGCATCAAATTGTTTTCACACAGTCCTTAGCAAGATGTTCAGTTGAACCACAGCATCTGAAACAAATGCGATTGTCCTTAAGATAAGATTTGCGCTCCTCTATTGTCTTGCTTCTGAAACTGCGGCATTTTCTCAGTGGATGAGGCTTGTTATGTAGTGGACACTGCTTATCTGGGTCCTCAATTTGCATTCCTGAGCTTTTATCCTGGTTGGCCTCAAACTCAGCCGGTACTTCTGTCTTCCGTACAGAAACTGTTGCTCTGCGTTCTTTATTATGCACTTAAGGTTGTTTCTCCATCTTTACAGAACTGGAGCCTCCCTTGTTCAAAAAGGCGAAGCTTGGGTCATTACGTGTTTTAGGTTGATTCTGTCAGAAACCATGAAATAGACAGAGACAGAAGTACAATCAAATAATCACACTTGTTTATTGATAAAAATAAAAAGGCAAATAGAAAAAAGCATAGTCAAGCATAGCCAGAGTCCAGTAGCCAGATCGGGTAGTCAGCGAGTCCAAAGTTCATTAACCAGATTGGGAAATCAGCCAGGCCAGAAGTCAGGGATCCAAGTAGAGCAACTGCAAGCAGGATAAGAAGCCAGAGGGGATTTCAGCAAGCCAGTCTTGAAAACAAACAGCAGGAGATTGTTCCTTGTGATGTGACCAACGTGAAGGCAAAGCAAAAGTGAGATGGAAGGCTTTAAATAGGCAGGTCAGACGAGCATCATCGGGAACAGCTGGTAACACTGGAAAGAGAAGAGAGCTGGCAATTAGCCGACAGCTGAGCAGCTAGCCCAGAGGAGGAAGGGCTAAGCCAGCCCTGACAGTACCCCCCCTCAATGACCCCTCTTCCTCGGAGGGCCACCGGGCTTGAGGGGAAACCATCTATGGAAATCGCGGAGGAGGACAAGGGCATGTACGTCAGAGGATGAAACCCAGGAGCGTTCCTCCAGACCGTACTCCTTCCAATGCACCAGGTACTGTATGCGCCCACGGAACCTACGGGAGTCAACAATGGATTGTACCTCATTCTCCTCATGGTTCTAAACCTGAATAGGGTGAGGACGTGGCACAGAGGTGGAAAATCTGTTACAGACCAATGGTTTCAATAAGGAGACATGAAACACATTTGAGATGCGCATACTAGGACGAAGGTCCAACGCGTAAGCTACTGGGTTAATCCTGCGAAGGATACGGAAAGGCCCAATAAACCGAGGTGCAAACTTCAGTGAGGGAACACGAAGCCGGAGGTTGCGAGATGACAGCCAGACCCTGTCCCCAACCTGGTAGGAAGGCGCAGGCAGGCGTCTGCGGTCAGCATGGGATCTGTACCTATCATTAGCATGACGCAAAGCCTCCTGGACTTGTACCCAAGTAGAAGGAAGACCACGGAGATGCTCCTCTAATGCAGGAATACTCTGCGGAACAAACGAGTCAGGTAACATGGAAGGTTGGAAACCATAATTTGCCATAAATGGAGACAATCGGGAGGCAGAATTCAAGGCACTGTTGTGAGCAAACTCTGCCCAAAGTTATAGGTCAGACCAGTTGTTATGATGGTCAGAAATATAGCAACGTAGGAATTGCTCCAAGGACTGATTGGCTCGTTCTGCGGCCCCATTGGACTGCGGGTGATACGCAGAAGAGAACGCAAGTTGGATTCCCAACTGTGCACAAAAGGCTCACAAACTGACTGCCCCTATCTGAGACAATCACCTTGGGTAGTCCATGTAAGCGAAAAGATCTCCCGAGCAAAAATGGAAGCCAGTTCCTTAGAGGTGGGCAACTTCTTAAGTGGAATACAATGACACATCTTTGAGAACCGGTCAACCACCATAAGGATAACAGTGTTGCCTTGGGAGTTGGGCAACTCCACAATGAAATCCATAGACAGGTGAGTCCAGGGCCTCTCTCCATTGGGTATGGGTTGTAGGAGGCCCACTGGAAGGTGTCGAGGAGTCTTACTCTGAGCACACACGGGACAGGCAGCTACGAAGGCAGTAACATCAGCCCGTAGACTAAGCCACCAGAATTGTTGGGAGATGGCCCAAATGAGTTGATTCTTCCTAGGATGGCCAGCTGCCTTGGGAGAATAAGTTTGGAGCACTGCAGTACGGAGACTCTCTGGGACAAAGCAGCGGTCACAAGATTTACCAGGAGGAGCATGTACCTGAGCAGCAAGAATTTTGTCACCCAAAGGAGAAAACCGGTGCGAACCGTAGCCAAGATACGATCAAGAGGAATCATAGGAACCGGAACCGACTCCGACTTGGAAGTGGAGGAAAATTGTCGTGACAAGGCATCAGCCCTTACATTCTTAGTACCGGGTAAGAATGAGACAATGTAATTAAAGCTCGACAAGAAAAGAGCCCATCGCGCCCTTCTGGGAGAGAGTCGCTTAGCCTCAGACAAGAATGTAAGATTCTTATGGTCAGTAAGAATAAGAACGGGCACAGTGGTACCTTCAAGGAGATGTCTCCATTCTTTCAGGGCTAAAATGATCACCAACAGCTCTCTGTCACCAATCTCATAATTGCACTCAGCAGGTGACAATTTCTTGGAAAAGTAGCCACACGGATGCATAACGCTCTCAGAGTTAGGACGTTGCGACAGAGGGGCACCAACTCCAGTCTCAGAAGCATCAACTTCTAGGATAAAAGGCAACGTAGGATCAGGATGTACCAACACAGGAGCAGAAACAAAGGCAGCCTTGAGAGTCTCAAAGTCCTTAATGGACTCCGGATTTCAACTCTGTGGGTTACCATCCTTTCTGGTCATATCAGTCAGAGGCTTGACCAGAGATGAGAAGTTACCAATAAACTTCCGATGGTAGTTGGCAAAGCCCAGAGAAACGCTGCAGAGGATGTACACCCACGGGTCGAGGCCACTGTAGGACTGCCGACAGTTTCTTTGGGTCCATCGAAAAACCGGCAGTGGAAATGACATAGCCCAGGAATGTAACCTGTTCACGATGGAACTCGCACTTCTCCAGTTTACAATAGAGATTGTTCTCTCTTAGTTTCTGAAGTACACAACAGACATCTGTGTGGTGGCTCTCCAGGGACTTGGAAAATATGAGGATATCATCGAGGTAAACCACCACACACAATTGCAACAAATCTCGGAGGACATCGTTAATAAATTCCTGGAAAACTGCCGGGGCGTTACAAAGGCCAAAGGGCATTACCAGGTATTCATAATGGCCTGTTCTGGTATTAAACGCAGTTTTCCACTCGTCGCCTTCCTTAATGCGCACAAGATTGTATGCCCCTCTTACGTCAAGCTTTGTGAAAACTGTTGCTCCCTTGAGGCGGTCAAATAACTCTGTAATCAATGGAATCGGGTAGGCATTCTTAATTGTGATACGATTGAGACCCCTATAATCTATACAAGGTCTCAGTTCACCGCTCTTCTTTTTCACAAAGAAGAAACCAGCACCAGCAGGAGACGAGGACTTGCGAATGAAACCTCGAGAAAGTGCGTCAGCAACATACTCCTCCATGGCCTTATCCTCCAAGACCGCCAAAGGGTAAACCTGGCCACGAGGAGGTATGGCACCAGGTTGAAGGTCAATTGCGCAATCATAAGGCAGGTGTGGAGGCAAACTACTGGCTTGACCTTTATCAAAGACATCGCCAAAATCATGGTACTCCGTCGGCAAGGAGGGGAGTGAAGCGGTGCACAGGACCTTGGATACCTTCAGAAAGCATGTCTCACTGCATTGTGGTGACCAGGAGAGAACCTCAGCACGGAGCCAATCAAAAGAGGGGTTGTGCCTCTGTAACCAAGGATAACCAATAACCAGTGGAAATCTGGGCGAGGAAATAACTTGGAATTGGATTATCTCATGGTGAAGCGCCCCTACAGCCATGGACAACGGAACCGTCTCATGAGTCACATGGGCAGGCTGTAAAGGTCTCCCGTCAAGTGCCTCAATGGCAAGTGGAGTGTCACGCAGCTGCAGCGGAATCGAGTGCTGCGAAACAAATGCAGCATCAATGAACAGGCCTGCAGCCACAGAGTCGATTAGAGCCTGTATCTCGATGTACGACTCGGCCCAAGAAAGGGTGACCAAAACCAGGGGCTTATCCTTCTGGATAACTGGGGACAAAACAACGCCACCTAAGGTCTGTCCATGACAGGACCTCAAGGTTCAGGCGTTCCCTGGACGGGTAGGACAAGACTTCAAAAAGTGACCTGCCTGGTCACAATAAAGGCACAATCTCTCCCTCCTCCTAAAGGCTCTCTCATCCGCAGAGAGACGCATGAAGCCCAGGTGCATGAGTTCATCTTCATTGGCCAACTTGGTACCAGGAGGCATGGGAGGTGAGGGAGGCATGGGTGGGACTACAAAGCTTGGAGGCAAATGTACAGGAGGCTTCCGCAAGCGCTCCTTAAGAGAGAGTCTCTCTCTGAGTCTGGAGTGAATGAGGATGGCAAATGAGATCAAGCTCTCCAGCTCAGTGGGTATATCTGGGGCTGCTATCACATCCTTGATGGAGTCCGAGAGAACATGAGAAAAAGCAGCCACGAGGGCCTCATTGTTCCAAGCAACCTCTGCTGCCAGAGTACGGAATACAATGGCGTAGTCAGCAACAGTTCTCGTACTCTGATGGACATGAGGCACTTGGCAGCAGAAGCGGAGCATGCAGGAATGTCAAAAACCCTTTTAAAGGAGGCCACAAACCGAGGGTAACTCAAGACAACAGGTTTTTGCATCTCCTATAGAGGGTTAGCCCAGGCCAAGGCTCTCTCAGTAAGCAAAGATATCATGAAACCTACTTTGCTTCTGTCGGTGGGAAATGCCTGGGGCAGCTTTTCGAAGTATATCTCAACCTGATTGAGAAACCCTCTGCATTGAACTGGACCACCCCCAAATCGCTGGGGAAGCGGAGCAGAACCAGACATACCTCTTATAGAGGTAATACTCGAGGCGAGTGCCTGCACAGAGACTGGCGCACAGCAGGGATGGCCTGCGACTCAGGTTGTACCGGAGCAGCCACCGTGGGGGATTCCAGGTGAGCCGTGCGATTCAGGAGCGTTTGTAACACCAAGGCAAACTGATCCATGCGGTGATCATGCTCATCCAATCTGGAATCTGGAAAAAATATAACCAACAAGTGGATTGACTGTATCTTCTGAATTAATGGCCTTCACGTACTGTCAGAAACCATGAAACAGAGACAGAAGTACAATCAAATCACACTTGTTTACTAATAAAAATTAAAAGGTAAATAGAAAAAAGCGTAGTTAAGCATAGCCAGATCAGGTAGTCAGTCAGTCCAAAGTTCATTAACCAGATCCGGTAATCAGCCAGGCCAGAAGTCAGGGATCCAAGGAGAGCAACTGCAAGCAGGATAAGAAGCCAGGGGGGATGTCAGCAAGCCAGTCAGGAGATGGTTCCTTGTGATGTGACCAACGTGAAGGCAAAGCAAAAGTGAGATGGAAGGCTTTAAATAGGCAGGTCAGACGAGCATCATCGGGAACAACTAGTAACTGTGGAAAGAGAAGAGAGCTGGCAGTTAGCCGACAGCTGAGCGGCCATCCCAGAGGAGGAAAGGCTAAGGCAGCCCTGACAGATTCAAATGAATTTGGCGAGTTAGGAGAAAGGTGGAAATGCCACCTGATGATCTTCCTTGTATTTTGATGCTTGCGTGATCCATCTTTCTTGTAAGCTGTAAGGAAGCTTCTCGATTACTGGTTTGACTCCATGTACTCTAGGCAAATATGAGAGGCTTGGCAGTTATCCACCAGCCTTTTCCGCCTCCAGCTCTAAAAGTATGTCAACAAGTTCTCTCAGATTCTGATTCTTTGTTATTTTTGGATCATTTTCAATTTTCTTTAGAAGTGTATCTTTAATTACTTCAGGTGACCCATAGCAGTCTTCCAATCTCTGCCATACCATTGTAAGCCCTGCTGTCGCATCATGAACATGTACTGACCTGATTCTTTTGGTTTGCTCAGTGAACTCTGGTCCGAGCCATTTGGAGAGTAGGTCAAGTTTTTCCCTGTCTTTCAGATTTAAGTCTTGGGTGCTGCTTAGAAAAGATGACTTCCAGGCCCAATAGTTTTCTGGACGATCATCAAACTTCAGGAGACCAGAGTTCACCATTTCACGGCGTATCAAGTATTTTGTCACATCTGTGGCTCCTGCTGCCTCAGGTGGGCATTTTCTGTGAACAAACACAGGGCATGTCTTTAGCTGCTAAGATGGTGGGGGTGCTTGGTTAAATCCACTTTAGTTGTGTGGTTGTTCTAGTTTACTGCAAGTCTTTCTGCTATAGGTCGGATTTATATTTTCCCGAGGAGGGATTATGTCACCATTTCCTGAAGGACCAACAGATTGGTCTCTGAGTATGTAACTACTTGGCTTGTTGTAGTAAAGTTCTGGTTCAGTTTTGTAGCATCGAGTGATATCAAAGTTGTCTGCTGCTAGTGGGACCTTTGACGATTCCAATGCATGAATAGACTGTTGATCTGTGCACATGGTCGCATGCAATTGCACATACTCACTGTTGCTTTGGATTGGAGTGGTGTCATTTGGGTATCTATCACAGAGTGCTCTCTGTACTGTTTTTCGGCAGCTCTCATGAGCACACTAGCTTCAGCTAAGGCTGCTGAAGCAGTTTTTTCTTGCTTGATAATATGTAAAGATGCTTTCATCTCTGCTTTTCTTCTAAGCCCCTGTACACACGGTCGGACATTCTGCCAACCAAATCCGTTGGATTTTGTCCGACGGATTGTGTCCGAAACTGTTGCATCATTCAGAACGTGATGACGTTATTTCATTACGACGGGACTATGTTCACACTAGTAGTCAATAGCTTTGGTGTAGGAATTTGATCTGAGCATGCGTGGCACTTTGTCCGATCAAAATTCTCTACACATGATCGGAGTATGTCCGATCGGACCAGTTTGTAGGAAAATATTTCCAACAAGTTGGAAAATTGGGTCCGACGGATATTCCGACGGAAGCAGTCGGATTATCTGACAACACGGTCCGTTAGGACACATTCCGACGGATTCTCCGACCGTGTGTACAAGGGCTAAGTGTTTCAGCTTTTCTTTTTGCTTTTATCATTATGTTCTTCATCTATGCAGCCCTGTTCTCTTATCATTTCAGCTTCATGTATTGCATAGGAAGCCAGTGCATGCGCGGCTTCTGCTTTTGCATGGGCCCTGGCAGCTGCAGCATTGCTGGACAACAGGATAGAGCATCTTGAATGTCTAGAGCTAGTGCACTTGGACCTGTCAAATTCAAAACTAGCTGATGTCTGATCCGTCTGACTAGAGATTAGAGGTTGTGCAGCGTGACCTGTTGGTTGGCATATTGTGTATGCTTTCCTCTGCTTGTGTATGCTGAGGGATGACTGGTGCAATATCCTTGTCTGTGTGCTGCATGATGAAACAAATTACTTCTCTGTAGTGTCTGTGGCTGTAAAGGTTAGCTGATGATGAGCAGAATGAATCCACTCTTCTTTAAACTAGGCCCGCTGTGTTAAAAGTCTTTTTACTGCTCTACCCTCACAATGTGTTCAAAGTACAAGGCTAACAGCTTCCCAATAAAGACTCAAGAGGAAGGGCTAATAGTTGTAATCTTTACTGAGAATACGTTTTTTTTAAAACTGCAAAACACAAATTATAAAAATATGAATTAGCATTTAAAATTACATTACAAATGCAAATAGTAATAGGCATGCTTCAACACTGTTAAGGCACTAGCTAGCAAAAATGTGGCCTAGCTGAGTGAACTTCCTGGCAGAAATATCCCACCAAACATATAAAATGTAGTTGCATTCGTAGAACATATACTAACTAATTGAAAACTAATGACTGCTTACTTACAGACTTATGCTTCCAAGGCCAGTATTAAAAAATAGTGGAGGTCTTTAGCATGCTTCCTTCACTGTAGAAAGATTATCGAATATGACTGCTGGGCAGGAAGTGGGCGTAATATACTACAGTTCCTGTTAGTAATGGAAGCCAATTTAAAGCAACAGTACGATCAGTAAATATATACCTTATAATCAGAACCGGTATATAGAATCTATTTAGAATCTCAATCTATAATATTGAATCAACACGGGCAGCCTCTGAGGCTATCACAACACTAGCAACACTAGTATCACTATCAAGTTCACAACACTAACACAATAGCAGCAGATTATTATGAAAAAGTTAAGTTGAACTGTAGCTTGCATCGCTATTGTTCTGCTGCTGTGCTTATGCTTAATTGCTAAATAATTCAGGTTCTCTGACAAACGGACAAGCTAAGATTGACTATAAGTGAAAGTAAGTTGGCTGTATGTGTGTACTTAGTTCAAGCTATTTTACTGCTCCTCCTCTTTGGTTACAATCAGCCAATAAAATTCATCATCATCATTATTTTTATTTTACTTCCCCCACCCAATTCCAGCAGTGATCTTTTCTCTCTATGTCAAATCTTTTCTCTATGTAGAATAATCTTGGACTAATAGAGTTAAGGTTAGGCACATTCGACCATAGGTTCGATAGACAGATTTTTATTGTCAGCGTCATGTCGAATCTCCTATCTATAACAAACTGTTGTCGCAAATAAAATGAAAATAAAGCATTTGTTTATGTCAGATCTTTCGTTTTTTCGGATACTGCACTTTCGATAACGAAAATACATGAAATTCGCATGAAAATGCATTTGGACGAAAACGAATGCACATGTCTAATGCTTAGAGAATTTGTATGCCTTGTCTGATTACCTGTGAAAAGTGCACTAATCATTTATTGTAAACCTACTCCAGTCAGTCACCTGTTCTTGTTTCTGCAGGGTTGACACTGCATTGAAACAGCTCAGTGAGATCAAGGAACATGATCGAAGGTTGAAAGCACTGGAGACAGAGGTAAATGCATTAAGTTATACTATGTATTTTGAGGAATTATTAGTATACAGTGTTTGTATTTCTGAAAAATTTGGTTCCTCGAGAGCTGTACTTGCAACACACTTGGAAAAAAAATGTGTGTGTGTGTGTGTGTATGTATGTATGTGTGTATGTATATATATAATATTTAAGCTGCACGATTCTGGCCAAAATGAGAATCACATTTTTTTTTGCTTAGACTAAAGATCACAATTCTCATGGCATAAAATATTTCACATTATACAAAAAAAAGCGCTAACTTTAATTAACCACTTCAATACCGGGCCTACTGTATTCTGACACTCCTCTCCTACATGTATAAATCATAATTTTTTTGCTAGAAAATTACTCAGAACCCCCAAATATTATATATGTTCTTTTAGCAGACACCCTAGGGAATAAAATGGTGGTCATTGCAACTTTTTATCTGGCACAGTATTTGTGCAATAATTTTTCAAACCCCTTTTTTGGGGAAAAAAACTGATAAAAAATAATGTAAATAGATACCCAACATGTCACACTTTAAAATTGCGCACACTCATGGAATGGCACCAAACTTTGGTAATTAAAAATTTCCATAGGCGACGCTTTAAATTTTTTGTTCAAGTTATGAGTTTAGAGTTACAGAGGAGGTCCAGTACGAGAATTGTTGCTCTCGCTCTAACGCACGCGGCAATACCTCACCTGGTGTTTACATATGTGGGCGGGACTTATGATCACTTGATCACTTTTATTCCTATTACAAGGAATGTAAACATCCCTTGAAATAGGTATCTATCGTGACAGGTCCTCTTTATGGAGAGATGCAGGGTCAATAAGACCCCACATCTCTCCTCCAGGCTGTAAAGCATGAGATTGGAAAAAAATTCACCAATCTTATGCCGACAGCCACGATCGTGGCTTTGTTTCCATGCGGGGTACGGGTGTGTCGTCATAACATCGCACCCGGGCCTCCGACTGTCTATGGTCATCTTCCGGCAGTGTCCGATTCTTTCTCAGGGCCCCCAATGTCACGAGAGAGCCCGGAGAAGCACTGAACGGTGGTGGGAGGGGGGGCGTCCCCTCCATTCACCTATAAAAACGATCAAGCGATGGAACTGCCTCATCATGCACAGAATCACCGCCTGCAAATAATGATATCTGAATGATTCCTGTAGCTGCAGGTATCCCAGCACAAAGTCAAGGACGTCATATGACGGCGTGCGGTATTGAACTTGTTAAAGTAATTTTTTTCCCAAAAAATTGCATTTGAAAAAACCGCTGCCCAAATACAGTGTGACATAAAACAACAACTACTATTTTATTCTCTAGGGTCTCTACTAAAAATATATACATACACATATATATATATATATATATATATATATATATATATATATATATATATATATATATGAAAATATGAGCAAGATATTAGAAAAGTAAAATCCCACTCCCTCAGCACTCACGGTAAGTGCTAAACAATAGCTGCTGCTATATTACTCCAAAATTCTCAAATCTGGTGCCAAAGAAAGTCACCAACGATGAACATAACAAAGGCACTAGCAGCGCTTTAAAAAAAACTTAAACAATACTATAAATATAAAAAAATGTAAATGTCACCTAACTAAGTATATGTAAACATCAACCTACACACAGTAAGAAACCTTATAATATAAAAAGTATATATATATATATATATATATATATATATATATATATATATATATATATATGAGAAAAAAGAGTGGGTTGCGCTAAAAAAATAAAAATTATTACTATAAACAAAATTACACCAAAAAGGGATATTTTTCCAAATAACCAATTGACTTGATATATTAATAAAACATAATTATAAGTCATAAAAAGATTATAAAAAGTGTTAAAGTGTCCATAAAGTCCTTAAAAAAGAATATCTAATTCCAAAAACTCCAAGTCAATTGGTTATTTGGAAAAATATCCCTTTTTTCTCTTTGTTCATTGTTCACACTGCATCAGAGTAATCCATTATCATTTATGGTGTTTTCATGAACAATATTGATGTATATTTGCTATCTTCATTGATACAGCACAAATTACTTTCATGTGATTTAATTTTTTTACACAGGATTGACTAATTATTAAGTAATTTTTCGGAGTTTTCCACATTGGTGTAATTTTGTTTATAGTAATAATTTTTTTTTTTTTTAGCGCAACCCACTCTTTTTTCTTTTATGCCAAATGTAGTATAACATTTGGGTTGCTGCTTAATTTTTTCTTAGCGATTTTTTACTTGACAGGCGCGGTTTTTCCTTTCTTTTCTATATATATATATATATATATATATATATATATATATATATATATAATTTCAAAAAGAAAGCATAAATACTGTATGTTATTTAAACTTAATTCGTTCCTCTATGGATAACTCTGCATACATATTCCTCATATTCAATAGGCATATGTCTATTCATATATTTGGTTGCAATAAAAGATATAAAAATACAAATGCAAGAAACCAAAAAGTCCATTACAAATGCTAGAAACAAAAAAGTACATCAATGTTTCAATAATAATTCATAGTCAAAACAAAACGAATGCAAGCAAAAATATATATATATAAAAACTTAGCAAGTGTTGCTAGCAGATCCTTCAGAATCTCATTAGTCCACCACCACACCTCCTGTGCAAATCCCTATGGGTTATGCACTTACCAGTAGCACCTGGTTCAAAAGCACATCTCTTATCAACAGATGGCCGATCGTATCTTCAGCTCTCACATATGAGAAGGCATCGGATATATCCCATTGGTTATATATTAATCACTGTCATTTGTCAGCTATGAGACCCGACCTTTTTCTCATAACAGTCCCTGTTCCAGCTTAAGAAAAACATCCCAGAGGCATGCTTGACTGTGGGTATGGTGTTCTTTTGGTGATGTGCACTACTGTGTTTGTGCCAAATATATCTTTTGGAATTATGGCCAAAAAGTTCAACCTTGGTTTCATCAGACCATAACACATTTTCCCACATGCTTTTGGGAGTTTCAGGCCCGGACTGGCCATAGGGCATTTGCCCGGTGGGCCGGGGGTCTCTGGGCCGCGTGTCTGGCTGTGACATGCAAGTCCAGGTTCTGACATGCAGGGCCGGCCGCTGATGTTCTGCTTTGCATGCAGGGACATGCAAGGCTAGCCACTGGTGGAGGTGGGAGGAGCGGAGGCATTCTCCACCTACTAAACCCATCCATGACAACCCAGGCCGTCGCTTCACACATGCGCCCCACAGCCAAAGGGCACCTGGCAACCAGGACACCAGGAGAGTGCGGCTCTCATCTTATTTGGCTGCTCAGCTTGTTGCCGATTTGTTTCTGTCCCCATTGGCCACAGTAGAGGGTCAATCAGAAGAGGCTACCAGTGCATCCTGGGACACGTAGTACTGGAGGATTGTAAACCCCATTGTTGTCCACGGGCAGCAGACCTCAGCCCCCAGCATGCACTCTGCTGGGGGAAAGAGTGAGAGCCTGGAACCCAGGAAGAAGATGAGTGACTACTAAAGGAAAAAGAGAGGACTGTGCTTGGGGAAGCCAGAGAGAGGGCCATGCTGTACCCACGCCACCAGAGCGAGTGCCACCACCATGCTGTACTGCACCACCAGAGAGAGCCATGCTGTACCGCACCACCAGAGAGAGCCACGCTGTACCGCACCACCAGAGAGGGACACACTGTACCGCACCACCAGAGAAAGAGCCACGCAGTACCCACACCACCAGAGAAAGAGCCACGCTATACCCGCACCACCAGAGAAAGAGCCACGCTATACCCGCACCACCAGAGAAAGAGCCACACTGTACCCGCACCACCAGAGAAAGAGCCACGCTGTACTCGCACCACCAGAGAAAGAGCCACGCTGTACTCGCACCACCAGAGAAAGAGCCACGCTGTGCCCGCACCACCAGAGAAAGAGCCACGCTGTACCCGCACCACCAGAGAAAGAGCCACGCTGTACCCGCACCACCAGAGAAAGAGCCACGCTGTACCCGCACCACCAGAGAAAGAGCCACGCTGTACCCGCACCACCAGAGAAAGAGCCACGCTGTACCCGCACCATCAGAGAAAGAGCCACGCTGTACCCGCACCACCAGAGAAAGAGCCACGCTGTACCCGTACCACCAGAGAAAGAGCCACGCTGTACCCGCACCACCAGAGAAAGAGCCACGCTGTACCCGCACCACCAGAGAAAGAGCCACGCTGTACCCGCACCACCAGACAGAGAGAGCCACGCTGTACCCGCACCACCAGAGAGCCATGCTGTAACTCAAATTCATGTTAAATATGATTGCTTAATCCGGTGATGTGTCGAATACTGTCCCCCATCGGATAGTGCCTGCCCAGTACTGCGCTTGCGCAGTACGGAGGACAAGAAGACACCGAAGGTCTCCAAAGATGAACGGCGCCTGCCCACTGAGTCCAGCCCCACCATACAAGTGGACATAGAGTCAGAATAAAAAATAACCGAGCGGACCGAGGCCATGCCCAAAGCGTGGCGATCGAAGCATGGCATTCGAAGCGTGGTGAGCAAAGTGAGCCTGCGAGGGGCCCTGTTACTATGTGCTACTGTATGTCTACTTGGATGGTGGGGCTTGCACCTGGACTCTGTGCGCAGGCACCGTTCTTCTTTGTAGACTTTCGGAATCTCCTTCTCCTCTGTACTCTGCGCAGCAGGGGGCGGACACTATTCGATGGCCGGACAGTTTTTGGCAGAACACCGGAACACAACTACATCCCCAGTTATAAGAGGGTGTGCACATTTATGCAACCACATTTATTTTATTTTTTTATTTTTACTTCCAGCCCACCCCCTACCCGAAAGATTTCAGTTTGTTTTTCTTCAATTGAGTTGTACAGTTTATAAGTCACATTGAAGGTGAACAAAATTTCCGAAATGATTTATTGCTGTCTCATTTTTCTACATCACATAAACCTAACATTTTAACAGGGGTGTGCAGACTTTTTATATCCACTGTAGATTACCCAGAGAGGAATGTTTTTCCTCAACAAAAGTGGAGTTACTCTTTTTTATGCAAAACTAATCTCCAACAAAGATCATAGCTTTCTCAACCAGCTGCACCTTTTCACAGCGACATCGTTTTGCCAAGGCCCAGCTTTTATTTTGCTCTTTAACCACGTCCTGCCCGGCCTATAGCAGAATGACGGCCGGAAGTGGTTCAGTTATCCTGACTGAGGGGGCGCATGCGCGCAGTTTGACATGATTCATTAGAGCTCCGCATTCCCCGCAGCGGTTCCGGGTTTATACTGAGCCATCGACAGCGAAACGAACACGCACCCCGCCGATACGGTCCGCCGATACCACCGTGCACCCCCCGGGATGGTCCTAACGGGACACCGGGGTAAAGCGAAGCCGAAGCCTATCAAGGAAGCGCTCGCGCGGGCCTCTTCCAAGATGGCGGCGAAAGCACAAGCGCAGGCCGCCTCGCAGCGCCCCAGCTCTCCCACAGATACAGCTGACCAGCACAGCGATGATATGGATGAGGAGTGTGGACCCAGCTCGGAGGACTTCCCAGCACTGCCAACCCCAGGTATGCCACAAGCAGACTTCCTCACCCATATAGAAAAAATGCTTCATAAGGCCCTTAAAGCGACCTCAGAGCAAATAACTACTAAGCTGACGCGTGAAATACGTGAATTAGGACAGCGCACTGCTGACCTTGAAACCAGGGCTGATGATATGGAACTAACCCTTAGAGAACATGCCCAGGAACAACTGGCCCTCCGTGAGGAAAACGCTGCGCTACTTTCTCGGCTTGAAGACGCCGAGAATCGCTCCAGAAGGTCCAATTTGCGCCTTCGCGGCATTCCAGAATCAGTGCTAGATTTACAGTCTTTCACCATGGCCTTATTTCAAGAACTCTCCCCATCGATCCCGATCGAACGCCTGGAGTTTGACAGGATTCATAGAGCCCTGACACGCTGTCAACCTGAGGGCCCCCCGCGAGACATTATTGTGAAACTTCACTTTTTTAGATCTAAAGAACAACTTCTCGCAGCTGCCCGCAACAAAGAGGACACTCTCACCTTTCAGGGCCACACATACCAGTTGTTCACTGACCTGGCTCCCCTCACAATTGCAAAGCGACGAGCCATGAAGCCGCAACTACAGTTACTTATCCATCACCAAATTAAATATATGTGGCGATTCCCTTTTGCTCTCCACTTCACCCACAATGGTCAACAATACACCTGTACCTCTCCGGAAGCTCTGCAACGCCTCCTTGAATCTCTGCATCTGACTACTCCAGATCAGCAAGCTGAGACTGCACTTCCACGCACCCCTGCTCGCCTAACCCCTTATCCTCATGCAGCTACCCCCAAGCGAGACCCCAGGGACCTGCGCTCACCGCGATCCATCCGGAAGGGTACACCAGCAAAGGCCTCTGCCGTAAACCTCTATAGTCCTAGAGTCTTTGTGCCCCGCTGAGCTGTTTCTACCACCTCATCATTGACTTTTCTACCTTGCCCAAGTTTGCGGGTACTCTGAGCCCTGGCCTACCGGCTCGACTAGCCTGTCATGTTTAATGGGCTCCTGTGTGTTTGGAGAAACTTTGCTTTTGTTTTTTGTTTTTGTTTTTTGATTTTTGACTTTTGATTTTTATTGCTTATCCCCTCTTCTTCCCCCTCCTCACCACCGTGGCTCCTCCAGACTGTCATGAAAACCGTACCCAATAGCTTTCCCCTATGCCACCTTTAATGGTGACCTGCCTCTCCCTTCCTTCTCCCCCCCCCCCCCATTTTTTTTTCTCTCACCTCCCCCCCTCTCCCCCCCTCTCCTTCACGCAGGGTTTGACAATAATGTTGTTAGCTTTAATGTTATTTTTTTTTTTTATACTCAACAAAGTTTATTGTAAGTTTACTCTTTTTACATTTACTAGAGTTGTTTTAAACTGCTATGCTATATCTTGTACTTGCACCAAAAATGCTATCTCCTTTCCCGGTATACTGCGGGGGATAGTCACTGCTCCCCCCCCCCCCCAACCTAGTGCGTTCTCTCTATGGCAGGATTCCCAGCCGTGGAGACCACACACATTAAAGTCGGGCGATTCGGATTTTCCCGTTTCGTACCAACTTTCTCATGCTTCGCCTTACGTACTTACTCCCCCCCTTCTTGTCTTTGCTACTGTTTATGGCCGGTTGGCCCGGGGGAATCCCGGGCTTCAACATATCTTCTACCCACATTTTGATTTATGGCCCCCTTGAATATATTATCGTTAAATGTAAAAGGTCTTAACTCTTAACCCTAACAATAAACGGGTCAAAGCATTTCGCACTTTTGTATCCTTACAGGCAGGTATAGTGGCACTTCAAGAGACAGTCTCCTATTATGCTCCCAACTCTAATCCCATTCCCTTCTTTTCACACCTCTTTCAGGTAATCAAAACCCACCTTAAAGGCACCTTGATTATGTGTGGAGACTCAAATTTAGTTATTCACCCATCTATTGATAAATCCCCCTATGCACCGGACCACCAATCATTATCGATTCAATTTCGATTCCTGCTTCAACAATACTCTATACTGGATACTTGGAGAGAATGTAATCCTACAAAGAAAAATTATTCCTTTTATTCCAACCCCCATAATTCGTTCTCTAGAATAGATCACATTTTTATCCCCATAGCATCTTCCCCAATATTGCTTCAATCCTCTATTCATCCAATCACCTGGTCTGACCATTGTGCAGTGATTACCACTATCTCTTCACTTATACCAAAATCTAAAGAAAGGTCTTGGCGCATGAATGATAAGTATTTAATGAACCAATCCTTTCGGCTTGATATAGATGTAGCACTACATGATTATCTCGTGCACAATGCCACCCCAGACACCCCTCCTATTCTTTTATGGGAAGCCCATAAACCAGTTATACGGGGTAAGTGTATTTCCACCGCCTCTTTTCTTAAAAAAGATAGGCTCAAACATCTACAACACCTAGAATCTGAATATCAACACCAATTTTTGCTGTTTCAGACCACTCCTTCGGAAACGAACAAGTCTAATTTAGACAATACTCGACTGGAGTTGGACTTGCTCCTCTCAGAAGCTACTGACAAAACTCTGCGCAGGGCCTATCACACTATCTACACTAAATCCAACAAGCCCGACACTTTTCTGGCTCTCCGCCTTAGACAACCAGAGCGAACCCACAAACCAATTAGGCTTAAAGTGCATAATGGAACCCATACTAGTAATCCGGCTAGAATAGTTAATGAATTCTCCAAACGCCTCGCCAAACTGTACGAATCTCCCGCCTCCTTCCCCCAGGATATGGCTGAGGCCCTATTCCGTGATCTACCGATCCCTTCCCTCTCCACCCCGATTCGCACTGCCATTGACATAGAGATCTTGCCTTCTGAGGTACTCCAGGCTATCAAATTAATTAAACCTAATAAACAACCTGGCCCAGATGGGTTTACAGGGCTATATTATAAAAAATTTGCAGATATCCTGGCCCCTCTCCTGGCTAACTCCTTTAACACCCTGTTAAAAGGGGGCACCTTCGGTAGTGATACACTCACAGCCTCCGTCTCTATGATACCTAAGCCCGATACTGACCACTCCGTATGGTCCAACTACAGACCTATATCACTCTTGAATCTTGACATAAAACTCCTAGCAAAGATTTTGTCTTCACGCTTGAATCCGCACATTGGAGGGTTGATCCATAGAGACCAGGTGGGGTTCATTCCCAAGCGCCAAGCAAGTGATAACGTACGCCGGGTTATTTTACTACAGCATTTAGCTAGATCCCGAGGTATCCCCATGCACCTTTTATCCCTTGATATTCGTAAAGCTTTTGATACCGTCTCTTGGCCCTACCTCAAACAAATTTTGCATAGATGGGGCTTCGGCCCCCATTTCCTTTGCTGGATTGACGCCCTATATGCCCATCCTCAAGCATTTGTCCGCTACTCCGGCTTCAGTTCTAGCAGATTCCCGATCCAAATAGGCAGGGGTGCCCTTTGTCACCCCTGCTTTTTGCTCTCGCCATCGAGCCATTAGCAGCCCTGATCAGATCCAACCCTGATATCCAAGGATTAGAGATAGCCTCCACAACCCATAAATTATGCCTCTTTGCGGACGACGCCCTCCTATTTATCACTTCACCCCATACTACCCTGCCCAACCTTTTTAAACTCCTTGATACATTTGCACAAGTCTCAGGTCTCGAGGTAAATCAGGCTAAGTCTAGAGCTCTTGCAGTATCCCTCCCTACAGAGACTCTCCAATGTTTGCGTGCTAACTATTCGTTTCAGTGGTCCACATCCTACATTCCCTATTTAGGAGTTAAATTGACTAGTAACCCAGCCCACCTATACCAAACGAATTATCTACCCATGTTGCGCAATCTGTCATCACTCCTTAATTGCTGGCAAACCTCTATGTGTCTCCTGGCTTGGACGCATTGCGGCGGTAAAAATGTCCCTGCTGGCAAAATTACTATATTTATATAGAGTACTCCCGGTCACGGTCCCACTATATTTTCACAAGGCTATTCAAAGTCGAACTTTCAAGTATATTTGGGGTAATACGAGACCTATGATTTTTTTCGACATAAGCTTCAAGGGGGCCTAGGGATACCACATTTTAAAAACTATTACTATGCAGCTCAGCTATCGCAAATGGCCCTCTACCACGCTATGTCTGAAATCCCGCTATGGGTCAGTCTGGAAGCAGTGGAGGCTCACCCTATCTCCGTTTCCAATATACTTTGGCTCCCCCCTCAGACATGCAGATCACTTACTAACCCCGTTACGTGTCACTCCCTCAAAATTTAGCGCATGGTACGCACCCCTTTTAAACTACTATCTCCTCATCTCCCCTTGCTCTCGTTCATGGGTCACCCGAATTTCTATCCGGCCTACACGGAACCAGGCGCCTTTTCGGCCTGGTCCCGCGCACGCCTTACTCGAGTATGTGACCTGTCTTCAGGTGTCTCTTTCACAACATTCCCTAACCTACAGACGCAGGCCCAACTGCCCCCTACAGATAGTCCATTTCTTTCAGACGCACATTAAATCCAGCCCCAATCTTAACTCTATGTCCCAATTTGAATCCATATGCTCCTCAGATCCACATGCCCCAGGCATTATCTCATGCCTTTATTCTTGTCTTTCCACCGTATCTGAAGACCTTCCACGTTATGCTACCGCGTGGGCCACAGACTTATCACTTAATCTTGATACAGAGTCATGGACTGATATATGGACCAATACCAAAAATTCCTCACAGAATGTAGTAGCATCTGAAGCGAATTATAAGGTCCTGATGCGGTGGTATCTGGTCCCCTCTAGAATTTCCAAATTTGTGCCTAACTACTCACCCGACTGTTTTAGAGGTTGCAAAGACCGGGGCACCCATCTCCACATTTGGTGGACTTGTCCCATCGTGGCAAATTTCTGGTCCTCGGTCTTCCACCTGCTAACTAAATTGATACAACACCCCGTGGCTCCTAACCCAGCAATGGCCTTGCTGAATTGGCTACCCCAAGATCTTACTAAAGCCCAAAACCGACTCTTTCTCCAAGTAACAACTGCGGCTAAACAAACGATTGTGAGAGCCTGGAGGACACCTTCCCTGAATATAACTGAAACTAAACATAGAGTTACACAGGCAATGATTCATGCTAAGATAGAGGCAGTCGTCCTGGATAGGATCCCGTTGTTTAATAAAATATGGCAACCTTGGGTGGACCATTTCCTACCGAAAGATTTTGATACTCGTCTTATGTCTCCTTAGCCCAGAACGGGCACCAGTTTGCGGTCCGTGGTTCTTGTGGGCCTTCCGACCACACCCTTTCCCTCTTACCTCTTCTATCCTGCCCTCTGGTATCGCCTCCTTTCCTTTTTGTGTCCCTATTTCTTTCTTTCTCCTCACTCCTCTCCCTTTTTCCTACATTCTTTTCCCCTCACTCTCTCTCCTATATATGTAAAACTTACCCAGCGGAACTTTTCTTTCTACCATTACCCCTGGTAATAGTTGTTATTACAACAATGTTTGTTAAATGATTTTCCTTCTTTGGAATCCGTAAGTTTGCTTCTACCCGGCCCCTTCCTCGGATGTTGTATGTTCGCTATACTTTATACATAAAGGGTCCATGGGCCTGCCTTAGATTTTTCTGGTATATCTACTTCTGCAAACTTAGGAAGCAGCCTACCTGATTACTTTCTGTTACTGTTAACACTGTAAACTATTCTGCTTATTCCAGTGGGAACTACTTGACTTTTCAATAAAACTATTTGAAACAGTTATCCTGACTGAGCGTCATATGACATTCAGCATGGTAAGCTGTGATCAGTTGTGCTCGGGGATTGGTGGTGTGGTGTATCACTCTGACATACCACATATCCGATCGTGGTAAAGAGCCTCTGATGGAGGCTCTTTCCCATGTGATCAGCTGTGACCAATCACAGCGTGAACCAGGAAGTGCCGGTATTTGGCTTTCCTTGGTTCGAGCTGCCTGGGAGAGCTGAACGGCGGCTTTCTGGTCAGAGGGGGGATGTGCCCTAATAATCAGCACATTGATTATCAGCGCAGCCCCCATAAGAGATGCCCACCACAATGCCAATCAGTGCCCATCAGCTGCCAGTCTGTGCTTATCGGTAATGCTTGTCAGTGCCCTTAACAGATGCCCATCAGTAATCTCTGTCAGTACCTCCTCATCAGTGCTGCATATCAATGCCGCCTATCAGTGCCTATAAATTCTACATATTAGTGCTTCTCAATTCTACATATTAGTGCCTCCTCATCAGTGCCAACTTATCAGTGCCCATTAGTACAGCCTCATCAGTGCCTGTCAGTGAAGGAGAAAACAAAATGATATAACAAATGAAGAAAAACTTTTTTTTTTTTTTTTTTTTAGTTTGTTTAGCAACAAATTAAAAACCCAGTGATGATCAGATGCCACCAAAAGAAAGCTCTGTTTGTGGGAAGAAAATTATTTAGTTTGGGAACAGTTTTGTATGACTGATCGCAGCTTGGCGATCAGTGGTGTGTCAGATAGAGATGGCCTAGCGGTTCGCCCCGGCGGTCGGTTTGTGGTGAATTTTGCTTGTTCGCCATTCGTCAAACAGGCGGACTTCTGGCGCTGTTCGCGGCGGCCATATTTGTTTACATTGTGAAGAACTTTGACACATCCATCATGGGGTACAGGACAGCCAATTGAGACATTTCAGCACATGGACAATTGGACATACCCCCACCTTATAAATAGACCTGATCTGGCGGCCATTTTACATTCTGTCTTCTGTCAGTGTAGGGAAAGGATGCTGTGTGGAGCAGGGACAGTCATTCTATCACTAGCTATTACTATTAGGTCCACAAAGGTCCTTTTAAGGGCTGATATAGGTGTACAGTATATAGGGTTGTACACGTATAATATACTTTCTTCCAAATATAGAAAGAATATTATACTTGACTGCTGCCCGATTCTGCAGCTGTCTTTTATATGTGTTGGGACTGAGGGACAGTCTGCAAATCACTAGCTACTAGGACCTTTTAAGGACTGGTATAGGTTTACAGTATATAGGGTTGTAATACACCTATAATATACTTTCTTTCAAGTATATTATGGTGCACTGCTGTGCTGCTGAGTGCTTGCTGACCGATTCTGCAGCTGTCTTTTATCAGTGTAGGGAGGGACAGTTTGGTGTTTGGAGCAGGGGCAAATCACTAGCTACTAGGTCCACAAAGGTCCTTTTAAGGACTGGTATAGGTGTACAGTATATAGGGTTGTACATGTATAATATACTTTCTTTCAAATATAGAAAGCATATTATACTTGACTGCTGTGCTACTGAGCTGATTGCTGACCGATTCTTCAGCTATCTTTTATCAGGGTAGGGACCGAGGGACAGTCTGCAAATCGCTAGCTACTAGGTCCACAAAGGTCCTTTTAAGGACTGGTATAGGTGTACCGTATATAGGGTTGTAGACATATAATATACTTTCTTTCAAATATAGAAAGCATATTATACTTGACTGCTGTGCTACTGAGCTGATTGCTGACCGATTCTGCAGCTGTCTTTTATCAGTGTAGGGACTGAGGGACAGTTTGGTGTTTGGAGCAGGGACAGTTTGCAAATAACTAGCTACTAGGTCCACAAAGGTCCTTTTATAGGTGTACAGTATATAGGGTTGTACATGGATAATATACTTTCTTTCAAATATAGAAAGCATATCATAGTGCACTGCATGCAGTGCTGCTGACTGATTCTGCAGCTGTCGTTTCTCAATATAGGGAGGGACAGTTTGGTTTTTGGAGCAGGGACAGTCTGCCTTTCACTAGCTACTAGCTAGCTACTATTAGGTCAGGGCTGGTATAGGTGTACTATTTGGTGTGCATTATATAGGGGTGTAATAAACATATAAAATACTTGCACATATAGAAAGCATAGTATAGTGCATTTCCACTGTGCAGCATTGTGACTGCTGAGCGGTTCTGCAGCGATACTACAAAGAGTGATCAACGCAATTAAAAAAAAAGTATTATAACTGGTGTGATAGACCAGTGGCCCCCAAAATGACAGATTGAAGCAGGGTGTTGTATACCTTCTTCCACATACATACTGCACTTCTCTAGAGACTTTTGTCACAGGGTCATTTAAAAAATGACAGGCAGAGGAAGAGGCAGGCCCTTCCGCAGGGGTGGTAGGGGTGGGGCAGGAGCAACAGACTTGAGCCAAAGTGGCAAATTGCAGAAGGTGTGTGTGATTACGTCAAAGGACACACCAGACTTGGTTGAGTGGCTCACTCAGCCTTACTTTTCTGTACCCTCCTCATCCTCTCGATCTGCACCCTCTTCTTCACTCTCTGCTGTGTGCACCCCCAAAGACACTACCACCAACACCACCACCACCATATACCATCCGCTTGAGTCACAGGAATTATTTTCCGATCCATCACAAGACATTGCCGATGCACAGCCACTCTTGGCATTGGATCAGGAAGAGGAGGTAGCATCAACCGCCACTCAGCAATCTGACGACAGTACCCTTATTAGCCCAAGGAGGAGGATGGTCTCCGGTGTTGCTGCCTACTCCGAGATCTCTAATTATAGCAGTGGGGAAGGTGACGTTGATGATGACGTGTCTAGGGATGTCACGTGGGTGCCCACAAGAGAGGAAGAGGAGGGGAATTCAGAGGGAGATATGGACCAGCAGATAGGGAGGAGAAGCAGACGGAACGTAGATGGCACAGGAAGGACAAAGCAGACTGACAATGTATCAGGAGTGAGGTCACATCTGGCGCTCCCAGGATGCTGGCACATGGCTCCGCAGTGTGGGCTTTTTTTACAGTGTCCGCTGCTGACAATAGTGTTGCCATATGCAGCCTTTGCAGTGAAAGCATAAGTCGCGGTAAGCCCAACACTCACCTAGGGATGACCGCCTTAAGAAGGCACATGAGCTGCCATCACTGAGCCCAGTGGGAGCAACGGAACCCACAAAGCCACACTCCAGGCTCTCACCGTCCAGCCTTGTCTTCTCCTTATCCTCCACTCCACCTGCCATCATGCCGTCCTCACGTTTTTGTGGAAAAAGGCAGGCTTCCGTGGGCCAAATGTTCGGGCGTAAAAAATTGATGACGCCGGATAACCCTCTTGCCCAACGGTTGACGGCTGGCTTGTCAGAACTGATAGCCCGCCAACTACTGCCATATAAACTGGTGGACTCGGAGGCCTTTCAAAAATTTGTGGCCATTGGAACACCTCAATGGAAAGTCCCAGGAAGGAAGTATTTCTCACAGAAGGGCATCCCAGAGCTATATGACCATGTTCAGCGGCAAGTGAATGTACCTCTGGCACACAGTGTTGGTGCCAAGATACATCTGACCACAGACACGTGGTCTAGCAAACACAGACAGGGAAGGTATATAACTTTTACTGCCCACTGGGTGAACCTTCTGATGGCCGTCAAGCATGTAGCCCGTGGCACCCATGTAGATTTGGTTTTACGGATTGAATGCAGGCCTGGCTCTTCTTCTCCTCCTCCTACTCCATCTTCCTCCCTCTCCTCCTCAGCTGACTCCTCCTTTTCCGCTGCTAGCGTCTCTTCCGCTGCGCCTGCCCAAGATCCCCAGAACCTATTCGACATGCCAGGTGAGATATTGCCATGCTGTGCTGCGTCTGTTGGGCCTGGAAGCCAAGAGCCACACTGGCCCTGCACTCCTTTCAGCTTTGTGTTCACAGGCAGATCAGTGGCTAGCACCGCTCAATTTGACAGTTGGTAAAGTGGCATGTGACAACGGTGCCAATCTGCTTAGCGCATTGAAACAGGGCAAAATTACACATGTGCCATGCATGGCATACGTCTTAAACTTAGTCGTGCAGCAATTCGACACAATCTGCCTTTCAGACGTCTTATTTGCGATTGCCCGACGCGATGGAACTCGACCTTCTATATGCTTGATAGGCTGCTTCAACAGAAACGTGCAGTTAACGACTACCTGTACGAACTCTGCGGCAGAACAGGTTCTGGGGAGCTTGTTTTTTTTTACCATGCCAGTGGCTGCTCATGTGCGACGCATGCAGACTTCTGCGGCCATTTGATGAGATCACCAAACTGGTCAGTCGCAGCCATGGCGCCATCAGTGACATCGTACCTTATGCCTTCTTTATGGAGCGTCCTGTCATTGATCAAGCAGTGGAGGAGCAGGAGCAGGAAGATGAGGAAGTCGCAATGCTGGATGAATTCCCAGGGGGGCTACTCTATCAGAGACAAGTCTACAACAGGAGTCTAAAGAGGAGTCAGAGGAGGATGGTGCCGGGGTGGATGAGGAGGAGCAAGAAGATCATGCTTTAAACCTCTCTGTGATCCCTGTTGTTGTGCTTGGATGGGGAGAGGAGAACGAGGAGGACGACATTATCCTGGATGATGAGCAGGAGCCAGGCCACCACACCGCTTCCAGTTTAGTGCAAATGGGGGCCTTCATGCTCAAGTGTTTTAACAGAGACTTTATATAAAAAGTATAAAGGTCAAGGACCAGTACTGGGTGGCAACGTACTTAGTCCCCCGGTACAAACACAAAATGGCGGAAATGTTACCACCATCACAGAGGGCTGTCAGAATGGAGCACTTACAGACCTTGCTTCGAGAAATGCTGCATTCTGCTTTTGCGTGCACTTGCAGAGGAGGAATTCCCACTCCCAGAGAAAGAGTTGCGGGTACCAATCCAACAACGCCTGCAAGAAGAGGGCAGTTTGAAGATGTGTTGGTGACTTCTGATATGAGGTCATTCTTTCAGCCGAACCATCGACAGATGTCATCTGGATCCAGCATCAGGGAACGCCTAGACCGACAGGTGTCTGATTACATCGGGTTAACGGCCGATGTGGACGCTCTGAGAAGTGATGAACCCCTGGACTACTGGGTGGGCAGGCTTGACCTCTGGCCAGAGCTTGCCCAATTTGCAGTGGAACTGTTGGCTTGCCCCTCGTCCAGTGTCCTGTCCGAAAGGACGTTCAGCACAGCAGGGGGGATCGTGACCGATGAGCGCACTCGCCTAGCTCACGACAGTGTTGACTACCTCACATTTATAAAAATGAATGAGGCATGGATCTCGGAGGAATTCAACATATGTGACCAGTAGACCATGTATATGCATAACTCTATAAACAATTTATATAATTTAGCACACAGACCTTTTTTTCTACCTTTTGGCTCACTTGTACAAAAAAAGCACACCGTACTATATGCCCATACCCTCCGGTTTGAAGAGGTTGCGCTGTGTCATATTTTTGGGTCCCGCAGCGAGTTGCTGGTATCAGTGCTGGTGTCAGTGCTCTCTCTCTATCTCGGTGCTGGTGTCAGTGCTCTCTATCACAGTGCTGGTGTCAGTGCTCTCTCTCTATTTCTGGTGCTGGTGTGGTGTCAGTGCTCCCTATCACGGTGCTGGTGTGGTGTCAGTGCTCTCTATCTCGGTGCTGGTGTCGGTGCTGCTGTGGTGTCAGTGCTCTCTATCTTGGTGCTGGTGTCAGTGCTCTCTATCTTGGTGCTGGGGTCAGTGCTCTCTCTCTATCTTGGTGCTGGTGTCAGTGCTCTGTATCTTGGTGCTGGTGTCAGTGCTCTCTCACAGTGCTGGTGTGGTCTCAGTGCTCTCTATCACGGTGCTGGTGTGTTGTCAGTGCTCTATATCTCGGTGCTGGTGTCAGTGCTCTCTCACGGTGCTGGTGTTAGTGCTCTCTATCACGGTGCTGGTGTCAGTGTTCTCTATCACGGTGCTGGTGTCAGTGCTCTCTATCACGGTGCTGGTGTGGTGTCAGCGCTCTCTATCTCGGTGCTGGGGTCAGTGCTCTTTCATGGTGCTGTTGTCAGTGCTCTCTCTCTATCTCGGTGCCGGTGTCAGTGTTCTCTCTCTATCTCGGTGCCGGTGTGGTGTCAGTGCTCTCTATCTCGGTGCTGGTGTGGTCTCAGTGCTCTCTATCACGGTGCTGGTGTCAGTGCTCTCTATCATGGTGCTGGTGTCAGTGCTCTCTATCACGGTGCTGGTGTCAGTGCTCTCTTTCATGGTGCTGGTGTGGTGTCAGTGCTCTCTATCTCGGTGCTGGTGTCAGTGCTCTCTATCTCGACGCTGGTGTCAGTGCTCTCTATCTTGGCACTGGTGTCAGTGCTCTCTATCTCGGTGCTGGTGTCAGTGCTCTCTATCTCTGCGCTGGTGTCAGTGCTCTCTATCTCGGTGCTGGTGTCAGTGCTCAGTCTCTATTACGGTGCTGGTGTCAGTGTTCAGTCTCTATCGCAGTGCTGGTTTCAGACAGTGAGGGAGATTGCAGCGGAGAAGCCAATCAGCAGGCAGTGCCAGCACCATGGCTGAGGATCAGCACTGGACTGGTACCTACGGACCACCGCAGTGGAGCCCTGCATAGGTGGGGGTAAGGGCCAGGCAGAGGGAGGGGCTCAAGCACAGGTTGGCACACTGGGACACTGGCACAGGACTGCGCTGCCCTGACTGTGGCACTGATCATCTCCTGCACCCCTTTTATAGCCTGCCCTGACCTTGCCTCTCCTCCATGGCCTTCATGCACTTCTGAATTGTCAAAATTTCACAGATAAAAAGAATGCTTGTCGTTGTCGATCCCAGATTCACTTAATACATTTGTTATGTCAGTGTCCATGTTGTGGGACTATGTGTGCACAGCTTGTAAGTATTTTGTGGCTGAAAATATGACCTGGAGGTTTTTAAGGATCTCCTGCCATTAAAGTCAATGGGGTCCGCCGCAAACTTTGCAGTTCGTGAACTTTTGGCCACGTTCGCAAAACGTCCCGTCGGAAGTTCGTCTATCACTAGTGTCAGATAGGCACACCGCATCTCCGTTCTAGGTAAAGAGCCTCTGACGGAGGATCTTTAACACATGATCAGCTGTGTCCAATCACAGCTGATCAGTGTAAACAGGAAAAGACATGTATTGGCTCTTCCTCTACTCGCGCTGACAGACTTGAGTAGAGGAGAGCCGATCGGCTCTTCTCCTGACAGGGGAGTCTGCACTGATTATTAGTGCAGCCCCCTAAGCATGCCCACCCATGGCCACCAGGTAAGCCTATTAGGGATGGCACTTTGTGCCCATCAGTGATGCCTGCCAGTGCCTCTGATCAGTGCTGCCCATCAGTGCCACTGATACGTGTCCATCAGTGCCACCACTATGTGCCCATCAATGCTGTATATATCGGTGCCACCTCTCAGTACAGCCTCATCAGTGCCCATCAGTAAAGGAGAAAACATACCTATTTAAAAAATTTTGTAACAAACTCAGAAAAAAAACATTTTTCAAAATGTTTGTTCTTTTTTTTTATTTGTAGTGCAAAAAATAAAAATGGTAGGGGTGATCAAATGTGACAGCGTAGCATTACCGTGCAATTGTCATTCAAAGTGTGAGACCACTGAAAGCTGAAAATTGGATTGGGCAGGAAGGTGTATAAGTGCCCTGTATTGAAGTGGTTAAGATGCAGACCCATTTATGCACTGATGGTGCATTGATGCATCAGGCTTTCTGGTTTCTTACAACAGTAGAGGGTATACAAATTACTATGTTTATGATGATGTTGCTGTGCATCCCACTAATATAGAGCAGTGAACACCGGCTAGATGAAAAGACATGCCTTGCCAAATGACTTCACCAGCTGGAGAAGTTACTCATAGGAGGTACTGTATGGAGAATGCAAGAGCAAACGACTCGCCGGAAAGTTGTCAGCAATGTGGGTAATGTGGATCACTGCATCAACAGAGAACTTGTAACAAATGATGTGGCTTTGGATATGTGAAAGGGATATTTTTACAAATATATTAAGAACTGTGCAGATTAAATATTTTGTATTGGCTATTTATTACTTGTATGGAACTATTATTTTAACTATAAAATGTATTTTGCAGTAGCAGGTACACCACAAAAAATCAGGTCAGAATTTTTTTTCTGTGTGTTTATCATTTGCTGCCCTGCTGATACCCTGTTACATTACATACTGACCTGGCTGGGATTCTAACCTTTCCTTGCACTATATATAAAAAAAATAAAAATAAAATAAAAAGTTTTATTTACTGTTGGAGAGATATCCCTTCACTTCCTGTTAGATGGAGACAGGAAGTGAGGAGATGGCAAAAAAGAAAAAAAAATACTTACTAAGGAGTTGTAAACCCTCATGGTTCTTCACCTTAATGCATTCTATGTATTAAGGTGAAAAACCACCTGTGGTGCTGCAGCCCCCCGAGCCCCCTTTTTTTTTTATCTGACACTGATCCTTATCTGGCCGGGAACAAGCACACCAGCTCTAGCTGGTGTCTCGTGTCCTGATAGGATAGATTGATAGCAGCCATTGGCTCCCGCTGCTGTCAATCAAATCCAATGACGTGGCGCTTGGGGGCGGGGACGATTCCTGCATTCTGTGTGCATGGACACAGATGCAGGACTCGGGAGCACGCCCTCACGGGTGTCCACCAAGGAAAGCACTTCTCCAGCATCTACAATCGATGTAGGGAGGAGCCACCAGCGCCACTGAGGGACCCCTGAAGAGGAGGACCGGGACCACTCTGTGCAAAATGAACTGCACAGTGGAGGTAAGTATGACATGTTTTTTAAAACAAGGGTTTACAACCCCTTTAACCCTTTTTCCACACTCATTAAAATCAATAAAGTGTTTTTTCTGAAGATGAACTTTAGTGTTTTAATTAGAAAACTTTGTGGCTAGTAATGACATAATGAGTGATCGGAACTGTTTCTTTTCTGTAGCTGGAATACTGTGGTAAGGCACTTTCATGGATAGTGGATGCTCTTCAAGACAGTGGCATGGTAAAAGGCACAAAACCACCTCCAGTCTTTCAGTAAGGTAAGCATTAACATAAAGTATTACTTTCACCTATAGATCCACTTACAAAAAAATAGTCAACTCATTTCTGGAAATAACACACAAATATATAGTATAAATAATTCCTAAACAACTCATAATGTGAAATATACTATATTGACAGCACTAAATAAAATAAGGCTAACAGAAAATAGAAAATAAATAAAAATCAAAGTTCATAACTTCCATAAATTCCAACGGTGTGCTGAGTCCTAAATTGTGGATAGAGAATTTCAGCTTAATGCTCATAAGAAAGAAAAGAAGTCCATCTCCAAGCCATTCACCAAACCGTCAGTGTGAACAAACTCCATGCACGGTGACGCTCCCTATGGTAATGCACTTACCAAAATTCTAAATAGATATAGGCACGTCTATTAATCACTGGCTCCTGGAATTTCTCAGCATGAAACCTTCAATTCAGCGTTTCTCCACCCAGCACAATTTCACATATAGAAGAGATCAGAAACACAATCCATAGTGCAAACTGATTTTAATAAACAACCTTCTTGCGCATTCGCAGTCCGGATCTCTGTGATCATAAACGGTCTCGATATCAGCGGTGGGTCCCAGGAAAACAAGCTCTCACGCCCACAGACGAAGACGTAATGACGAAACGCATATGGGCGTGACCATGCAGCTTCACATCACCACAGAGAGAGAGCTTGTTTTCCCAGGACCCGCCGCTGATATTGAGACCATTTATGATCACAGAGATCCGGACTGCGAATGCGCAAGAAGGTTGTTTATTAAAATCAGTTTGCACTATGGATTGTGTTTCTGATCTCTTCTATATGGGAAATTGTGCTGGGTGGAGAAACGCTGAATTGAAGGTTTAATGCTGAGAAATTCCAGGAGCCAGTGATTAATAGACGTGCCTATATCTATTTAGAATTTTGGTAAGTGCATTACCATAGGGAGCGTCACCGTGCATGGAGTTTGTTCACACTGACGGTTTGGTGAATGGCTTAGAGATGGACTTCTTTTCTTTCTTACGAGCATTAAGCTGAAATTCTCTATCCACAATTTAGGACTCCGTTGGAATTTCTGGAAGTTATGAACTATTTTTTTAGCGCTGTCAATATAGTATATTTCACATTGTGAGTTGTTTAGGAATTATTTATACTATATATTTGTGTGTTATGCGATTTTTTTATATGATAGCAGCTTATAATTTAACACCCTCTATTAAGCGCTGGGATCAGTGAAAATATTTACTAAAAATATTTATCAGTGATATCTGTACTTAATTTCTGGAAATGTTTGTTACAAATCTTTGATTGTCTAGTCAGCCATGGTGAAGCCTAGATTTTAAAGTGCTTCCATACCTTAAATTAAAGGGTAAAAGTAAATGTGTTACCAACTAGACATGTGCAATTGGTTTTGTTCTGAATTCGTATTTCGCCAAAATTTG
This sequence comes from Lithobates pipiens, assembly GCF_037356315.1. Taxonomy (NCBI): domain Eukaryota; kingdom Metazoa; phylum Chordata; class Amphibia; order Anura; family Ranidae; genus Lithobates; species Lithobates pipiens. Next base: position 212,601 of record NW_027507687.1, read on the forward strand.
ACAAATTGGTTTGGAAATATCCGAATTAACGAAAACCTGTTTAACAAATTTTTCAGAAAATTTGTAAATTCTAAAATCCAAAATAACGCACTAATAATAACTATTATTATTAAATTATAGGTATTGGAATTGCCTTTCAAATTTGGCTGTTAGTGAATGTAACGAATACGAATTTATCCAAATGTACAAATTAGGCGAAATAACAAATGCTGCATCTAAACAGTGGAACGTAATTAATTAATAATACTAAATTATAATGATATAAACTTCTAATTAATTCCTATTAGATCATTATGTTTCATATATTTAGATGCTGCATTTGTTATTTAGGATCATTTGTAACTTTGGATAAATTGGTATTTGTTAGGTTTATAAACAGCCAAATTGGAAAAGACATTCCAATACCTTTAATTTAATAGTTGGTTATTATTGGTTATTTCAGATTTTCAAATTTACGAATTTTTCGAATTTACAAATACCACACCTAAACAAACGAACATAACTAATTATTATTTTTCCGAAGTTGTGAATTTATTCAAAATAAAGAATTTTGATCATAACTAGTGATGGCCGAACGGTTCGCCCGGCGGTCGTTTCGCGGCGAATTTCCGACTTTCGCCGTCCGCGGGTTCGAACGCCTTTTTCCGTCGTTCGCCCCGGCGGACTTACGTGTTTAATGTATACAAGAACTTTAACCTTTCGTGACACGTTTATCATGTGTTACAGGACAACCAATTGAGACATGACAGCTCATGGACACTTGGACATTCCCCCTAACCTATAAATACACCCGATCCGGTGGCCATTTTACATTCTTTCTTCTGTCACTGTAGGGAAAGGATCCTGTGTGGAGTAGGGACAGAGAAAACGCTAGCTATTTGGTACACAAAAGTTCTTTTCAGGACTGGTATAGGTGTTAGGTCAGCAGCCTGAGTTTCTTTTGTCAGTTTAGATAAAGGGACAGAGCGCTGTATGCTGCTATTTTAGGGACAGCTCAGCCAGATTAGTCTTTCTTCATCATCATCATCATCATCATCATTAGCTGTTACTATCAGGTCCACAAAAGAGCTGTTCCAGCTAATCGTTCCAGCCTACTCTTTTTTGCCAATTTGTATAGGGACAGGCAGGAAGCAGTGTGTCAGGCAGTGAGGATAATTTTAAAGACTTGCTGTTACTATTAGTTCCACAAAGGTTCTTTTCAGGACTGGTATCAGTGGTACGGTAATAGGCTTGTACACGTATAATATTCTTTCTTCCAAATATAGAAAGAATATTATACTTGACTGCTGCCCTTCTGCTGCAGTCTGCTAATCATTCACAACTCACTTGTTCCACAAAGCTCTTTATCAGGACTGGTAACTTGGTCTGTCTAGGGTGCTACGGTACATAGGCTTGGGTGCGGTACAGTCTGCTGTTCTGTAAGGACCGCTATCGGTCCACAATACATAGGGTTGCCGTGCACTACTGCTGACCGCTGCCCTATACTGCAGCAGTCCTTCATTGGTATAGGGACTGACGTACAGTCTGCTAATCACTAACACACAACCTGCTTGGTCCACAAAAGTTCTTATAAGGACTGGTAACTTGGTATAGGGTGCTACGGTACATAGGCCTGAGTGCGTTACAGTCTGCTGTTCTGTAAGGACCGCTATCGGTCCACAATACATAGGGTTGCCGTGCACTACTGCTGACCGCTGCCCTATACTGCAGCAGTCCTTCATTGGTATAGGGACTGACGTACAGTCTGCTAATCACTAACACACAACCTGCTTGGTCCACAAAAGTTCTTATAAGGACTGGTAACTTGGTATAGGGTGCTACGGTACATAGGCCTGAGTGCGTTACAGTCTGCTGTTCTGTAAGGACCGCTATCGGTCCACAATACATAGGGTTGCCGTGCACTACTGCTGACCGCTGCCCTATACTGCAGCAGTCCTTCATTGGTATAGGGACTGACGTACAGTCTGCTAATCACTAACACACAACCTGCTTGGTCCACAAAAGTTCTTATAAGGACTGGTAACTTGGTATAGGGTGCTACGGTACATAGGCCTGAGTGCGTTACAGTCTGCTGTTCTGTAAGGACCGCTATCGGTCCACAATACATAGGGTTGCCGTGCACTACTGCTGACCGCTGCCCTATACTGCAGCAGTCCTTCAGCGGTATAGGGACTGACGCACAGTCTGCTAAACACTAACACACAACCTGCTTGGTCCACAAAAGTTTTTATAAGGACTGGTAACTTGGTATAGGGTGCTACGGTACATAGGCCTGAGTGCAGTACAGTCTGCTGTTCTGTAAGGACCGCTATCGGTCCACAATACATAGGGTTGCCGTGCACTACTGCTGACCGCTGCCCTATACTGCAGCAGTCCTTCATTGGTATAGGGACTGACGTACAGTCTGCTAATCACTAACACACAACCTGCTTGGTCCACAAAAGTTCTTATAAGGACTGGTAACTTGGTATAGGGTGCTACGGTACATAGGCCTGAGTGCGTTACAGTCTGCTGTTCTGTAAGGACCGCTATCGGTCCACAATACATAGGGTTGCCGTGCACTACTGCTGACCGCTGCCCTATACTGCAGCAGTCCTTCATTGGTATAGGGACTGACGTACAGTCTGCTAATCACTAACACACAACCTGCTTGGTCCACAAAAGTTCTTATAAGGACTGGTAACTTGGTATAGGGTGCTACGGTACATAGGCCTGAGTGCGTTACAGTCTGCTGTTCTGTAAGGACCGCTATCGGTCCACAATACATAGGGTTGCCGTGCACTACTGCTGACCGCTGCCCTATACTGCAGCAGTCCTTCATTGGTATAGGGACTGACGTACAGTCTGCTAATCACTAACACACAACCTGCTTGGTCCACAAAAGTTCTTATAAGGACTGGTAACTTGGTATAGGGTGCTACGGTACATAGGCCTGAGTGCGTTACAGTCTGCTGTTCTGTAAGGACCGCTATCGGTCCACAATACATAGGGTTGCCGTGCACTACTGCTGACCGCTGCCCTATACTGCAGCAGTCCTTCAGCGGTATAGGGACTGACGCACAGTCTGCTAAACACTAACACACAACCTGCTTGGTCCACAAAAGTTTTTATAAGGACTGGTAACTTGGTATAGGGTGCTACGGTACATAGGCCTGAGTGCAGTACAGTCTGCTGTTCTGTAAGGACCGCTATCGGTCCACAATACATAGGGTTGCCGTGCACTACTGCTGACCGCTGCCCTATACTGCAGCAGTCCTTCATTGGTATAGGGACTGACGTACAGTCTGCTAATCACTAACACACAACCTGCTTGGTCCACAAAAGTTCTTATAAGGACTGGTAACTTGGTATAGGGTGCTACGGTACATAGGCCTGAGTGCGTTACAGTCTGCTGTTCTGTAAGGACCGCTATCGGTCCACAATACATAGGGTTGCCGTGCACTACTGCTGACCGCTGCCCTATACTGCAGCAGTCCTTCATTGGTATAGGGACTGACGTACAGTCTGCTAATCACTAACACACAACCTGCTTGGTCCACAAAAGTTCTTATAAGGACTGGTAACTTGGTATAGGGTGCTACGGTACATAGGCCTGAGTGCGTTACAGTCTGCTGTTCTGTAAGGACCGCTATCGGTCCACAATACATAGGGTTGCCGTGCACTACTGCTGACCGCTGCCCTATACTGCAGCAGTCCTTCATTGGTATAGGGACTGACGTACAGTCTGCTAATCACTAACACACAACCTGCTTGGTCCACAAAAGTTCTTATAAGGACTGGTAACTTGGTATAGGGTGCTACGGTACATAGGCCTGAGTGCGTTACAGTCTGCTGTTCTGTAAGGACCGCTATCGGTCCACAATACATAGGGTTGCCGTGCACTACTGCTGACCGCTGCCCTATACTGCAGCAGTCCTTCAGCGGTATAGGGACTGACGCACAGTCTGCTAAACACTAACACACAACCTGCTTGGTCCACAAAAGTTTTTATAAGGACTGGTAACTTGGTATAGGGTGCTACGGTACATAGGCCTGAGTGCGTTACAGTCTGCTGTTCTGTAAGGACCGCTATCGGTCCACAATACATAGGGTTGCCGTGCACTACTGCTGACCGCTGCCCTATACTGCAGCAGTCCTTCATTGGTATAGGGACTGACGTACAGTCTGCTAATCACTAACACACAACCTGCTTGGTCCACAAAAGTTCTTATAAGGACTGGTAACTTGGTATAGGGTGCTACGGTACATAGGCCTGAGTGCGTTACAGTCTGCTGTTCTGTAAGGACCGCTATCGGTCCACAATACATAGGGTTGCCGTGCACTACTGCTGACCGCTGCCCTATACTGCAGCAGTCCTTCATTGGTATAGGGACTGACGTACAGTCTGCTAATCACTAACACACAACCTGCTTGGTCCACAAAAGTTCTTATAAGGACTGGTAACTTGGTATAGGGTGCTACGGTACATAGGCCTGAGTGCGTTACAGTCTGCTGTTCTGTAAGGACCGCTATCGGTCCACAATACATAGGGTTGCCGTGCACTACTGCTGACCGCTGCCCTATACTGCAGCAGTCCTTCATTGGTATAGGGACTGACGTACAGTCTGCTAATCACTAACACACAACCTGCTTGGTCCACAAAAGTTCTTATAAGGACTGGTAACTTGGTATAGGGTGCTACGGTACATAGGCCTGAGTGCGTTACAGTCTGCTGTTCTGTAAGGACCGCTATCGGTCCACAATACATAGGGTTGCCGTGCACTACTGCTGACCGCTGCCCTATACTGCAGCAGTCCTTCAGCGGTATAGGGACTGACGCACAGTCTGCTAAACACTAACACACAACCTGCTTGGTCCACAAAAGTTTTTATAAGGACTGGTAACTTGGTATAGGGTGCTACGGTACATAGGCCTGAGTGCGTTACAGTCTGCTGTTCTGTAAGGACCGCTATCGGTCCACAATACATAGGGTTGCCGTGCACTACTGCTGACCGCTGCCCTATACTGCAGCAGTCCTTCATTGGTATAGGGACTGACGTACAGTCTGCTAATCACTAACACACAACCTGCTTGGTCCACAAAAGTTCTTATAAGGACTGGTAACTTGGTATAGGGTGCTACGGTACATAGGCCTGAGTGCGTTACAGTCTGCTGTTCTGTAAGGACCGCTATCGGTCCACAATACATAGGGTTGCCGTGCACTACTGCTGACCGCTGCCCTATACTGCAGCAGTCCTTCATTGGTATAGGGACTGACGTACAGTCTGCTAATCACTAACACACAACCTGCTTGGTCCACAAAAGTTCTTATAAGGACTGGTAACTTGGTATAGGGTGCTACGGTACATAGGCCTGAGTGCGTTACAGTCTGCTGTTCTGTAAGGACCGCTATCGGTCCACAATACATAGGGTTGCCGTGCACTACTGCTGACCGCTGCCCTATACTGCAGCAGTCCTTCATTGGTATAGGGACTGACGTACAGTCTGCTAATCACTAACACACAACCTGCTTGGTCCACAAAAGTTCTTATAAGGACTGGTAACTTGGTATAGGGTGCTACGGTACATAGGCCTGAGTGCGTTACAGTCTGCTGTTCTGTAAGGACCGCTATCGGTCCACAATACATAGGGTTGCCGTGCACTACTGCTGACCGCTGCCCTATACTGCAGCAGTCCTTCAGCGGTATAGGGACTGACGCACAGTCTGCTAAACACTAACACACAACCTGCTTGGTCCACAAAAGTTTTTATAAGGACTGGTAACTTGGTATAGGGTGCTACGGTACATAGGCCTGAGTGCAGTACAGTCTGCTGTTCTGTAAGGACCGCTATCGGTCCACAATACATAGGGTTGCCGTGCACTACTGCTGACCGCTGCCCTATACTGCAGCAGTCCTTCATTGGTATAGGGACTGACGTACAGTCTGCTAATCACTAACACACAACCTGCTTGGTCCACAAAAGTTCTTATAAGGACTGGTAACTTGGTATAGGGTGCTACGGTACATAGGCCTGAGTGCGTTACAGTCTGCTGTTCTGTAAGGACCGCTATCGGTCCACAATACATAGGGTTGCCGTGCACTACTGCTGACCGCTGCCCTATACTGCAGCAGTCCTTCATTGGTATAGGGACTGACGTACAGTCTGCTAATCACTAACACACAACCTGCTTGGTCCACAAAAGTTCTTATAAGGACTGGTAACTTGGTATAGGGTGCTACGGTACATAGGCCTGAGTGCGTTACAGTCTGCTGTTCTGTAAGGACCGCTATCGGTCCACAATACATAGGGTTGCCGTGCACTACTGCTGACCGCTGCCCTATACTGCAGCAGTCCTTCATTGGTATAGGGACTGACGTACAGTCTGCTAATCACTAACACACAACCTGCTTGTTCCACAAAAGTTCTTATAAGGACTGGTAACTTGGTATAGGGTGCTACGGTACATAGGCCTGAGTGCGTTACAGTCTGCTGTTCTGTAAGGACCGCTATCGGTCCACAATACATAGGGTTGCCGTGCACTACTGCTGACCGCTGCCCTATACTGCAGCAGTCCTTCATTGGTATAGGGACTGACGTACAGTCTGCTAATCACTAACACACAACCTGCTTGTTCCACAAAAGTTCTTATAAGGACTGGTAACTTGGTATAGGGTGCTACGGTACATAGGCTTGAGTGCGGTACAGTCTGCTGTTCTGTAAGGACCGCTATCGGTCCACAATAGATAGGGTTGACGTGCACCACTGCTGACCGCTGCCCTATACTGCAGCAGTCCTTCAGCGGTATAGGGACTGACGTACAGTCTGCTAAACACTAATACACAACCTGCTTGGTCCACAAAAGTTCTTATAAGGACTGGTAACTTGGTATAGGGTGCTACGGTACATAGGCTTGAGTGCGGTACAGTCTGCTGTTCTGTAAGGACCGCTATAGGTCCACAATAGATAGGGTTGACGTGCACCACTGCTGACCGCTGCCCTATACTGCAGCAGTCCTTCAGCGGTATAGGGACTGACGTACAGTCTGCTAAACACTAATACACAACCTGCTTGGTCCACAAAAGTTCTTATAAGGACTGGTAACTTGGTATAGGGTGCTACGGTACATAGGCTTGAGTGCGGTACAGTCTGCTGTTCTGTAAGGACCGCTATAGGTCCACAATAGATAGGGTTGACGTGCACCACTGCTGACCGCTCACCTATACTGCAGCAGTCCTTCAGCGGTATAGGGACTAAGAGTTTTGTCACAGGGTCATTTAAAAAATGACATGCAGAGGAAGAGGCAGGCCCTTCCGCAGGGGTGGTAGGGGTAGGGCAGGAGCAACAGGCTTGAGCCAAAGTGGGAAGTTGCAGAAGGTGCGTTCAATTACTTTAAAGGATGCACCAGACTTGGTTGAGTGGCTCGCTCAGCCTTACTCTTCTGCACCCTCCTCATCCTCTCGATCTGCACCCTCTTCTTCACTCTCTGCTATGTGCACCCCCAAAGACACTACCACCAACAACACGACCACCACCACCACCACCACATACCTTCCGCTTGAGTCACTGGAATTATTTTCCGATCCATATCAAGAGGACATTTCTGATGCGCAGCCACTCTTGGTATTGGATCAGGAAGAGGAGGTAGCAACAAGCGCTACTCAGCAGTCTGACGCCAGTACCCAGATCAGCCCAAGGAGGAGGTTGGTCCCCGGTGTTGCTGCCTACTCTACTTATAGCGGTGGGGAAGGTGACGTTGATGATGACGTGTCTAGTGATGTCACGTGGGTGCCCACAAGAGAGGAAGAGGAGGGGAGTTCAGAGGGAGATATGGACCAGCAGATAGGGAGGAGAAGCAGCAATGACTTACATTGCACAGCAGGGACAAAGCAGACTGCAAATGTATCAGGAGCGAGTCATCGACCATGTACGGTCACATCTGGCGCTCCCAGGACACCGGCACATGGCTCCGCAGTGTGGGCTTTTTTTAACGTGTCCGCTGCTGACAATAGCGTTGCCATCTGCAATCTTTGCAGTCAACGCGTTAGTCGCGGTAAGCCCAATACTCACCTAGGGACGACCGCCTTAAGAAGGCACATGAGCAGCCATCACCGAGCCCAGTGGGAGCAACGGAACACACAAAGCCACACTGCAGGCTCTCACCGTCCAGCCTCGTCTTCTACTTCTCCTTCTCCTCTCTCCTCACAATTGTCCTCCACTCCACCTTCCATCACGCCAAGCTCACATTTTTCTGCAAAAAGGCAGGCTTCCGTGGGCCTAATGTTTGAGCGTAAAAAAATGATGACGCCGGATAACCCTCTTGCCCAACGGTTGGCGGCTGGCTTGTCAGAACTCATAGCCCGCCAACTACTGCCATATAAACTGGTGGACTCGGAGGCCTTTCGCAAATTTGTGGCCATTGGAACACCACAATGGAAGGTCCCAGGAAGGAAGTATTTCTCAGAGAAGGGCATCCCAGAGCTATATGGCCATGTTCAGCGGCAAGTGAATGTATCTCTGGCACACAGTGTCGGTGCCAAGATACATCTGACCACAGACACGTGGTCTAGCAAACACGGGCAGGGAAGGTATATCAGTTTTACTGCCCACTGGGTGAACCTTCTGACGGCCGTCAAGCATGTAACCCGTGGCACCCGTGTAGATTTGGTTTTACCGCCACGGATTGCATGCAGGCCTGACTCTTCTTCTCCTCCTCCTACTCCATCCTCCTCCCTCTCCTCCTCAGCTGCCTCCTCCTTTTCCGCTGCTAGCGTCTCTTCCACTGCACCGCCCAAGCTCCCCAGAACCTATTCCACATGCCAGGTGAGACGTTGCCATGCCGTGCTGCGTCTGTTGTGCCTGGAAGCAAAGAGCCACACTGGCCCGGCACTCCTTTCAGCTTTGCGTTCACAGGCAGATGAGTGGCTAACACCGCTCAATTTGACAGTTGGTAAAGTGGTGTGTGACAACGGTGCCAATCTGCTTAGCGCATTGAAACAGGGCAAAATCACGCACGTGCCGTGCATGGCACACGTCTTAAACTTGGTCGTGCAGCGATTCCTTGTCAAATACCCTGGGGTCCAGGACATCTTGCGGCAGGCAAGGAAAATCTCGGCCCATTTCAGAAGATCTTACACGGCCATGGCTCGCCTTGCTGACATTCAGCGGCGACACCATCTGCCGGTCAGACGTCTTATTTGCGATTGCCCGACGCGATGGAACTCAACCTTCTATATGCTTGATAGGCTGCTCCAGCAGAAACGTGCAGTTAACGTCTACCTGTATGAACTCTGCGAAAGAAACGGTTCTGGGGAGCTGGGTTTTTTTTCACCGCGCCAGTGGCTGCTCATGCGCGACACATGCAGACTTCTGCGGCCATTTGAGGAGATCACCAAACTGGTCAGTCGCAGCCATGGCGCCATCAGTGACATGGTACCTTATGCCTTCTTTCTGGAGCGTGCATTGCGTCGTGTCATTGATCAGGCTGTGGAGGAGCAGGAGCGGGAAGATGAGGAAGTCGCAATGCTGGATGAATTCCCAGGGGGGGCTACTCTATCTGAGACAAGTCAACAACAGGAGTCTGATGAGGAGTCAGAGGAGGATGGTGCCGGGGCGGATGAGCAGGAGCAAGAAGAGCATGCTTTAAACCTTTCTGGGATCCCTGTTGTGCGAGGATGGGGAGAGGAGAATGAAGAGGACGACATTATCCTGGATGATGAGCAGGAGCCAGGCCACCACACCGCTTCCACTTTAGTGCAAATGGGGGCCTTCATGCTCCAGTGTTTTAATAGGGACCCCCGTATAAAAAGCATGAGGGTCAAGGACCAGTACTGGGTGGCAACGTACTTAGACCCCCGGTACAAACACAAAATGGCGGAAATGTTACCGCCGTCGCAGAGGGCTGTCAGAATGCAGCACTTCCAGGCCTTGCTTCGAGAAATGCTGCATTCTGCTTTTGCGTGCGCTGGCAGAGGAGCAATTCCCACTCCCAGAGAAGGATTTGCGGGTACCAATCCAACAGCGCCTGCAAGAAGAGGCCGGTTTGAAGATGTGTTGGTGACTTCGGATATGAGGTCATTCTTTCAGCCGACCCATCGACAGGTGTCATCCGGATCCAGCATCAGGGAACGCCTAGACCGTCAGGTGTCCGACTACATTGGGTTAACGGCCGATGTGGACGCTCTGAGGAGTGATGAACCCCTAGACTACTGGGTGGGCAGGCTTGACCTCTGGCCAGAGCTTGCCCAATTTGCAATCGAACTGTTGGCTTGCCCCTCATCCAGTGTCCTGTCCGAAAGGACGTTCAGCGCAGCAGGGGGGATTGTGACCGATAAGCGTACTCGCCTAGCTCACCACAGTGTTAACTACCTCACATTTCTAAAAATGAATGAGGCATGGATCTCGGAGGAATTCAACACATGTGATCAGTAGACCATGTATATGTCTATAAACAATTTTTGGAATCAAGCACACAGACCTTCTTAATTCATTTGGCTCACTTCCCTGACCCAAAAAAGCACACCGTACTATATGCCCCTACCCTCCTCTTTGAAGAGGTTGAGCGGTGTCATATTTCTACTGGGGCTGCTTATTATGAGGGGTTCCCACCATCCCTGTGCTGTGCTGACTTCCTCCTGGGTGTTCTTATTATGAGGGGCTCCCACCATCCCTGTGCTGTGCTGACTTCCTCCTGGGGGTTCTTATTATGAGGGGATCACACCATCCCTGTGCTGTGCTGACTTCCTCCTGGGGCTGCTTACGGTGCTGCTGTCAGCGCTGTATGTCACGGAGCTGCTGTCAGCGCTGTATGTCACGGAGCTGCTGTCAGCGCTGTATGTCACGGAGCTGCTGTCAGCGCTGTATGTCACGGAGCTGCTGTCAGCGCTGTATGTCACGGAGCTGCTGTCAGCGCTGTATGTCACGGAGCTGCTGTCAGCGCTGTATGTCACGGAGCTGCTGTCAGCGCTGTATGTCACGGAGCTGCTGTCAGCGCTGTATGTCACGGAGCTGCTGTCAGCGCTGTATGTCACGGAGCTGCTGTCAGCGCTGTATGTCACGGAGCTGCTGTCAGCGCTGTATGTCACGGAGCTGCTGTCAGCGCTGTATGTCACGGTGCTGCTGTCAGCGCTGTATGTCACGGAGCTGCTGTCAGCGCTGTATGTCACGGAGCTGCTGTCAGCGCTGTATGTCACGGAGCTGCTGTCAGCGCTGTATGTCACGGAGCTGCTGTCAGCGCTGTATGTCACGGAGCTGCTGTCAGCGCTGTATGTCACGGTGCTGCTGTCAGCGCTGTATGTCACGGAGCTGCTGTCAGCGCTGTATGTCACGGAGCTGCTGTCAGCGCTGTATGTCACGGAGCTGCTGTCAGCGCTGTATGTCACGGAGCTGCTGTCAGCGCTGTATGTCACGGAGCTGCTGTCAGCGCTGTATGTCACGGTGCTGATGTCAGTGCTCTGTATTACGGTGCTGCTGTCAGTGCTCTGTATCTCCTGCACCCTCTTGTTTGCCTACCCTGGTCCCTGACCTTCCCTCTCCTCCATTGCCTTCATTAGCTCCATAGTCCTGAATTGTCAGAACAATTTCCCAAATAAAAAAAAAATGCTTGTAGTTATCGATCCCAAATTCACCTCATACATGTATTATGCTATTGTCCAGGTGGTGGGACTACGTGCTACCCCCTAATAATTACCCCGTGGCCGCAAATTCGACCTAAAGGTTTGCGAAATTCGCCTCCCATTGAAGTCAATGGAGCCCGCGGCGAACGGTCGTTTTCGCGAACGTTTGTGCCCGTTCGCGTTTCGCGTTCGCGAAACGTCCCGTCGGAAGTTCGTCCATCACTAATCATAACAAATGACCACAAAAAACAAAACTTGAGCAATGTAAACTAAACGTAATTAAAAAGCAGAGAATATCTTCAGTGAAAAACACATTTCAAAAACATAGTAAGTCCAGATAAATAGATGAAGATATACTGTAGTTAAAGTTATTGTGAACCTTTATTTTGTAAATAAGCATGGTATACTTACCTGCTCTGTGTAATGGTTTTGCACAGAGCATCCCCTGATCTTTCTCCTCTGGGGTCTGCCACTGGTGCTAGCAGTGGTCTGCCACTGGTGCAGACTCCAGCCCTGCCCCCTGCTCCCTTGTCACTGGATTGATAGCTAATGATGCCCACTGCAACCAATCTGCCCTGTGAGGAGAGAGAAAGCAGAATAAGTTTCTATTCTTAGGCACAGCGCTTGATTGAGATCTGGCTCAGGTAAGTATATTTGGAGGCTGGGGGATCCTATGGCACAAAAGGTTTTTTAAATGCAGAGAATGCAATAACCTTTTTTATGACTAAGCCTATTTCTGACATTTGTTGCTTGCAAGTTAAAATCTATATTTTTTGCTAGAAAATTACTTAGAACCCCCAAACATTAAATATATATTTTTTTGCATAGACCCTAGAGAATAAAATGGCGATCGTTGCAATATTTTATGTTACATGGTATATGCGCGGCGGTCTTCCAAGCGCAATTTTTTTGGGGAAAAATTCACTTGAATGAATTAACCATTTGCCAACCGGCGCACACTGATGTACATCGGCAGAATGGCATGGACAGGAAAATGGGCGTACCTGTACGTTCCTTTAAATTTGCGTGCCCCTGTCAGTGACCTCTGTGAGTTGGATCACGGGTCCCGCGGACTCGATCGCTGCAGGAAAACCCCACGATTGTCTAACGGGGAGATGCTAATATAAACAAGCATCTCCCCGTTCTGCCTAGTGACAGTGTCACTGATCTCTACTCCGTCATCAGGAGCAGAGATAAGTGATGTGTCACACACAGCCACGCCCCCTCACAGTTAGAAACACACCCCAGGATACACTTAACCCCTACACTGCCACCTAGTGATTAACCCCTTCACTGCCAGTGTCATTTACACAGGAATCAGTGCATTTGTATAGCACTGATTCCTGTATAAATGACAATGGTCCCAAAAATGTGTCCGAAATAATGCTGAAGCCATTACTAGTAAAAAAAAAATGAATGAAAATGCCATAAAACTATCCTCTTTTTTGTAAACGCTATAACTTTTGCGCAAACCAATCAATACACGCTTGTTGCGATTTTCTTTTTACCAAAAATATGTAGAAGAATACGTATCGACCTAAACTGAGAAAAAAAAATGTTTTTTTATATATTTTTGGAGGATATTTATTATAGCAAAATGTAAAAAATATATATATTTTTTGAAATTGACGCTCTTTTCTTGTTTATAGCGCAAAAAATAAAAGCCACAGGGATGATTAAATACCACCAAAGCTTTATTTGTGGTAAAAAAAAGACGTCAATTTTGTTTGGGAACCACGTCCCACGACCGCGTAATTGTCAGTTAAAGCGACGCAGTGGAAAATCACAAGAAGTGGTCTGGTTCTTTGGCCAGCAAAATGGTCCGGGGCTTAAGTGGTTAAAAAACTAAACAGTAAACAGTAAAGTTAGCCCAACTTTTTTGTATATTGTTAAAGATGATATGCTGAGTAAATATGTACCTAGCATGTCATGCTTTGAAATCGCGCACACTCGTGGAATGGCAACAAACGGGGGTACCTAAAAACTGGTTTACGGCTACCAGGTTATAGTTACAGAGTAGGTCTGTTGCCAGAGTTATTGCTCTTGCTTTGACGATCGCGAAGATACCTCACATGTGTGATTTGAACACAGTTTACATATGCAGGCACGACTTGCGTATGCGTTTTCTTTGCTGCACAAGCTTGCGGGGATGCTTTAAAAAAAATACAAATTGTTCTTATTTATTTTATTTTTCTTTTCTTACATCAGGGGACACAGAATCATAGTAATAACTATATGGGTTATATCGGCATATCAGGTGCTGGACACTGGCACGCCCCTTAAGGCGTGTACTTCCCCATATAACCCCTCCCATTACTGGGAGTCCTCAGTTTTTTCGCCAGTGTCTAAGGTTTGGGCACGAGTAAGGATGTGTTGTACTGAGTTCCACGGGCAGTAATCCTTGATGAGAGCCAGCCATCCTGACCAGATCCGTTCCGATGTCTCCGTAATGGACTAAATGAATGGTACCCGGGCCTCGTAATCCAAAGACACAAGGTTTTGCTTGCAAATGAGTTGAGATCTGGGCCCTGGGATCCAGTACTTTTGGTAGTAAGGCCAATAAAAGTTTACTGGCAGGGTGCTGTCGCAGGTCCAGGATTGTGGGTCAACCTGAGTGTTCCCCGGTTCCTGAAGGTTTCCTTTAAGGTCTCGGAGCCTACTGTAAAGGGCAAAGATTGGGTTTTTATCTCTGATAAAACCCTGCTGCGAGGATAAGGTAGGGGAGATTTTCTCAGGAATCTCTCCTTCCATGTATTGTGTTGTCATGTCGGGTCATGTCTATGTGCCACCACTGGAGGCTGTATTGAGCACTCACCATTCTGATGCTGGAAACAGCAGAAGCTCCACTCTCCTCTCCTTCTAAGCCAGCTCAGACCCTCAGGTAAGAGAAAGGGGGGTCTGATTATTTCCTGGGCCCCCAAATTGGTGGTTTTTGTCTGATTTGATGCCAGCCAGCTGCCTTGTTCTTTTTGTGAAAAACTAAAAATGTTTTTGGCAGGCCGCGGCCGCTCGCTGAAGTGGAGGATTTACCCCCTGCCATGATGCAGGATGCTCGCGCCTCAGCTTTCCACTTAGCTTCCTTGTTTTGAAAGCGGAAAAGGGGAGGCCGCATTCCATGTGGGGGGAGTGGCTAACAGCGTCAGATGCCGGCCACGTGTGCAGGAAGCATTGTAAAGCCCTGTGAGAGAAGCTGCTGCCTAGCGGTGGAGGGACAGAGCAGAGAGGTTGGCTGGTCAGGTTTGGTGACAGGCATTTCCCTTTTGACAACATTGTACTGCACAGCTAGGATTAATAGCAGTTTGTACTGTACTATAGCCTAGCAAGTGTTACATTATTTTGCTGGTAGTGCCTCTGCTTTGTACTGTAATCCATGAGTGTCAAAGACATAGCAGATTCCCATATAGTCCTCAGGCCCTTTTGTTGAGGTGCAGGAGGCTGGGGATCAGTTAGATCTTCCCAAATATTGGAAGATGCTTATCTTTCCTCTTCGGAGGATCTTAACAGGGAGGGAGTAGTTGCACAAGTCAGGTGTTTGTCTACTCCCTTAATTAACCCTTTTGTTGCCTGCAGCACATGTTCTTGAGGTATCTAGCTCTATAAGGTTCATTTGAACCTCCCCCACCTGGGGATCTTTTTTGCTATTCATGCATAGCTTATGTATTCTGAATTGGAACATTTCTATGAAGAAATTAGGGGTTTCAGCTATTAATGCTGCAATCACCTCAGTGAGCAGAGTCCCACAAGTCCAGTGGATAATGCACTGGTGTTAAAGGATCCAGCAAGTTAAGGTTGGATTTTCCTTTTAAAGACAGGATGTCTTTTGCAGTTCTTGCTGCAATTGGAATATCTCAGTCCCTTAACCATTTAACGTCTGCTCCACTATTTTGGTGGAGCACATTTTGAGTCACGCTAATGCAGGGGAAAATGTGGACACCAAAGGGTTAAGGAACAGTTGTGAGATACCTGAAATTCTGCCCGATCAGCAGGCCCGGCAAGGGGCTGGTGTATTTGACGCACTGTGTCTCACAGATGCTATGAAGGACTCGATCGTTTAAGCCTTATGGCTTATACTTGGACTAGTGCATTCTTGCGGAGGTCCGTGGCTGAAATATTACTCAGCCGAATTATCATGTGAAGACCCTTAGCCAGATTGTGTCCCTTCCTGGGGTATGGCTATTTAGAGTGAATAAGTACATCCAAAAGGGGTAAAGCTCTCTTTACAAGTAAAAGGAGGTTAAACATGTCTCCTTTAATCGTGCAGCCTCTCCTATGCCTGGGGCATCTGCTTTTAGGCAGTCTCAACGGTCTCATTCGTCGGGTTCGGGAGAAAGTTCCCAAGGGCAGCACCAGGATCTTGGGGGCAGAGAGCACATAAAGCAGAATGCTAAAGGCTTCTCATGAAGGAGCACCCCCACTCATTTGGGTGAGGGGTAAAGGTCCTGCGATTCCCAAGGTCTGGCAGGAACAATGTCAAGAGCAGAAGAGTTTCTGCAATTTTTTCTCTAGGTTACGACTAGAGTTCCGGAAGCCCGGATGGCTCAGCCGGCTTTTGATATGAGGGTCCGGGGTTTGGGTCCCTGTTTGGGTGATGCCTTGGGGCTGCTGATGCAGCAGTCTTTATGCAAGAGTTTCCGTCTCCTCAGAGAATGTTCCTAAGGTTCCACAGAAAAAAAAAGTCTCTCTTTCTGGCCTCTGGATCAGCTGTTATCCCAGTCGGTGATATCAGAGATTCCCTTAGTGCAGTGTTTCTCAAATCCAGTCCTCAGGCCCCCCCAACAGGTCATGTTTTCAGGTTTTCCATTATTTTTCACAGGTGATTTGATCAGTTTCACTGCCTTAGCAATTACCACAGCCGTTTCATCTGAGGGAAATCCTGAAAACATGACCTGTTGGGGGGGCCTGAGGACTGGATTTGAGAAACACTGCCTTAGTGGAACAGGGGGTTTTGGCTCAAACCATTTAGGGTTCCTGAGCCAAACAGAGAGGTAAGACCCATTCTATATCTCAGAGATCTGAATCAGCACAAAAACATCCGATCCTTTCATAATTCAATTGGCTGTGTCCATCCTGCAAGGAGGGGAGTTGCATATCTCCATGTGCCAAAGTTTCCCGCTTACTAGAAATTTCTGCGGTTGGAAATATAAAATTATCATTTTTTTAAGTTGTGCCATTCGGCTTAGCCACAGCACCACGAGTGTTCTGAAAGATTCTGGCACCTCCTTTAGCCAGGTTAAGGGCTCAAGGCATAACGGTCCTAGCCTATCAGAAGATCTACTTTTAATAGATCATTCAGTCCCAGGTCTAAAACCAGAGTCTGATCTCAGCTGTAGATATCTGAAATCTCTAGGTTGGATTCTCAGCCTAGGAAGATTCTCCTTAAAACCATCAAGGAGGTTACATGGGGGCTGGTTATAGATAGCATACAGAAGAAGGTATTCTTACCCCAGACAAAAATTAAATCCATTGTAGGACTAATTCAACTTATCAGGATTAGGGATGAACCGAACACCCCCCGGTTCGGTTCGCACCAGAAATTTCGAACGGACCCCAAATTCATACGAACGTTAGAACCCCATTGAAGTCTATGGGAACGTTCGAAATTAAAAGTGCTAATTTTAACTGCTAATATGCAAGATACTGTCCTAAAAAGGGTTTGGGGACCTGGCTCCTGCCCCAGGGGACATGGGTCAATGCAAAAAAAAGTTTTAAAAACGGCCGTTTTGGCAGGAGCACTGATTTTAATGATGATTAAAGTGAAAAAAAAAGTGAAATATTCCTTTAACTATCGTGCCTGGGGGGTGTCTATAGTATGCCTGTGAAGTGCCACGTGTTTCCCGTGTTTAGAACAGTCCCTGCACAAAATGACATTTAACGGAAATAACGTCATTTAAAACTGCTTGGGGTTTTAATGTTATATCTGGTTCCTGCAATATGGTTGAAAATCATTGAGAAAAATGGCATGGGTAGCCCTCTCTGCCCATTTCCAGCCCCTTTGGGTCTTGTACGGATATTAAGGGGAACCCCGTACCCATATTAAAAAAAAAGGGTGAAATATTATATCAAGAATTGTAATTACATGTCCCTGTTAAACAGGGGCTGAAAAATTGGGCTGCTGGCACTGGTGCTGGTGCCACGACACTGCAACCTCTCCCATATACTCTAGTTTTAGTGCAGGAATTAGCCCTGCTGCAAAGCATTGCATCAAAAATTGTGTTAAACAGGGGCAGAAAAATTGGGCTGATTGCATCACCCAAAACCAAAAATGTCCTTCCAACATATCAGCGGAGGAGGAAGAGGATAGACAATCAACATAACAGGACAGTCACTCAGCATCAGCATAGGCAGTCTTAAAGGGATGTGATATTTCAAAAAAAATTATTCAGTTACATCAGCTTCAGGTGCTTGGTAGCTGTGGGTGATCCAAGACTGATTCATCTTTATGAAGGTCAGTCGATCAACTGATTCGGTGGACAGGCGCACCCTTTGATCGGTAACAAAGCCACCAGCAGCACTGAAGGTGCGTTCCGAAAGAACGCTTGATGCAGGACAGGCCAGTAGCTCAATTGCATACTGTGCAAGCTCTGGCCAGTGATCCATCCTCAAGACCCAGTAAGCCAGAGGATTTTTGGTGGGAAAGGTGTCCAAGTCTGACCTTGCCCCTTGGTATTCCTGCACCATGTAAATCAGACGCTGGCGATGGTTGCTGGAACCGATCATACCTTGGGGCTGCGGACTAAAAAAATGTCTAAAAGCATCAGTCAGACGGCCACCTTCTCCACCGCTCCTTCTGACCGATGCCTCAGCAACACGTTATCCAGGACCAGGAGTTTGTAACCTCCCAGTCTCTGGGAACGCATTGCACAGACCTTTCTGTAAGGCCTCCCGGAGATGTCTCATCCTCTGCTCCCTCTGCGACGGCAAGATAAGGTCGGCAACCTTACCCTTGTACCGTGGAACAAGGAGAGTGGCCAGCCAGTAATGGTCCCTCTCCTTGAGACTGTAAATCATCCCTACAAGACTGCTGCTGCTGCTGATGCTGAGTGCCAGCCTCCACCTCCATGCTGACACAATCATCCTCCTCCTCCTCCTCATCCTCTTCCTGTGTGATGGGTGGCACAGCAGGAACACTGTCTGAATAAAGGGGGTCTTGAGAGGCAAGGAAGTCCTCCTCTTCCTGCCTCTGTTCTGCCTCAAGTGCCCTGTCCATTATTTCATGCAGCGTATGCTCCAAGAGGTGGACAAGAGGTACAGTGTCACTGATGCATGCACTGTCACTGCTCACCATCCTTGTGGCCTACTCAAACGGTGACAGGACAGTGCATGCATCCCTGATCATGCCCCACTGGCGTGGTGAGAAAAAACCGAGCTCCCCTGACCCTGTCCTGGTGCCGTAGTCGCACAGGTACTCATTGATGGCCCTCTGCTGCGTGTGCAGCCGCTGCAGCATGGCCAATGTTGAGTTCCACCTGGTGGGCATGTCACATATAAGGCGGTTCTTGGGCAGGTTCAACTCCTTTTGGAGCTTAGCCAGCCGAGCACAGGCATTAAATGATCGGCAGAAATGCACACAGACTTTCCTGGCCTGCTTCAGGACATCCTGTAAGCCCGGGTACCTGCCCAAGAACCGCTGAACCACCAGGTTAAGGACGTGAGCCACACAGGGCACATGGGCCAGTTGTCCCTGTCAGAGGGCGGAGAGGAGGTTGGTGCCATTGTCGCAAACCACCATTCCTGGCTTAAGCTGGCGTGGCGTTAACCACCTCTCGGCCTGCCCCTGCAGAGCTGACAAAACATCCGCCCCAGTGTGGCTCCTGTCCCCCAAACAAACCAGCGCAAGCACGGCATGGCATAGTTTTGCCTGCGTACTTGCGTAGCCCCTGGAACACCTACGGAGCACCACTGGTTCTGAGGACAAAGCACTGGAAGAGGCCATGGAGGAAGAAGAAGAGGAGGGGGTGGAGGAGAAAGGTGTGTCACAACCAATAGTGGCATTTTGGAGGCGTGGTGGCGGAAAAACCTCCAACACTACTGCACCTTGTCCTGCATCCTTCCCAGCTGCCAGAAGAGTGACCCAATGGGCCGTGAAAGACAGGTAACGTCCCTGTCCATGCCTGCTGGACCATTACTCAGCGGTAATATGCACCTTACCGCTGACTGCTCTGTCCAGAGAGGCGAGGACATTGCCTTCCACATGCCGGTAGAGAGCCGGAATCGCCTTCCGTGAGAAAAAGAGGCATTTGGGGACCTGCCACTGAGGAACCGCACATTGTACAAACTCACAGAAGGGGGCCGAGTCTACCAACTGAAAAGGCAGCAGTTGAAGTGCTAGCAATTTAGCCAAGCTAGCATTCAACCGCTGGGGATGTGGATGGCTGGGAGTGAACTTCTTTCGCCGGTCCAGCAGCTGGGGCAGGGACATTTGCCTGCTATAATCGGACGTGGGTGTACTGCTAGCAGAGTGCCCGGAAGCACTTGGCTGTGACACACCTAATTCTACACCTTCATTCCTTTCAGAGCAGGTTTCAGAGAGGACTGAAGGTCTAGTGGGGTTGGAGATCCCAGCTGATGAGGAGCAAGGAGAGGTCCGCTTTGTTCTTTGGTGTGGGTCTTTGAGGTACGCTTGCCAAAGAGCTGCATGGCAGGTCAACATATGTCTGGTCAAGCATGTGGTGCCCAAGCGGCTGATGTTTTGGCCACGCGAGATATGCTTGAGACATATGTTGCAAATAGCAGCGGTGCGATCTTATGCACTGGTCTCAAAAAAGGCCCACACCAAAGAACTTTTAGAATAACGCGCAGAGGCAGCGCCCTATACAGGCGGAGCTCTGCGGTGTGATTCAGTCGGTGTGCTGCCCCTAAGCTGTCCCCCGGAGGGCATCCTGCCTCGTTGGACATGTGCCTCTTCCTCCTCTTTCCTACCAGGCACCCACGTGGAGTCAGTGCCCTCATCATCCCCTCCTTCTTCATCGTTGGAGCAAACCTAGCAGTATGCTGCAGCTTGTGGAACATGACTGCCAGATTGCTGTCCTTCTTGAGCATCCCCTCTCTCTGCATTCACGCTACTGCCTTCCTCTAGCTGAGTATCATCATCAGAGCCTACAAAACACTGGGCATCCTCCTGGAGCATGTACCCAACACTGTGCTCAAAGAGTTCAGGAGACTCCTCAGGAGGACGTGGTGGGTCTAGGGAAGGAGTCACTGATGATGACATTAAGAGGAGGGAAGACGATGCATTGGCAGCTGCTTTGCTAGTACCCTGAGCCTGGGTGAGAGAGGATGAGGAGGATGAAGAGGGCTTGGTCATCCACTCTACCAAGTCGTTGGCATGTTGCGGCTCAACATGTCCAGCTGCCGAAAAGGACAAGCATGTCCCATGGCTACGTGCTGATGATGACGATGCACCGCGTCCACGACTAGCACTGTTGTCTCTAGACACAGAGCCTTCTTGCCCTCTTTTATCGGCTCGCGCCTGTCTGCCTCTCCTTGCTGGCCTTCCAGACATGGTAATGGCCTGAAGGGAGTTGGGAAAACCAGCAATTGGGTAGTGTATATTGTGCTGGAGGCACGCACAACACCCATTAACTCCTGCAAATGGCAGATGGCTCAATTAGAGAAGAGCTATGTAGGTGGATATAGCAGTGTATACTGGGTTCAGAGCACGCAGACAGCACGCACAATCTTCTACCACTGACTGCAAGCTCTATTTAAAACGAGCAAGATAGCTAGCTATATAGATGAATATAGCGGTGTATACTGCGGTCAGGGCACGCAGACAACAACCACTACAGAAGAGCAAGAACGAAAAATCGACCGATAACGATCGGTGTATACTGTGTTGAAGGTACACAGAACACCCACTAACTCCTACAGATGCCAACACACTACACAAGGCCGCCGCACCGGCGGCCTTATATAGTGTGGGGCGTGTACTACACAGCCTGAGCTATGCCTGTGGCCAATCATGGCTCTCCTCGCTGCCGGCGCTGTGATTGGCCAAGCATGTGGGGTCACAGTGCATGCTTGGCCAATCATGAGCCAGCAATGCACTGCGATGGCGCAGTGCATTGTGGGCCGTGAGCGCCACACGAATTTGGCGCGAACGGCCCATAACGTTCGGAATTCGCCGAACGGGCGAACAGCCGATGTTCGACTCGAACACGAAGCTGATCCCTAATCAGGATAAAGGAAAATCCCTTGATTTTTAGGGGAAATGGTGGCCTCCTTCAGGGCCATCCCTTACGCGCAGTTTTATTCAAAGACTGCTTCAAAACACCATCCTGTTGGTCTGGAATAAAGAAGATTCAGGCCTTGTTTGTTTCCAATATGCTTGGCTCGTGACATACAGTAGGTGCCGCCGATATTGTGATTCCAGCACGATCCTGTCGCGCTGGTTCCCGGCGGCAGGCTTCTCTAACCAATGTAATTTTCCTATAGTAGCGAGCGTGAGAGATCAGTGACAATGTTGCCTCACTAATGAGACCTGCATGCCTTTAGGGGCATACCAGGCCCTTGGGTCAACAACTTTATGTCGCAAGGGGTCCACTAGCAGGCGGAACAGACGCATTAGTCTTCCCAGGGGATCAGTTTTCACTGATCTATGCATTTCCTCCAGTTCTGCTACTTCCGCACCTTCTCCGCAGGATTAAGCGGGAGCAAAAGGAGGCGATTCTGGGGGCCCCAGCCGGGTCCCAGAAGATATTATTTATCAAGATCATAAAGATGGCAGTAGGAGTCCTTTGGACTCTGCCATTATAGCCAGACCTTCTTGCACAAGGTCCGGTATTTCATCCTGCCTTACGGACAAGGAGTTTAGCAGGTTTGACTGTTGAATCCCACTCTATAAAAGATCATGGGTGATCTCCTTCGATAGTGTCTACTTGACTAATGCCAGGAAGTCAGATTCCAGAATCACTTACTTTAGAGTCTGGAAGGCAAAGGTTTCTTGGTGTGGATCCGGGGGTTGGCACCCCAGGAAGTATGTCAATAGGCAGGATTCCTGATTCCTGCATATGGGATCTGAAATGAAGCTGGCTTTGACTTCTATCAAGAGCCGGATCCAGGCCTTGTCGGTGTCTTTTCCTATGGCCTCTTCCTTCTCATATTAAGAGCACACTCATCCAGGGTGATTAGTGCCTCTTGGGTGGTGCATCATCAGGCCTCTATGGCTCGGATCTGTAAGGCCGTGACTTGGTCTTCGGTTCATACGTTTATCCGATTTTATCAAATCGATATTAAAGGTCATGAGGATATTGCCTTTGGGCACAGCATATACTGCAGGCTGCAGTATGAGTCCTCTGGCCTCCTGTTTCTTTGTTCTGTCCCCCCCCCCCCCTTCAGTTTCCATTGCTATGGGACATCCCATATAGTTATTACCATAGCTCTGTGTCCCCTGATGTAAGAAAAGGAAATAGGATTTTTAAAACAGCTTACCTGTAAAATCCTTTTCTTTGATGTACATCAGGGGACACAGAGGCCCGTCCCTTCTTCTTATACACTTGTATTGCTTGGCTACAAAACTGAGGACTCCCAGTAATGGGAGGGGTTATATGGGGGAAGTACACACCTTAAGGGGCGTGCCAGTGTTCAGCACCTGATACGCCGCTATAACCCATATAGTTATTACTATGGCCCTGTGTTCCCTGATGTACATCAAAGAAAATGATTTTATAGGTAAGCTGTTTTAAAAATCCTATTTTTTACTTTGTCTCTGTAAAAAAAAAATGTTGATCACTCTTATTGCTTGTGACAGTAACAGGTGTTGACGGGTACTCTTTATGGAGGGATCGGGGGGTTTAAAAGACCCCAAATCCCTCCTTTGTACAAAAATGATTCTGACTACTGTAGTTTTATTTTTAATTCAGCACCATTGGTAGCCGAATAAACCGGAAGTGACATTGCTTCTGTGTTTACACATAGGAGACTGGAACCAAGCTGTTTCCAGCTTTGATTCAGTCTCTCTAGCTAGCGGAAGTCCTGGATTGTGCATTGGGTCTCCGGTGGGATGGGAGGCCTGGAAACAATGCCCCCTCCCGCTCTCCAGGATAACAACCGAGCGACTTTCTCTTTCGTTCATTAACGGACACCTTAATCTTGACCTTGGGGTTATATCACTACCTTTAGGAGAGGACTAGTCAGAACACAAAACAAGCACAGTACCACCCAGGGGGCAGTTCTACTGGCTATAACCCCTCACTGTGCTCCCAGAAGCTCAGTTTTTTTCTGCCTAGGAGAAGGACCTGGCTCCCTGTGGGGACCAGTGGTCTTTAAAAATCTTTCTTTTTTTTGCTTACTATGATCTACAATCAACAGCTGGGCTGGGTGACAGGCTTGATAATATAGAACCTGGTAGTCTCCCCAGCCTGGTCATTGAGCACGTCCGGACCTTGGCTATGTGCTGGGTCGGCCGAGACAGGCCCTGTTCTGGTCCAGGGGCGGCTGGTGGGCTATATGCTTCGGGGCACACATGACCAGGCTACTGATGTCCAAGTCGGTGTGCCATGGCTGACAGCCACCTCGTACTGTGCGGGTGATGGGTCTGTCTGTGGAGTGCGTCCAGCAGTCCCTGCAGGAGGGGTAAGTATGATTTCACCTGTTTAAGCAGGATGGAGCAGCTGAGCATTCCCTGGGAGGTCAATTAGGCGGTCTCTCTCTCTCTCCCTTTCTTCTCTCCCTGTCTCTTCCCTCCTCCCCATTCTAAGGGGGCATGCTGTGGATGGACATAGGGGGTGTGGAGCACGTACCTGGCCGGGGGTCCTCTGGGTCCTGGCAGGGGGCTGCGCTGGGCGGTGGTGTGGTCTGCTCATATTATCCCTTCATTTGGTGCTTCTTTTGGATTTCTGTGTGTCACCATGTGGGGGAATGGTCGCCGCAGGAACTGCGGCCATTTTCCTGTAGCCGCAGCCATTTTCTTGGAGTCCGGCAGCCATTTTCCCGGCATTTTTGGGCACTTTTGCCTGAGGCAGCAGGCGGCCATTTACTTGTAGCCATGGAGGACAGGCTCTGTTACACTTTAGAGCTGGACGGCTGTTTAAGCCTGGAACAGCACGAAAACGGACACAGGACACCTTGTGGTTGGAAAGCAAGCAGAGGGGAGACAGTGGCATGGCAGCACAGCGCAGCACCTGGGTCAGGGTGGTGAATCCTGCGGGGGGGCCCCTCAGTCTGTAGCAACTAAGAGGGTGGGCATTTTTTGTCTCTTGCCTTACGTTCCAGGTGACAGGCAAGAGGGGGTCAGCATGGCGTCAGAGGCTGGCAGTTCTTCCCCAGACACCCCTGTAATAGCAACCAGTTCCCCTGCACCTGCGGTGCCTATGGACGCTCTGTTGGCGGTCCTGGAATAATTTGTTTCTAGGGTAGAAGCGGCGCGCGGGTGCCAGGTGGGTAAAAAATGCCCCCTGCCCCCGTCTTCTGGGGAAAGCTCTGATTCAGATTTGGGTCCCGCTGTGGCAGGTGGCCCCTGTTTTGATGCTTCAGAGGTTGCGGACTGGGACCTTTCAGACAGTGAGGAGGAAGTCTCCGCGTCCATTTCAGTGCAGGAAAAAGCGCTAGTAGGAGCACTTATCACCGCCTTAAAGATGGAGGCTATCGGGGCATCTGCAGAGGTGACGGTCCCTTTTGGGTCACACAAGCTGGTCCTCACCGCTAAGACGTTTCCCTACCTAACTTATTTTGATAAGTTTATTTACAAGGAGTGGGAAAGCCCGCAGTGGGCCTTTTCAGTCCCGAGATGAATGGCGGTGCGTTACCCCTTTGAGGAGAGTATCCTGAAAAATGGACATCTCCTCTGGCCGTTGTCCCCCCGGTATCTAGGTTAAATAAGGTGACTTCGATTCCGGTGGAAGGCTCCCTCTCTTTGAAGGACCCTGCCGACAGAAGGGCCGAGGCGGTTGCCCGGCCGATGTTTACGGTGGTGGGGTCAGCGCTGCTGCCGGTGTTAGCAGATGCTTACTGAATGGGCTAAGTTGTTGCACCGCGAGTTGGTGACATTATGACATTGTATGACATTATTAAGAATGTTACTGGGGAAAGAGTACTTTGCTCCCACAGTCCAGAAAGGGTAAGGAGTCACGCTATAGGCAAGGGCTCTCTTTTTCCACTCAGAAGCGGCTTTTTCATCCGCCAAGGTTGGCAGGTAAGCATTCCCAGTCCGACAAGGTGCCCACTGAGGGACAAAAGGGTCCCTAGTATCGCAAGCAGAACAAGCCTGCCAACAAGTCAGCTGCCGCATGAAGGTTCGCCCCTGCCTGATTCTCGGTGGAGGGTCGTCTTCGAGCGTTTTCAGTTCGGTGGGACTCTCTTCTTTCTGACCAGTGGGTTTGCGAACTGGTTGGGTCAGGCTACAAGATAGTTTCTTTCTTGTCCGTCAAACAGATTTTTTCCCTCCAACCTTCCTCTTCTTCTGGTTCGTCGGGCGGCCCTGTTTGGGGCAGTACAGGACTTACTTCATCGTGGGGTCATAGTACCTGTAACAACGTCGGAAAGGTTTCAGGGATTCTGCGCCAATCTGTTTGTAATCCCGAAGAAGGAAGGGGTCCATCCAGTACTGGATCTCAAGGCCCTCAATTGCTTTGTGAAGGTGCGGAGGTTCAGGATGAAATCGGTTCATTCCGTGGTCACTGCATTTCATCAAGGGGATTTATTGGTGTCTTTGGACATCGAGGACGCATACTTGCATGCCCCCATATGCATCAGACACCAGAGGTTTCTGCAATTTGCGGTCGGGGATGAGCACTAACAATTTGTAGCTTTTTTAGGTTTAGATTGTAGATTTTTTAGGGGAGGCAGGATTGTGGGACATCTGGAGAATACGGAACCCGGAGGCCCGACAATACTCGTGCTTCTCCAGGACACATTCGACACTCTCCGGGATCGACCTAGTGACAAAATGATGTCTATCATAAAGAATGTGAACTACAGACCAAGGGGTCTGTCGGACCATTCCCCAGTGACAATATCACTAGAGCTGGGCGAGCGTAACCATCCTGGGGAGTGGAGGATAAACCCATTTTGGATCGAACTGATGGAGGATCCGAATGAGATATTGGCATCAATGGGGGAGTTTCTCGATTTGAATAGAGGTACCACCTCAGAAGGAATAGTATGGGACACTCTGAAGGCTTTCCTAAGAGGCATAATGATACAAAAAATCTCAAAAATTATAAAACAGACTAAGGGCTGGGAGAGACTAATAGGGGAGAGGGTAACTACAGCAGTGGAACAGTATATCAATGACCCAACACTGGATAGACTTAGGAAATGGATAGAGGAACAACAAAATTATCGATTAATGACCCTTAGAAAAATAGAGAATAAACATCTCTTCCAGAAACAATTTGCCTTTGGAGAGGGGGAAAGTGCGGGACGTATGCTGGCACAATTGGTCAGGGTGAACTCCCCCCCATCCGTTATACCCACGATAACTATAGAAGATGGAAGGGTATCCTCATATACTCCAGAAATAGTGGACAAGTTTAAATAATATTATGAGGACTTGTATAGATCACAACAGGAGGAAATGGGGGATGAAATGGACAGCTTTCTCAGGGATCTGAATTTCCCCTGTCTTGATGAGACAGATAGAACTGAGTTAGATAGACCTATAACGATAGAGGAAATACAAAGGGTCACTATTGAGATGGCGCAACAGAAATCCCAGAGCCCAGATGGACTCCTGATCAAGATATATCGGCAGTATGGGAAGGTATTGCTTCCCAAGCTTTTGAGGGTATTGAATTGGTCATTAATGAGGGGAAAGCTCCCCTCATCGATGATGTAATCCACCATAATCACCATACACAAGGAGGGTAAAGACCCACTTGATCCTGCCTCATATAGGCCTATCGCTTTATTAAACACTGACATGAAAATACTGGCAAAGGTCTTGGCGGCTAGGGTGAACAAGGTTATACTGAAACTTATCCACCCTGATCCATCAGGTTTTATACCCGGAAGAACTACTAGCACAAATATAAGGAGGGTATACTTGAATCTTCAGGTCCTTACGGATGAGAGAGAGGGCTTTTTTGTCTTTAGATGCCGCCAAGGCCTTTGATAGTCTTGAGTGGCAGTATCTCTGGAGAGTTATGGAGACAGCCCAATTTGGACCGGGTTTCATGAAATGGGTAAAAATGCTTTATAGGGCACCAGAAGCCAGAGTAAAGGGGAATAATTAAAAGTCCGATAAATTTAGACTGGGGAGGGGGACAAGACAAGGGTGTCCCTTGTCACCCCTCCTTTTTGCCATTTCAATTGAACCTTTGGCCATTGCCCTGCGGTCTTCTGCTTAGGTGAAGGGGAGACTTGGAAGAAAAAGTAGCATTATATGCGGATGACCTACTGTTATTCCTTGGCGATACACAGGATTCCCTTCAGAAAGCTATGGACATTATTAACAAATTTGGCCAAATTTCCGGAGTTAAGATAAATTGGGAAAAATCTAGCCTTCTGCCAGTAGATCCTCTGGGAAGCCCCTTGCCTGAGGAGGTGACCCAGATCCAAGTAGTAAGTAAATGTAAATACCTAGGAATAAACGTATCCAGAGACCCTCAACAGTACACAGCAGATAATACAATCCCGTTACTGAATAAATTTAGGAGGAAGACAAAATTGTGGAAACCCCTGCCATTATCTGTGGCAGGTCGCTGTAATTTTATCAAAATGATATGGATGCCACAGCTTCTGTATGTATTGCATAACTCCCCAATTTGGTTATATAAAATGTGGTTTCAAAAGATAGACATGGTGTTCAGGGAACTGATTTGGAAGGGTGGGTCGGCAAGAATTCGATTGAGTACTTTGCAGTTACAAAAACAAGAAGGAGGAGTAGCACTCCCACACCCCTTTAGCTACTTCCTCGCGTCACAACTCCAGTATATGGGGGGTGTAATTTAGAAGGGGGAGAGGCAGGGAGAAAAATGCTCCTACAAAATACACCACATGACTCAATAGTGGAAGCTCTGGAGGCAGGATCCTTTCCATTAGGACTCCCTACTTTGAGTTTAATGATGAGAGTGTGGGACACAGCAAAGGCCATATTAAAATACAGAGGATTTAATGAGTATATCCCCTTTTGGAAGAATAGCAAATTGGGAGAACTGCAGAAGATGGGGACAGTAAGAGAATGGGAGAGATGTGGAATAAAATGTATCGCTCAGCTATACCAAGCTGGTGCCCTGAAAACCTTTCAGGAACCGAGAGACTATTTTGCTCTACCAAATAAATCCTTCTATAAGTACTTGCAGGTCAGGCACGCACTGGAGGAGAAGTTTAGAGGGAGGACCTTAGAATGGAGTGCAATCCCAGTTCTTAAAAAAATAATTAATGAAGAAACAGGAAAAGGTTTAATTTCTAAAATATACCCACATATAAACAAGGGGAGAATGGGAGGGATAGAGATCCCTATGTACAAGAGGAGGTGGGAAAAAGATGTGGGAGATATCTCCGAAATACAATGGAATCGAATTCTTGAACTGGCTCCGTTGGTATCACTCTCTCCCTCTCAGAGGATGTCACATCTGTTCTTATTATATAGAACTTATTATACTCTGAAACTTTTTCAATTTGGCCGACGGCCAGACGCAAGCTGCCCCCGGTGCGGGGACATGGAGGGAGACATGATTCACATGTTTTGGAGATGCCCGAAGTTGATCCGCTACTGGACGGAGGTGACAGGAAACATTGATCGGGTGTTTGGAACCTCCACCAGGATGGAGGCGAAATATTGTCTCCTGGGATTAGTGGAAGGAGTTGGAAACCCGGGAAGCAGCCAGACGGTGGTTCTGAGATGCCTATTTCAGGCAAGGAAACTGATTGCGCTAAGATGGTTGTCGTTGTAGCCTCCGTCTGGTAGAGAATGGATAAATAGCGTGAATGTGGTAATTCCTAAAGAGAAAGCGTTATATATAAAACAAGGGACTTTAAAAAAATATGACAAGATGTGGAAACCTTGGTGGGAAGCCAGAGGGATTGATATGTGAATAATAATAGTGTGAAAAAAAATATTTTAACGATGAAAAGTGACCCAATAGGAATTAAAGTAAGAGGACAAATGAAGAGGGTGGAAGTGTGTGAGAATGGGGATGAGAGGGAAGTGTGATAGAGTGGGAATCTAGATTACATAGAACATCAGCTAGGATAGCCCTCATGATACCAATCCCCTCATAGGCCACTGAAGATATGAACCATCCTTTTTTTTTTTTTGTTATATTTTTATCTGATAAGGTGATGGGAGGGAGTGGGGACTGAGGGGGTGTTTAATTTTGATGTATTTTGTAAATAAAATAAATATCTTAATAAAGAAATAAAGTTTAAAAAAAAAAAAAAATTGTAGCTCTTCCCTTTGGCCTAGCAACAGCTCCAACAGTCTTCACCAAAGTGCTGGCCCCAGTTCTGGCGTTGCTCAGACAAGGAGGGATCGCGATCGTGGGTTACCTGAACAACCTCCTCCTGAGAGCAGCTTCTGCCATGGAATTAAGGGAGTTTGGCTGGGTTTGAATCTCCAGAAGTTGGTGTTGGTGCCAACTCAGCATCTGGAGTATTGGGGTTGATTCTGGACTCCTCAGAGACGAGGGTCTTTCTCCCTTCGGACAAGCTGCAGACTCTTCAATCTGCAGTGTGGTTACTGATGTCCCGCAGGTGGTTGTCACTGCATTTTTGCATACGAGTTCTGGGCCTCATGGTAGCCACCTTCGAGGCAGTACCATATGCTCAATTCCACACTCGAGTCCTGCAGAAAGAGATCCTGCCCAAATGGGACAAATCTCTGACATCCCTGGATTGTCAAATTTGGGTGAGTCAGCTAGTCAGGGCTTCGCTTCTCTGGTGGCTGTTATTTCCTCTTCATTGGATGGTGATCACGACGGATGCCAGCCTGACCAGTTGGAGGGTGAGTATGGGGCCCAGGGTCACTGGACGCAGGAAGATTCCCACCTGCCGATCAATGTGTTGGAGCTTCAGGAGATCAGGCAATGCCTCTCCACATGGTCGCAGAGACTGCAGGGGCGTCTGGTCAGGATCCAATCGCACAATGCCATGGCAGGGTTTTAGGCCATCCACAAGGTACGAATGGTGGCGGATGTTCCTTGGCAGCTGCCGATGCACAAAGACCTTCAGTCACAAGGTCTGATACTTCACCCTGCTTTACAGTCGCTGGTTTTAAACGGCGTGGTTGTTGAAAGCCAGGTGCCGAGGAACCGAGGGCTGTCAGTTTCGGTAATTTCCACTATACTGAGGGTGCGGAAGTCTTCTTCCCAGAAGATTTATCATCGCACGTGGAAGGCCTACATCACCATGTGTGAGGAGATGGGATGGCATCCGTGGACATATTCAGTTTCCAGGATCCTGCTGTTCTTGCAGCGAGGAGTTGATCAGAAATTTGCATTGAGCACCATTAAGGGTCAGATATAGGCTTTGGCTGTCTTTTTTCAGAGACCCTTGGCGACTCACTTATTGGTGCGTACATTTGTTCAGGGGGTTCGGCATGTGGTCCCTCCAGTACGTCCACCGTTGCCCCCGTGGGATTTGAATCTGGTGCTCTCGGTGCTTCAGAAACCGCCGTTTGAAAACATTAGGGACATCCCTTTATTGACACTCTCTCAGAAAGTAGTCTTTCTAGTGGCTATTACACCTGCAAGTCGGGTTTCTGAGTTGGCGGCCTTGTCATGCAAGTCTCCCTACTTGATCCTCCACAATGATAATGCGGTGCTGCATCTGCAACCTTCTTTTCTTCCGAAGGTTGTTTCAGCCTTTCATCTAAATGAGGACTTTGTGCTTCCATCATTATGTCCTTGGCCGTCACATCCCAAGGAAGTCGCTTTACATTCTTTGGCTGTGGTCCGGGCTCTGTGGGGGTATCTGTGTCAGGACCTGGACTTGAACCTGGGACCTCAGCTGTGTCTGGCAATGAATATTCTCACTGGGCTGTCTGAGATGCTGGACAGTACATTGTCAGATCCTTTAGACAACCCTGCCTTGTACCTTGATTTCAGCTGAACCTTGAACTCTTTTCTCCTCCCATGAACTTCCTGATATAAGCCATGTCTCTGCACTTCCTCCTTGCCAGAATATTGTGCTATCTCCAGCCTGTATCTCGCTCCTGTCTTCCCTGCTGCCGTTTATATTTGCTACTGCTGGTTATCGACCCTTGGCTTGTTCTACTACTACACCTCTGCCTGATCCCAACCTGCAACAACTTGTTACCAAACTTTTGGCTTGCTTTCTGACTACGCTTCTGTTTTATCCTTACCTGCTCATCCGCTACTGAATCCCAGCTTGCTCACTTCCTGGTGGGGCGATCCTGAGGACTGCAACCTGGTACTAACATGCAGCTAAATCCATCTCCACCATCAGGAGCTCTGTTGAAAACCGGTTAGTACTTAGACTCTGCACCTCAGATGAGCCTGTGTCATCTGCCAGGGTGAATGCTTGTGTACCTATCCTAGTGGTAGTCCTGCAACTTCTATAGACCCTGATCGTGACAATCTGTCTGCTACGGCTCCTTTCTGGAGGTTGAACACACTGTATCGGTGGCTGGCCCAAAGAAGGGCCTGGCGGTCTCGTTGGTCACCATTTCTCGGTGGATCAGACAGATTGTGGTTCAGGCTTATGCCATAAGAGGGCGGGCGCCTCCCTTTCCTGTCACGGTGCATTCTACCAGGGCAATTGGTGTTTCCTGGGCTTTCCGGCATCAAGCGTCCATTTATCAGGTGTGTAAGGTGGCGACTTGGTTGTCCGTACACACTTTCACCAAATTTTACAAGGTCGATGTGGGCGCATCTTCGCATGCATGCTTCGGCTGCAAGGTTTTGCAGGCGGGCGTTTGAGGTTGCGACTCCCCTGATGGGAAGTTCTTTTTGTTATGGGTGGAGTTTATTTTCTTTATGTTCCCACCCCTCGTTTTTGGCACTGCTTGTGGATGTTCCTAAGGTCAAGATTAAGGTGCTGTGTCCGTCAATGAATAAAAGTGAAAATAGAATTTTTGTACTCACCGTAAAATCCTTTTCTCTGATGTTTATTGGCAGATACAGCACCCACCCCTCCTATTTATGTCTGTACTGCTTTTTGACTAACAGAGCTGCTAGGAGCAGAGTGAGGGGCCTCTCCCTGGGCAGTACTGTGCTTGTTTTTTATGTGTTCTGCCTAGTCCTCTCCTAAAGGTGGCGATATAACCCTAAGGTCAAAATTAAGGTGCTGTGTCCATCAATGAACATCAGAGGAAAGGATTTTATGATGAGTACAAAAATCCTATTTTTAGCCACACTGGTTGTTATCCCCAAACAGCCGACCGCCCGCTCTAAAAAAAACGGTACCGGGGTGATGCATACAGCTGCATGCATCACGCTGGTAAAACCCCTGAAAGCCGAGGCCGCATATGTGCATATGGTCCGAGCTAAAGGGTTTTAAAGTAAAAAAACTTGAGCCTTGTTATGGAAATTTACCTAAGTAACAAAATATACCACGCTGTCTAGACAATAGCAGCCAACACAGAAGTGTATAGATAAACAGAAATAAGTTAGAGCATGTGCAGCGCTAACAAAATATTCAATATAAAAAATAAAATTGATATTTGAAAAATGAATAACCAATGTAAAAGTACATATTGACATATATTCTGTGAAAAAATAATGTCCATAATGTAAATATAGAGCCCCACAAGCAGGTCCTGGTGTATTCCAAGGTGTAAAATCCAAAAATGGATTAATAACAGTCACAAAAATCTTAAGTGAACATCCAAACCTGATAAAAGTGACATAGAAGTTCCACCACCAGAAGCACCAGTCGCTGTCACTGTTACTATCCTATTTGAAGCACTTTTTTTTTACTCTGGAAATGTAAGTGCAATTGTTATGTTTACATAATAAATATTCCCTACGGAATCGATTTGGAACATTTGTCATACAGTGAGCCTGAAACGTCTGGTAATTTTTCAAAGCTTATTTGACTTATCAGATGTATACCTGTACGAGTCCAATCTTTCCAGTAAGCGACTGGTGCTTCTGGTGGTGGAACATCTATGTCACTTTTATCCCGTTTGGATGTTCACTCAAGATTTTTGTGACTGTTATTCACCCATTTTTGGATTTTACAACTTGGAATACACTAGGACCTGTTAGTGGTCCTCTATATTTACATTTTGGACATTATTTATTCACGGAATTTATATCAATATGTCAATATGTACTTTTACATTGGTTAATAATTTTCCACATGTCAATTTTATTTTTGATATTGAATATTTTGTTAGCGCTGCACATTCTCTATACTTATTATTGTTATGGAAATTTGGCTGTATGCTATGCACACAGCCATATCTCCTGTGCTCCTAAGCACACATTCCGTCTAATGATATAAGCTACCTTACCTATCATTCCATTACCCTTGCATCCTCAAGAAAAACAGACATGACCATTCCTTACATTCCCAGCTTCGTCAGCATCTCTTCCTTTGAGCAGTTGACTCGTTCTTTTATTCAAAAACAAAATCTGTGACCTCACAGGAAATTACCAAATAAGGATGTAACAACACACAGGATGTGACTAACCAAATAAGGATTTAGCACAGGATAAATGATTATATACAATGACCAAATGAACGATGACTACAATTCCGCTGATAGTAATCCTTATTATGCATTGTTCCAGAGAACAATGCATACCTAGATTATGCTACCCTTCCTTGTGGACTAGAGACTATCTGCAGGTGTACCCTCGTGGGGCCACAAATATGTTGATCAGGCATACAGGGGCAACACGATCGCACACTGGTTAAACTGATAATGTCTTTGCAGAGTGAACACGCCCCCGCCAGATGATCGTTCTGTGCATTGTACAGGGGCCCTTCACTGGCGGATATGTCCCCACTCCACAAACACTTCTCTACATCAGTTTTGCTTCACTGCCTCAGATCCTCTCTGCTCTTCTTTTAATGTGATAGGCAGCCTTATTGATATTAACGTAGCTCTGTTAATCGCTCCTAGAGACAGGGTGTGAAAGATCTGGGTCATATGATAGCTGTATATTGATTAGGGAAAAAGGTACTTTTTGGTGTTTTTTCTTTTTTGTTTTTTTTTATTAAAATAATTACAGCGCCATCATCCACATACAGAAATAGGATGCACAAAGTAAAATAAACAATGTGTGTTTAGTATAACTTTAAGCTTTGGCAATAAAACTTAGAAGCTGATTGGTTTCTATGCAGAGTTCCACCACATTTTACACTCTTCAGTTTTAGTAAATAACACCCTCGGTTTGATCTGCAGTTGCCATGGTACTTTGCATGTTACATAGTTCACACTGGGGTGTTTTTCAGGCTCTTTAGCACTAGAAATAACCTCTGCAAAGTGCCTCCCATTTATTCCAGTGTGTCTTTTTGCACTGGAGCGGTGCTTGCGGAACGTTATGAAAAGTCCTGCAAGCAGCATCTTTGGGGCGGGTTGGGAGAGCTGTATTTAGCGCTGTAAAAGTGCCGTAAAACAGGAGTTTTTAACCCTTTTCTGGTGTTTACACGAGCAGCGCTTTCAGTGTGAACTACAAGAAAAACAGAAATGGAAGGTGTGTAAATCTAGAGCATTACCAGATATAATTTAATAAGAAACTTTTGTATAAAAGTGAGTACTCACAAAATGCAAACTGACAATAGGTCATGTCAGGGACCAACCTGCAGGAGAACTGGCATCAATGGCCAGCAGAATCGCGGATCTGCAAATACAAATCCTCCAATGCTAATGCGCATGCACACGGGCGAGAATAGCCAGGACAGCATATTCACCAGTGTGCATGTGCGCGCCAATGCGCACGCAATATGTGAGAGTTTCCAGGTGCCAGTGTCTTATTTAAAGCCTGCTGCAGCAGTAACCAACTGCTGCATGATCTTCAGCTTCTTGTGTGTTCCTGAGTTCCTGTTCCTGTTGTCGTGGACTGTTAACGCCCCGGCTTGCCTTGACCCGTCTGATCTGTGTTTATCTCGGCTTGACCCTTGGCTTGTTCCTGTTTACCCACTTGATCTTCTGCCCTGTGGTTGACCCTGGCTTGTTCCATTGATTTTGCTGCTGCTTGCTGTCCTGTGCATGAACTCCGGCCTTGCTCCTGACACTGCTTCTGGTTCTCCCTGCTGCACAATCTCATCTGGTACTTCCGAGGTACCCCTGTCTAGCAGTCTTCCCTGCTCATCAGCTGCCTACCAGTCGACTTCTCTGATCCACCTCAGCTTGCCACAGCCAGCAACCCCTATATCTTTGAGTATAGCTCTCCCTGTGCCATCTTCAGGGGGCGCTCTGCACTTGCAAGGGAAGCCCTCCCAGCATTTCAGCCTCCGACCAGGTATGTGATAGTATCATGCAGCCAGTAACGTCAGAGGCTGACGGAGGTGCTTCCTCGCTTGAGACCCTGTGCCAGCAAATCGCTGCCCTCACCCAAGCAGTGACAAGCCTACAAGGACATTATTCCCAGTTGGGGATCGCCTACAGAACCAGACGACATCTCCCTTGATGATTCCGCCCCCTGAACCAAGGGTACCTACTCCAGAATGCTTCTCCGGTGACCGAAGGAAGTTCCGAGCATTCAAGCATTCCTGTTTACTTTACCTGGCCCTTCAGCCAAGAAACTTCTTCCTAGAAACTGTTAAAGTGGGATTTATTTCCTTGCTGTCCAATAAACCTCTGTCTTGGGCCCATCAGTTACTGGAGCAAAGGAATCCCGCTATTAATTCAGTGGACTTGTTCTTTGAAGCCATGTCCAAATTATATGATCCGCAATGCATGGCTACTGCTGAGGCCTCCCTTTATGCCTTGCGGCAAGGGCAGCGTCCTGTAGAAGACTACATCGTGGACTTTCACAATTGGGCTGCCGATACAGGGTGGAATGAGGCAGCTCTCAGATTCAATTTCCGGCTTGGCTTGTCTAAACCTTTCAAAGATGAACTAGCACGGGTAGAGTCCCCAATCACGTTAGAAGGGCTCATTCAGCTAACCATCAACTTGATAGGCGTCTGCGAGAGCGACGGATTGAATGTGTGCGATCCCTTAAGCCATCGTGGATGACGCCTACGGTTCCGCTCCTGCACTCTCCACCTCGGTCACGTCCAACAGAGGGCCTATGCAAATTGGCATAGTTCGCTCTGCTCTGACCCCTAATGAGAGACTTCATCGATTTCAAGCCAACCTTTGCTTCTATTGCGGAGAAGCCAGACATATCCATCTCAACTGTCCTGTAAGACCCAGTAGATTTCCTTTCCGAAACTCTACCAGCCTCCAAGTCCCAAAATCTTCTCCATCCTACCTTGTCCTCCATGTTGCACTACAGTTGGCAAGAGGAGAAGTTAGACTTCTGGCAATAATAGATTCCGAGGCTTGCAGTTGCTTTTTGGACGTTTCTCTTGCTAAAGACCTTCAGATTCCACTTCGGAATAAGGAACATAAACTTAAAATTCATTTGACTGATGGATCTACACTGCAGTTTGGGCCTGTTACTCAAGAGACTTTGCCTACCCTTACTATGATTGACTCTGGAAATCAAGAATTCCTTTGTTTTGATGTTCTTTGTTCACCAATGTTTCCTGTAATTCTGGGGCTCCCCTGGCTACGAACACACAACCCTCAGACTGGAACACGGGGAATATCTCTTTTAAGTCAACCTATTGCTGTCAGCATTGCATGATACCTGAACCTGTAGCACCCTCCAGCTGCCTTACCGTTCAACCAGTTTCCAATTCCAGTCAAGACGTCCCTTCAGTCTACCATGACTTCATAGCCCCTGTACACACGGTTGGAGATTTCGACAACCAAGTCCGTCGGATTTTGTCCGTCGGATCTTGTCCGAAACTATTGCATACACACGGTCGGACTAAGTTGTCAAAAAATCTGATCATTCAGAACGTGATGATGTAATTTCGTTACGATGGGACTACGTTCAGGCTAGTAGCCAATAGCTTTGATGTAGGAATTTGATCTGAGCATGCGTGGCACTTGGTCCGATCAAAATTCTCTACACATGATCGGAGTATGTCCGATCGAACCAGTTGGTCGGGAAATATTTCCAACAAGTTGAAAAATTGGGTCCGACGGATATTCCGACGGAATCAGTCCGATGCATACCACACACTGTCGGATTATCTGACAACACAGTCCGATATGACACATTCCGACGGATTCTTCTGACCGTATGTACAAGGGCTTGGATGTCTTTGATAAAAGAAAAGCTGACACTTTGCCACCCCATCGTTCTTATGATTGTCCAATCGAGTTGTTGCCTGGCATGGAGATCCCCTTTGGATAAATATTTACACTTTCAGAGACTGAACTTGAGACTTTACATCAATATCTTGACGAGAACTTAGAGAAAGGGTTCATCCGCTCATCATCTCCAGCTGGTGCCGGGATATTTTTTGTGGAGAAGAAAGACCATACCCTCAGGCCCTGTGTGGACTACAGGGAACTTAATAAAATCACAGTCAAAAATCGTTACCCTCTTCCCCTTGTTCCTGAGCTCTTCCAGAGATTCCGTTCTGCCCGTGTCTTTACTAAGCTGGACTTATGAGGTGCTTACAATCTTGTGCGCATAAGGAAGGGGGACGAGTGGAAGACCACTTTCAGAACTCGTTTCAGGCATTTTGAAAACCTGGTTATGCCTTTCAGACTGTGTAATGCCCCAGTGACCTTTCAAAATTTTGTAAACAACATCTTTAGAGAGTTCCTGGATCATTTCCTGATTGTATGCTTGGATGACATCCTAGTCTTCTTTGCCACCTTGGAGCTACATAGAACCCATGTCCGGAAGGTACTATCCACATTAAGAAAACACCGGCTCTATGCAAAAGCAGAAAAGTGTCAATTCGAACAGACGTCTATAAATTCCTGGGGCTAATTATTTCCACAACTGGGATAGCTATGGACCCTCAGAAAGTATCTGCTATTCTGAAATGGTCAGCCCCTACCGACAAGAAAGGTATCCAAAGATTTGTAGGATTTGCTAACTTTTATCAGAGATTTGTTAGAGTTTTCTGGTATTATTGCCCCTATTTCTCAGCTGACTCACCAGCATACCCATTTTCAGTGGTCCCAGGAAGCCCAAAAAGCTTTTGATAAGCTAAAGACTCTATTCACCTTGACCCCATTCTGCAACATCCAGATCCAGCCTTGCCCTATGTTTTTGGAGGTTGATGAATCTGAAGTCGCCATTGGGGCTGTCATGTCTCAACGTCAAGGCCATAAAGCTTTACTACACCCTGTGGCCTTTTTCTCCCGAAAACTAAGCCAGCCAGAAAGAAATTATGATGTGGGAGATGAGGGAATTACTGGCAATAAAAGCTGGCCTCGAAGAATGGCGATACCTACTTGAAGGCGCAGCTCATCCCATCATGATATTCACCGACCATAAAAACCTTGAATATCTCAGATCCGCCAAAGGACTAAGACCACGGCAAGCCAGGTGGGCCTTGTTCTTTTCAAGGTTTAGCTTTCACCTTACTTATCGCCCGGGGTCCAAGAATGTGAAAGCAGATGCCCTCTCACGCATGTTTCCAGAAATTCCAGAGACTGTTGTCCCTAGCACCATCATGTCCCCTCAGAATTTCCTCTTAATTCAACCCGATCTAAGATCAACCCTTGAACAAACCTCTGCTCAATACTCTGAATCCGAACGTTCTGCATTCAGAAGGCAGGAAGGACTCCTGTGGCACAAGGACAAGATCTTCGTTCCCAATGGAGCTAGACTTGAAGTCCTCAAGACCTTTCACGAATACCAGCTTGCCGGCCACTTCGGGATCCATAAGACTACTGAGCTGATTCAGCGATCCTACTGGTGGCCTAACCCGAGGCAAGATTGTAAGGACTTTGTAGGCTCCTGCACAACCTGTGCCAGAAATAAGGGAAGCTGCACACAAGCCTGGGGTCTGTTGAGACCACTACCTATCCCAGACCGTCCTTGGAAGATGCTATCCATGGATTTTATTGTGGAGATACCCCCATCCGAAGGCTTTTCCACTATCCTGGTGGTGGTAGATCATCTAACAAAGATGGCCCACTTTCTGCCTCTACTAGGTACACCCTCTGCCATAGATACAGCACATGTCTTTATTAAAGAGATTGTAAGATTGCACAGCCTGCCAGACAGTATTGTCTCCAATAGAGGAG
Organism: Lithobates pipiens; assembly: GCF_037356315.1. NCBI lineage: Eukaryota > Metazoa > Chordata > Amphibia > Anura > Ranidae > Lithobates > Lithobates pipiens. The sequence goes on from NW_027507687.1 coordinate 252,318, forward strand.
TACAATTTACATCAAGGTTCTGGAGGGCTCTCTGTAAAGCTTTGAACATTGAAATCTGTTTGTCCTCTGCCTATCATCTGCAGAGTAATGGCCAGACGGAGAGGACGAATCAGACGCTAGAACAGTACCCCCGCTGTTTTTCTACGTTCTCTCAAGATAACTGGGTAACCTTGCTTCCGTGTGCCGAATTTGCCTATAATAATTCGGTACACGCCTCCACCAATCAGTCTCCATTCTGGATGAACTATGGATTCCATCCATCCTTCTTGCCTCATGTCACTTTGGAAGCAGCAGTACCTGCCGTACAGGACAGATTACCCTTCATTCAAGAAAATTTACAGGTTCTTCAAGAAAACATGAGGAAAGCACAGGAAGACTATAAAAACTATTACGATAGGAAGAAGAAAGGTAATCCAGTTCTGAAAGTGGGAGACAAAGTTTGGCTCTCCACCCTGAACCTCAAATTATCTTGCCCCTCGCGGAAGCTGGGCCCAAGGTTCATCGGTCCCTTTGCAATCAAGAAAGAAATTAATCCTGTCGCTTTTGAATTTTCCTTGCCGAACTCTTACAAGATTCACCCAGTCTTCCACGTCTCACTGCTCAAGCCAGTCAGTGCTGGCCCCTTTTCTGGAAGGCAAGATCCTCCTCCACCTCCGAATATAGTGGGTGAAGAAAGGGAGTTTGAGGTGGAAGCCATCCTGGACTGTCGGAAGAGAGGTAGACAAATTCAATATCTAGTGAAGTGTAAAGGTTACTCACCTGAGGAAAGCTCTTGGGAACCAGCAAATAATGTTCATGCCCCTAAGTTGCTGCGTTATTTGTAAATCAAAAAATTTCCAGAGAACCAAGCACGCCTGGGCATCCAGAGGTTGCACCTTGGGGGGGGGGGGGGAATGGCAGGGACCAACCCGCAGGAGAACTGGCATCAATGGCCAGCAGAATCGCGGATCTGCAAATACAAATCCTCCAATGCTAATGCGCATGCGCACGCATAGGCGAGAACGGCCAGGACAACATATTCACCAGTGTGCATGCACGCACCAATGCGCCCACAATACGTGAAAGGCTCCAGGCGCCAGTGTTCTATTTAAAGCCTGCTGCAGCAGTGACCAACTTCTAATTATTTTTTAATTTAATAATTAAATATGCTTGGATCAATAAAAAAACAAAAAACAAATTAGTAGTTTAAAAAGAGCAATGAAATGTTATTTTAAAATGAAGATGTAAACACTAAATACAGACATACACTTTCTCCAATATTACTGACTAGGGATGGCCGAACTGTTTGCCCTGTGGTCGTTTTGCGGCAAATTTTGCGTGTTCGTGATTCACCCGATCGGCGGACAATTGCCGCTGTTCGCCCGGTGGACATATGTGTTTACAGTGTGAAAGAACTTTGACCCATGATGACACATCAATCATGGGGTACAGGACAGCCATTTGAGACATTTTAGCACATGGACAATTGGACATTCCCCCTACCTTAAAAATAGACCTGATCTGGCGGCCATTTTACATTCTGTCTTATTTCAGTGTAGGGACAGGACACTGTGTGGAGCAGGGAGAGACTGTAGTGACACAAATCGCTAGCTATTAGGTCCACAAAAGTCTTTTTAACGACTGGTATGGTATAGGTGTAGTAAAGTATATAGGGTTGAGTGCACTGCTGTGCTGGTGATTGCAGCAGCCTGTTTTCTGTCAGTGCAGGGAGGGACAGGATGCTGTGTGCAGCAGGGACAGTCAGTTTAATCACTAGCTATTACTATTAGGTCCACAAAGGTCCTTCTAAGGACTGGTATAGGTGTACAGTATATAGGGTTCAGTGCACTGCTGTGTTGGCGATTGCAGCAGCCTGTCTTTTGTCAGTGCAGGGAGGGACAGGACACTGTGTGTAGCAGGGACAGTTAGTTTAATCACTAGCTAGCTATTACTATTAGGTCCACAAAGGTCCTTTTAAGGACTGGTATAGGTGTACAGTATATAGGGTTGTACACATATAATATACTTTCTTCCAAATATAGAAAGAATATTATACTTGACTGCTGCCCTATTCTGCAGCAGTCCTTTATCAGTGTAGGGACTGAGGTACAGTCTGCAAATCACTAGCTACTTGGTCCACAAAGGTCCATGTAAGGACTGGTATAGGTGTACAATATATAGGGTTGTGGTGCACTGCTGCAGATTACTGCCCTATTCTGCAGCAGTCCTTTATCAGTGTAGGGACTGAGGTACAGTCTGCAAATCACTAGCTATTTCGTCCACAAAGGTCCTTGTAAGGACTGGTATAGGTGTACAATATATAGGGTTGTGGTGCAATGCTGCAATGCTGCAGATTACTGCCCTATTCTGCAGCAGTCCTTTATCAGTGTAGGGACTGAGGTACAATCTGCAAATCACTAGCTACTTGGTCCACAAAGGTCCATGTAAGGACTGGTATAGGTGTACTATTTGGAGGGTTGTGGTGCACTGCGGCAGATTGCTGCCCTATTCTGCAGCAGTCCTTTATCAGTGTAGGGACTGAGGTACAATCTGCAAATCACTAGCTACTTGGTCCACAAAGGTCCATGTAAGGACTGGTATAGGTGTACTATTTGGAGGGTTGTGGTCCACTGCTGCAGATTGCTGCCCTATTCTGCAGCAGTCCTTTATCAGTGTAGGGACTGAGGTACAGTCTGCAAATCACTAGCTATTTGGTCCACAAAGGTCCTTGTAAGGACTGGTATAGGTGTACTATTTGGTGTGCAGTATATAGGTGTGTAATACATGTATAAAATACTTGCACATATAGAAAGCATAGTATAGTGCATTTCCACTGTGCAGCATTGTGACTGCTGAGCAGTTCTGCAGCGATACTACAGAGAGCGACAAACGCAATAAAAAAAAGTATTATAACTGGTGTGATAGACCAGTGGCCCCCAAAAACAACAGATTGTAGCGGGGTGTTATATACCTTCTTCCACATACATACTGCACTTCTCTAGAGACTTTTGTCACAGGGTCATTTAAAATATGACAGGCAGAGGAAGAGGCAGGCCCTTCTGCAGGGGTGGTAGGGGTAGGGCAGGAGCAACAGACTTGAGCCAAAGTGGCAAATTGCAGAAGGTGCGTGCAATTACGTCAAAGGACGCACCAGACTTGGTTGAGTGGCTCACTCAGCCTTACTCTTCTGCACCCTCCTTATCCTCTCGATCTGCACCCTCTTCTTCACTCTCTGATATGTGCACCCCCAAAGACACTACAACCTACACCACCACCATATACCTTCCGCTTATGTCACAGGAATTATTTTCTGATCCATATCAAGACATTTCCGATGCGCAGCCACTCTTGGCATTGGATCAGGAAGAGGAGGTAGCAACAACCGCCGCTTAGCAGTCTGACGACAGTACCCAGATCAGCCCAAGGAGGAGGTTTGTCCCCGCTGTTGCTGCCTACTCCGAGATCTCTAATTATAGCAGTGGGGAAGGTGACGTCGATGATGACGTGTCTAGTGATGCCACGTGGGTGCCCACAAGAGAGGAAGAGGAGGGGAGTTCAGAGGGAGATATGGACCAGCAGATAGGGAGGATAAGCAGGAAGAACTTAGATTGCACAGGAGGGAAAAAGCAGAATGCGAATGTATCAGGAGCAAGGCATCAACCATGTACGGTCACATCTGACGCTCCCAGGACGCCGGCACATGGCTCCGCAGTGTGGGCTTTTTTTAACATGTCCGCTAATGACAATAGTGTTGCCATCTGCAATCTTTGCAGTCAACGCATAAGTCGCACTAAGCTCAACACTCACCTAGGGACGACCGCCTTAAGAAGGCACATGAGCTGCCATCACCGAGCCCAGTGGGAGCAACGGAACACACAAAGCCACACTCCAGGCTCTCACTGTCCAGCCTTGTCTTCTACTTCTCCTTCTCCTCTCTCCTCACAATTGTCCTCCACTCCACCTTCCATCACAGCAAGCTCACGTTTTCTGCAAAAAGGCAGGCTTCCATGGGCCAAATGTTCGAGCGTAAAAAAATGATAAAACCGGATAACCCTCTTGCCCAACGGTTGACGGCTGGCTTGTTAGAACTCATAGTCCGCCAACTACTGCCATATAAACTGGTGGACTCGGAGGCCTTACGAAAACTTGTGGCCATTGAAACACCACAATGGAAGGTCCCAGGAAGGAAGTATTTCTCACAGAAGGGCATCCCAGAGCTATATGGCCATGTTCAGCGGCAAGTGAATGTATCTCTGGCACACTAGGTCGGTGCCAAGATACATCTGACCACAGACACGTGGTCTAGAAAACACGGGCAGGGAAGGTATATCACTTTTACTGCCCACTGGGTGAACCTTCTGACGGCCATCAAGCATGTAACCCGTGTAGATTTGGTTTTACCGCCACGGATTGCATGCAGGCCTGGCTCTTCTTCTCCTCCTCCTCCTCCTACTCCTTTTCTGCTGCTAGCGTCTCTTCTGCTGCGCTGCCCAAGCTCCCCAGAAGATATTCGACATGCCAGGTGAGATGTAGCCATGCCGTGCTGCGTCTGTTGTGCCTGAAAGCCAAGAGCCAGACTGGCCCGGCACTCCTTTCAGCTTTGCGTTCACAGGCAGATCAGTGGCTAACACCGCTCAATTTGACAGTTGGTAAAGTGGTGTGTGACAACGGTGCCAATCTGCTTAGCGCATTGAAACAGGGCAAAATTACGCACGTGCCATGCATGGCACACGTCTTAAACTTGGTCGTGCAGCGATTCGTTGTCAAATACCCTGGGGTCCAGGACATCTTGCGGCAGGCAAGGAAAATCTTGGCCCATTTCAGAAGATCTTACTGACATTCAGCGGCGACCCAATCTGCCGGTCAGACGTCTTATTTGCGATTGATCGACGCAATGGAACTCAACCTTCTATATGCTTGATAGGCTGCTCCAGCAGAAACGTGCAGTTAACGTCTACCTGTATGAACTCTGCGGCAGAACAGGTTCTGGGGAGCTGGGTTTTTTTCCACTGTGCCAGTGGCTGCTCATGCGCGACGCATGCAGACTTATGCGGCCATTTGATGAGATCACCAAACTGGTCAGTCGCAGCCATGGCGCCATCAGTGACATGGTACCTTATGCCTTCTTTTAGGAGCGTGCATTGCGTCGTGTCATTGATCAAGCCGTGGAGGAGCAGGAGCGGGAAGATGAGGAAGTCGCAATGCTGGATGAATTCCCAGGGGGGGGGGCTACTCTATCTGAGACAAGTCAACAACAGGAGTCTGAAGAGGAGTCAGAGGAGGATGGTGCCGGGGCGGATGAGGAGGAGCAAGAAGGGCATGCTTTAAACCTTTCTGGGATCCCTGTTGTTGTGCGTGGATGGGGATAGGAGAACGAGGAGGACGACATTATCCTGGATGATGAGCAGGAGCCAGGCCACCACACCACTTCCAGTTTAGTGCAAATGGGGGCCTTCATGCTCCAGTGTTTTAACAGGGACCCCCGTATAAAAAGCATAAGGGTCAAGAACCAGTACTGGGTGGCAACGTACTTAGACCCCCGGTACAAACACAATGTGGCGGAAATGTTACCACCGTCACAGAGGGCTGTCAGAATGGAGCACTTCCAGGCCTTGCTTCGAGAAATGCTGCATTCTGCTTTTGCGTGCGTTGGCAGAGGAGCAATTCCCACTCCCAGAGAAAGAGTTGTGGGTACCAATCCAACAGCGCCTGCAAGAAGAGGGCAGTTTGAAGATGTGTTGGTGACTTCTGAGATGAGGTCATTCTTTCAGCCGGCCCATCGACAGGTCTCATCCGGATCCAGCATCGGGGAACGCCTAGACCGACAGGTGTCTGACTACATCGGGTTAACGGCCGATGTGGATGCTCTGAGGAGTGATGAACCCCTGGACTACTGGGTGGGCAGGCTTGACCTCTGGCCAGAGCTTGCCCAATTTGCAATGGAACTGTTGGCTTGCCCCTCCTCCAGTGTCCTGTCCGAAAGGACGTTCAGCGCAGCAGGGGGGATCGTGACCGATAAGCGCACTCGCCTAGCTCACAACAGTGTTGACTTCCTCACATTTATGAAAATGAATGAGGCATGGATCTTGGAGGAATTCAACACATGTGACCAGTAGACCATGTACAGTGGTGTGAAAAAGTGTTTGCCCCCTTCCTCATTTCCTGTTCCTTTGCATGTTTGTCACACTTAAGTGTTTCGGAACATCAAACCAATTTAAACAATAGTCAAGGACAACACAAGTAAACACAAAATGCAATTTGTAAATGAAGGTGTTTATTATTAAAGGTGAAAAAAAATCCAAACCATCATGGCCCTGTGTGAAAAAGTGATTGCCCCCTAAACCTAATAACTGGTTGGGCCACCCTTAGCAGCAACAACTGCAACCAAGCGTTTGCGATAACGTGCAATGAGGCTTTTACAGCGTCCTGGAGGAATTTTGGCCCACTCATCTTTGCAGAATTGTCCTAATTCAGTTACATTAGAGGGTTTTCGAGCATGAACGGCCTTTTTAAGGTCATACCACAACATCTCAATAGGATTCAGGTCAGGACTTTGGCTAGGCCACTCCAAAGTCTTTATTTTGTTTTTCTTCAGCCATTCGGTGGTGGACTTGCTGGTGTGTTTAGGATCATTGTCCTGCTGCAGAACCCAAGTTCGTTTCAGCTTGAGTACACGAACAGATGGTCGGACATTCTCCTTCAGGATCTCTTGGTAGACAGCAGAATTCATAGTTCCTTTTATCACGGCAAGTCTTCCAGGTCCTGAAGCAGCAAAACAGCCCCAGACCATCACACTACCACCACCATATATTACTGTTGGTATAATGTTCTTTTTATGAAATGCAGTGTTCCTTCTACGCCAGATATACTTGGACACACACCTTCCAAAGAGTTCCACTTTTGTCTCATCGGTCCACAGAATGTTGTCCCAAAAGTCTTGGGGATCATCAAGATGTGTTGTGGAGAAATTGAGACGAGCTTTGATGTTCTTTTTGCTCAGCAGTGTTTTTCTCCTTGGAACTCTGCCATGCAGGCCATTTTTGCCCAGTCTTTTCCTGATGGTGGAGGCATGAACGCTGACCTTAACTGAGGCAAGTGAGGCCTGCAGTTCCTTGGACGTTGTTGTGGGGTCTTTTGTGACCTCTTAGATGAGTCGTCGCTGCGCTCTTGGGGTAATTTTGGGCAGCCGGCCACTCCTGGGAAGGTTCACCACTGTTCCATGTCTTCGCCATTTGTGGATAATGGCTCTCACTGTGGTTCGCTGGATTCCCAAAGCTTTGGAAATGGCTTTATAACCCTTTCCAGACTGATAGATCTCAATTACTTTCTTTCTCAATTGTTCCTGAATTTCTTTGGGTCTCGGCATGATGTGTAGCTTTTAAGGATCTTCTGGTGGACCTTACTGTGTCAAGCAGCTCCTATTTAAGTGATGCCTTGATTGTGAACAGGTGTGGCAATAATCAGGCCTGGGTGTGGCTAGAGAAATTGAACTCAGGTGTGGACAACCACAGTTATAGTATGTTTTAACAAGGGGGGCAATCACTTTTTCACACAGGGCCATGATGGTTTGGATTTTTTTCACCTTTAAAAATAAACACCTTTATTTACAAATTGCATTTTGTGTTTACTTGTGTTGTCCTTGACTATTGTTTAAATTGGTTTGATGTTCCGAAACACTTAAGTGTGACAAACATGCAAAGGAACAGGAAATGAGGAAGGGGGCAAACACTTTTTCACACCACTGTATATCTCTATAAACGATTTATTTAATCGAGCACACAGACCCTTTTTCTACATTTGGCTCACTTCCTTGTACAAAAAAAGCACACCGTACTAATGTATATGCTCGTACCCTCCTGTTTGTAGATGTTGAGCGGTGTCATATTTTTGGGGCCCAGCAGTGAATTTCTGGTATCAGTGCTGGTGTCAGTGCTCTATATCTCGGTGCTGGTGTCAGTGCTCTATATCTCGGTGCTGGTGTCAGTGCTCTATATCACGGTGCTGGTGTCAGTGCTCTATATCACGGTGCTGGTGTCAGTGTTCTATATCACGGTGCTGGTGTCAGTGCTCTATATCACGGTGCTGGTGTCAGTGCTCTCTATCTTGGTGCTCGTGTCAGTGCTCTATATCACAGTGCTGGTCTCAGTGCTTTCTATCACGGTGCTGGTGTCAGTGCTCTCTATCACGGTGCTGGCGTGGTGTCAGTGCACTCTATCACAGTGCTGGTGTCAGTACTCTATATCACGGTGCTGGTGTCAGTGCACTATATCACGGTGCTGGTGTCAGTGCTCTATATCACGGTGCTGGTGTCAGTGCTCTATATCACGGTGCTGGTGTCAGTGCACTCTATCTCAGTGCTGGTCTCAGTGCTCTCTATCACGGTGCTGGTGTGGTGTCAGTGCACTCTATCACGGTGCTGGTGTCAGTGCACTCTATCACGGTGCTGGTGTCGGTGCTCTATACCACGGTGCCGGTGTCAGTGCTCTATATCACGGTGCCGGTGTCAGTGCTCTATAACACGTTGCAGGTGTCAGTGCTCTATATCACGTTGCAGGTGTCAGTGCTCTATATCACGGTGCTGGTGTCAGTGCTCTATATATCACGGTGCTGGTGTCAGTGCTCTATATATCACGGTGCTGGTGTCAGTGCTCTATATGTCACGGTGCTGGTGTCAGTGCTCTATATATCACGATGCTGGTGTCGGTGCTCTATATCACGGTGCTGGTGTCAGTGCACTCTATCTTGGTGCTGGTCTCAGTACTCTCTATCACGGTGCTGGTGTCAGTGCTCTCTATCACGGTGGTGGTGTCAGTGCATTCTATCACGGTGCTGGTGTCAGTGCTCTATATCACAGTGCTGGTGTCAGTGCTTTATATCACAGTGCTGGTGTCAGTGCTCTATATCACAGTGCTGGTGTCAGTGCTTTATATCACAGTGCTGGTGTCAGTGCTCTATATCACGGTGCTGGTGTCAGTGCACTCTATCTTAGTGCTGTCTATCACGGTGTTGGTGTGGTGTCAGTGCACTCTATCACGTTGCTGGTGTCAGTGCTCTATATCACGTTGCTGGTGTCAGTGCTCTATATCTTGGTGCTGGTGTCAGTGCACTCTATCACGGTGCTGGTCTCAGTACTCTCTATCATGGTGCTGGTGTCAGTGCTCTCTATCACGGTGCTGGTGTGGTGTCTGTGCACTCTATCACAGTGCTGTTGTCAGTGCTCTATATCACGGTGCTGTTGTCAGTGCTCTATATCACGGTGCTGGTGTCAATGCTCTATATCACGTTGCTGGTGTCAGTGCTCTATATCACTGTGCTTGTGTCAGTGCTCTATATCAGGGTGCTGGTGTCAGTGCTCTATATCACAGTGCTGGTGTCAGTGTTCTATATATCACGGTTCTGGTGTCAGTGCACTCTATCACGGTTCTGGTGTCAGTGCACTCTATCACGGTGCTGGTGTCAGTGCTCTATATCACGGTGCTGGTGTCAGTGCTCTATATGACGGTGCTGGTGTCAGTGCTCTATATCACAGTGCTGGTGTCAGTGCTCTATATCACGGTGCTTGTGTCAGTGCACTCTATCACGGTGATGGTGTCAGTGCACTCTATTTCAGTGCTGGTGTGAGTGCTCTATATCACTGTGCTGGTGATCATCTCCTGCACCCTCGTCATAGCCTACCTTGACCTTTCCTCTCCTCCATTGCCTTCATGCACTCCTGAGTCCTGAATTGTCAAAATTTCACGTATAAAAAAAGAATGCTTGTAGTTGTCGATCCCAGATTCACTTCATACATGTGTTATGTCAGTGGCCATGTGGTGGGACTATGTGTGCACAGCTAGTAATTATTTTGTGGCTGAAAATATGACCTGTAGGTTTTTAAAGTTTGCCTGACATTGAAGTCAATGGGGCCCGCCCTGAACTTTGCGGTTCGCGAACTTTCGGCCGTGCTCGCGGTTCACGTTACGTCCCGTCGGAAGTTCGTCCATCTCTATTGCTGACATATGCATTTGTAATTACCTTTCATGTGACAGTGCTTGGGCCTGGATGTAGGTCACTCTGGTATTGAGCACTGTATTGTGGGAGGTTGTTGGTGGGGGGGGGGGGTGTGTATGTACAAATCTGTTTATACCTGGAAGGTCAGATTTTAAAGAACTTCTTAGGCAGATCAGCCTGGGTAGTGCTTGCAAGGTAGGAGAAAGCATCTTATGTCTTGTGCACACACACAGTGGCTGTTAGTTTGCCTACATTAAACAGATTTACTTTAATGTAAAATTATAATGGCTTTATGTCAATTTTATTTTATGCTTTTAAAATGATATTTTATACACTACCTGTATTTTACCAATTTATACAATAATTGGTTTACAAGTAAATATTTAACAAAAAGACAGCACAGTAATTAACTTGTCATTTAACCATTTAAGCCCCGGACCAATTTGCAGCCAAAGGACCAAGCCCTTTTTGCGATTAGGCACTGCGTCGCTTTAAATGACAATTGCGCGGTGATGCGACGTGGTTCCCAAACAAAATTGGTGTCCTTTTTTTAAAATATTTTTTACTTTTTGCTGTAATAAATATCCCCAAAAAAGATATAAAAATAATTTTTTCCCTCAGTTTAGGCCGATACGTATTCTTCTACATATTTTTGGTAAAAAAAAAACGCAATTAGCGATTATTGATTGGTTTGTGCAAAAGTTATAGCATTTACAAAATAGGGGATAGTTTTATAGCATTTTTATTAATTTTTTTTTTTTTTACTAGTAATGGCGGTAATCAGCGATTTTTATTGTGACTGCAACATTATGGCGGACACATTTTTGGAACTATTGTCATTTATACAGCAATCAGTGCTATTTAAATGCACTGATACCTGTATAAATGACACTGTCAGTGAAGGAGTTAACCACTAGGGGGCAGTGTAGTTATGTATGACGTTATGTGGTTTTTTTTATTGTAGGGGGGTGTGGCCTGGCATGTGACATCACTGATCGTCCTTCCCTATAAAAGGGAACAGACGATCGGTGAAAGCCACACAAGGAAGCACGGGGAGAGGTTTGTTTACACAGACCTCTCCTTGTTCTTCAGCTCTGTGACCTGATTGCGGGACACCAGAGATGATCGGGTCTGCTGGTCCCGTGGCCACGGAGCTCAGGACCGGGTTGGTATTTAAAAAGCAACATACAGGCCCAGCCCAGCCGTGCCATTCTGCCCACTTATATCGTCGTGAGGCGGTCCTTAAGTGGTTAAACCTAAACAGACAATTATGTTAACAGATGAATCACTGCTGTGACTCTTTCCCAAGTGTTTGTAAATTTAAACTTGCGCTATTAAAGTGGAAGTAAACCCATCGATTTAAAAAAAAAAAGGCATGCTGGGAATGCTAACTGCACATTGGCTGTTCTCTCAGCCAAACTATCCAACCATCCAATGGCTGGTGTCATAACGAATCACATGTGCAGCACCATAGCAGTTGAAGATTAAACAGAGGCAAAGATGGCAGCTTCCTTGGCTGAAAACGATAGGGGAGTTTACTTCCACTTTAAGCCCCATAAACAACAGACTTCTACCAGCGGGGATTAGGGTGAAGCTGAAAAATAACTGAAAAAAAAAGCCTAAAGCACCATCCACTTGTGCCAAGGAGTATATCAAATATTTATATGCTCCATTTTATATTTAATTGACAAAAAAAAATGTTTGTTTATTTTTTGTTCAGTTAATATTATATATAGAAAGAAATTTGTACAAAACCATTGCACATCTCATTTAATACTGTGAATGCTTTTTTTTTTTATAGAAGTCAGAATACTTTTTGATGCAGTAGCAGGGAGATGTATTTTTAAGAAGACAAGCAATAAGATTGAGCAAATACATTTCTTTGACCTCAGTGGTGTTTTCTTTTTTCCAGGTCATACTGTGAGACGCTTTGTTTACGGCCAAGAATAGGATAATAATACTTTACGCATTCAATGCTGCACTGGATTGGAAGTTTGCTTGGACCAATGGTGAAAGATTGGACTTTAAAAAAAAAAAAAAAAGAAATTCTAGCAACTGCCCTGTCTATCCTAATCATTCCAGGCTCAGCCACAATGTCTATTTCTGGCTTTTGTTTTGACACAGGAACTGATGTTCTTTAGGGCCGGTTCACACTGCAGGCGCGGCGAGGCGTCTCCGACTTGCCTCGCCGCGACCTGCGGCGACCTCAGCGGCGACTTGCAGAGGACTTCTGTATAGAAGTCAATGCAAGTCGCCCCCGAAGTCGCTCAGAAGTAGTACAGGAACCTTTTTTCTGAGTCGGAGCGACTCGAGTCGCTCCTCTCAGAACGGTTCCATTGTACAGAATGGGGGCGACTTGCGGGAGCGAGGCGAGGCGAGTCGTGTCGCCTCGCATCGCCCGCTGTGTGAACCGGCCCTTACTGTCAGCTGAAACATGTATATAAAAAGGAGCTAATTTGTAAAAGGATAGTTTTTTTTTTTTTTAGTTTAGTCGGATATTTTAATTTACTTCTGCCATTCCTGTTGTGGCACCAGCCATTCTGTTCATTGGAACCATGTTCAGCTTGTATGTTTGCTACCAGTGGGCAACCCCATTGAAACTGATAGGTGGAGTGGTTGAGGGGCATGTAACATGTAAACTGGAGTGAACCTGAGCAATTTTCAATATAATTTTAACTTGTTTTTAATATTTCTACTGCCAATATAAAAACAAATGGCAGCTCTATATACTGTTTATTTATCATGCCTTTATACTCATGATTTTTTGAAACATTAAAAAATGCCAGTTTCACATGTTTTTAGTTCTAGTGCAATAAGTTTTACATTTTGAAGGTTTTAAGTGTTTTTATTTTATTTGCACATTTCACTAATTGCAAAAAACACAGTATGTGACTTGATGTGGAGTTACCGTTTAAGGAATGACTTAGACATTTTGTAGATAGGCAACTCCTATCCTCATATTGATTAGTGGTTCCAAATGAATAACAACTACTGCAGTAGAGAACAGACACACAAGATAAACTCAGCATCTTTCCAAATAACTTCTGTTTTATTATGATGCAATTGAAGGTTTTTATACACATGATTACGTAGGTATCACATTAATATTACAATTGTACGTTTATGGTAACAAGGGACATTACATGGGCAGGCTAATTCTAATCAGGGCTCAAAAGAATGCAAACATGTACTGAAAACATTACAAGCAACACATAAAAAATAGAGTACAATTATATACAGAACTTACAAATTTCCATTACAGTCTCCTCTCTTTTGATCAATATTTTGATCACTAACCATACCTGCTATCACCTTTAACCTAGAACCTCCACACACTTAGGTGGAGGTAGTCCTGGCCAAAGAGACAAAAACTCCATTGTGGAGAAAATAATACCTGAGCAGCTTTTTTTCATTACAAAATGACTTTTCGTTGTGAAAAACAAATGATTGACAAGACATATTTGCAGAGTAGTGACTGTACACTCCTGTGGCCAGAATGACCTTCTAGCTTAATTGTTGGTATGCTAACTTATCAGCACATGTAAACACAGACAATTCTACATAAACTGGAAGAGGTACAAAACACAAATTTGACTTCAATATGGCTTAATTACTTTTCAAATATATATATCCCTTACAATTAAAGTAATTGAATCATAAAAGTACTCTAGACTGTGATCGCAAGAGGAAACAAATCAAACACAGAGATTTCTTTAATTTAGTAATTTTTGCAGTGTCTGGTGTGGATCCAGGTGACTTTTCCTTCAAGTTTTGCAAAACTGTACATGAAATAGATGCTGTATTGAGTCTCCAAACATTCCCCTATATATACAGTAAATGTCTCTTAACAATCCACAAATCACCTGGCTTTAGTTTTAGATCCTTCCAAACTTTTAGGATCTGGAATTGGGGAGAAAACACATAAATGAGTTTGTCAAAAACCTTAAAAGATCAGCATCATTCTCTGTAAGAGCCAAATGGGGGACTTCAGCTGCTAACACACTCCCAAACCTAAATCCCATAGGGAGAGAGTCCAACATCCCCTTAGGGGCTTGAAAAAAATTATGAGATTTTATTGAGAAAACATTCAGGCAAAAGTTTCTTACTCTATTTTGTCCGCTACATTGTAGACAGTAGGGAGTGTAAAAATAAAACTTCTAGTAAGAAGAAAAATTATTTCCCCTGTTACTCTCTGTAGATTCCGTACTCTGTGCTTACAAACTACTTCTGATAACACTTTTTACTGTGGCCTTTGCAGTAGCATTTGCTACTGGACATTCAGAAAACATGTCCATACATACAAAATGCATACTCATAAGATCCTGACTTGGGTATTTGGATATATTTTTTTATAATCTCTGGAAGGGATGTTCAGCTTTTGTTAACACCTTTGGCAACAGATAAAACAAGAAGTGGTATGTTATAAAAACAACTGTGGTGAACCCTGGCTCTAGCACATGCTCATTTACTAAGGCAGCCATAACTCCTTGTGACTGATGACACGGTCCATGTGTCAAGCTGGAGGGAAAAGAGTGTCTGGCAGACATAAATGATCACCTTTTCCAAAGTCTTGTTTCGGAAGAAGTTGCCCCCTGTGAACCACTTGTTCTTCTCGTTCTGGGGTCCTTGAAGTTGAATTATTAATCCCAGCTATACTGGGCCCGAACTAGAGTGGAATCTGTGAGTTTCACAGACCCAGCAAGTGTCTGGGGCTGTAAATGCAGCATCCTTAGTCGCCTGGTCTGCTTTCATGTATGAGTTTTAATGTTAGTATGGCTACATCAGCAAGATCCTGGAAGTCTGAAAACAACCGATCAAATTAACTAAGCATGCTTCATTAGATTACCTGCCAAAGTAAAACAAACTTCTGGCCCTTGGAAACAAAATCTTTCTATATCTTGACTATCTATGTAAATATATACTCTTTTTATATCTCACAAGCTTTGCTAAAACATGGAGCTCTGCTTCTTGAGCTGGGGGAAAAGGATCCAATGACTCTAAATACAGAGTATCCTTCTGGGTGATAAACTGCATAGTCAGTATAAAACCAGGAATAATGCTACAAAAAAATAAATATCTGGGTCTTCAGGGAGTGTGTCCTGCACTGGGCTCATAGCAGCTGATTTCTACGTCATCAATTTAACACGTGGTTTTTCTTTGTCTCCAGTAGGGATGAGCTTGGTGTTCGAGTCTAACACATGGTTGACTCGAACACTGGCTGTTCGCCCGTTCGGCGAAGCCAGAATTCTGTGGGCCGTTCGCGCCAAATTCGCGCGGTGCTCACGGCACACAATGCACTGCGCCATCGCAGTGCATTGCTGGCTCATGATTGGCCAAGCATGCACTGTGACCCCAGCATGCTTGGCCAATCAGAGCGCCGGCAGTGAGGAGAGCCATAATTGGCCACAGGCAGTGGGTGTTGTGTGCCTCCAGCGCAGTATACACCTGTATCTACGTGTATTGTTGTTCTCTAATAGAGCCATCTGCAGGAGTTAGTGGGTGTTGTGTGCTTCCAGCACAGTATACACCTGTATCTACCTTTATTGCTGTTCTCTAATAGAGCCATCTGCAGGATTTAGTGGGTGTTGTGTGCTTCCAGTGCAGTATACACCTGTATCTACCTTTATTGCTGTTCTTTAATAGAGCCATCTGCAGGAATTAGTGGATGTTGTGTGCTTCCAGCGCAGTATACACCTGTATCTACCTTTATTGCTGTTCTCTAATAGAGCCATCTGCAGGGATTAGTGGGTGTTGTGTGCCTCCAGCAGAGCACAGTATACACCTGTATCTACCCTTTAATTGCTGGTGTTCTATAATAAAGGCATCTGTAGGAATGAGTTGGTGTTGTGTGCCTCCAGCGCAGTATAAACCTGTATCTACCCTTTATCGCTGTTCTCTAATAGAGCCATCTGCAGGAATTAGTGGGTGTTGTGTGCCTCCAGCACAGTATACACCTGTATTTACCCTTTAATTGCTGGTGTTCTATAATACAGACATCTGCAGGAATTAGTGGGTGTTGTGTGCCTCCAGCACAGCACAATATACACCTGTAGCTACCCTTTATTGCTGGTGTTCTGTAATACAGCCATCTGCAGGAGTTAGTTGGTGTTGTGTGCCTCCAGCGCAGTATCCACCTGTATCCACCTTTTAATACTCCTCTCTAATAGAGCCATCTGCAGAAGTTAGTGGATGTTGTATGCCTGCAGCACAGCACAGTATACACCTGTATCTACCCTTTTTTGCTGGTGTTCTATAATAAAGGAATCTGCAGGAGTTAGTGGGTGTTGTGTGCCTCCAGCACAGGACAGTATACACCTGTATCTACCCTTTAATTTTTTTTTTTTATTCGTTTATTGAGTTTTAGTGCAAGTTGTACAGAGTAAAAATACATTCTGAAAACACAACAATTTGGCTCGGTCATATACTTCAATTCAATGTACAAGCAGAAAAATATATAGACGCCTATACAATGTACACAAGCACTAATCTGCATGGACATACCGTGCCATCCTTAGCAAGAGAGCTAGCAACCAGGGGGTCTCCAGTATCCTAGTGACACCCCCCAGAGAGTAGCATTATAGATCAGCTGTTTCATAGCTATTCGGTCCATGCAGGACCGTACCAGCACCGCGGGCCCACATGACCATGGCCCGGTGGGCCAAGAAAGAGGAGAAAGATACAGAGAAGCGGAAGAGGAAAGGGGAAGAGAGAGAGAGAGAGACAAAAAAGGGGGGGAGGGGGGAGGGAGAGAGATAGGAGTGGGCATCAGAAGGGACCCCACAGGGGGACTCCAGTTCCATCCATGGAAGATGGCCAAGGGCCCGCGTCCAACTTCTTAGATTAACGCACCAACATAGGCATCAGGCGGGCGCCAGGTCGGCCACAGATGCAACCTCGCGCAGGTATGTCTGAGTGCCAGTGAAGTACCTCCAGGGTCTCCACTTCTTACAGAACTTTTCCTCAGTATTGTAAAGGGTTAGCGGTCAGTTCCTCCATCCGGAGAACATAATTAACTTTAGAATACCATAAGGTCTTCGTAGGGGGTTGGGGTTGCCTCCACATCTCCGGTATGCATACGCGCGTCGTGTTCAGTAGTTGCATCGTCAGAGTCTGTTTATACTTCCGGACGGGCCGGTCTGTCAAATGAAGAAGGCATGCGGCAGGGTTACCACGAAGATCCACCGAGGTAAGCTGCTGAATAGTCTTCACCACATCCCTCCAGAATGTGTCCAGCATAGGACACGTCCAGAAGATGTGGATCATGGACCCCGTCGCAGACTGACAACGCCAACACTTGTCCGAAATTGAGTCGTTCATCTTATGTAGGAGATAAGGAACCCTATACCAACGGGATACTATTTTGTAGCCAGATTCTTGGAAATAGTTCGCAAGTGAGGCCTTGTGTGTCAGTGCTAAGATCTTCCCTACCTGTTGGGGGGTAAAGCGTAGTCCCAGGTCCCTTTCCCACTGACGAATGAACGCTGGGGGGGGCCTAACGTCCATTGAGCACAGTATACACCTGTATCTACCCTTTATTGCTGGTGTTCTCTAATAAAGCCATCTGCAGGAGTTAGTTGGTGTTGTGTGCCTCCAGTGCAGTATACACCTGTATCTACCCTCTATTGCTGTTCTCAAATAGAGCCATCTGCAGGAGTTAGTGGGTGTTGTGTGCCTCCAGCACAGCACAGTATACACCGGTATCTACTCTTTATTGCTGGTGTTCTATCATACAGGCATTTGCAGGAGTTAGTGGGTGTTGTGTGCCTCCAGCACAAATTACACTACCCAATTGCTGGTTTTCCCATCTCGCTGCAGGCCATTACCATGTCTGGAAGGCCAACAAGGAGAGGCAGACAGGCATGAGCCAATAAAAGAGGGCTAACAGGCTCTGTGTCTAGAGACAACAGTGCTGGTCATGGACGCGGCAGCTGGACGTGTTGAGCCGCATCATGCCGAAGACTTGGTAGAGTGGATGATCAAGCCCTCTTCATCCTCCTCATCCTCTCTCACCCAGGCTCAGGGTACTAGCAAAGCAGCTGCCAACGCATCCTCTTCCCTCGTCTCTATGTCATCATCAGTCACTCCTTCCCTAGACCCACCATGTCCTCCTGAGGAGTCCCCCGAACTGTTTGAGGAAAGTGTTGGGTACATGCTCCAGGAGGATGCCCAGTGTTTTGTAGGCTCTGATGATGATACTGAGCTAGAGGAAGGCAGTAGCGTGAGCGCAGAGAGAGGGTATGCTCAAGAAGGACAGCAATCTGGCAGTCATGTTCCACAAGCTGCAGCATACTGCCAGGTTTGCTCCAGTGATGAAGAGGGAGGGGATGATGAGATCACTGACTCCACGTGGGTGCCTGGTAGGAGAGAGGAGGAGGAGGCACATCTCCAACGAGGCAGGATACCCTCCAGGGGCCAGCTTAGGGGCAGCACACCGACTGAATCACACCGCAGAGCTGCCTCTACGCGTTATTCTAAAAGTTCTTTGGTGTGGGCCTTTTTTGAGACCAGTGCATCAGATAGCACCGCTGCTATTTGCAACATATGTCTCAAGCGTATCTTGCATGGCCAAAATATCAGCTGCTTGCACCACATATTTGACCAGACATATGTTGACCTGCCATGCAGCTCATTGGCAAGCGTACCTTAAAGACCCACACCAAAGAACAAAGCGGACCTCTCCTTGCTCCTCATCAGATGGGATCTCCAACCCCACTAGACCTTCAGTCCTCTTTGAAACCTGCACTGAGAGGAATGAAGGTGTAGAATTAGGTGTGTCACAGCCAAGTGTTTGCGGCCACTCTGCTAGCAGTACACCCACGTCCAATTGTAGCGGGCAAATTTCCCTGCCCCAGCTGCTGGACCGTAGAAAGAAGTTCACTCCCAGCCATCCACATGCCCAGTGGTTGAATACTAGCTTGGCTAAATTTCTAGCACTTCAACTGCTGCCTTTTCAGTTGGTAAACTCTCCCCCCTTCCGTGAGTTTGTGCAATGTACGGTTCCTCAGTGGCAGGTCCCCTTTTCTCACGGAAGGCGATTCCGGCTCTCTACCGACATGTGGAAGGCGATGTCCTTGCCTCGCTGGACAGGGTGGTCAGCGGTAAGGTGCATATTACCGCTGACTCATGGTCCAGCAGGCATGGACAGGGACATTACCTGTCTTGCACGGCCCATTGGGTCACTCTTCTGGCAGCTGGGAAGGATACAGGACAAGGTGCAGTTGTGTTGGAGGTTGTTCCGCCACCACGCCTCCAAAATACTACTACTGGTTGTGACACACCTCTCTCCTTCACCCCCTCCTCTTCTTCTTCCTCCACGGCCTCTTCCAGTGCTCTGTCCTCGGAAACCAGCGGTGCTCCATAGGCGTTCAAGGGGCTATAAAAATACACAGGCAAAACGATGCCGTGCTTGCGCTGGTTTGTTTGGGGTACAGGAGCCACACTGGGGCAGATATTTTGTCAGCTCTGCAGGGGAAGGCCGAGAGGTGGTTGACACCATGCCAGCTTAGGCCAGGAATGGTGGTTTGCGACAATGGCACCAACCTCCTCTCCACCCTCCGACAGGGAGAACTGACCCATGTGCCCTGTGTGGCTCACGTCCTTAACCTGGTGGTGCAGCGGTTCTTGGGCAGGTGCCCGGGCTTACAGGATGTCCTGAAGCAGGCCAAGAAAGTATGTTTGCATTTCCGCCTATCATTTAATGGCAGTGCTCGGCTGGCTGAGCTCCAAAAGGAGTTGAACCTGCCCAAGAACCACCTTATATGTGACATGCCCACCAGGTGGAACTCAACATTGGCCATTCTGCAGCAGCTGCACATGCAGCAGAGTGCCATCAATGAGTACCCGTGCGACAACAGCACCAGGACAGGGTCAGGGGAGCTCAGTTTTTTCTCACCACGGCAGTGGGGCATGATCAGGGATGCATGCACTGTCCTGTCACCGTTTGAGGAGGCCACAAGGATGTTAAGCAGTGACAGGGCATTCATCAGTGACACTGTACCTCTTGTCCACCTGCTGGAGCATACGCTGTGTGGAATAATGAACAGGGCACTCGAGGCAGAGCAGAGGCAGGAAGCAGAGCCCCTTTATCCAGTGTTCCTGCTGTCCTATCCATCACACAGGAAGAGGAGGAGGATTATTGTGTCAGCATGGAGGTGGAGCCTGGCACTCAGCATCAGCAGTCTTGTAGGGAGGATTTACAGTCCCAAGAAACCCGTGGACTTGTACGTGGCTGGGAGGAGGTGGCTGTGGATCATGTTGTCCTTAGTGACCCAGAAAACTCCAGACCGTCTCAGAATGTCTCAGCTAACCTACGCTGCATGGCCTCCCTCATCCTGCAAAGCCTGCGGAAGGATCCTCGTATTCTTCGGATCAAGGAGAGGGACCATTACTGGCTGGCCACTCTCCTTGAACCACGGTACAAGGGTAAGGTTGCTGACCTTTTCTTGCTGTCGCAGAGGGAGCAGAGGATGACACATCTCCGGGAGGCCTTGCAGAAAGGTCTGTGCAAAGCGTTTCCAGAGACTGGGAGGTTACAAACTCCTGGTCCTGGACAACATGTTGCTGAGGCTTCGGTCAGTCACAGGAGGAGCGGTGGAGAAGGTGGCCGTCTGACCGATGCGTTCAGACAATTTTTTAGTCCGCAGCCCCAAGGTATGATCGTTTACAGCAACCATCGCCAGCGCCTGATTTACATGGTGCAGGAATACCTAGGGGCAAGGTCAGACTTGGACACCTTTCCCACCGAAAATCCTCTGGCTTACTGGATCTTGAGGAAGGATCACTGGCCAGAGCTTGCACAGTATGCAATTGAGCTACTGGCCTGTTCTGCATCCAGCGTTCTTTCGGAATGCACCTTCAGTGCTACTGGAGGCTTTGTAAATGATCACAGGGTGTGTCTGTCCACCGACTCGGTTGATTGACTGACCTTCATAAAGATGAATCAGTCTTGGATCACCACCAGCTACCAAGCACCTGAAGCTGATGTAACTGAATAATTTTTTTTGAAATATCACATCCCTTCAAGACTGCCTATGCTGATGCTGAGTGACTGTCCTGTTATGTTGACTGTCTATCCTCTTCCTCCTCCGCTGATATCTTGGAAGAACATTTTTGGTTCTGGGTGATGGCACCAGCCCAATTATTGAGCCCCTGTTTTTTTTTTTTTTTATAAATTCTTTATTTTTCCATCTTTTCTTTCTGTAGATTGCACATTACATTTCGTTATATACCTACAGTTTCTTTAACCGCTACATCTTATAACATTTCAATCTATATCTCAATTTCACATCATCCTCCCCCATCCCTCACCCTTCCCTCCCAGAAAAAAAAAAAAAAAAAAAAAAGCCTTCATAATAGTCCACCCCCTCGCCTCCCCCCCCCCCCCCCCCCCCCCCACGATTCGCCAGCTCTACCATATTTCAAATGTTCTACATCGTACTTTCTCTATATTTTAGATATGGAGCCCAAATCTTCTGATATTTCCCATCTTGATCTCTCATTGTCATTGTCAAATTTTCCATTTGTTGGATTTCTGCAATTCTCTGAAACCACTGTGCACTAGCTGGAGGGTTGCTCTTTTTCCACAGCGCCGGAATACATGCCCTTGCTGCTATCAATAGGTGTCTCAGCAAAGAATTTTTAAATCTTCTATTGCCATTGGAATATCCAGCAACAAAAAAGTTGCCGGTTTATCTCCCAGGTCAACTCCTGTTATCATTACAATAGTATCAACTACCATCTCCCAGAACACTTTTATTTTTGGACATTCCCAAAAAATAAGTAATAATGTTCCCTCCGCTCCCAAACATCTCCAACATGTCTCTGATATCTGGGGATAAATTTGATGTAACACTTTTGGTGTTCTATACCACCTAGTAAGGATCTTATATCCCCCTTCTTGATATCTGCTTGCCATCGAGGCCTTTTGATTAAACAGCAACATCTTATCCTTTTGTTCTGGGGAAAACGTAGTCCCTAAGGCCGCGTACACACGCGGGGACTGTTCGCCCAACTTTGTCCGTCAAACAGTTTCGGCAAACAGTCCGCTCAAAATTAGCATGGACGGACATGGCCACACACGACGGACGAACAGTTTGCTGAAACCGTGCGCGATGACGTGAACGGCACGTACGACGGGACGAAAAATACGACGTCCTATACACTGCATTATAACTTTCGGCGTGTAAATCCTTTCTGAGCATGCGCGGAACTTAGTTTGACGAACAAGCCTACACACGAGGGGACTGTTCGCTGAAACAAGGTTTCAGCGGACAGTTTTTCGGAATTTCCGAAAAACCTTGTTCAGCGGACTGTTCGCTGAAACTGTCCGCTGAAAGCCCACACACGAGCGGACTGTTTGCCGAAACACTGTTCAGCGGACAAAGTTGGGCGAACAGTCCCCGCGTGTGTACGCGGCCTAAGTCTCTTTCCCAAGCCTGTAGAAAGGGCAATTCTTGTGGAGTCTCCTGTTCTATTAACATACTATAAAAATAAGACATCAAATGTCTCAATTCGTCTCCTTTCAAACAAATCTCCTCAAACTTAGTCAATGCCCTTATTTCTACATATATTTTTGATTTAGATCTAATAAAGGCTTCTAATTGCCTCATTCTGAAGAGATCTAACTCTAGTGTCATTTCTTTTTCAATATCTTTTTTTGTCATTAACCGATTACCTACCGAGAAATGACAAATTCTGCTCCTGCCTCCGTCTCTTATTGTTTTGAATTTTGGATCCGTTATTCCCGGTAAAAATGCCGGGGTACCCAAAATGGGAAGGAGCGGACTGGGAATTCTTGAAATAGATGTTTTTCTAAATACTCTTTTCGTTATCCGTAATGTCTCCCCTATTGTTGGATGTTTTCTCACTCCTGTTGAAATTTCTGTATCTGGGATCCACACTAATCCTTCCAATGGGATCTCTATCGCTGCTTGTTCTGTCTGTATCCATGGTTTTTCGTTTTTAAGCCTGCACCATTCCACTACTCTAACTAAATGTGAAGCTTCCTGATATTTTATTGGGTCTAGGAGTCCTATCCCTCTTTTTCCTTTGGGGAGTACTAAGATATCTCGACGTACTCTTGCTGGTTTCCCAGCCCAGATGAACTTCATAAATCTTGATCTAAGATCCTTAAAAAAGCTTAGAGGGATCTTAATCGGTATGGTTTGTATTATGTATAAAAGTCTTGGCATCACATTCATCTTAATAATATTGGTTCTCCCAAACCACGTAAAGATCTCTTTGTCCCATTTTTGAAGATCACTTTTAATCTGTTTTACCAATGGAATATAGTTAAGGTCAAACAATTCATTTAGATTTTTTGACATTTTGGTTCCTAAATAACTTATGTATGAATTCGTCCATCTAAAATCAAATTGTGTGGATATCGCTTGTAACTGAGACGAATCTATTTCTACCCCCATAGCTTCTGATTTTCCATAATTTATTCTGAAGTTAGATATTTTCCCATATTCGCGTAACTCCATTAGTAAAGATGGGAGAGATGTAATTGGGGACGTTATAAAAAAGATCAAATCATCTGCATAAGCTGCCAACTTCTGATCTTCATTTTTTATTTTTACCCCCTTGATGTTCACATTGGCACGTATTTTCCTTAAAAAAGGTTCTATTGTCAAAATGAATATCAGGGGTGAGAGGGGACATCCCTGGCGTGTTCCATTTAAGATGGAAAATGGCTCTGATAATCTATCATTCACTTTCACCCTAGCACTTGGTTTTGAATATAGGTTAAGGATCCATCTCAGCATCCCCTCCCCCAGGCCTATATGCTGTAATACCGCTTTTAAAAATATCCAATCTACCCGATCAAACGCTTTTTCTGCATCCGCAGATACTTTCACCGTTGACTTATGCAGTTTTTGTACCAGGAAGATTGTGTTCACCACTCGTTGTGTATTTTCTCTTCCTTCTCTCCCTGGGACAAACCCTACTTGATCTGGGTGTATTAATTCCGGTATCACATTTATCAATCTCATGGCTAATATCTTTGTGAACAGTTTAAGGTCCACATTCAACAACGAAATAGGTCGGTAGCTGGGACACTGAGAGGGATCCTTTCCTTCTTTTGGTATTACTGTTATATGCGCGAGTAACGTTTCTGTTGGAATTTGCTTCCCCCCCCCCCCCCGTATTGAGTTATATGCTTCCATAAATCTCGGAGCCAATTTCTCCGCAAACATTCTGTAATATGACAGAGTGAATCCATCTGGACCTGGTGATTTGCCTAATTTCAATATTTTTAATGCTTTTACAAATTCTTCTAGAGTGATTGGTACGTCCATTTCTCTGGCCATTTCCTCCTTTCAATGTATTCTCTAGCTATTTTCCCCTTTTTTAACTCCTCTGCCAAAGTAGGTTTCTTTTCCAGCTGATATAGCCTCTCATAATATTCTTTAAATACCTGAGCAATTTTCTGCGATGTATTAACCATTTCATCTCTCTGTGTCTTAATTTGTGTAATTGAGTTCCTAGTTGTACTTTCTCTTAGGGCATTTGCCAGCAATCTCCCTGGTTTATTCCTAAATTCATAAAATCTCCACTTCCCTCGAGTTAACTTTGCTTTCACTTTTTCTATTAGTTGGAGATTTAATTTTTCACGCAAGCCATCTAATTTCTGTTCTACCGCTTGTGCTTGTGATTTTTTATGTACTATTTCTAGTTCTCCAATCTCTTTAAGCAAATTCTCGATTGTTTCATTCAATCTGCGTTTTCTATGTGCTCCCAAGGAGATAAATATTCCTCTCATAACACATTTGTGTGTTTCCCATATACAAAAAGGTGTTGTTTCTCCTATTTTATTTGTTGCGAAAAAATCATCCAGTTCTTGTTCTAATTTTTCCTTATATTCATTATCTTTCAATAATGTTTAATTTAACTTCCATTGCCATTCCCTTGGTTCCGCCTCCCCTAACTCTATCACACAGCTCGTCGGGGCATGATCTGATAATGTAAATAGGCCAATTGAGGCTTCCACCAGGGAGGTCATCACATTCTGGGAGATTAAAATGTAATCAATTCTAGAGTAAGATTTATATTTTGCCGAAAAAAATGTGTAATCTCTGCTCTGTGTGTGAACAGCCCTCCAGCTATCAATCAGCTGCAATTCTTGCATCAATCTCTTTACTTTCCTTAATTTGACATAAGATAGATGAGATGAACCTTTTGATGTATCCTTTATTGGGTCCAACGCCATATTTAGGTCGCCTCCTAGCACTAGTATTCCCTCTTTATGTTGTTGTATAATCTGTGAATATATTTCTAGAGAGGTTACTTTTCTTCATTCGGCAAATATAGATTTACCAATGTCACTACCCTTCACTATCAAGAGGCGACCTTCCTCATCAATATGTACCCCTTGTTCCTTCCATGGTATCTGTCTTGTTATTAAAATAGACACCCTGCAGGATTTCGAGTTCTGTGAGGTGCTATGATATACCCAGGGGAAATAGTGATTTTTACTCCATGGAATCCTATCCTTTTTAAAATGAGTTTCCTGCAAGAAAACTATTTGAGACTTTAGTCTCTTCAACTCCATTATTAATCGAGTACGTTTCTCTGGGGTATTTAATCCCTTAACATTGTATGATGTAAAATTTATTTTAGTAATTTTTATTGCCGGTCAACTCCAAAAAATTATAATAAAAAAGGGGGGGAGGGGGGGAAGAAGCGGAGGGAAAAAGGACGAGAAAAAAAAAACACCCAACCCCCGCCCCAACACAACCCCTTATTTCAAGCAAATGAGACACAGATACTATATCCGGATCTGTCCTCAACACACAAAAAAAAAGAAAAAAAAAACCCAAACGCCTCCGACTTTTCCTCCACCTGGAGGAGAGGCGTTTAATATGGGGGTGTTAGTGAGCAAAAAAGGAGTCAGTGAACCGTGCCCACAACAGCGCTCTCTACACATCCAATAATTTTTTTTCTACCACCTTCATCTTATTCTTATTAACATAGACATATTATCATAATCTTTACTTAATTCTTAACATTTTCGCATATTATTTTTTTTCCCCCTTTTCTTTCACATCTTTACTTCCTCCCTTCCCTTCCTCTCTCCCTTCTCTCCCTCCTCCCCCTCATCGTTCCCCATTCCTGCTGCTACCCCCCTTTTTCTTTAAATAGATTACAAAACCTTTCCCTCCCCCCCCTCCCCCCACCATCAACGAGACAGGGGGATAGGAGGGGAAGAAGAGCAAGAAAAAAATAAATAAATAAATAAATAAATAAAAATAAAAAAATTTATAAAAAAAAAAAGAAACCACATATGTATATAGTTTCCTCTCCCCCTCCCCTCACCCATCCCCTCCCTCCCACTCTCCAAAACCATATGTACCATCCCATCATTAAAAAAAAAGAAAAAGAGAAAAAAAAAAAAAGAAAAAAAAAAAGGTTATAGCTATCCCTGCACAGACGGAGAGGTGCATAAGAGGAGGACAGCCGGATCAAAACGAAAGTGAAAGGTCAGTTTTGTATCCACTTTCATATAATTGTCCTGCCTCATCTCAAAAAATGTCAGAGATAGACCGGCAGATATATCAGGCGCCAGTAATAGGTGCAGATTTAAAAGAGATGGGAGAAGGAGAGCAGGGGCTTAGACAGTTGATTCAAGCCTTACCTACAAAGGAGGATATACAAGCATTAATGTGCAACCTGCTGGGTCCATTAAAGGAGGAAGTGAGTGAGGTACGTAAGAAAATAGAGGCAATAGACTATAAATTGCATAAATGTGAATTATCCCAAAATAAAGTAGAAAGGAACTAGAGAAAAAATGTGAAGAGCATTCTTGGAGAATGACTACTCTGCAGTTACATTTTGAGGAATCTGAGAACAGAAGCAGAAGGAATAATCTGCGGATAAAAGGTATTACAGAAACAGTGACAGCTACAGAGCTAAGTGGAGTACTATTGAGTATTTTTAATGAACTGTTGGGTAATCCCCCTGATACACAGATCGAACTTGATCGTGTGCATAGGATTCCGGTGTTTCAGAAAAATGCCCCGAAAGCTCCCAGAGACGTTCTCTGCAGAGTACATTTCTATAAAACTAAAGAGGAGATAATAAGAGCTGCATGGAGAAAGAGCCCAGTGGAGTTTGATAAACAAGAGATACAAATTTATTCAGATCTTTGTCGACAGACGAGAGACAGACGTCGACTGTTAAAGCCATTACTAGATCACCTGTTATTTAAGGGGGCAACATATCGATGAGGATACCCAATTTCGTTGATAATTAAAAAAGAAGGACTTATTTTTTCTCTATACGACCATAAGCAGTTACCCGACCTGTTCCAATTTTTAGGTCAGAAATGATTGAGGTACCTAACTGGAAAGATCCCCTGATAACAGGAGAGGAGAAAGATTTCCCGAATAAAAGGAAGAACAGAATGGTAGAAAGGAGGGAACAATCAGAGGGGCCAAGCTGTGAATCACCAAAGTGAAGCTGAAGCAGAAGAAAAGATAGACCCAACATTAAGAGGTAAAGGACCTCCTCCCCCGATTAATTTTTTTTTTCTGGGATTCCCCCCCTTTTTTTTTTATTTCTGCAGAGCATATAGGGCAGGCCCCTACTTTCAAACATCCAACTTACAAATGTCTCCTACTTGCAAACGGAAGGAGACAACAGGAAGCGAGAGGAAAAAAGACGGCAAAACAAATTATACAGAGGTGATAACCCTTCCCTATGTTTTCCTAAAAGCTTAAAAATAGATTTTTTGACTGGAGCTACACTTTAAAAATGTGCCAGTTCAAAATTACAAACCGATTCTACTTAACACAACAAACCTACACAGTCCCTGTCTTGTTTGCACCGCCTGTATACTCCTGTTCTGAGTATGTAGGGCCTGGGGGCCCCATACCTTTCCTTTTTTTAATATGGGTACGGGGTTCCCCTTAATATCCATACAAGACCCAAAGGGGCAGGTAATGGGTGGGGGGCTACCTATGCCATTTTTCTCAATGATTTTCATCCGTATTGCCAGAACCAGATATTACCAAAAAAAACCCCAAAAAAAGCAGTTTTAAATGACTTTTTTTCCATTAAATGTTATTTTGTGCAGGGACTGTTCTAAACACAGGAAACACGTGGCACGTCACAGGCATACTATAGACACCCCCCAGGCACGATATTTAAAGGAATATTTCACTTTTTTTCACTTTAATCATCATTAAAATCGGTGCTCCAGAAAAAACTGTCGTTTTTAAAAACATTTTAGGCATTGACCCATGTCCCCTGGGGCAGGAGCCAGGTCCCCAAACCTTTTTTAGGACAATATCTTGCATATTAGCCATTAAAATTAGCACTTTTGCCGTTTGCCCTATCAGCTATTCTCCACTCAAACCCAAAAAAGTTACCTATACATCTTAAATCGAATCTACTTATCAGAGACACGATAGTAGCCTGGAGGGAAACCTGGAGACTGCTAGGGTTGCCTTCTAATATCTCCCGCCATTTGCCTATCCAAGCTAATCCCATGTTCTTCCCATCTACAATGCATGGAGTGTTTACCTGTTGGTCGGCGAAAGGTCTCACTAAGGTACAGGACATTTACCTACACAGCTCGGGTAAGCCTAAACCTTTTCAGGTGCTGGCTAGGGAATTTTCTCTATCAGCGACCCATTTCTTCTATTACCACCAATTACTCAGCTACCTGAAGAACTGCTATGGGCCTACTACGGACCCCTTCCAAAAATCTTTTATAGATACGATACTGCACAGTGGGGACTACTCTATTTCGAGCATTTATACCTATCTGATCTCCCACCAATCTGCCAAATACCATCTTCAACCATTTCAAAAGTGGGCGGACATATTTGACAACGTCGACCTTCCCGGGAAGATATTAGAGGACCACAAACGTGTCCGCCAAATCACCGTCTCTGAAACATGGAGGGAAACTCAATTCAAGATCTTGCACAGAGCGTATTATCCCTTCCGCATCAATCGTGCTGATCCCGAACAAGAACGTTGCACATGGTGCTCGACAACATGCCCCACGCTTCTACATCGCCTGTGGGAATGCCCACATGTTGCAAAATTCTGGGACTCAGTACTACAGTTTATCCACGATGTTGCTAACTTTGAGCTACCCAGAGACCGCCTACTATGTTTATTTGGATGCCCTCCACCTGTCCCAGCACCCCTTGGGGGTAACGCTGTCTGTGTTCCTCAATGGGTGCATCTATGCCTACTGGTGGCACGGAGAACTACTTTGACACAATGGATCAAAGATGCACCACCTATGTTGCAGGCTGTGAAAAGGGCCCTGATTACTCTCTTCTACCTTGAAAGGTTGGATACCATCCTGTTGAGCTTCAACTCCACCACACGCTTCTTCTCGAGATGGCACAAATTCATGGAGCATGTCTTCTCTCAGGAAGAAATACATACAAATATGCAACCATTTCGGTACACAGACTGGTATCTTAAAAGAGACCTTACAAACTCTTTGGGTGTCCTGAAAATACCCAACAGGACAACCATAGAGTGGCCCCCCTGAGTTGTGGTAACACCACATTGACTAGATTCTGATATAGCTTTAGCCATATGTGAGGTTAAACGTTGCTTCCACTCCTGAAAGCACTATTTGTTTGTTGGCATGTTAACATAATGCAGAGATATACTTATGCTTGATCTGTTGCTATTTGCTTTCTGTATATGACATGTACATGTTTGTGAACGAAAATCTTAATAAACATAAAAAAAAAAAAAAAATGAGCACTTTTTATTTTGAGCGTTCGAGTCCCATATACTTCAATGGGGTTCTAAATGTCGCATGAATTTTCGGTCCGTTCGAAAGTTCTGGTGCGAACCGAACCGGGGGTGTTCGGCTCATCCCTAGTCTCCAGCCTCCTCCAATAGAGGCAATAAGGTGGCTGGATTCAAATGTACACATATTTCATTGTTAGATTTGTACATAAAAAAAACAAATTCATATTTTGAACCTTTTATTAGACAAACATTTAGTTAGCTGTATATTTGCTGCGCTGAATGTGGGGCCATTAAAAATTTAATATTTGACCAAAATAATGTTTGTAACTTTGTCTAATAGCACCTTTGCATAAAGCTACAGCTCTGATATATCGGGATGAAGCCTTCATTACTGGGCCCAGCTTGCATAAATATATTACAATGGCTTGATTTCTATCATTCTGTTTGTGTAATGCCGCGTAGACACATATCAGACTATCCGGCGGACTTAGTCTGGTGGAGAAACCGCCGGACTGTCCGCCGGACTTTCCGAACGAGCTACCTGCCCACACACGGCACTTTTGCAGTGGACTTAGTCCACTGGAATATCTGCTGTACTTTTGAAATGAACAGGCTCGCCCACACACACGGAGGAAAGTCCGTTCATTTTGTCCAGGTAGCCAGGACCAGCGAAGGAAGCGTCGCTGGCCCCGTCATCTGGTATGGACTTAAAGGGGAATCCCTACGCCGAAAAAAACAGTGTAGGGGTCCCCCCAGGTCCATATCAGACCCTTATCCGAGCACGCTACCCGGCCGGCTAGGAAAGGGGGTGGGGACGAGAGAGCACCCCCCCTCCTGAGCCGTACCAGACCTCGTGCCCTGAACATGGGTGGGTGCCTTGGGGAAGGGGGGCCGTGTGGCCCCCCACCCCAAAGCACCTTGTCCCCATGTTGATGAGGACAAGGGCATCTTCCCGACAACCCTGGCCATTGGTTGTCTGGGTCTGCGGGCGGGGGGCTTATCGGAATCCGTGAGCCCCCTTTACTAAGGGGGCCCGCGGATCCCAGCCCCCCACCCTATGTGAATGAGTATGGGGTACAATGTACCCCTACCCATTCATCTGTGAAAAAAAATGTAAAAAAACACAACACACAAGGACACACAAGACACCTATGGAGCGGTTATATGGATGGTGACTACAGTATGGCTATCTGAAGTTCCCCTCTTGATTCCCTGTGTACCTCTGAAAAGGCTGCAGATACGCTGTATACCTTACAGCGGTGATGTAATTACCTGGTGTGCCTAGTAACATGTGGAATCACTGAAGTGGAGAAAGAGTTTGTTGCACCTTGCAAGCACTGAGTCACTTTATGACTGCATCCAATACTCTCACTGGATTTTTTCACTCAGTTGGACTTCTGTGTGTTTTATTTTGTTCTGTTTTTCTGTTTTCTGTTTTCAGCACTTTAATATATTTTGACCACTATTTATACTTTATCACACATGACACTTTGTTGCTTATGAAGTAATTGTTTTATGTATATATATATACTGAATTTATCAGATTTTTTTTAGATATATACACTGTGAGCACTTTAACTGGGGGCAGCCCCCCGAACCACGTCACGTTTAAGATGTGTTGTTGTGACACGTCACTTATATGTTGATATATATTTGACTTGATTTTCAGATATATATAGGAACAATTTATATATGTTTGAGTTAAGTCCCGAGTGTATTTGACTAGATCACGTACCATAAGGTCACATATGTTTATCTTTTAAGATAAAAGTTGTTTACTTTTCTTTTGCATCATTTCATTTTGGGAGCACAGCACTATTTTCTTTCTTTTTTCATTTAATCCACATGAGAGTGTGTCTCATGGAAGTGTTTGCAGCATCCAGCTAATAAGATAAATTACCACCTCTTATTCCATATACAGCGCAGGAGCCTTAATTAAACACTTACTCATATTAGAAATTAATATGCGTTATTACTTAATTTTCCTTTTATTAAATGTACTGTTTCCATTATCAAAGGATATTCAATTTGTGTAATACATGGTTAAATGCAACCTTCATTATACCATGTTTGGGAAACAGATTAAAAAATAATTGTGATCACATTGTTTATCATTAACTCGGCACAAAAAACTGTCTAAAAAACTGAAATTGACATGGTGTCCTTCCAGTTTATCACTGACCTCTCATCCCAGACACATTCTTTCAGGAGAGTGCAAAGGATTGGGTCACATCTGCGTACATGACACACACAAGAGATAGAACTATAGGTTCCAGCATTCACACACATAGACGAATATCTCTCTAAAATCGCTTACATTTTTCCCATTTGTACACAACACATGCATATCATTCTCTCACTTTCTTTTATCTCTTAATATGTCATTGCTTAACTTCTGCTTTTGTTATTTTGTTCTGATTTCCTTTGCATCCAATGTATTGTAATACCATACTTCACATACTGTACCTTCTATGATCAGACGGGCAGCTATAGTGCTCATCCCATCTTCCCTCTCTAACAACATAACAAAGTATTCTGTTTTAACTCTCATTTCTCTTCTCTCATTTCTTGACTTTACCAATTGTAGTGCCTGACCCCAAATTCATCCCACAACTTAACATCAAAATGTCCCTTTCTGTCTAGTGTTAATTGTCACCCTTGATCCATCCTGCTCACATAGATATCTGTTTCTCTAGCTGTTTACTCTGCATGATTACTCCCTGTGGACTTTGGTAGCCCAGTTACCCATTGTAGATCCCTGTCCACTTTAACCATTAATCTAGGGGCTCAGTATAGGCAGAACCACACCTTTGGTTCATGTATAGCGCTCCTCTTGCATTTTTGAGGGTCTCTTACCCTTCATTCTC
Organism: Lithobates pipiens; assembly: GCF_037356315.1. Lineage (NCBI taxonomy): Eukaryota > Metazoa > Chordata > Amphibia > Anura > Ranidae > Lithobates > Lithobates pipiens. The sequence goes on from NW_027507687.1 coordinate 284,882, forward strand.
TTAATTTAATGCCCATAATGACTGGACAGTCTTCTCTACATGTGCCTATACCCTCTTGCCTCTAAACTACTTTATCTAGCAGATGTACTTACATTTACCTGTGAACAGCACTATTCTTCCCTTTCTTAGCTATAACACTCCGAAGGACAGTAGACTGACAACACAACATATAACCACCAATCAATACAGTTCGATTAAGGGGCATACAATAGGTACCCTTTTTCCCAAAAATGCCTTACTGATCAAGGAAGTCTGATAACTCAAATATAAGCAAAAGGCTTACCTTAGCCAGCTGATTATCAGAAATTCCTGGATCGTCTCAAGCTCTTCGTTTCGGATACTCAGGGTCACCTGTAAAGCCCCTCCTAGGCAAAGCTCACCACCTGACTTAGACATTTTGTAGATAGGCAACTCCTAGCCTCATAATAAATACTGCAGTAGGGAACGGACACAAACAATATGCTCAGCATCTTTCCAAATAACCATTCTGTTTTATTATGACGTAATTGAAGGTTTTTATATACATGAATACGTAGGTATCATATTAATATTACAATTGTACGTTTATGGTAACAACGAGCGTTACATAGTCAGCCTAATTCTAATCAGGACTCAAAAGAATGCAAACATGTTCTGTAAAACATTATTAGTGCCGTGTGCACAGTGAGGGCAGTGTGCAATACATACAAAATAGAATACAATTATATGCAGAACTTACACATTTCCATTACAACGGACTAGTACACATTAGTTTGTTGTTTATAAAATATCTGCAGTCTCTGCACTCTAAAAAGTAAACTTTAAAACCGTAATCTACTTGTATAGACAATAAAAGCCAACAATGTCATTGTGGGCGCGGTGAGTTCTAAACTAAAATACTTATAGATTGTAGTATGCCTGAAAACATTGTTACTAAATGTCAATACCATTTAGTTATTTATTTTTTCATAAAAGTTTTATTGAAAAGTATTAAAATTACAAACTTAAGTACATATGAACAGGTAAATCGCATTCAGGTGTTTACTAACAAGCAAAACACTATTGTTTACACAATTACGTTATAATGATGGTTCATAGCCCTTCAAACAGGCCTTACCAAAGCTGGTAGGTCAGATCAGACAGATTGGGCTTGTGTGGGTTATGATCGCCGAGCATGGATCTGTACTCCGTGAGAGGTGGAGAGTTCAGAATTGAGAGGATAGAAAAGAAAGAAAGTAAGAACATTAAGGCCGCGTACACACGGGCGGACTGTTCGCCCAACCTTGTCCGCTGAACAGTGTTTGGGCGGACAGTCCGCCCGTGTGTGGGCTTTCAGCGGACAGTTTCAGCGGACAGTTGGACGGACAAAGTCTTTCGGAAATTCCGAAAAACTGTCCGCTGAAACTGTGTTTGAGCGAACAGTCCGCCCGTGTGTAGGCTACTTTCGAAATGAGCAAACTGTTCCCGCTCGGAAAGTCCGCCCATTTCGAGCGCGTGTACAGGTAGGCGGGGCCCGCGAAGGAGACGTTGCGGGCTCCGCCGCCTGGAATGGGCTTAAAGGGGAACCCCAACGCCGAAAAAAATCGGCGTGGGGGTTCCCCCAAAGTCCACACCAGACCCTTGTCCGAGCACGCTACCCGGCCGGCCAGGAAAGGGGGGCGAGCGAGCGCGCCCCCCCCTCCTGAGCCGTACCAGGCCGCGTGCCCTCAACATGGGGGGGTGCCTTGGGGAAGGGGGGGCCGCGCGGCCCCCCCACCCCAAAGCACCTTGTCCCCATGTTGATGAGGACAAGGGCCTCTTCCCGACAACCCTGGCCGTTGGTTGTCGGGGTCTGCGGGCGGGGGGCTTATCGGAATCCGGGAGCCCCCTTTAAGAAGGGGGCCCCCGGATACCGGCCCCCCACCCTATGTGAATGAGTATGGGGTACAATGTACCCCTACCCATTCACCTGTGAAATAAAGTACAAAAAAAAACACAACACAGGGAAAAAATATTTTATTGCACAGCTCCGGGGGTCTTCCGTCTTCGGGGGTCTTCTCGCCGGACTCCTCCGCTATCTGTGTGTAGCTCTTTTACTAGCGGAGGAGTCCGGCTTTCTTCCTCCCCGCCGCCGGCCTCTTCTCCCGACTTCGGGGGTCTTGTCCCCCTCTTCGGTTCTTCTGCCGGGCCACCGCGCCTTCTTGTAGCTCTTTTGCAGGCGGTGGCCCGGTCTTCTGTCGCCGCTGCCTTCCGTTCTTCTGTCGCCGCCTTCGGTTCTTCTGCCGGGCCACCGCGCCTTCTTGTAGCTCTTTTACAGGCGGTGGCCCGGTCTTCTGTCGCCGCTGTCGTCGCCGCCGCCGCCGCCTTCCGTTCTTGTTCTTCTTGTTCTTCTTCTTCTTCTCCTGGAGATGTTGACTCGACGAGCTCTCCGGCCGGAATGCCAGAGCCGCGCTGTGCGGTCACTTATATAGTGACAATGGGGCGGTGTCACATGGTATATGTCACATGGGTTGGTCACATGGGTTGATGTCACATGGGGACTATGACATTGTAAGGGGGCGGGGTCACCATGTGACCAACCCATGTGACATATACCATGTGACACCGCCCCATTGTCACTATATAAGTGACCGCACAGCACGGCTCTGGCATTCCGGCCGGAGAGCTCGTCGAGTCAACATCTCCAGGAGAAGAACAAGAAGAACAAGAAGAACAAGAACGGAAGGCGGCGGCGACGACAGCGGCGACAGAAGACCGGGCCACCGCCTGTAAAAGAGCTACAAGAAGGCGCGGTGGCCCGGCAGAAGAACCGAAGAGGGGGACAAGACCCCCGAAGTCGGGAGAAGAGGCCGGCGGCGGGGAGGAAGAAAGCCGGACTCCTCCGCTAGTAAAAGAGCTACACACAGATAGCGGAGGAGTCCGGCGAGAAGACCCCCGAAGACGGAAGACCCCCGGAGCTGTGCAATAAAATATTTTTTCCCTGTGTTGTGTTTTTTTTTGTACTTTATTTCACAGGTGAATGGGTAGGGGTACATTGTACCCCATACTCATTCACATAGGGTGGGGGGCCGGTATCCGGGGGCCCCCTTCTTAAAGGGGGCTCCCGCTTTCCGATAAGCCCCCCGCCCGCAGACCCCGACAACCAACGGCCAGGGTTGTCGGGAAGAGGCCCTTGTCCTCATCAACATGGGGACAAGGTGCTTTGGGGTGGGGGGGCCACGCGGCCCCCCCTTCCCCAAGGCACCCCCCCATGTTGAGGGCACGCGGCCTGGTACGGCTCAGGAGGGGGGGCGCGCTCGCTCGCCCCCCTTTCCTGGCCGGCCGGGTAGCGTGCTCGGACAAGGGTCTGGTGTGGACTTTGGGGGAACCCCCACGCCGATTTTTTTCGGCGTTGGGGTTCCCCTTTAAGCCCATTCCAGGCGGCGGAGCCCGCAACGTCTCCTTCGCGGGCCCCGCCTACCTGTACACGCGCTCGAAATGGGCGGATTTGCCTCCTCCTTACGTGGGCGAGTCCGTTCATTTCAAAGGTTGAGCGAACTGTTTGGCAAACAGTTCGCTGAAACAGTCCGCTCGTGTGTGGGCAAGTCCGCTCATGCAAATTTTGAGCGGACTGTTTGCCGAAACTGTTTGACGAACAAGGTTGGGCAAACAGTCCGCGCGTGTGTACGCGGCCTAAGAGGTAAAGTGAAGGTTCCTATACAATGTTGCGTCATGGGGCAGCATTAAATGAGGAAACTGCCATTGAATTATCGGTAATTATTTTAACAGGTCTCTCTAGATTGGTACTTAGGTAACATTTTCCCAAGGTTAATGGGCTAACAAGTATGTATCATCAACTTTGTTACGCAACCATTGTCTCGTACTCCTGAGAGAACCTATATTCCAACCAGGGAGACCAAGTTTTATGGTAGCGCTCAACTTTTTCCTCTGATTGAGCCTTGGTATCTTCCATTTCACATATGAAAGAGATTTTGTGTATCCATTCTTTCAGGGCGGGGGTGTTTTCCAGTATAATGGGATAAGCGATCTGGCCGCGTTTATCAAATGCCTGGTTAGGGAGTTTTTGTACTTCTTCAGGGTGAAGTTGGAGATGTGAAGTAAGCAGCATGCTGCGTTTAATGTAAGTTTGGTCTCCATGATCCGATATATCATCTCTATCACTCCATTCCAATATGGTCCTATTCTCTCGCATTGCCACCAGATATGTAACAAGGTGCCTTTTTTCACTCTTACAGCGCCAGCATATGTCACTTGATTGAGGGTACCATTTGTGGATCTTTTCGGGTGTTACATACCAGTGAGTGAGTACTTTATATGCGGTTTCCTGCATTCTTGTGCTGATAGAGCATTTATGAGCTAGTATACAGGCCCTTTCCCACTGAGCACTTGTGATGTCCATGTTCAGCTTGTCTGACCATCTCTCTCTAAATCTATCGCTCTTCGCCTCCTTCAGGTGCTGCAACCACTCATAGGCTGCAGAGGTAGTTTTTAACACCTGCTCTCCTTTTAAGCACACTGACTCCATCTCAGTAAGGTCTCCAGTGAAAAGCTTTTTACGGGAGGGTTTATTGGCGTACGTGCGTTTCTAGAAGTATGTCCACAAAGGTAAGGCTGGGTATGTCGTTGTCAGTCATGAGGTCATTCAAGTCTTTCATTGTCCTGTTGTTGAAGCAGTGAAATACTAGGAGTGGGAGTTGTTTGTTGTTGCATTGTAGAAGTTGGATCCCCATTCCTGGTGTAAAGTCAGGGTTATTTTGTAGTGGGGTGAGTGGGCCCTGGGGGGAGGAGAGTTTGTCCTGTTTGGATAGGAGATGAAAGATTCCCAGGGTTGCCCTATTAAAGGATAGTTTCTTAGTTTTGGAGGATATGTGGACTTCGGGACCCATGGGGAGATGAGTAAGGGGATTGGACTTGAGTCATTTTCTAATGACACCCAGTCCTTCAGGTCAGAGGGGCAGTGCCAAATTAAGATTATCACAATGTGTGTGGCATGGTAGTAGTTTCTAAAGTTTGGTATCCCCATCCCTCCCAAGGTTTTGGATCTCGTTAGTAGGGAAAATTTGATACGCAGTGTTCTATGCGCCCATATAAATCGCATCTGGAGGGCCTGCATGGATCTGAAGAAACTTTAGGGTATTTTGATGGGTAGAGTGCGTAGTAAGTACAAGACTTTAGGTAAAATGTTCATTTTACAGATTGCCACCCTGCCAAACCAGGAGAAGATTTTGGTGTGCCAGTGCAGCAAGTCTCTCTCAATGGATTTGGGAAGGGGTGCAAAGTTGCGGGTAAAGATGGAATCGATCTTGGGTGTCAGGCCACACCCCCAGATATTTGATGGCATGTGTGACCCATTTGAAGGAGCTGTTTTCCATGAATGAATGAATGAAATACTTGTATAGCGCACAAAGCGATCTGAATCGCCTGGAACTGAGACTGGAAGCGTGATATTCATCACTTCTGACTTAGAATGATTTATCTTAAGTATAGAAATGTAGCTATATGTTGCGAACTCCTTCAAAAGGGATGGGATAGATATGGGAGGTTCAGTCAAAAAGAACAGTAGATCATCGGCGTAAGCCGCCACCTTGAACTCCTTCCCCGCGCCCCTCAATCCCCATACCGAACTGTTGGCCAGAACTCTCCTGATGAATGGTTCATGTAATATGATAAAAAGTAGGGGGATAATGGGCAGCCTTGTCTGGTACCATTGTTTAGATCTGCCCTACTGGACAGTGTGCCGTTTATTTTAAGTTTGGCCGAAGGATTTTGGTATAGGGACGCTATCCAGTTTAACATGCTTGGTCCTAAGCTTATGTGTCTACAGGTCTCAAACATGTAGTCCCAGGCTACTCTATCAAAGGCCTTCTCCGCGTCAGTCGACAGGAGAAGGCCCTAGATTTTTCGCTCATGGGTGGCCTGTATCAGGTCCAGGGCTTTAGTGACATTATACCTAGCCTCTCTGCCAGAACTAAATCTATTTGGTCCTATCAGCTTATGAAGTAGGGGTTTCAGTCTTGTGGCAATGATTTTTGTCATTATCTTGACATCTAGATTCAACAACGAAATCGGCCTGTAGCTGGTGCATTGTACCGGGTCTTTGTCCGGTTTTTGTATTACTGTGATGTATGCTGATAAAAGTCTGGGTGGATCGTCTTTCTATCTGCTAGAGAGTTCAGTGTGTCTTGAAGGTGCAGAAATAGAATGTCCACAATCGTTTTATAATATATGGCTGTGTAACCGTCTGGTCCTGGGCTTTTGCCTGTTTTTAGTTTTTTGATGACTAGTCTGATTTCTGCTTGGTCTATTGGGATGTCAAGAGTTTTGGAGTCATCTGTTGTGAGTGAGGGGAGGTCCGAGTCCTTCAGGAACTCCTGTATCACCTGGAGTCTACCACCTTTTAGGTCAGGTGGTTTGTGCTGTGGAGGGAGGTTATAGAGTTTGGTGTAAAACTCTTGGAAGTGTTGGGTTATTTTGTCAGTCGTCCTTTCTATATGACCTTCCTTGTTCTGAATGCCCGAGATATTGCTTTTGGTCGTGAGTTCTCTCAGGGCTCTGGCGAGCATGTGTCCAGATTTGTCCCCTTGCTCATAGTAAATCTTTTTCCGAAAGAAAAGGATTCGTTTGATTTTAGATTCTAGTAACTGAGGGCTTTCCTTGACTCAAGGAGCGTTGTTGCTGATTGTGCAGCTAAGGACTGCTTGTGAAGGGTTTCTAGGTGACGTATTGTTTGTGATAATTGTTGGATTTCTTTATCTCGTTCCCTCTTTCTATGGGCTCACAAATTCATCAACACCCCCCTTATGGTACACTTGTGAGCTTCCCATATCGACAGGGGATCCATACTGGGTGTCACGTTGTGCTTGAAAAATTCTTTCAGGGCCGTGCTAATTTTTGGAAGCAAAATTGGGTCTGTTAATAAGGAGGAGTTCAGTCTCCATATTGAAGATTTATTGGTGGTATTGGCTGGTCTAAGGCCAACTGACACTGGTGCATGGTCAGAGATTGTTTGAATCCCTATATGAGCTTCCAACACTGTATGTAAATCCCTTTGTGAGATAATGAGGTAATCGATCCTCGAGTGGCGGTCGTGGGGGATCAAATAGAAAGAAAAGTCTTTGTCATCTGAGTGTAAGTAGCGCCATGTGCCTACTAGGTCTAGGGTGTGGAGAAGTGTTTTTATTTTCTTTAGGGTGTGTAAGGAAATGAATGTCTTCCCTGAGGAGGTGTCCATTAGAGGGTTGAGAGGAATATTAAAATCCCCTCCCAGAATTAGACACCCCGCACTAAATCCCTCTAGTTTCCTCACTAATGTTCTGCAAAATGACAGGTGAGAAGCGTTGGGGAAGTACACATTCGCTAGGGTGGTGGATACACCTGAGCAGATTCCCTTGAGGAAAATGAACCTCCCTCCCGGGTCCACCAACTTATCCGTAGCCTCGAATGAGGCCTCCCTACTCAGTAAAATGTATACCCCCTTTGATTTAGAGGAGTCGTTAGTCGAGTGGTGTGCCTCTGTGAAGTAGAAGTCGGTGAGCTTAGGGACCTGGTTTGTCTTTTTTTTTTTAATCCAATAGTTTTTATTAAAGTTTCAATTTTTATCAAGACAAATTACAGAAATTATGACTAAATAACAGATCAGTTACAGTATTTAGATACATAGATAATAGTATCCAAAAATAATAAAAAATATAATATAAAGAAAACCATATTAATTATCTCAATTATAATCGGGATAATAAAGATAACGATCGGGAGGGTATTAATACATCCATTGTGGAGACAATACACAAAAGTAATATAAATATTATGTTCATATATTTATATACTGCCAATTCAAGTAATTCAAAGATGATGAACCTAAATATATTCCCGAACACCCCTATGGGTGCTAAACTGTATTCGGGACAGTAATAGTAACCTGTCATTTAATAGATACAAAACAAAGATTAAAATATTAGAGCGGGGTAAGTAATTTTTTAATTCAAGTTATCTAGGAACAAAGAACTCGTGCAATGTTTTGGGGACTAGCCCATTTTAACCATGGCTGCCATATTTTATGAGTATGTTCTTTTGTGAGGCCGAAGAGCTAGAATTGATTCATAAATGTAATGAGTTTGAGTCGATTTTTCCAGTTCCTCGTTATACTGATCCTGGCTGACAGCAAAATATGTGTAAACACATTTCTAAACTGGATAGGATATCTATCAAGATCAATGGATAATAGAACCAGTGAGGGATTTGGAGGAATGACTGTTTTGGTAATTTCAGACATAACTTGAAAGATTTGTTCCCAATACTTCCCAAGTTTAGGGCATGTCCAAAATGTATGCAACATATCACCTTTTTTGCCGCACAATCTCCAACATTTGTCGTCAAAATGTGCCGTTGAATTTAGATATTTTCTCAGGAGTAAGATACCAGCGTTGAGTCAATTTAATGGATACTTCCCATAATGTAGAGCAGCATGTGGCTTTATATGTGGTGTTACAAGCTTTTTCCCATTGGTCAACTGTATAGGTGTATCCTAAGTCTTCTTCCCATCTAATTAAAGGGATAGTCTTTGTAAACACACTTTTTTGTTGAAGAAGATTATAGAAAAAAGAGATCATTTTTGTTGATATATGGGGATCTATGGGAAGGACCAAGCCGATTGGGGAACATTATAGGTCCATGATGGGAGGTTGGAAATGCAATTCTTAGTTTGGATGTAGAGGAATAAATCTGAATTTGGCAATTGAAATTTCTTTTGAAGTGTAGGAAATGGTTTGATCACCCCATTATCAAGTAGATCAGATAGATATTTAATTCCCTTCTCTATCCATGGTGTAAATGAGGTTGTCTTCATAAAATTATGTAGAGTATTTAGCGGAATTTGGACTTTGGTAGGAAGAGGGTGTGAGGAAGTTAGATGCAGAAATCGAACCCAGGATTTAAGTGTCGCTAATATTGTTGGGGAAATGCGAGAAGGTATCTTGGCTCCAAGTGCCATGGAAGGAATCAATATTGATAGATTATTTCCTGGGATCTTAGCAGTTTCCATCTTCCCCCAAATTGTAGATGGAGGAGATAGAAACCATTCCTTAGACTGTGTAAGAACCGAGGCTAAATAATAATCTTGGAAATCCACATACCCTGTTCCCCCAGCTTGACGTTTCTTCACTAAGTTTGAATGAGCACATCTAGATTTTTTACCCTGCCAGATGAATCTAGAAAACAGAGTCTGAAGGGATTGGAAATATTTTAACGGAATTGGAATCGGGAGAGTTCTAAAAAAGTATACAATTTGTGGAAGGTGAAGCATTTTAAATGCTGCCAAATGTCCCATCCACGAAAATTCATGGGATGCTAGTTTAGTGAGATTTTCTTGTAATGCATTACGAAGTGGAATATAATTATATTGGAACAGTGTTTTACATGAATTTGATAATAGAATACCCAAATATTTAATTGTACTTTCAGTCCATGTATATGGGAATTTTAATTTAAGATGTTTAGTAGTATTTTCATCTTTCCCCAAATTCAATATACAAGATTTATTTGCGTTAAGCCTGTAATAAGAAACTTTGCTGAACATATTTAGTGTTTCCTGAAAATTCCGGTAAGGATTTCACAGGATCAGTAATCATAAGAACAACATCATCTGCAAAAAGGTTGATTTTATGTTCTTGTTCAGCAATAGTAACTCCTAGAATTTTTTTGTTGGACCTAAAACTCTCAGCTAGGGGTTCAATAACAAGGTTAAAAATTAGGGGGGATAAGGGGCATCCTTGTCTTGTACCATTTGTTATTGGGAATGGAGGTGATAAAGAATCCGTAGTATACACTCGAGCCAAGGGGACAGAGTACAGGGCTAATATTGCTTTGTTGATTTGACCTGTTAAGCCAAATGTAGTCAGAACGGATGACAGGTATCCCCAATGAACTCTATCAAATGCTTTTTCAGCGTCAAGCGACAGAAACAGGGATGTCGATTTGGTGAGTTCTACATGGTGTATTATATTTATCATTCTTCTAGTAGCATCCGATGCTTGTCTTCCTTTGGTGAAACCCCGATTGATCTCTATGGATAAGAGAGGGTAACAAACTATCTAGTCTTTTGGCTATAAGTTTCGCATACATTTTAACATCTAAATTGAGTAAGGAAATTGGTCTAAAATTTTTCAGGTGAAGATGGTTCCTTATCTGGTTTTGGAAGAGTTACAACAAAAGCATTCAGCATTTAATTGGGAAATGATGAAGAATTGGCCGCTAAATTATAAATGTCACATAGTATAGGTGCTAGAGTACTTTGACATTTTTTAAAATATTCCCCTGTAAAGCCATCTGGACCAGGTGATTTCAAGTTAGGAAGAATACGGATAGTTTGTAGAATTTCAAGGATAGTAAAGGGAGAATTGAGAAATTCTAATTGTTGTGGGGAAATAGATGGAAGTTTGACGCTCTCCAAAAAGGTTTCAATCTCCTCCTGAGAAGGTTGATGGTTATCGCCATTGTTCTTAATGTTATATAAATCATTATAATATGAGCTAAATGCTTCAGCTATTGAAGAAGGCTTAAGCAATTTTTCATTAGTGTGAGGATGGTAGAGGAAGGGAATTTTAGTCTTAGATCGATAACCTTTAATGCGTAATGCCATTGTTTTCCCTGCTTTGTTCCCTGTTGCATAAGTGGTAGCTATGAATTTTTTATAGGATTTCTCATGTGTCTCTAGAAGTAGGGTTCTTAATTCATTACGTAACTGGAAAATTTGTGTTTTAATGAAAGGAGAAGGATCAGTTTTATTGTGTTCCTCAGCTTTGGCTATCTCCTTAGTAAGTTCATCTATTCTCTGAGTTCTCTTTCTTTTAGCTTTAGAACCTAATTGCATAAACACCCCTCTCATAACAGCTTTATGAGAATTCCATAATATCATTGGGTCAGATATAGACGTCGAATTGAAAAGAATTCAGTAAGGTGTTGGAGTGTTGTGGAGTAATTTTCATTTTGGAGAATATAGTTATTAGCTCTCCTTATATATGAATTTTGTTGGGATGATGTGGTTGTTATAGACATGCTAATGGGAGCATGATCTGACCACGTGGCCGTATGTATATGGGAGGATGAAATCTTGTCAAGCAGCCATTTATCTGTCAAGAATAAGTAAATTCTGGAGTAGGTATTGTGCCGTGGTGACAAATATGTGTAATCCCTTTCATTAGCATGTCCACATCTCCACACATCAAATAAGTCGTTTGAAGTTATGAACTTATCATGGGGAGAAGCATAGTGTTTGGACTTAGCAGAAGAATCCATATCATTGTTTGGAATCAAATTGAAATCTCCACATATCAGGAAGTGTCCTTTTTGAACTTTCTTCGCCTCCTCTATCGTTTTTTTTTATGAAATGCATTTGCCTCATATTCGGAGCATAAATGGATACAAGGGTGTATTGAATATTGTTAATGGTACAAATCAAAAAAATATAGCGGCCTTCAGGGTCAGTGATACAATTATCTAACTGAAATGTAATAGTATCTCTAATAGCTATTAACACCCCTCTTTGTTTTTTGGAGAATTTTGTTTGAAAAATATGAGAAAAATGTTTATGTTGACATTTGGGATATGCATCTTTAGCAAAATGTGTCTCTTGAACACATAATATGTCACAATTAAAGGATAAGGCAGACCTCCACATAGAGGTTCATTTCGCTGGGTGATTCAGTCCCCTTGCATTTAGGGACAATATTTTGAAAGACATATTAATATATATCAAAATTAGATGTTACTATAATTCTATATATTTCTAAAATAATATTCTGTAGTTTCTATAACGTTATATGATCAGTTCACAGTTACTATTAAATCATGCACACAACAATCTAGATTTTTTTTCTCAAACCTATGAAAAAACGAGTTATTACTCTATTAGTAGTTATTTGGCAATATATATTGCAAGAGGAAAAAAAATAAAAATGTATAAAAAAAAATAAAAAAAAGGAGAGAATAAAAAATAAAAGAGTAAAGAAAAAAATATTTTCCAAGAGTCAGCAGTAATCCACTCAAAGGAATGCTGACCAGGATAGGGGGTGAAGTTCAAGTAGTAAGGTATTGAGCGTCAAACCAGACCGTATATGTCAGTAATGCATTTAACAGGCAGGAGTAGTTCATTTGTATTTAATTCTATTTTGTTCACGTTTTTGTTCAAAGTGGAACAAAGTAGGTTTTTCCTTCAAGGCAGGGGTGTTATGTGGAAGATCAACTATAATACCCCATGTTTGGAGTAATTGCATGCCATCTTCAATGGTAGATATAGCAAAATGTTTCCCGTTGTAAGTGGTCAAGATAGTGGCTGGAGGTCTCCATTTGTATGTGATCTTATGATTAGATAATGCCTTTGTTACAGTTTTGAGCTGTCTTCTCATTTGTAGTGTAAATTGCGAGAGATCGGCGAATAATTGTATATCTGAGTATGGTGGTGGCAGAGTAGTTAGGTCCCTCGCTTTGGAGAGAATTTGCTCTTTAGCTTGATAAAAATGAATTCGCAGAATAACATCTCTGGGAATTGATTCTTCTAGATGTTTTGGTTTGGGAATTCTATGAATACGATCAATTGTAAGTTCAAACAGCGATAATTCTGACAATAATGTAGAAAATAGTGTATTTGCATAGTTACGTAAGTCCATAGGTAGAACTGACTCTGGTATTCCTCTCATTTTAATGTTGTTTCAACATGAGTGGTCCTTGAGATCTGCCAGTTTCATCTTGACCCACATGGAATCATCTTTTTGTTCTGTACATGCATCCACTAGCTCATTCACTGTTTCAGTGCATTCCTCCATTTTGTTTTCAACGTATTGCAGTCTACCATCCATGTGTTTCATATCAAGAGAGAATTTATGAATCATGGAGGATAGATTAGATATAATAGATGATTGTAATGACACAAGCATTTCTTTCATTGTGGTATCTAGTACTGGCTGACCTGATGTTGGGAAAGCAGCTATAGATGTCTGTAATGAGGACATAGCATTATCACTATGCAGAGCTGTGTTCACAGTATCAGCTGCCTGACAAGATAAATCCAGCTTCATCCGCAATTTTGCGGGTCCCTGAGATGTTGGGGATAGTTGAGAGGAGCCATTAGAATATGAGGATGATAATTCCTCATCCATTTCAGGTGGATGGCTAGCAGAAAGGTTTGTGTGAGTTGTATTATTTTTCCTCACAGCTCCGGCGGCGCCATCTTGGATTTTAGTCAGCTCACTGCTCTGTTTAAATGTAAATGATGACAGCTTTTTTGGTCCCCTTTCTTGTCCTCTTTTGCGAGACATTATTGCCCCTACTGTCCCAGGAGTACTGCAGAGTATTTAGGTATGTTTTTAGAGGAAAATACCTGCCTGTTTTTTGCTGTTAAACGGCCTTCTTTGGGGGAACAGGGGAGACTCGCAATCAAAGTGATAACCACTGTCATCCAAATAAGGATAACAATAAAGTACTATCAAAGACATGGAGATGTCAAGCCCTGATCCAATGAGGCATATTAAACGTGCTTAGGGTCTTCTCTGCCGTGAGAAGAAATGTATTAGCTGACTTGTAATTACAAATGAATAATTAAGAACTGTCAACCGAACTAAATAACAAAGCCTAATAACAGAAAAACAGTAAAGCTGAACTTTAGAGGAATCATTTAGCGAGGAGTGAGCAGGGTGGGTAAGGTGTGATCGCCCCCCACCCCGCTCAACCCCCCCGTGGTGCCCTCCAGCTGAGCACATTGAGCTTTGCGCCAACCAGGGGAAATGCATAAGACATAACCGATTCTTTATAACATGGGTTATGATCTTAAGGTGAGGTGACAACAGATTAAAGACTGACGTCTAGTTCCTGTGGCGTCTCAGAGCAGACCTTACCAGCAACTTGATCTTGCAGTGTAAATTGCAGGGACGGTTCAGTTCCCCCTGCAACGTATGCTCTGTTGCTGACAAGCAAGTGAGTCATGTCTCTGGGTGCTGTACTTGCATGTCTAGAACCTAGAAAAGCATGCTGTTGCTACAACATCCAAGCTCAGCATAGTCATGTAACCGGTGTGGCCGTGTTGGCTAAGCCTGGTAGGTGGTCAAACCGTTCCAAATGTGGACTGAATGCAGATTTCACCTCCCCATTAACCGGTTGATAAGAATGGTAATTGCAGTAATAAGCATGTGCTGCTTAACTCCTGTTCAGCAAGGGGAAGTTTTAAGTCAGGGACACTGTACAGTGAGATACAAGTTTCTTGTGTATCCAGAGGATATGTTGTAGTGGCAGTCCATGCATAATGGAATCGGTGTTCTTAAGGGATCATCCATGTGACGGTTAGTCATCCAGTGAGGACCTGGAGTGGTGTGCCCTACTGTGGGGCGTACCCATACCGTGACCCTCCTGCCAAGTCTGTCACTGTTTTTTGGAATGGTGTTTTTCGGGTGTCGCCAAGGGAGAATGAGGTGGAATCCTGTCGCTTGGTGGTAGCATGAACTCCTGGTACCACTCCGGAAGGTCAATAAGGTCTAGGTGTAAGGCATTGCAAAATTCCGGGCGGTCACTCTGTGTGCGGAATGTGTATGTCGCTTGCCATTATGGGACACCAAGAAGGCAAAGGGGAAGCGCCATGTGTAGCGGAGGTTTTTTTCCCTTAGGGCATCCAATAGGGGGTCACAGAGCTCTGCTGTTTTTAAGTTTTATCTGCGAGAGGTCTTGGAAAAGTTTTATGTTCTCCCCATTGAACACTATGTGATCATTTCTGCGCGCTTTGTACATAATCTCTTCTTTTTGCAGGCAGTAGATAATATCATGAGGGGCAGTGTATCTGGACCTCTGGCTCTGAGGGCTCTGTGGGCCCTGACAAATTCAATGACCGAATCCTCAGGCCTCTCTAATAAGCTGTTAAAAACCCTCTGGAGAGCAGGTATTATCTGCTCTGCATTGACTGACTCCGGGACGCCTCGGACTCTAATATTGTTCCTTCTCCCTCTGTTGTCGAGGTCCTCCATGTGTCTGTTTAACTCAATAAAATGCTGTGTGTGGGTAGAAGCAACTCTGTCCAACCTGTGTATGGCTTTGTCTCTAATCTTTCCTGCAGTCTTAGTGGTGGCCATCTTTTCAGTGAGGACTAATAAGTTGTTTTTTAGGTCTGTGATGGCTGCAGAGAACGAAGCTTTAATGTCGGCTGCAAAGCCTGACATATCTGCATAAGTGAGGGGATGGTCAGGTCTCGCATTTCTCCTACCATTATCCTCCGTGGCAGAATGGGAGTCCTCGCTGGGATCCTCCTCCTGGTGCTCCGGCGCCATCTTTCCCCCTGCAGATGCACGCTGTACCACCGCCTGGTTCTTAAATATCTCTGATATGTTCCTGCCCGCTGACATTGCGATGGAAAGGCGGGATCGCATATGTTGTGTGCCGCGGTTCTGTTTGTTCATCCTCGGGTGATGACCAGCAGAGAAGGTTTGCTAGGGCCTCGAATTCAACGGAGCTCCTTGTTTAGGCTGCCATCTCTGACGCGTGCCAAGCCACGCCCCCATAAACCAGGATTTATCTGACCATACCATTTATTTTTATAACTATTGATTTGTTGTGGTTTTTTGTTTTTTATTTTCATTTTGCCCAGTAAAATATGCATATATATGTGATCAGACTATGCTTGGTACTTTGAAGTAGTCCTGGAACAATTTGTAATTTTGTTAGACCACAGGAAGAGATGTCCTTGGGTAATAGTACACTCCAGGTGATGGGGTATGACTCCGAAAAATAAGTTTCCAGGGTCACAATCTACTTTTTGCAAATCACATGTTGAGCTGGAAGCTATGAGACTGGGTCTACTCCCAACACTTCACAGAGCTGGCCTAGACTGATTTCCCTCTTCCCAAATGAAAAAGAAAACCTCTCTTGTTCTAGCAGCTGCACCAAACTAACCAATCCCTTATATATTAAAAAAATTGCAGTTTAACCATTTCCATAACAAGGTTTATAAACAATGAAATCATGACATATCACTTAGCTGTGCATATCTCAAATTATTACTTCCCACTGTTGACTCGACTGTACTGTGTGTAAGTGGAACATGGGGGAAAATGAGTGCATAATTCAGCAGCATTGAAGCATGGGCCCAGTTATCAGTGTATTGGAGTTTTTTCCTGTCCCACGATGCCCCAAGTTATTCAAGCCATGTTGCCTTATGTACGTAGCACTACCCCCTCCCCCCCCAGGGGCTGCTGGTAAATGGCTCCCCTACTCCTGCACAGTCAGGCAACACTCTGTGCTTGCATCCAAAAACAGGAAGTCCCTTGCTTTGATGTTTTATTAGGGGTACCAATTTGGATGGGGTAAAGGGATTCATGGGATGCCCAACTAGAATCAAAGAACAAACAAGGGGACAACTAGCTTCCGTACAAAAGATCCTGGACTGTTTTCCTTCCTGTACACACAGTCTTTTGCAAAATTCCATTACAGACTAGGGAGTGCTAAGAGCTTTAGCAACCCTTGGAAATGGCAAAAATTTAAAGCAAACATCATGCAGGAGTACATCCTTTCCTAATATAGAAGTGTGCCCAGCTACACTGCTTGCAGCTGCTAACAGCCCTCCTGGCTGCTCTGAAGATCTGCCAGGGCAAGGATAAAAGGGTTAAGCACAACACTGTCCCTTTAGAAAGCTTGTGGCAATCTCAGATAATCCCTGGGTGTGCTGACGTACTCACTCTGTCCTCCTTTCTCTCAGACAAGACTCCTAGACAAACTGTGATGCTGTAAGCCCAAGCCCAGCCTGGAGGTAGAGACTCTCCCCCCCCTTATGCCGCGTACACACGATCGGAATTCCGGACGGAAAAAGACCGATGAGAGCTTTTCATCGGAAAATGTGACCGTGTGTATGCTCCAATGTAATTTAGCTGTCCGAATTTCCGCCAGCCTAAAATTTATAGCATGTTCTCAATTTTCCCGACAGAAATACTTTCTATCGGAAATTTCGATTGTTTGTATGCAATTCCGACAAGCCAAAAATCACGCATGCTCAGATTCAACTACGAGACAGAAGCTATTGGCTACTGGCTATTGAACTTCCTTTTTCTAGTCCTGTTGTACGTCATCGCGTTATAAACGATTGGAATTTGGTGTGACCGTGTGTAGGCAAGACAGCTTGAGCAAAATTCAGTCGGGAAAACCATCAGAGCTTTTTCCGATTCCGATCGTGTGTATGCGGCATTAGATCCCTTCTAGGCCACAGACAGCCTCCTCAGCACTCTAAACTTCACCGACTCTCCCATGCTAGCATGACTCATCCATATTTAAGGGCTGACCTATCCACCCTGCCGATACAGTACACCTGCGGATTTTACTGGTTCTCTAAAGGTATACAGATCAACCCTCTGACCACTAACTTTTAGAAGTTTCTCCAACCTTCCAGATCCAGGGGAGGCATCAGAGACCTGCTTCCTGTGAGTCATTCCAGCCTGACCTGTAGTAAACCCTGACCCAAATTCAAACTCACTTTACCATGAGTAAATACATTTTCCTGCACTATTCTAGTAGCACACTAAAGGGTGCTACATGTATAGTATATTAATTGATCAAAAAGTCCAGGGGCCAATTGTCATTATAGAGGGGCCGAACGCAGCAGAACTCCCAAATAGGGGAAAGGTCTAACCCACATGGCAAACCTCATTGAAGTCTGTGGGAGCCAAACAGGAAAAAGTGCCCATTTTGAAGGTTTATATGCATGTAATTGACCATAAAAGGGGTATGGGTACTGCCCTGAGGGATTGTTTTTCCAGGAGAAGTAATTTGAATGATGCTTAACCACTTGCAGACCGGACCATTTTGCTGGTCAAAGACCAGACCACTTTTTGCGATTCGGCACTGCGTCGCTTTAACTGACAATTGCGCGGTCGTGCGACGTGGCTCCCAAACAAAATTGACGTCCTTTTTTCCCCACAAATAGAGCTTTCTTTTGGTGGTATTTGATCACCCCTGCGGTTTTTATTTTTTGCGCTATAAACAAAAATAGAGCGACAATTTTGAAAAAAACGCATTATTTTTTACTTTTTGTTATAATAAATATCCCCCAAAAATATATAAAAAAAAAAAATTTTCCCTCAGTTTAGGCCGATACGTATTCTTCTACATATTTTTGGTAAAAAAAAATCGCAATAAGCGATTATTGATTGGTTTGCGCAAAAGTTATAGCGTTTACAAAATAGGGATAGTTTTATAGCATTTTTATTAATAATTTTTGATTATTATTTTTTTTTACTAGTAATGGCGGCGATCTGCGATTTTTATTGTGACTGCGACATTGTGGGGGACCCATCGGACATTTTTGACACATTTTTGGGACCATTGTCATTTATACAGTAATCACTGCTATATAAATGCAGTGATTCCTGTGTAAATGACACTGGCAGTGAAAGGGTTAACCAGTGGGTGGCAGTGTAGGGGTTAAGTGTTCCTAGGGGTGTGTTACTAACTGTGGGGGGGTTGGGCTTTCATTTAGTGTACACTGATCTCTGCTCCAATCACATGGAGCAGAGATCAGCGTCACTAGTTGCCAGGCAGAATGGAGAAATGTTGTTTATACAGCATTTCCTCCATTCGGCCGCTCCGTGAGACGATCGCGAGGATGCCCGCGGCGATCGAGGCCGCGGGTCCCGCGACCAGACTCACGGGGTCCAGACCAGCGCGGGAGCGCGCCGCCGTCGGCGCTCTCCCGATAGCAGGGCGGCATCAAATATTGGACGTACCTGTACGCCAATATGCCTGCCCGTGCCATTCTGTCGACGTACATCGTCGTTCGCTGGTCGGGAAGTGGTTAAAGTGCAACAATAAAAATGAAAAATTACTTTAAATATACCTGGGGGTTCCCTTAGTCTGCCTGTAAAGTGGCGCATCTATAACATATACAGAACATGCTGCAGCAAAAATGACATTTAAAGGAAAAAAAAAAAGAGTCAAATCACATCTAAAATGACTCATGGTTGCAATTGTCGGCACAAAGCTATTAAAAAAAGAAGTAAAGGAAAAAACTGTGTGGGGTCCCCCCAAAAGTCATACCAGACCCTTATCTGAGCAAGAAGCCCAGAAGGTCAGTAAAGGGAGGAGGTAACAAGCGAGCAAGCCCCCAACCATACCAGGTCACGTGCTCTCAACATGGGGGGGGTGGGTGCTTTGGGTTGGGGGCATCATCCACACAACTGGCTGGTGGTTATGGGGGTTTGCAGGCAGGGTGCTTTAACAAAAGCACCCACCCCCCATGTTGAGGGCATGTGGCCTGGTATGGTTGAGGGAGGGCTCGCTGACCTGCCAGGCTGCATGCCTAGATAAGAGCCTGGTATGGACTGGGGGGACCCATGCCGTTTATTTTTTAACTCAGCTGTCAGTGGGGAAGCCCATTGATGAATCATTGCGTTGTTAAGGATGGCCCCACTGCTCAACAACCAGCTTATGGTGTGCCCTAATTGGGCAAAACTTTGGCCAATCAGGGCACAAAATGCACTGTGAAGTGGGTGAACACCCTTCAAATTTGCCCTGTTCAGGGAACACCTAAACAGCTAATGCTCAGGGCCGAACTGTTCGCCCAACTCTGATTGTCATCTGGGCCAGCATTTTTCTACAGTCAATGACCATTGCTTGATAGAGTAGCCTCCTCTAATGCTGGACATAGTTCTTTTTTCTTATGGTAGTTTGTATAGAAGTAATTTATTACCTATTTAATCTTGGAAACATAGAAAGGTGACTGCAGCAAAAAAAATAAAAAAATGTGACTCATCAAGTCTGCCCATTGTTTAATAGGGATGAGCTTCATGTTCGAGTCGAACCCACGTTCAACTCAAACATCATCTGTTCGTCCGTTCGGCGAATTCTGAACATTATGTCCCAATTCGAGCGGCGCGTAACGGCTCAAAATTCACTGCGGCATCACAGTGCATTGCCGGCTAATAATTGGCCAAGCATGCACTATGACCCGCATGCTTGGCCAATCACAGCGCGTCTGTACAAAGAGCCGTAATTGGCCAAAGCCAGGGTGGCTTTGGCCAATTATGGCTCAGGAGGTTTAGTACATGCCGCACACTATATAAGGCTGCCTGCGTGGCGGCCTTGTGTAGTGTGTTGCAGCGGGCGGAGAGAGATAGACAGAGAGACAGTGTGATTTCATTTCATTGGAGTTAGAGCAGGCAGGAGGATAGTCAGTTAGCTATAGTCAGTGTATTGTGTATGTGTGTGTATATATATATATATATATATATATATATATACACACACATATACACACACACACACACACGCATCCTAGGTGGTGTGTGTGTGTGTGTATATATCACATACATACACACACACAAACATATATATACACTGTATTCAGTTTAGCTAGATTCGTTCCTGTGTCCTTTGCACAGTGTTCACTTAAAGCTACCTCAATTGCTGGTGTTCTGTTGATCCTATCCGCAGGCAGCTGTAGCAATTAAAGTTGGTGTATTGTGCCATCTGCAGTGTGCACCTAAAGCTACCCCAATTGCTGATGTTTTTCTGATCCTATACCACAGGCAGGCAGCTGCAGTAATTACAGTTGGTGTATGGTGTCATCTGCACAGTGTGCACCTAAAGCTATCCCAATTGCTGGTGTTCTCATACTAATAATACTACAGGCAGGTAGTTGATTCTGCCAGCTGCAGTATATCAGTATATATGTCCCAGCTTTGTGCAGTTACATCTCCCTGCAGGCCATTAGTATGTCTGGAAGGCCAACAAGGAGAGGCAGACAGTCACGAGCCAATAAAAGAGGGCAAGCAGGCTCTGTGTCTAGAGGCAACAGTGCTGGTCAAGGACACGGTGCATCCTCATCAGCATCACCAATTGTTCTGCCCCTGTGCATGTAATTACAATTCTTGATCTAATATTTCACATCAGGGCCTATTCCTGCACCCACCAAGAGTAACTGTGAGGGCTTACAGTGTTGTGGCAACACCACCACCACCCCAAAGGCCCAATTTTTCTACTGCTGTTCAACAATGGCATGTAATTACAATTCTTGATATAATAGTTCACAGCACGGAGTTCCAGAGCCCACCAAGAGTAACTGTGAGGGCTTACAGTGTTGTGCCAACACCAACACCTTAGGCCCATATTTCTGCAGAGCATATAGGGTAGGCCCCTACTTTCAAACATCCAACTTACAAACATCTCCTACTTGCAAACGGAAGGTGACAACAGGAAGTGAGATTAAATCTACCCCTAGGAAGGGAAATTTTCTCCTGTAAGCCCTTGTACACACGGTTGGACATTCCGACAACCAAATCCGTTGGATTTTGTCCGACGGATTTTGTCCGAAACTGTTGCATACACACGGTCGGACAAAGTTGTCGGAAAATCCGATTGTACATAACGTGATGACGTTATTTCGTTACGACGGGACTACGTTCAGGCTAGTAGCCAATAGCTTTGGTCTAGGAATTTGATCTGAGCATGCGTGGCACTTTGTCCGTCGGAGTAGGCGACACATGATTGGAGTATGTCCGATCGAAGCATTTTGTCGAAAAATTTTACGGACAAGTTGGAAAACTTGGTCCATCGGATACTCCAACAGAAACAGTCCGATGGAGACCACACACAGTCGGATTATCTGACAAAATGGTCCGATAGGACACATTCCGTCAGAAGCTCCGACCGTGTGTACAAGGGCTAAGAGTTGATATGGGAAAAACGTGTCTCCTCTCCACTGATGCTTTATCACCAATCCTCGTTTTACTAAAAAACCCAAATTTTCAAAAAACATTTTTCATTGGGACAGAAAGTGAGGTGAAAATCATCTGAAGAAGTGCACAGACAGTAAAACAAATGTTACAGGAGTGATAATCCTTCCCTATATTTTCCAAAAAGCTAGAAATAGATTTTTTGGCTGGAGCTACACTTTAAAAATGTACCAGTTCAAAATTACAAAGATTCTACTTAACAACAAACCTCCAGTCCCTGTCTTGTTTGCACCGCCTGTATACTTCTGTTCAGAGTATATTGGGCCTGGGGGCCCCACGCCTTTCCTTTTTTTAATTTGGGTGCAGGGTTCCCCTTAATATCCATACAAGACCCAAAGGGCTTGATAATGGACTGGGGGGGGGGGGGGTATCCATGCCGTTTGTCTCACAGATTTTCTTCCATATTGCCGGGACCACACATTACATTTAAGCCTCAAGCAGTTTTAAGTGACTTTTATTCCTTTAAAAATGTCATTTGTGCAGGGACTGTTCTAAGCACAGGAAACACGCGCCACTTTACAGGCATACTATAGACACCCCCCAGGTACCATATTTAAAGGAATAGTTCACTTTTTTTTCACAACAGCTGTTTTTAAAAAAAAAATTGCATTGATACATGTCCCCTCGGGCAGGACCCGGGTCCCCAAACCCTTTTTAGGACAATAACTTGCATATTAGCCTTTAAAATTAGCACTTTTGATTTAGAACGTTCGAGTCCCATAAACTTTAACAGGGTTCTAAAGTTTGTGCAAATTTTAAGTCCATTCGCAGGTTCTGGTGAGAACTAAACCGGGTGGTGTTTGGCTCATCCCTATTGTTTAATAATATTTCTTGTGTTTTTTAACTTTTTTGTGCGAATATGGATCCAAGTTTATCCCTAGCATAGATCTACAGCAGTGTTTCTCTAACTTGTGTTGATCTCTGTGATTGGTCAGAGTGATCACATGGGTCAATCGCAGCCCATCTGTACCATGTGATTTAGATGTAACCAATCATAGCTACTCACAATAGTAAACACTGGATGAATAAATTTCATTCAATAAAAATGGTTGTTTATAACAGTGATATTTACTGTTATAAGCAATCATTGTGTGATCACCTCCCCAGAGCAGTACAGTGGTCACAGTATGGAAAAAAATAGTAAGAAAAACATATTTGAAAAAAATATATATTTTTTCTATATACTGTGACCAGTCAGTGTCCCTGATCACTACCACACCATTTATATGATGACTCTGCTGTACTGGTGACAGCATTTACTAAAAGAAAAAAAATAACAAAATCGTAAATTTATGTTGAAAGAGAAGGAAAATAATATTCCATTTTGCTCTACAATACATCCAGGCTGCTTTCAATTAGTCTGGAACCTTGCTGGTATCTATGGAAGAGCCCTGGGGCCATCAAAAAAAAAAAAAAAAAATCAGAATTCTGACTTTGAATCTCAGAATTCTGACTTTAAAACTCAGAATTCTGACTTTGAATCTCAGAATTCTGACTTTCAAACTCAGAATTCTGACTTTTAATCTCAGAATTCTGACTTTCAAAGTCAGAATTGAAAAATGTAATTATTTTTTTTTTGCAGAATTCTGAGATTCAAAGTCAGAATTCTGAGTTTGAAAGTCAGAATTCTGAGATTTAAAGTCAGAATTCTGAGATTTAAAGTCAGAATTCTGAGTTTGAAAGTCAGAATTCTGACTTTCAAACTCAGAATTCTGACTTTGAAAGTCAGAATTCTGAGATTAAAAGTCAGAATTCTGAGATTTAAAGTCAGAATTCTGAGAATAAAAGTCAGAATTCTGAGATTTAAAGTCAGAATTCTGAGATTTAAAGTCAGAATTCTGACTTTCAAAGTCAGAATTCTGAGATTAAAAGTCAGAATTCTGAGATTAAAAGTCAGAATTCTGAGATTTAAACTCAGAATTCTGAGATTAAAAGTCAGAATTCTGAGTTTCAAAGTCAGAATTCTGAGATTTAAAGTCAGAATTCTGAGATTAAAAGTCAGAATTCTGAGTTTCAAAGTCAGAATTCTGACTTTGAATCTCAGAATTCTGAGATTCAAAGTCAGAATTCTGAGTTTCAAAGTCAGAATTCTGAGATTTAAAGTCAGAATTCTGAGATTAAAAGTCAGAATTCTGAGTTTCAAAGTCAGAATTCTGACTTTGAATCTCAGAATTCTGACTTTGAATCTCAGAATTCTGAGATTCAAAGTCAGAATTCTGAGTTTATAAATATTATAGTCTGTATTAAGATTTTAGGACCAATGAGCAATAATGTAGTAACACCCACAGACCATCATTCTGCAGACATGCATGTCTCCTGCTCTGTACATGGATATGTAAATATATCTTAGTTACAGCACACAGTATAGGGAAGCAGGCAGTGCTGGGTTCTCTGGTTCCTCTACTGTATTAAAAGTTTCCTCTTTTTGCTGTCTTATCCTTCTTTGTCATCTGCTCCAACATAAAGAGCCATGCTGAAAACGTGTGTATTGTGTGTGAGGGAGGGGGGACACAGCTACCATAGATAACAGAGCACAATGGCCAGCACAGCTCTGCACCCCAACTTGTAGAAAACATTGCACTATTACCCCTACATGAGGGAATTGTGAATGGCTAGAAGGCAGCAGGACAATGTGTGTCTATGGTCATAACAGATTGATCATAGCAATTACTTATCTGGACTAATAGTTGTTTCACCAATAAGTAACCTCATATTAAACATAAAAGCAAGTCTAATTATCTAAAGAGAGTTATCATAGTGGTTAGAGAAGCAGGCTTACATTGGTGGAGTCATGGGTTCAAGTCTGGATGAGAGTATGTGTGTTTATATATATATATATGTATATATTTTTTTAAATATGAGCTAGTGAGGGCATAAATTGTATTTTATCAATATATCTAAATTGATTTCAAGGTATATTAACAAAGACACACTGATATATTGAGCACACAAAAGTGTTGTAGTATATGCTGGCTACTATAAATTAGAGAGCAGAGATTTAAAAGAAAAAACTGTGTATATATTAGGGTAATCAGATGAGATCATTAGGGTGTCATCTTCAGTTTCCCTGGGGTGGCAGTTTACAATTTCAGGAGACTGGTCATAACAGATCGATCATAGCAATTACTCGTCTGGACTAATACTGGTACTGTTTCACAGAGAATTAATGTCATATTAAACATAGAAGGCAGCTCTCTTGAGCCCTTAAGTGATAGCATAGTGGTTAGAGCAATGGCCTTCTAGAGCAGTAGGCTGTTGGTTCTAATACTGTTTATGCCTCCTTTTTTAGTTAGATATATAGTGTCAATATATTTATTTTTTATTAAACATATTTTAAAGTATGGATTAGGGAGGACTTAAATTGTATTTTATTGATATATCCAAATTGATTTCAAGATATATTAACAAAGACATATTGATAAAATTGTATATGCTGACTACTATAAATTAGAGCGTAGGGATTTTTTTTTACATATCTGTGTATATATTAGGATGATTTTGGTGACATGGGTCCAGTTCTCAATTTCAGGAGAGTGAGTCCCCGAAAGCTGCATGATAACCACCATGTCTTACAACTCAGCCCTGGGCTCTGCACTATAAAGTAATCTGTGCGTGTGTACTTCATTGTACATGCACGCGCCAATATCTCCCCTTCACTGATTGGCTGCAATTTATCCCCACTAACACTGATGCAGTGCCATTTTCCTCTTAGCTACACCATTGACACAGGGACATTTTTTTCAGCTAATGACACCATTGATACAGGGTCATTTTTTCCTTCCAGTGACACCACCGATGCAGGGTTATTTTTATTTACTACTGTTAGTCCCTTATATGTGCACTCTTACATACTGCAAATATATATGCATATACAGGTACAGTATTTTGCTCTGCATGTCACTATTTTCCCCAAATCTCCACCTGAGAGGGGAGAGCAGGCACAGTTGGGTACTGGACAGGGGCGGACTGACAACTCATGGGGCCCCCGGGCAATAGGAGATTATGGGGCCCCCAGGCAATCAGAGATTATGGGGCCACACAGTATACACAAACACACACACACAGTATACAATCACACAGGTTATACATACATGTACACACAGTATACACAGATAGACCAAAAGGACGTCGCTAACGGACATTTCAGAGGCAGATGTAAAAAAAAAAACACAGATTTTTACATACTGTCCCTGGTTTTACTGAGGCTGGCAACCCTGATGGGGCCCCCTAGTGGCCCGGGGCCCTCGGGCAGTGCCCGAGTGGCTGAATGGTCAGTCCGCCCCTGGTACTGGATGACCTTGTCCTATCTCTGCTGGGGAGACTGAGGTGACAGTAGGCTCTAGTCATCCTCACAGACACATTTTTGGGACTCAGTGTCATTACACTGATCACTGCTAGAGTCACTGAGAACTATATTGGTCATTGCTAGAGATAGAGCTGTCTTTCAAAATCATAAGGTCCCATGCCGTGTACCTAACAACCCCCTTCCCCGCTCAGTGTTACTGTTGGTGCTAATGTGTGTGCTATGCAGCCACAATATGTAGTCTCCATGCAGAGATTGTGCACGTGGGTAGGCAATTAGTGGCATGCAGTGAGTTTTAGTAGTAAAGATGTGCAGGGCCATGCACAGTAACTAGTGCATATAGTGGCAGTGCAGAGCATACCATGAGCTGTATGTACTGGCAGTGTCAGCAGGCCCGGATTTACTCCCTTTGCCTCCCCAAGGCCGGGTCCTTCAATGCCGCCCCCCCCCCCCCCCGCCCACACACACACACACATACACACACATACACACACCACCATTCTTGTCCTTTATTGATGACTGCTACAATAGACCTCAGACTAGCCTGGTGACGCTGTCACTGACCTGCTCTCAGGTGCACCGTGCAGGGCTCAGTCAGACAGCTCCAGCTTGGTGGCTCTGGTTTTATTCTATAGTCTCCTCTCCACAATCCACACATGTCTGTCTCTTCCTGTAACCCCCATCCCGGTGTATAAAAGACGAGAGATGGTCAGAGGCTGTGGACATACCACAGGAGGTGGACAGAGGCTGCGGACATGCCACAGGAGGTGGACAGAGGCTGCGGACATGCCACAGGAGGTGGACAGAGGCTGCGGACATGCCACAGGAGGTGGACAGAGGCAGCGGACATGCCACAGGAGGTGGACAGAGGCTGCGGGCATGATAGTGTCCTCCTCACCCCCTCACAGTAGCTTCTCTGTCCACCATCATATTACTTCTCCACATCATCAGTGTCTGTGTCTTCCTCCTGTGCCCCTTTCACCTCTCCACAGGTCAGGGCAGCAGTGCTGCCCTGACCTTTGGAGAGGTGAAAGGGGCACAGGAGGACACAGCACACTGATAAATAATGTGAACTAGAGAAGTAATATGATTGATGTTGGACAGAGGACATCAGTCTCTGTCCACTGCATGGCATGGCTTCTGCCTCCTGGGGCTCCCAGTAACCTACTCCTCTCTCTCTCTCTCTCTCTCTCTCCCTGTCCCCTTTTTTACTATGGTTATCCCCCCAGCTTCACTCTCTTCCTCCTCAGTGTCCTCCTCGCCGTCACCGGCTGCTTGGCTCCCCCACGGCTTCGCCTATGACAAGTGCATTTCACAGTCGCTGGCCGCCGTGGTCTAGACTCTCGATCTTTTAAAAAATGCCACTGGGAGGCGCAATCACGTTACTGCACATGCGCCGTCTGGCCGAGCGTGTACGAGCTGGCTTCGGAGCGACGCATGCGCAGTTGCGTGGTCGGCTTACGGCCATCTTTTTTACGGGGGCTATGTTAGTGCGGGGGGAGGGCGGCCGTGAAAGCCAAGAGGTTGTCGCAGGAGCAGCGCCGCCCCTGCACCGCTTCCGCCCCGAGGCTTGGCCTCGGTGGCCTTGTGCTAAATCCGGTGTCTTGTCTAATAACGTCCTCCATTGGATAGTGTCCGCTGTGTACTGTGCATGCGCAGTACACAGCAACACAGATTCCGAAAATTGCCGAGGATGAACGGCGCCTGCGCCGTGAGTCCAGGTTCTATCCCTACTATCCAAGTGGACATAGAGTAGGAATAAAAAAGAGCCGAGCTCAGCGAGGCCGAGCCCGAAGCATGGCGAGCGAAGCTCACCCGCGAGGGGCCCTTTAATACTCACAACCCTATGTCCGCTTGGATGGTGGGGCTACCACCTCCACTCACGGCGCAGGCGCCGTTCAGCTTCGGAAATTTTCCGAAGCTTCGTCTGCTCCGTACTGCGCATGTGTGGAGCGGACACTATTTCATGGCCGGACACTATACGGCAGAACACCGGCCCTGAGTGTCAGGTCAGTGATTAAACACAATGTAATGACAGGGCAGTGAGCAGTGTGTAATATCAGTTCTGTTCAATCAGCAGTATATGATTGCAATGCAGACATCCCAAGTCTCCCGCATTTGACAGTGGGCTCACGTACACCCACTAGTGCAGCACAATCTCCTGGCTGTCAACAGCAGCAGCCCGAGCCGCCCCCTCCTCCAGCCAAGGGGTGGCAGTGGCATCGATAATGGGGATCGATTGTATGAAAGCAGGTGCAGCATGGGACTTGCTATGTGTCCCAGAATGTTACTCTGCCCTCCTCTTGTAACCCTCCAGCTCCCCCAATCACTGAGCGCCCGCCTTCTGCCAGTCCAGCTCAGAGAGAGTTAGGAAGCCAGGGCAGCAAATGGGAGGTGAGCAGCAGCTGTGTGGAAGGAGCTGGTGTCAGATTCAAACAGAGGAGTGAGTCCAGGAGCGAGTGAGAGAAAGCTGGTGAGTGTGAGGATGGTGCTCACTACAGTGTTATACACTGTAATGTCTTCTTTGGCAGCACTGGGTTCCTGGCTGGCTCTCTGTGTGCTTCCACACAAAGCCTGGTGATTGTGCAGGAAGCCCCTGAGTGATGTACCGGGAGGCAGATGCAATCATTTGGTGGGCAATTCTGACTGGTAAATTATTCTCCCAGGTGACCTTGTCTGTGGGCAGGGGGACACTCATCAAATGCGGAGTACAGATTTCAGTTGATTTTCCCCATTTCTCTGTGTGCATCCAGATCACACCTCCCCAATGTCAATTGGCAGGTTGGCTGAGCCCATTTGCTGTTTCCGCTGCCCTGATGTAAAGGGAAACTCTTCAGACTCTGATGGTGCCACCTCCCTGAAATGGGTTTGCCACCTCTCTGAAATGAGTTTTTTGAAGGTTGGGGTGTCTGGCAATGCAACTTTATATTGTGTCAGTCATGGAAGCTTTATAAGATGGCATTACCTAGCAGTGAGCAGTGTTTGGTGACAAGGAACAGTATATAATTTGCAGTGAGCAGTGTGTAAGGGCAGGACAGTAGATTTGCAAAAGGCTGCAAGCAACAGAAGGAACTTTTTGGTTAAAAGTTTGAGCCATCCTAAAATTTATTAAACAAAATTCTGAGATTAAAAGTCAGAATTCTGAGATTACACGGTATAAAAGGAGTGTTACAGGAGACTCAGCCCAGTAGAGGTTTCTTTAGCTTCAGTGGCTGTCAGTGAAGCATGGCAAATAGAGAAGAACTTGTTCAATTCTATTTTAGACTTGGATTTAATAATAAGGAAATACTTGCAGTTTTAGCCAGTCATAACATAGTTATTAGTTATCGAACACTGAAGAGAATCTGCAGCAAAATGAGTCTTTACAGAAAGAAGAACTTTTCCAACTTGCTTGAAGTTTTTAGCTTTCTACAAGCTGAAATTGTAAAATCTGGGCAAATGCAGGGCTATAGATGGCTACATCTAAGGGCACTTCAAAAAGGATTTGTTGTTACACAGAAAACGATAAGGCAAATGATAAAATACCTTGACCCAGAAGGAGTTCAATTAAGAACAGCTGGACGCTTGCATAGACGCCGCTACCATACTGAAGGTCCAAATGCAGTTTGGCATGTAGATTCTTATGACAAATTAAAACCATATGGCATTGCAATTAATGGCTGCATTGATGGTTACAGTCGTTATATTGTATGGATGGAAGCCTTTACTACTAATAGCAACCCCAAAATAGTTGCTAATTATTTTATTGATGCTGTAACTATGATTGGAGGTTGCCCAGAAAGGATACGTGCTGATCTTGGCACCGAGAATGGACATATGGAACAAATGCAGAAATTTCTAAGGCGCTCACACTCAGACAATTGGGCTGCAGAGAAAAGTTTTTTGTATGGAAGAAGTACAGCAAATCAAAGAATTGAAAGATGGTGGGGTATACTGAGGAAACAAAATGTGCAGTTCTGGATTAACCTTTTAAGAAATATTCAGAATGATGGCTTTTTTACTGGAGACTTCCTTGATAAAAACCTCATCCAGTTTTGCTTCTTAAACATCATACAGGTAAGTGTTTTTAAATATATGAGAGTGATTACCTTATAAGCTCTTGTAAAATATAATTTTAATAGAATACATTTACTGCTATTTAACAAAATGGTTAACAAAATGCCCCGGGTGACGCATCTAGGGGGGTGTTGCCAGGGGTGCTGCACCCACCCACACTGGTAACCGCTGCTCTAAGGGTGTCACTGCCACCCGATCAAGTGTAATGGACAGGCAGGTCTCCCTCCTATTCCTGCCCAGTCCCCAAACAGCCTGTCTTTCCTGGGTGAGGCATCCCAGAGAAGGGGAGGCTTCACAGAAGGCCCTGGACTGGGGGGGTGCAGAGGAGGCCCTGGGCTGGGGGGGGGGGTGCAGTGAAGGCCCTGGGCTGAGGGGGTGCCCACACTGGGGGGGGTTAGAAGTGGCCCTGGACTGATGGAGGGTGCGAAGTAGGCCTTGGGCTGATGGGGGTGCGGAGGAGACCTTGGGCTGGGGAGTGCGGAGGAGGCCCTGGGTTGAGGGGGTGCAGAGTAGGCCCTGACCTGGGGGAGCGCAGAGGAGGCCCTGGGCTTGGGGGATGCAGGGGAGGCCCTTGTGGGCTAGAGGGTGCAGAGGAGGCCCTGACCTGGGAGGTGCTGAGGAGGCCCCACACTGGGGGGTTAAGGAGGCCCTGGACTGATGGAGGGTGCGGAGTAGGCCTTGGGCTGATGGGGATGCGGAGAAAGCCTTGGGCTGGGGAGTGTAGAGGAGGCCCTGGGCTGAGGGTGCAGTGGAGGCCCTGACCTGGGGGGGTGCAGAGGAGACCCTGGACTGGGAGGGGTGCAGTGAAGGCCCTGGGCTGAGGAGGTACCCACACTGGGGGAGTTAGAAGAGGCCCTGGACTGATGGAGGGTGCGTAGTAGGCCTTGGGCTGATGGGGGTGTGGAGGAGGCCCTGGGCTGAGGGGTGCAGAGTAGGCCCTGACCTGGGGGAGGGCAGAGGAGGCCCTGGGCTTGGGGGATGCAGGGGAGGCCCTTGTGGGCTGGGGGGGTGCAGAGGAGGCCCTGACCTGGGAGGTGCTGAGGAGGCCCCACACTGGGGGGGTTAAGGAGACCCTGGACTGATGGAGGGTGTGGAGGAGACCTTGGGCTGATGGGGATGCGGAGGAGGCCTTGGGCTGGGGAGTGTAGAGGAGGCCCTGGGCGGAGGGTGCAGTGGAGGCCCTGACCTGGGGGGGTGCAGAGGAGACCTTGGACTTGGGGGATGCAGGGGAGGTCCTTGTGGGCTGGGGGGGCAGAGGAGGCCCTGACCTGGGGGGCAGAGGAGA
This sequence comes from Lithobates pipiens, assembly GCF_037356315.1. NCBI lineage: Eukaryota > Metazoa > Chordata > Amphibia > Anura > Ranidae > Lithobates > Lithobates pipiens. Next base: position 316,233 of record NW_027507687.1, read on the forward strand.
CCCTGGACTTGGGGCATGCAGAGGAGCTTCTTGGCTGGGGGATGCAGAGGGGGCCCTGGACCAGGGGGTGCAGAGGAGGTGCTGGAGTGGGGGAGGTGCAGGAGTGAGGGGCAGGTGTAGAGGAGGCCCTGGACTAGGAGGGGAGTACACAGTAGGTCCTTGACTGGGGGGTGCAGAGGAGGTCCTGGACTGGAGGATGCAGAGCAGGCTCTGGACTAGGAAGGGAGTACAATGGGGGCCCTGGACTGTGGGATATAGAGGAGGCCCAGGATTTGAAAAGTAAGTTTGATAAAGGGCCTGGATTCGGAGAGCAGGGTGCAGAGGCAACTCCTATTTTGGGGTATGCTGTAAAGGAGGCCTTGGACTAGCAGAGGAGGCCCAGGACTAGGGGGGTGGGGTGGGTGCAAAGGAGGCCATTGACTAGGAGGGGAGTACAATGGAGGCCCTGGACTGGGGGATACAGAGGAGGCCCTGGACTTGAAAAGTGGGGTTGATAAAGGACCTGGATTCGGAGAGCAGGGTGCAGAGGCGGCTCCTATTTTGGGGTAGGCTTTAAAGGAGGCCTAGGACTAGCAGAGGAGGCACTGGACGGGGGGAGGATAGGAGGTCATTGACTAGGAAATGGTGGTTGGTGTGGCAAAAGCCCTTGACTTGGTGGGGGACAAGGGAGACACTGGACTAGGTGAGGGGGTGCCTGGAGGTTATGGATTAGGAGAGGGGGTGTCTGGAGGCCCTGGACTAGGGCAGCAGGTGTACGGAGGCCCTGGACTATGAGAGGGGGATTGTGAAGGACCTCTGGACTAGGAAAGAGGGTACCTGAAGCACCATCCAGCTTCAGGGAGAGGGAGGATTGGATATGGATTTAAAGCCTGGGCTTAGGAAGAGCCTGTCTGGGCCCTGGAGGGTGAATTCACAACATAAATGTAAAAATGTATCAGTTGTCTTAAAGAGGAAGTAAACCCTGATGGGTTTACTTCCTCTTTTTTTCCCTGCAAAGGTAAAGCATAATGGACTACTATGCATCGCATAGTAGCTCATTATGTGTCACTTACCTGACACAGGAGCCAGCGAAGTCGCCGCTGATCCCTGTAGTCCGCCGCATCCATGTTGCTGGTGGCGTCTCGCAGCTCCGACGAATCACAGCGGCGAAGGCGCGATGACGTCACTCCCGCGCATGCGCATGGGAGTCGCGTCTCGCAGCTCCGCCGCTGCCACTCGGCGAAGCCGCGATGACGTCACTCCCGCGCATGCGCACGGGAGTCGACAAATTAGGCAAATCCATTCATGGATTTGCCGCATTTAGTGCGCCTGCGCGCCGCTGTCTACGGCGCATGGGCCGTAGACAGCGGTGCCCATTTTCGGGCAAATATCTCCTAAACCATATAGGTTTAGGAGATATTGCTTGGACCTACAGGTAAGCCTTAATCTAGGCTTACCTGTAGGTCCAAGTTGTTTGGAAGGGTTTACTTCCTCTTTAAGTAATGCCAAACAGGACCAGAGAGCCAGGTTGTGTGATAGATTTGCTAAAGGAGAAGTAAAGCCAAAGCCTGTTTGGTTGTACTTCTCCTGTTGATCATAGCAGTGCAGATGTTTTGCACTCCTGTGACCCATTTTCATCTGACAGCAGGCCTAAGCCTGCTGTCGGCTGATGTCACAGAATCATTGCAGGCTGGGGAAAGATCTCAACCATATGTTTGGGATCTGCTCACATGCCTGGACCGGCACCCAGCTCAGCTTCTCAGCGAGCTGCTGAGAACCTAAGCTGGCCACTCCAGCTCCTTCCACAGCCCAGTGTTTCAGTGAGCACCGAGGGTTGGGGGAGGAGAGCCAGAGGCTGGCAGCCCCCAGCTCTCTGCTTAGGTACAGTAGCTCTGAGAACAGAGTGATCGGCTGTTTGATTACTTGTTTCTAATCCTTAGAGCCAGTGGGGACAGATGCAGCATCCACCTAGGTAAGTGATTCATAAATAAAAATTCCCATACTTCTCTTTTAACCACTTGACCACTGGGCACTTAAATACCCTTAATAACCAGACCAATTTTCAGCTTTCGGTGCTCTCACATTTTGAATGACAAATTCACTGTTTCTGCATCTGATGACATCACCGGTGCATTCGCTCCGATGGAACAGCATGCTCATGCTGTCCGTTTAGAGCTCTGTGTCACGGCCATGACTCCTGTGCACACTCACAGGAGTGACATCATAGCAGCTCAGCCATTCAAATGGTCAGAGCCCGCAAACCTGGAAGGAAGATCGGGTGAAGATGTTAAATGCTGTCAGTGGTGATAGCGTACCAGTGGAGGGGTTCACTTTAAGATAAGTATTTCATAATGTGCTAGTGTGTGATGCAAACTAGCACATTATGACATTACCATGCAGGGGGCCTGGATTTTTAATTATTTTGTGCACATTTACTACCGCTTTAAGGCCACCCCCACTCATGTTATTTAAATTATAATTTTTTTTGCTTTATGCATTATTAGTCCTTGTTAACACGGGTGTACTTAAGTATATGCCTGTGTGAGGGCCACGCTTGCCCACACAGGCATACTGTGCATTCCTATGCAGGCAGTCCTGTTCATGTCAGTTGGGACACATCAGCTGCATGGATACTGCTGCTGCTTCCAGTTTGACATTGTGTGTGTGTGCGTACATTCACATAGTTGCCAACTGTCCCGAATTTCCCGGGACATTCCCAGGATAAGGACATTTGTCCAAAATTAGTTTTGTCCCAGGAAATGTCCCAGGAAATTCAGTTTGTCCCGGCAAATTTAATTTCCTGTTTTTTTGCTGTCGGTCACCATTTTTAAGAAGACCAGAAGCTGGTCTTCAATAGAGAACCTGTGGCGCTGCCCACCCCCGCTGCCAGTGTGTGTGTAATGTGCAGTGGGCAGCGCCACAGTTCAAAGTTAGTCTCCGCGCGGCAACGTGAAGGACGGTATGTAGGGGGCCAGTCTGTGGATGGGATGGCAGAGGGGGCCAGTCTGTGGATGGGATGGCAGAGGGGGCAGTCTGTGGATGGGATGGCAGAGGGGGCAGTCTGTGGATGGGATGGCAGAGGGGGCAGTCTGTGGATGGGATGTAATGTCAGGGGGGGGGCAGTCTGTGTATGGGATGGCAGAGGGGGCAGTCTGTGGATGGGATGTCATGTCAGAGGGGGGCCAGTCTGTGGATGGAATGTCATGTCAGAGGGGGGGCAGTCTGTGGATGGGATGTCATGTCAGAGGGGGCCAGTCTGTGGATGGGATGTCATGCCAGAGTGAGCCAGTCTGTGGATGGGATGGCAGAGGCGGCCAGTCTGTGGATGGGATGCCAAGTCAGAGGGGGCCAGTCTGTGGATGGGATGTCATGTCAGAGGGGGCCAGTCTGTGGATGGGATGTCATGTCAGAGTGGGCCAGTCTGTGGATGGTATGTCAGAGGGAGCCAGTCTGTGGATGGGATGTCAGAGGGGGCCAGTCTGTGGATGGGATGTCAGACGGGGCCAGTCTGTGGATGGGATGTCAGACGGGGCCAGTCTGTGGATGGGATGTCAGAGTGGGCCAGTCTGTGGATGGGATGTCATGTCAGAGGGGGCCAGTCTGTGGATGGGATGGCAGAGGGGGCCAGTCTGTGGATGGGATGGCAGAGGGGGCAGTCTGTGGATGGGATGGCAGAGGGGGCAGTCTGTGGATGGGATGTAATGTCAGGGGGGGGGCAGTCTGTGTATGGGATGGCAGAGGGGGCAGTCTGTGGATGGGATGGCAGAGGGGGCAGTCTGTGGATGGGATGTCATGTCAGAGGGGGGCCAGTCTGTGGATGGGATGTCAGAGGGGGCCAGTCTGTGGATGGAATGTCATGTCAGAGGGGGGGCAGTCTGTGGATGGGATGTCATGTCAGAGGGGGCCAGTCTGTGGATGGGATGTCATGCCAGAGTGGGCCAGTCTGTGGATGGGATGGCAGAGGCGGCCAGTCTGTGGATGGGATGTCAAGTCAGAGGGGGCCAGTCTGTGGATGGGATGTCATGTCAGAGGGGGCCAGTCTGTGGATGGGATGTCATGTCAGAGGGGGCCAGTCTGTGGATGGGATGTCATGTCAGAGTGGGCCAGTCTGTGGATGGGATGGCAGAGGCGGCCAGTCTGTGGATGGGATGTCAAGTCAGAGGGGGCCAGTCTGTGGATGGGATGTCATGTCAGAGGGGGCCAGTCTGTGGATGGGATGTCATGTCAGAGGGGGCCAGTCTGTGGATGGGATGTCATGTCAGAGGGGGCCAGTCTGTGGATGGGATGTCATGTCAGAGTGGGCCAGTCTGTGGATGGGATGTCAGAGGGAGCCAGTCTGTGGATGGGATGTCAGAGGGGGCCAGTCTGTGGATGGGATGTCAGAGGGGGCCAGTCTGTGGATGGGATGTCAGACGGGGCCAGTCTGTGGATGGGATGTCATGTCAGAGTGGGCCAGTCTGTGGATGGGATGTCATGTCAAAGGGGGCCAGTCTGTGGATGGGATGTCATGTCAGAGGGGGCCAGTCTATGGATGGGATGTCATGCCAGAGTGGGCCAGTCTGTGCATGGGATGTCAAGTCAGAGGGGGCCAGTCTGTGGATGGGATGTCATGCCAGAGGGGGCCAGTCTGTGGATGGGATGTCATGTCAGAGGGGGGGCAGTCTGTGGATGGGATGTCATGTCAGAGGGGGCCAGTCTGTGGATGGGATGTCAGAGGGGGCCAGTCTGTGGATGGGATGTCAGAGGGGGCCAGTCTGTGGATGGGATGTCAGAGGGGGCCAGTCTGTGGATGGGATGTCAGAGGGGGCCAGTCTGTGGATGGGATGTCAGAGGGGGCCAGTCTGTGGATGGGATGGCAGAGGGGGCAGTCTGTGGATGGGATGTCATGTCAGAGGGGGCCAGTCTGTGGATGGGATGTCAGACGGGGCCAGTCTGTGGATGGGATGTCAGACGGGGCCAGTCTGTGGATGGGATGTCAGAGGGGGCCAGTCTGTGGATGGGATGTCAGACGGGGCCAGTCTGTGGATGGGATGTCATGTCAGAGTGGGCCAGTCTGTGGATGGGATGTCATGTCAAAGGGGGCCAGTCTGTGGATGGGATGTCATGTCAGAGGGGGCCAGTCTATGGATGGGATGTCATGCCAGAGTGGGCCAGTCTGGGCATGGGATGTCAAGTCAGAGGGGGCCAGTCTGTGGATGGGATGTCATGCCAGAGGGGGCCAGTCTGTGGATGGGATGTCATGTCAGAGGGGGGGCAGTCTGTGGATGGGATGTCATGTCAGAGGGGGCCAGTCTGTGGATGGGATGTCAGAGGGGGCCAGTCTGTGGATGGGATGTCAGAGGGGGCCAGTCTGTGGATGGGATGTCAGAGGGGGCCAGTCTGTGGATGGGATGTCAGAGGGGGCCAGTCTGTGGATGGGATGTCAGAGGGGGCCAGTCTGTGGATGGGATGGCAGAGGGGGCAGTCTGTGGATGGGATGTCATGTCAGAGGGGGCCAGTCTGTGGATGGGATGTCAGACGGGGCCAGTCTGTGGATGGGATGTCAGACGGGGCCAGTCTGTGGATGGGATGTCAGAGTGGGCGAGTCTGTGGATGGGATGTTATGTCAGAGGGGGCCAGTCTGTGGATGGGATGTCAGAGGGGGCCAGTCTGTGGATGGGATGTCAGACGGGGCCAGTCTGTGAATGGGATGTCAGACGGGGCCAGTCTGTGGATAGGATGTCAGAGTGGGCCAGTCTGTGGATGGGATGTCATGTCAGAGGGGGCCAGTCTGTGGATGGGATGCCATGTCAGAGGGGGCCAGTCTGTGAATGGGATGTCAGAGGGGGCCAGTTTGTGGATGGGATGTCAGAGGGGGTCATTCTGTGGTTGGGATTTCAGAGGGGGCCAGTCTGTGGATGGGATGTCAGAGGGGGCCATTCTGTGGATGGGATGTCAGAGGGGGCCAGTCTGTGGATGTCAGAGGGGGCCAGTCTGTGGATGTCAGAGGGGGCCAGTCTGTGGATGTCAGAGGGGGCCAGTCTGTGGATGTCAGAGGGGGCGCCAGTGAGTCTGGATGTCAGAGGGGTGCAGTCAGAGTCTGGATGTCAGAGTGGCACCAGATGTTAGGAAGGCTGCTCTCATGGACACCAGATGTGAGGAAGGCTGCTCTGATGGGGCACCTGATGGCATCTGGTGGCAGGCAATGTGGCTAGTGACGCGCTCATGGCTCCCACTGATTCTGCATTATGGTGAGTTGAATGATTTCATTTCACATTACAATGTAATAATAGAAATAATGCGCTTCAATCATCCTGACACCATAACAATCATGGCGCCGGGATGATTGAAGCGCTAACACCAGGTATTTGGAGTATCTTTACCTGCTGATTGTCAAATTCTGGAAAACACATTGCTATTGTGGTGTAGGATTGGGGGGCTGCTGTTCCTCCATCCCTCCACCCCCCCCCCCACTTTCCCTTAACCTTGCCGCATTTGATCCTTTTCCTATGCCACGCCTATAACCACATGCCCCGCCCCCTAATTATAACACAACTCCACCTACTACCAAAAAAGTGTCCTGAATTTTTTATTTACAATGTTGGCAACTATGCATTCAGGGACACACACCCACACCTAAACGTCTGTGACATTGGGAGCAGTGGCTGTGCATGGAACATTTGTGAATCTCTGTGCAGGCAAACAGAGCCCTTGCACGGACATATGCTCAAGTACGCTCTTGTAAACAAGGCCATTTTTTAATACATTTACATTGGTTCATGTCCCCCAGGGCAGAGTCCAGCCCCAATACCCTTTTTTCCATTAGCTTTTAAAATGGCGATACTTGGGTTGACAGATTTGACTCCCATCAGCTCCAAAGAGGTTTGGATTTTTCAGCAGAATGTATGACATGCTCCCCAAATGGCCATCGAATCCAACCCGAGTATGTTTGTCTCATTCCTAATGTAAAACAGCTAGCATATTTATCCAAACATACTTCTTTGGTTAAATTTTGCCATACATGTTATTAAATGTGTAGGCTGTCTATAACCACTTGATGACGGCTGGCTGTCATATGACGTCCTGGCAGAGCCAGACTGGCCTACTGGGATACCAGGACATTTCTCGTTAGGTTGCCTGCCCTGGGGCCGCTTTGAGCTACACGGTGGTTGCTGCGTAGCTCAAAGCAGAGTCCTGCTGTGTCACAGAGCTCAGTGTGAAAGGTTCAGTCGTGCTGTGACAAAAGTCCCACCCTCCTCCAACACCAGCTCGTGTGATAGATGCAGTGTTCTGTCTATCATACGAGCTGGTCTAGGAGGGGGATGGGACTTTTGTCACAGCACGACTGAACCTTCACACTGAGCTCTGTGACACAGCATGAGATGCACGCTGTACCTGTACGTAATCCACTGGCACTAACTGGTGAGGCGGCAATGATTGGCATGGTAAGACAGCAATGATGGGCACAGTAAGGCTACATTGATTGGCACAATGAGGCGTAAATGATGGGCACAGTAAGGCTGCAATGATTGGCATGGTGAGGCTACATTGATTGGCACAGTGAGGCAGCAGTGATTGGCACGGTGAGGTGGCAATGACGGGCACGGTGAGGCTACATTGATTGGCATGGTGAGGTGGCAATGATTGGCATGGTGAGGCGGCATTCTCTTACCATCTTTAGTATCATGCACAGTCTCTGACCATCTCCTGTACTATGTCCGCAGCCTCTAACCATCTCTTGTACCATGTCCGCAACCTCTGATCATCTCTTGTCTTATATCATGTCTGCAGTCTCTGAGGGAGTCTGGAGAGGAGTCAAGAGTGGGAGCCCTGCTGGGATGGGGGTCATGGGAGAAGTCAGACGTGTGTGGACTGTGGATAGGAGACTATAGGATAAAACCAGAGCCACCAAGCTGGAGCTGACTGACTGAACTCTGCACGGTGCATATGAGAGGAGGTCAGTGACAGCACCACCAGGCCAGTCTGGGGGGGGGGGGGTATCACTGATGTAACACACAGTAATGTAAAGGGGCACTGATATAAAGGTTTCCTTTCCCCCTTATATTAGATCAGTACCCCCCCCCCCCCCCCTTACCATATTCTATCTGAGGAAGGTGGTTACCCCCCCCCCACACATACACCCAGAGTCCCAGACTGCCTTCCTATATTAAAGACATGGGCATATAGCTACACAGTCTGCATGAGCCTGACACTGCACTAGGGATGAGCTTCGAGTTCGAGTCGAACTCATGTTCGACTCGAACATTGCCTGTTCGCCTGTTCAGCGAACAGTGAACAATTTGGGCTGTTCGCAGCAAATTCGAAAAGCCGGAACACCCTATACAAGTCTATGGGAGAAATCTAAAGTGCTCATTTTAAAGGGTAATATGCAGGTTACTGTCCTAAAAAGTGTTTGGGGACCTGGGTCCTGCCCCAGGGGACATGGATCAATGCAAAAAAAAGTTTTAAAAACGGCCGTTTTTTCAGGAGCAGTGATTTTAATAATGATTAAAGTGAAACAATAAAAGTGTAATATTCCTTTAAATTTCGTAGCTGGGGGGTATCTATAGTATGCCTGTGAAGGGGCGCATGTTTCTGGTGCTTAGAACTGTCGCTGCACAAAGTGTCATTTGTGCAGGAAAAAAAGTCTTTTAAAATCACTTGCGGCTAAATTGTCGGGTCTCCGTAATACAGAGAACACTCAATGAGTGTTCTCTGTATTAGCCGACAATTCATTCATTCATTGATTTAAAAAAAAAAAAAAAAAAAAAAAAAAAAGCGTGGGGGTTCCCCTAAATTCAATCAAAAGGCCCTTCAGGTCTGACATGGATATTAAGGGGAACCCCGTGTCAAATTTTAAAAAAAAATTGACGTGGGGGTCCCCCCAAATATCCATACCAGACCCTTCAGGTCTGATATGGATATTAAGGAGAACCCCGCATCAAATTTTAAAAAAAAATTGACTGGGGGGTCCCCCTAAATATCCATACCAGACCCTTTATCCGAGCACGCAACCTGGCAGGCCGCAGGAAAAGAGGGGGGGACGAGAGAGCGGCCCCCCCTCCCTCCTGAACCGTACCAGGCCACATACCCTCAACATTGGGAGGATGCTTTGGGGGTCTGTGACCCCTCAAAGCACCTTGTCCCCATGTTGATAAGGACAAGGGCCTCATCCTCACAACCCTGGCCGTTGGTTGTGAGGGTCTGCGGGCGGGGGGCTTATCAGAATCTGGAAGCCCCCTTTAACAAGGGGACCCCCAGATCCCGGCCCCCCCCCTGTTTGAAATGGTAAGGGGGTACAAAAGTACCCCTACCATTTCACAAAGAAAGTGTCAAAATGGTTAAATAAGACAAACACACTTTTGAAAAATTCCTTTATTAAAAATAAAAAAAATAAAAAAAAAATTCCAGCGGTGCTAATCCACTCTTGCTATCCAGCGACGGGTCTCCGGGGTCCAGCGATGGATGATCATATCCAGCGACGGGGGATCTCTCAGTCCAGCGCTGTCCATAACTCCTTCTTCTGTCTCCACTGCGGAGACACTGCAGAGAGCCGAGCGCTGACATTTCTTATATTGGGAGGGCGGGGCCACCCGTCACCTGACCCCGCCCCTCTGACGCAGGAGAGGGAAGCCAGGGGTTCCCCAGTGACGTGTGGGTGACCCCGCCCCCTCTGATGTAACGGAAACCTGCCGGGATCTGGGGGTCCCCTTGTTAAATTCCAGATTCTGATAAGCCCCCCGCCCGCAGACCCTCACAACCAACGGCCAGGGTTGTGAGGATGAGGCCCTTGTCCTTATCAACATGGGGACAAGGTGCTTTGAGGGGTCACAGACCCCCAAAGCATCCTCCCAATGTTGAGGGTATGTGGCCTGGTACGGTTCAGGAGGGAGGGGGGGCCGCTCTCTCGTCCCCCCCTCTTTTCCTGCGGCCTGCCAGGTTGCGTGCTCGGATAAAGGGTCTGGTATGGATATTTAGGGGGACCCCACGTCAATTTTTTTTTTTAATTTGATGCGGGGTTCCCCTTAATATCCATATCAGACCTGAAGGGTCTGGTATGGATATTTGGGGGGACCCCCACGTCAATTTTTTTTTTTAATTTGACACGGGGTTCCCCTTAATATCCATGTCAGACCTTTTGATTGAATTTAGGGGAACCCCCACGCTTTTTTTTTTTTTTTAATCAATGAATGAATGAATTGTCGGCTAATACAGAGAACACTCATTGAGTGTTCTCTGTATTACGGAGACCCGACAATTTAGCCGCAAGTGATTTTAAAAGACTTTTTTTCCTGCACAAATGACACTTTGTGCAGCGACAGTTCTAAGCACCAGAAACATGCGCCCCTTCACAGGCATACTATAGATACCCCCCAGCTACGAAATTTAAAGGAATATTACACTTTTATTGTTTCACTTTAATCATTATTAAAATCACTGCTCCTGAAAAAACGGCCGTTTTTGAAAACTTTTTTTTGCATTGATCCATGTCCCCTGGGGCAGGACCCAGGTCCCCAAACACTTTTTAGGACAGTAACTTTCATATTACCCTTTAAAATTAGCACTTTAGATTGTGAACGTTCGAGTCCCATAGACTTTAATAGGGTTCTAAAGTTCACACGAAGTTTAGGTCTGTTCGCAGGTTCTGGTGCGAACCGAACAGGGGGGTGTTCGGCTCATCCCTACACTGCACCCTTGATCTGTTGATCCCGGGTGCAATGTATTAAGGCTCCTATGGAAAACACATTAAATACACTATTTTAACTGCCTGAACATTTGAAATTATTTATTGATTTTTTTAATGTGATGTGAACTTATCATTTGATACAAATACAGCACCTTTGAATTACTGCTCCATCACAATTAGGTATAGATCTCTTTGACAAGCTAGCAATGTAAATTTCTTCAATGAAGAAGTATAGGAACATTTTGTTTAATTTTTCTTATTTCCCTTGTAGACCCTAATTCTCAGTATTGTTATTTCAGGCTGAACTTGATGAAGTTGTATACATTTGGAATTCTCACAATATGCGAAAATGCAAAAGACAGGACAGCTCAGGTGGAAGGCCCATTTTACTATATCTGTATCCAGAAACTCGTGGCGCAGTGAATAGAATAATGCCTGTTGATGCAGATGAAGTAGCCATATGCAAGGAGGACTGCCTCCCAAAAGGTCGATACTCATGTGATGAAACTGTTTTTGAGTTGTGTTGTCTCATTATGGAAGAGAATTCCTGGAATGCACCAGAAGACCCATATTCTGCTGTTGATCTATACCTTCAGTTGAGGAATATCATTTTTCAAAACCTTTGAATAAGACAATTAGAATTTGGATTTGTTACCCAAATCAAATACTGGGATAGAAATATGTCACTTTTTCAAGATTTGAAAAATGTGGGAATAATATAGAGTTATTATTTTGAAATCATCTGTGTCAGTAGTGTTCCTGTGATGTAGAGAGCTGCATATCTTGACTCAACCAGCTTCTGTGAAAATCAGAGGTGCCTACTTCCCATAAGGTGACTTAAGTGTTGGTGTTCTGTCGAGAAGTGGCCTCCATCGAATAGTGCCCGCGCACGTGCAGGGTGGAGCCGCACTCCAACTGAGTTGCCGATCAGCTGGAGTGATGTGATGCAAGCGCACATCATAGGTCTCTCTCAATGGGAGATACCATTTCACAGTCACAATTGAATCCTATACAAACAATAGGGGGGGGGGGGGGGGAGAGACCGTAGTTCTCAAATTGTGCCTCACTATTGCGAGGCGGCTTTACAGTGTGCTGATAGTCGGGTTTTGTCTGTGTTGCAGGGCTGGTTTGCTGTGTTGAATGGCCGGTTTTGCCTGTGTGAAACGGCGGGTTGCAACACAGACAAAACCAGCCCTTCAACACAGCCACATGCTGCCTTCCAGCAGCAGCAATGCACAATCCCCCCCCCCCCCCCCCGCTGTTTGTATAGGTTTATAGGCCCAAATTGTGCCTTTGAAATGGTATCTACCATCAATAGATATCTCCTGCGATGTGCGCCATGGTTACGTCAGCCCAGCTCTGGTGCTATGACCTACGGCGCATGCACTGTTTGTCCCAGGCACTATTCGATGGATGGGCACATCTCGACAGAACACCGGCTTCACGTGGTGAATCAGGGCAATGCTTAGCCTGTAGAGTTAAGGCTCCATGTCACTGAGCTGAGCCCCCTGTTCATCTGCTTGGAGTGGTCTCTGTAACATCATTTGTGGCAGGTACAGTGCAGCCACAGTTGCCTATCGCAGAGGTTCGGCAAGGAGCTTAGCTCCGTGGCACGGAGCCTGCACTCAACAGGCAGTGTGTGTGTGTGTACGATTCACCACGCAGGCAGCTGTCTTTGCTACTTCAGTGGACAGCATCTACTGGTTTTCCACATGCATTGAGGGCAGCACATTTAACCACTTCAATACTGGTCACCTTCACCCCCTTCCTGCCCCGTCCAATTTTGGGCTTTCAGCGTTGTTGCACTTTGAATGAGAATTGCGTGATCATGCAATACTGTACTCATATGACATTTTTATCTTTTTTTTTTTTAGACAGATAGATCTTTCTTTTGATGGTAGTTAATCACCATTTTTTTTCTAATTTTTGATAAACAAAAAAAGACCAATTTTTTTTTTCTCAGTTTAGGTAAAAAAAAAATTGCAAACAAGCTATTTTTCACTTTCACTGATGTGTACTGTTGAGGCTGCACTTACAACCAGTACCTTGATTTTCAATGTATATGTGCCCTGTCCTGATTGCCAGTTAACAGCTCTTCACGCCTGACCATGTAAAAGCACGTGAGGAAATATATACTGATAACTGACAACTTTGTTTACATTGTGATCAGCTATGATAGGACACAGCCAATCACATGGTAAAAGGCCACTGTGATTGGCCCTTTATAGCAATCACAGAGCGCAGCAGATGGGCGCCCCAGAGGGCATGGTCCTGGGAGGACATCCATGGATGCCCTCCCAGAATTAGCCGACCATGCTGTAGCCATCTTTTGGCTATAGCATGGTCAGGAACTGGTTAAAAAAAATCTGTAGCAAGTATTATCTGAACGCTAAGGGCTCATTCAGTCAGGGATGCGTATACATGCCGAATCCTTGATGCTCTGTTCCACAGCAGCAATTATAGCCCCTGTAACATGTGCCAGACAGTGGTGCAGGACAACCCATTTCAGGTAATGGGCCTCATTGCAGTCACCTGACAATCATAAGCTGGCCTGTTCTCATGTTTTCATTGTGCAAGCATATTAGGTAATGGACAGGGTTAAATGCTTTACAATACCACCACATTAAGAAATTGTGAGACGACAGGGTTGATTTAATGAAGGCAAACCATGCACTTTGCAAATTGCAGTTGATCAAGAGCTTAGTAAATGAGGTAAAGCTTCACTTTGCATAGTACTCAATCGCGTGCAAGGAAAAATAAAAACAGCATTTTTGCTTGCACATGATTCGACAGAACTTGACCTAACAATCCACCTCTTTCAAACAGGGGAAGGCCACACATGCCTCAAAATGTAGTCAGTCCCTTCTGAGTCATGTAAATGTATGGTTAGTCTATGGCCAGCTTTAGAGATGACCTGTGAGCTACATTCAATCCAGGACTGTGTCAGGTTTCAATTTGGTGCTTCGTAACTTTACTGGTTCAAATCAGGATTATTTAAATAGTGTCCGAGAACACATTTGCTCACAGGTAATTGATTAGTGGATGAGCTATGGTGATCTGAACAAGAAACCTGTTCACAATTAGGGATGAGATCAGTGTTCAGATGTTTTCCCGAATCTTGAGGATCCCCTGCTAAAAATTTGAAATCTACAACTCATGATACATTAGTGTGATGGTCAGTGGGAAGAATGGTCCTTGCACTTGTGGTCATTGGGAAGAATTACCTCCTTACAGATAGCTAAAAAGATCAATGGTGTCAGTGGGAACATATCTGAGAGGCAGAAATTGCCCAATGCTGAAGGAACCCCTAGCAACCTCTGGAGGAACCCTAGGGTTCCACAGAACCCTGGTTGAAAAGTACTGGTATAGAATGCATTAAAATAAAAATGACTTTACAACCACTTTAACCTCCCTGGCGGTATGATTCAGTCTGGAATAAGGTGCTGAAAGCGGTACAATTATTTTGCATGGAAATTTGGCTTTTATTTTGTAGTCCTGTAATTCTTAGGAATAACGCTCTGAAATCTCTTCAAACCAGAGTCTAGCAGACATCCCGGGTATGATAACGTTTATAATATAATAAAGAATAATAAAAATTATTCAATAATGTAATCAAATCCCCAAAAAAACTGAAAAAGGGACATGTTTTGGTTGCTATGGACAATCTCCAAATTCCAGGCAGAAAAAACAGTATTTATAATATAAAAGTGCATGCAGGGCATTGCACAGACCACTAGGGACAAAGGGGGTGTGTATTTTTTAATACAGCACTGTAATCTGTAAGATTACAGTGCTGTGCGTGTTTTGTGTGTTTTAACTTTTTTGAATTTGCCGCCGTTCTCCGCTCCCGTGCGTCGTAACGCCGCAGGGAACGGAGCTCGGCGGCATTCGGCACTGTGAATCGAGCGGAGGACGGCTCGATCACACAGCGCGGCGGACATCGCTGGATCCAGGGGACAAGGTGAGTAACTCTCCCTGTGTCCTCCCCTGCATCGAGCGATGCGATCCCGAGTCTGGCTCGGGGTTACCGCTCCTGTAATGAAAATCCCAACCCGAGCCAGACTCGGGATTACCGCTAGGAAGGTTAAGGCATTCAGTGTGAACAAAGGTGACAGCTTCTGGCTGTCAATGATTACTAAGGAAGCAGCGGAGAGGCTAGCACCCATCAAATCTTTACCAACCACTGATGTCACTCAGCCCATTCACTTACATGACCAGGAATCCCCAGCCACGTAACTAAATGGACAGGGGATGCGAGGTGTTACATCATTGCCTAAATATGGCAACAGCCTTCCCTTATATTAACAATCAGGGAGATGTTATTTGGCAAGTGATGTCATGGAGGGTCTTCGGTCATTGTTAATGTACATTAGGAAACTTTTTTCATTTTTTTTCCTTATGAGTAGAGATACTACATACACATAGGTGAATGTGGTTAGTATCTGGGTGCCCCCTTATTGTTAAAGTTTTCCAGAAGCCAAAAGCCCCTAACATCACTCTTGCAGGGCTGTGGTAAAAGGCCCTTGTCCTCAATAAAATGGGGACATAGAGCTTTACCAAGGGTTCCCCCTGGCAGGGTACTCTCCCCATGTTGAGGGCATGTGGCCTGGTATGGTTCAGGGTGCATGCCTATCAACCTCTTTTCTGGCTAACTTCACTGCATGCTCAGATTAAAGGGCTGGTATTGAATTTAAGGGGCACCTACCTCATGCATATTTCTGATGGGCACTGCGCTAATTAGCAGCGCAGAACCCCGTCAGGAGACCTGCCCTTCAGCTCGTGTCTTGTCAGCATGAACTGAGGAAAGCCGATTACTGGCACTTCCTGGTTACCGCTGTGACTGATCACAGCTGATCATATGATAAAGGCCTTATGTCATACACTCTTTACCAAGTTTGGAGATGCGGTGTGTCATATCGACACACTGCACCACAGATCACTGCTCTGCATGCACCGGGGGGGGGGACGACTAATAGCGGCTTATCCTGCTAGATGTCATTTGATGCCCAGTTAGGATAACTGAGCCACCTTATGGACATCATTACTCAATTGGGCAGTGGATAAAGATGCCAGGAGGGAAATGTAATTTGCTGGCAAATAAATATAAAAAATTGAATTTTTGGTGCATTCAAAAAAAATTAAAAATCACTTCTCAATGGCCCAATGTATTTTTTTTAAATTCTGCATTGGTAGAAGTTCTCCATGGCATTACCAACACACCGCGTTATTTTTTTGGACAGCCCTTTACCTATTAGCCCCAAAAATTAGCATTTCTGATTTGACAGATTCAGCTAGGATTGAGGAGAATTTATCAATTGAGGCATAACCAGAATATAAAACAGTTGTGCATGGCAACCAATCATCTTCTATTTTATTTACAAAATTTAACAATCTGTAGATGATAGGTTGTCATGCATGACTGCTCAAGAGTCTGTCTGCTTCAGTTTTGATAAATCCCTAACATTGGTCATCTTCAAAGGATTTCAGATGCCAAACCTAAATCACTTTAAAGTCAAACTGTTTCAAATTAACCCAGGGCAGTTTAGTTGATTTCCATTTACAATGAAAAATGTCAACTCAAATAAATTTTAATGAATAATTTTATAAATAATTAATAAAACAAAAAAAGAAGTCTACACATTAGATTACAACTCCAGGTATGTTTTTTTATTTTATTTATTTAAACAAAGTTATACAACATTCACAAGATAAATGAGACAAAATCAAATATAATAGTTTTCTGACAACACTGAGATTAGCAAGTTATAAATCGTAGTCCAACAGTATTTGCTAGTCCATCATATAGGAAAGCAAGAAATGCAAATGTTCTATGAACCATGTCAATCCAGTGTAGTTTTTTTTTAAATAAATAACCTACAGGAGGAAGAAGGAAGCAAGATGGAACCCAACAAGGTGTGAAAGGGGGTATAAAAGGATTTAAATGTAGGGGCAGGTAGGAGATAAAAAAAAAAGCAAAAGGAATGCAAGGGAAAAATATGGTCCTCACAGCTGAAGGTTGGATCTCCTCTGACAGGCTACAACTCACATGTAGGACAAGGACAAGGCCCAATAACGGATATTTATCCAGTAATATAGAATACTGTCTTATAAAAGCAATTTGTATTCTGGGCATTACAGAATTTTCACCAATAGAACCACACCTATCAAAATAAATTTTTATTACCTTTGCTATAGGAGATAAAGTCTTCCAGGTTGTTTATTTTTAACCACACAGCAATGGAAAGAGGATAAGGTTGTTTCCATAAATCTTGAGTATAACTCTTGGTTGCTTTAGGTGAGGAAAGTATTGACTTTACATATGTTTTCCTTACATAAGTATTATAAAGAAAGAAGGCAGGGAACATGAATATCCCTAAAATATGCCTTGCCTCCAAAGGACCTAATCGGACCATACCAGAAGAACCATATATCTCTAACAAATGTCCAAAACTGTTTAGAACATGTTATGGAATGCCTGAGAAAAGTGT
Source organism: Lithobates pipiens (assembly GCF_037356315.1). Taxonomy (NCBI): domain Eukaryota; kingdom Metazoa; phylum Chordata; class Amphibia; order Anura; family Ranidae; genus Lithobates; species Lithobates pipiens. The sequence goes on from NW_027507687.1 coordinate 333,366, forward strand.
TAGCAAGTTACTGTATATATTATACTCCAAAGGTTTCTGCAATATCTCATGAGGTAAGCTCTTTATCCCCTCCATCTTATAGTCACTTTACCACAGTTGTTACCATGCTCCTAATAGTACTGTACCTCTTACATGTTTTATGTTTTGCTTTGTTCCTATATAAATCAAGCGATTTAAAGCTTTTCTGCAACATGGTTACTTTACCAAGAATGGATTGGGCTAATGTTTCCTTATCGTTAGACTCCACGTTATTGATATCCCCACGTTTTTGCTATTTGGAATGTTCTATTTTTTTTTATTAATTTTTTTAGTAGAGGGCCACGTTTAATGAAAATCCTCTTGATCCTCAACTTACAGGATCCTGGATGAGTGAATAATTAAGTCACCAGTTCTATGATCTCATGGGTTGGTTGGTAAGGTCCAACACAAGAGATACAGGAGCATGGTCTGAGAGAAAGATGGTACCTATAATACAGGTAGCATGGTAACAAGAGTGGTAATGCTCTGGATCAATGAATTTTCACTCAGCAATGGCATTCATATATCTCTAAAGTGACTACAAGTTACAATGATAAAATGCTTACCTCACAGAACCTTGAAGGTAACCTTTTGGGTCAATTAAATAACTTGCTAACACCTTTCTCTAACTCTCAACCCCCCCCCCCCCCCCCATCAGGCTCAGGCGCTCCACCACATTGTTCTGATCCTACAGAATATATGTCATCTTTTCAGGTGTAGTCAGTGTTATCACACAGATTGAGAAGATTTTACCAAAATGATGCATAATTGATTTTGAATTCCAACTTAAAGTGGCAAATAACGTGAGCTGAAGCCTGGTGGAAATGTGTTAAAAAAAAGAAAAGGTAAAAGGTTAGGGAAAGTAAGATTGGGGGGGGGGGGGCAAGGGACAGGACAGTGACAGCAATGATCTAAAAGTTCAGTGGGGATCTAGGAAAGGAGTTCTAACGGAGGATAATGGTGAGGAACGTGGACAAGGGATAAGTGGGAATCTACTCCAACTTCACTAAATTTAAAACCCTGTGGATGACGACCTATGGTGAGGGTGCTTTGGCACTCAGCAAGAACTAGCCTACTCCACCCCCCCCTCCCAGTGTTCCGTACAGTACAAATGACCTTAAGCAATATCTGAACAAAACAGAACAAGACATCTTATCAGAATACAACTTTATTGAAACATTTAAACTAAGGCAACCCAAAGATGATGCAAATTTCTTTACTGCAACAATGGGTTGCAGTAAATTGAAATGCTCACTTCCTCCATCAACACAGTCAGTACTAGTAATACACAGTAATTATTGCTAGTGGCTATCACCGCTGGCAATAATTGCATGTAAACATGCTTGTTGTACACAAGATGATTGCTGAATCAACTTGGATACAATCAGCCCGCTAACAGATGGTTCTAATCATCGATGGCCAACTTAAGACCCCATAGTGCAAGGGTCTGCCTGATTGCATACAAATTTAAACTCTTAATGTTTGATCTCATATTATATGGTTTTGATGAAACTTAAGATCAAAATCTGCAGAAAATCTAATAGTGTATATGGAGTCTAAGGGTCCACAGTGTCTAATGCACATTTTAGAACAACGAATCAACTGAGAACATTTATAACTGACAATGAAAAGAACAAATGTAAAAGGTAGTGGGCAATTAAAGGGCCCCCTGAAGTATAGAGATGGAACCTGCTTGTTGAAGCACCACGGTCTTAGGAATATCATTCACCAAACATAAGTCTTCACCTGTGCTTGCCGATGCTAGAAAATAAGCATATGAAAGGACATTGCAGAGTCGTAGGACAAATTAGAAACGACAACACTCCATATAACCAGCATAATGCCACCCAAAACAGTCAAGGCAAAAGGTCAGCCCTACTGCAAAGTACGCTGAGCATGAAATCAGAGCAGGCCAGACACAAAGAAACATCAGTACAACTCCCCAAAAAGATCACATTTACATCTATGAGCCCATCATTGAACATATAGTGAAAAATAGTCACATACAACACAAAGCATGGACGTAAGTACCCTCAATCCCCAGAAATCCAATGTGTATTGTTACATGTGATTAAAGCACTGATCATCAAAGGTTTCAATGAGATGCTAAGAGTATTACAAAAATACATCTGCAAGCACTATAAAAGACATACATGTTAGCCACAATCTAGTCCAAAGAGGAATGATAGCAACATCGCTATAATCCTGGAAGAACAACAAATAGGTTGTAAAAGTGGTAACCTGATAGATCCTGGGGGTTCCAATAAAAGATTGCCTCCCCCTATACACTTTAGTCTGCATAGGCAAGCTGAAAATGTCAAAGGGAGATAGACAATACAAGCTCCATATAGGCTATCCATGTTTTTCTGAGCGAGTTAGGCCGCGTACACACGCGCGGACTGTTCGCCCAACTTTGTCCGTCCAACAGTTTCGGCAAACAGTCCGCTCAAAATCAGCATGGACGGACATGGCCACACACGACGAACGAACAGTTTGCTGAAACCGTGCGCGATGACGTGAACGGCACGTACGACGGGACGAAAAATACGACGTCCTATACACTGCATTATAACTTTCGGCGTGAAAATCCTTTCTGAGCATGCGTGCAACTTTGTTTGACGAACAAGCCTACACACGAGCGGACTGTTCGCTGAAACAAGGTTTCAGCGGACAGTTTTACGGAATTTCCGAAAAACCTTGTTCGTCCAACTGTCCGCTGAAAGCCCACACACGAGCGGACTGTCCGCCCAAACACTGTTCAGCGGACAAAGTTGGGCGAACAGTCCGCCCGTGTGTACGCGGCCTTACAGGTGTTAAAAGGGGCAAAGGTGGGTTTACATCCCTCTCAGGAGTGAGATGGGAATGGTAGTCTAACAAGGGTTAAGTTCACATGTATGCAGAACAAGAGAAGGTGCAAACTAAAATATTGCAGGGTTCTGAGTGCTTCGGGGATCTAAACTGTTTAACAGAGGTCTCTGATCCATGCCTGACATAAGATCTCCTTTTTCTCAGATTAATAATGGATACAACCAAGAACATCACATGTTCTGGCCAGGGTCAGGTGACCGTGAGTACAGAGTTCTGTGGAGCAAGTCAATCATTATAGGTGTCTGCAGTGTTGTCCAGTAGTTAAAATGGTATTGATTTTGTAGTGTTTTTGAAAGGTTCAGCTTCAGTTGATTCCAACAAGGGCACATAGTTGTAATTTTTTGCATTGACTTCTGTCCTCTATCCAAGTACTTAGTGTGCAGCAGGAGAGTGCGCAAATGTACGGTTTGTGAGCTCCGAAATTGTTCTAGAGGCACAATCCTGGCCTCCATTGTTGAAGTTGTAGACTCTCCCTTATCTAGTCTTTCAGTAACTTGGGAAAAGTCACTGTGGATTTACATTAGAGCCATTTTGTTAAGAATCATGCACTTGATGAATCAGGGCCTCAACAGCAAGAAAAAGGCTGGGTCAGGTTCTACTCAAACTGCCCACTTGGCAATTCCAGGTGGAAGTTGTTCACATCAAATCTACTGGACTCTTGAGGTTTAGGAATTGTCTGAGCACATATCAATGCAATTGCATGCCTGTCCTCACTGTCCACCAACTTAAGTCATCTTGAAGCAATTATGCATTCTGAATCTGGTGGCAGAATACTGTGATTTGGATTAGTTTCTGCAGGAATAAGCTCAAGTGTGAAAATGGAAACAGTGGAGTTTGCACTCATCTTAAATAAAGGTCCACAACTCGCTAATTATAGATGATAGTGTCGCGCAGTATATATAGAGATTAAGAAAAAGAGAGAGGGAAGGCAAAGCAAGAAAAAATGAACAGGAGAGTTAAATATTCAGACTGTAGATAAAGAGTAGTGAGAAAAAAAATTGTATAGATGGATGTAGACTTGCTTAGTGTCAAAAAGTCACCTTTTAACATATATGCTCAACAATGAGCATAGTGTGCTTCATATATAGTATATTAGTGATCGTGAAATAGTATCTGAATAATAATATACATAGGTGACTTTTTGACACTAAGCAAGTCTACATCCATCTATACACTTTTTTTCTCACTACTCTTTATCTACAGTCTGAATATTTAACTCTCCTGTTCATTTTTTCTTGCTTTGCCATTCCCTCTCTTTTTCTTAATCTCTATATATACTGCGCGACACTATCATCTATAATTAGCGAGCTTTTTGGGGTAGGAAAACCCTCTTTCAGTGTACGCAGCAGTTTTTCCATTTCTGTTTGGTTGGTTGGCGCAGAGGTATTTTACATACCAAAGGTCCACAACTGCTCAACCACACCCACAAGGTATGATTTTGTTTTCATAATTACATTGGTCCAAAGTAAATATGAATATTTCATATCTGAGGGACTGCTGTGGAAGCAAGCACTGTTTATCTTTTGAGACCTGTGCCAAGCAGCTTACCTTCTACATGGTGAACACATGGGGTTGCTCACTGGCACTACTGCCATTTATAAAATAGCTAGTATTTTTATAAATTAATTCATAGAATTCTCTGATTGGACTAGATGGAGAGTTGGGGCTTGGACATCACAATCTGCACTTCATCCAATCAGAGAATGCCATGTTATAAAAAAAGCAAGGTGCTCTGTGAACGGCAGCTTGTTTCCTACAAACACCCCCCTCAGTTCACTATTCAACTGAAAAGTCATTTAGCACAGGATTCAGAAGTGGCAAGCATTGTAGTAGCACCAACTACTACAGTGAATGCCTTCTTCCCCTGCAGTCACTCAGATATACACAATTTAAATTGTCTCAAACTGGACCAAAGTAGCTAGGCAATTAAAATAAAGTAGACCTCCCAAAAAAAAAAAGCAGAAATAAGATGTATACAACCAAAAACAATTAAAGACATAATGGAAAGCATTCAGACAATTTCCATTACCCAAATATTGCAATCCAGTATGCCATTAAATTCTGCACGAAAATCGGGGTAATTTTCATAGTTTTCTGAAAGATGCAGGACCCTACCACATGTACGGGCAATAGGCCTTCTGGAAAAAGTAGGCATTTCTTCAAATTGCACATAGATGATCCCAGGCATATTTAAATCACTGCCAGTGCAGTACCTCAGAAACTTACACAAATTGTTTTTATCGAGTTCTCTAATGTATTTTTTGAGGTATTTTGATACCTCATTTTCTTTGGGTGTCATGGCAACAGGGAATTCTAACTGCTTTAGAACTTTTTGACATGTTGGCTGGAGTTCTGTGTATTGTTGTGATAACTGGTCGACTGTAATAAACTGCATTTCCTGTAATATCTCTTTCCAGGCATCAATGACAAACATTGGTTTTTGTATTAATTCTTTGTGTGCTATCTCAAACAGTGTAGCTCTGTAACTGGTTGATGTTATTTTACGTCGACATCCATAATTGTCAAGAACATCCATAAGTTCTGCTTCATCAACTACTGAAAACGTGTCCAGAGCTGTGGCGAGGGTTTCTTTTTCTGAATAGCTGACATACTCAAAGAAACATTCAATAATATCAGCATAAATACTTCCAAATAAGACTTCATGCATGAATGGAAGCGCAAGTTTAATAGGAAGGTACCCACAATCTTTGTAACCTTTAAGGATGATTCTGGCAATTGCCTTCCATGTTTCATTTGTAAAGTCGTGCCTTATGAATGGTACTTTACAACTGTTTCCTAAAGTACACCGCTCATAAAATTCCTCCCAAAAATGACACAATGTATCTCTCATGACACCTGACCCACATGCAGGTTCTTCTGAACCATCTGGAAACAGACGTCTTATTTGTATGTTTTGCCCAAGAATTTCAGGATTCCCAAAAGCAGTGATCATATCGGTCAGATAGTTAGCATGGTGAATAGTTACAGTGTAATCCTCTCCATTTTCATCAGGACTCGGAGATAACCATAATAGCGTGCTTTCTAATTCTTCATGAGAGGTGCTTAGTGCACCAAAATGAATTTCATTATCACTATTTGTTAGCTCTCCAAAGTCAGAAGCTTGCAGAGCTATATCACATTCTTCCATTAGTATATTTTCAATCAAAACTGGTGTGTTATTTGTGGAATAATGCTCACTTTGAGCCGCCCCAACACAAACTGATGTGGGTAACGAAGTAAAGGTAGAGTCTCCTCCTTCAGTATCAGCTTTAATAACAGTTTTCAGGTAAAAACGCAGAACAGAAAGTTTTACAAGCTCATACATTTTGCCTATTGTAATGTCATCAGAAAGAGGATTTTGCTGAAAGTCGCAGACATCAAATGTAAAAAGGGATTCTTTTCCTTTTGGTGAATTTCCATCAGGGAAAAAAAGTTTTTTTGCTTCATGTAGTATTTTAGTCTTTCCGGCCTCCTTGGACATTTTAACCTTTCTGGTTCCACCACCTTGTTTAGCTCTGACTTGTTTAAGTGTCCCTTTCACTTCATTAATCCAACCAACTTCAATCATCCGAGTTACAGACAATTTTTTTTTATGCTCAATCTCTGCTTCATCATGGTCTTTACTTAGAAGACTTTTTTCAGGTTGGGTTTTTCGAAGTTTCATTTTGTTCCGTAATTTTTCAAAAAGGCCCATTTTGCGCTTTGACAGTGGCTCTGATCGCCTACAGAAGTTAAACAGAGCTATTCTGTCTCCATATGATGGAATATACTTTGAAAGCGAATGGTCTTCCATGAGAAGTATAATATCTCTGTCAATCTAAAATGAAAGAATATATTTAGCAAATAAAATAAAAAAAAGTCAAGTCAATATATAAAGTTATATCCACCTACATATAAAACTAGTAAGTATAATTTGACCATCATTTATCAAACCTCTCTGCAACGGAGAAAATAATATATGGTGAAAAATCTTACACAAGCTTGTTTTTTCTTTACATAACTAGCAAACACTCTTCAACTTTTAAATGACAATTACTGTCAACTAGTTTTACCAAGGTTTCTAAAATTCTGTGCTGCAATGAAACATACATACATACATCAGGCATACTCTTCCAAAAAAAAATAAAAAATGGAGATAACTTAAAAAGATAATGCCTGACTCTTAGAAATGGTAATAACTGCATAGATTATGGCAAACTTCCATCCAACATTTAGCAATAGCTCAAAGAAACCAATACACATTAAAGGGGAATTCAAGCCTAACACTAAAATCTTTACATCTACAGACAACGATATAAGACTAACCTATCTAACCCTGTAAAGAAGAAATTGCTTTACAGACCTTTTTGAAGCCGATGCAGTCCATTTTCCAGAGGCAGAAGCTCTGCAGAGGACATACTCGACAACTGCTGTGAAATTAATTGGGAGTGACGTCAGCCATAGACCTCATCTGCACCCGCATACAAACAAAAGCTGCCGTAGACAGCTAAGCGTTGGACTGGATCATCTTCAGAAAAGTTTTATGTATAGTAATTTCCTCTTTACAGGGCTAGATAGGTTAGTCTTATATCGTGGTAGACTGTAGATGTAGAGATTTTAGTATTAGAGTGGACTTCCCCTTTAATATTTTTATTGTTCAGCTAAAAAATTAAATACAAAAATAACATTTTCGTTTTGAAGGACTTGCAAAGTTTCTTCCGGAAGTCCACGATCTCGGAGAAATTCTATTACAGAATTTTCCTCAGACATGTTCAACTCTTTCAATCTAAAAACAAAAATATTACAAATTTATTATAATTACTATAATCCATAGTTTCATTTTTCAAGAGACTTTATGGCTTGTGCAACATAATCCAGAAGAAAGTGAAGTGTTTTTCCAACATACCATGAAGGCCTGGCACTACCAAATGCACTTTAGAAGGTGCAGTTGCTCCATATCAAATTTTTTGAGGGTGCTATGCACCTGCACACACGGAAGTATGAGAGGGGATACTGATGCAATGCGCACAAGATGCCACCCACTATTTGCATGTGAGTGTGCTCCAAAAGTGAGTGTTTCCAAAAGTGTCTTTCTATATCTCATAGTGTCCCAAGTTTACCCCTTTGGTTTAGTCAATTCCACTTTGTATAGATTGAAGAGATTGTGGAAGTAAAATATGCTTTACTGGGACCAGCAATGAGAGTCCTCAGCAAGTGAGAGGGGCTAGTAATAACTCCCAGCATGTGGCATGGCCAGCATTGATAACCCCTAGCAAGGTGTCAGGACAAGAAACCAAGTTAAAGGGGTAATTCAGTATAATAACTCAACAGCTGCTAAATAGACAGAGATACACATAAGACTCACACACTAAAAAAAGGCCAGGCCAGGCCAGAAAAACTCTGTCCAATGACACAAGCTCACCCAGACCACTTACCCTTTCCAGCACAACCAACTGTTCTTTTCATATCAAGAGTCCTAGCAGCCTGCGAGTATTTTAACCACTTAACCACTTGAGGACCGCCGTATTGCCATTGTACGTCAGCACAATGGCACAGGCAGGCATAATCACGTACATCTACGTGATTGCCTTCCAGCGGGTGGGGGGTCCCATCGGACCCCCTCCCGCTGGTTACGGCGGTCCGATTCGGTCCAGGAGCGCTCCGTGATGAGGGGATGGCCGTTCGTTTTCGGCCACCCCCTCTGGATCGCTCCTGGCCAATGAGAAGCTTCCTCCCCTGTGTATTGTTTACACAGGAAGGAGGAAGTGATGTCATTCTCCTCGGGGCGGTCTTTTTGACCGGACTACGAGGAGAAGAGTAAAAGTAAGTCTGCACGAACACTACACTGACATGTAGGTACACACAGGCACACAAACCCCCCCCGATCCCCCCCCCGATCGCCCCCCGATCCCCCCCCGCCCCCCCTCCCCCCCCAGTCACAGTGTCACTGATTGCATTGATCATTTCTTTACTGATCAATGCATTCAGTGTCAGTTGTGACAGTAAAAACTGTCAGGACAGTTAGTGTTAGGTCCAGGGTAGCCCCCTATCACCCCCCAATAAAGATTTAACCCCCTGATTGCCCCTAGAGTTAACCCTTTCACCCCCTTTTGCCAGTGTCACTAAGCGATCATTTTTCTGATCGCTGCATGTGTCGCTAGTGTCGCTAGGTAGCTAGTTATTTTTTTAGGTTCACCGCCAGGTTTTTATATCGCTAGGTACCCCGATATACTACCCAATAATGTTTTTAACCCCCTGATTGCCGCTAGTTAACCCTTTCACCCCCTTTTGCCAGTGTCACTAAGCGATCGTTTTTCTGATCGCTGCATTAGTGTCGCTACAGTCGCTAGGTAGCTAGTTATTTTTTTAGGTTCACCGCCAGGTTTTTATAGCGCTAGGTACCCCGATATACTACCCAATAATGTTTTTAACCCCCTGATTGCCGCTAGTTAACCCTTTCACCCCCTTTTGCCAGTGTCACTAAGCGATCATTTTTCTGATCGCTGCATGTGTCGCTAGGTAGCTAGTTATTTTTTTAGATTCACCGCCAGGTTTTTATATCGCTAGGTACCCCGATATACTACCCAATAATGTTTTTAACCCCCTGATTGCCGCTAGTTAACCCTTTCACCCCCTTTTGCCAGTGTCACTAAGCGATCGTTTTTCTGATCGCTGCATTAGTGTCGTTACAGTCGCTAGGTAGCTAGTTATTTTTTTAGGTTCACCGCCAGGTTTTTATAGCGCTAGGTACCCCGATATACTACCCAATAATGGTTTTAACCCCCTGATTTCCGCTAGTTAACCCTTTCACCCCCTTTTGCCAGTGTCACTAAGCGATAATTTTTCTGAACGCTGCATCAGTGTCGCTAGTGTCGCTAGGTAGCTAGTTAACTAGGCTCCCAAAAAGTCCCCCACATGTGGTATCCCCGTACTCGGGAGAAGCAGCAGAATTTATTTTGGGGTGTAATTTGACTTCTGCCCATAGCATGTGTGAGCAATATATCATTTAGTGACAACTTTGTGCAAAAAAAAAAAAGTTTGTAATATTCCCGCAACTTTTGGCAAAATATAAAATATTCCATGGACTCAACATGCCTCTCAGTAAATAGCTTGGGGTGTCTACTTTCCAAAATGGGGTCATTTGGGGGGGTTTTGTGCTATTTTGGCATTTTATGGCCTTCGAAACTGTGATAGGTAGTGAGGAGTTAAATCAAAAATTTGCACCCTTAGAAATCCTGAAGGTGGTGATTGGTTTTCGGGGTGCCGTGCGCGACTAGACTCCCAAAAAGTCCCACACATGTGGTATCCCCGTACTCGGGAGAAGCAGCAGAATGTATTTTGGGGTGTCATTTCACATATAACCATGGCATGTGTGAGCAATATATCATTTAGTGACAACTTTTTGTAAAAAAAAATTTTTTTTATTTTTTTTGTCATTATTCAATCCCTTAGGACAAAAAAAATAAATATTCAATGGGCTCAACATACCCATCAGCAATTTCCTTGGGGTGTCTACTTTCCAAAATGGGGTCATTTGGGGGGGATTTGTACTGCCCTGCCATTTTAGCACCTCAAGAAATGAGATCGGCAGTCATAAATTAAAAGCTGTGTAAATTCCAGAAAATGTACTCTAGTTTGTAGACGCTATAACTTTTGCGCAAACCAAAAAATATACGCTTATTGACATTTTTTTTACTAAAGACATGTGGCTGAATAAATTTTGCCCTCAATGTATGACTAAAATTTAGTTTATTCGATTTTTCTTATAACAAAAAGAAGAAAATATCTTTTTTTTTCAAAATTTTCGCTCTTTTTCCATTTATATCGCAAAAAAAAAAAATCGCAGAGGCAATCAAATACCATCAAAAGAAAGCTCTATTTGTGGGAAGAAAAGGACGCAAATTTCGTTTGGGTGCAATATTCCATGACCGCGCAATTACCAGTTAAAGCAGCGCAGTGCGAAATTGCAAAAAGACCTCTGGTCCTTAAGGTGTTTATTGGTCCGGAGCTGAAGTGGTTAAAGATCACTCAATGCATATATACTGCGGAAAGGCGGAGGAGGGGTGGTGTCAATCCGTGCATCCAGCAGATGCGATGTCCACCAGCTACTCGCAATTGCTCCACAGAGAGGCAGAACGGGGATCTGCCAATGTAAACAAGGCAGATCCCAATTCTGACAGGGAAGTACACAGATCTTCAGTTCCTAGTAGTGAGGAACAGCAATCTCTGTTCTTCCTGTCAGTCCATCCCACACAAAAATAAAAAACTCTCACAGAGAACTCATTTAACCCTTTGATCACCCCTGATGTTAACCCCTTCCCAGCCAGTGTCATTTATACAGTAATCGGTTACATTTTACTTTGCAACTTTTGTTTAGCACTGATCACTGTATTGATGTCATTGATCCCCAAAAAGTGTCACTTAGGGTCAGATTTGTCTGCCGCAATGTCGAAGTCCACTAAAAATTACCGATCACCGCCATAACCAGTAAAAATAACAACAAATTAAAAGTCTATAAACTTTAGTTTGTAGACGCTATAACAGCGATCCCGATGTGCTCGTGTCACCCAGACACGGCGCATCTCAGACCAGCAGGAGGGCTCTGTGATTGGCCCTCCTGATCACATGATGGCCGTGTCCAATCACGGCCATCATGTGATGTAAACAAACAGCCGGTTGCTAGGCAATCGGCTCCTCCTCTCCTCACACAGAAGTCATCGCTGAGGAGAGGAGAGCAGATCGCTGCAGCCGGCTGGTGATCAGTGAGTATGGGCTGTTTTTTACAGCTTTTTACTCACTGATCACCAGTCTAGTGTAAACACACAACACACCACACAGTATAAACACAATGTCCCCACACATGTCCCCAAAACATACATGTCCCCAAATAATAAAAACACATGCCCCTAATAATAAAAACATGTCCCCCACATATGTCCCACTAAAATCACATGTCCCAATGATTATCTGCACACATATGTACGTGATCACATGCACACATATGTACATGATCATTTGCGTACATATGTCAGTGATCACACAAACCAATTATTATACACTTAACGGAATTTTTTTTACCAAAAACATGTAGCAGAATACATTTTGGCTTAAATTTATGACAAAATTTGATTTTATTGGATGTCTTTTAAAATAGAAAAAATAAAATATAGTTTTTTTCCCAAATTTCCGCATTTTTTGCGCTTATTTCGCAAAAAATAAAAAACGCAGTCATGAATAAATACCACCAAAATAAAGCTCTATTTGTGCGAACAAAATGATAAAAATTTCATTTGGGTACAGTGTAGCATGACCGCGCAATTGTCACTGAAAGCGCTAGAGCGATGAAAGCTGAAAATTGGGCTGGGAAGGAAGGGGGCGAAAGTGCCCTGTATTGAAGTGGTTAAACTGATAAAGAAATTTGTTTATATATATTTTTTTCTGATATGTATAATAGCTGAAAGTAAAAAAAATATATTTTTCCCCCAAAATTGTCGGCCTTTGTTTTTAATAGTGGTTCACCGAAATTTCACCTGCCAAAAATGATCGTCCAAAAAATTTTTTTACGGCACGCAGCCGAAAGTACCGTATTTATCGGTGTATAACACGTACTTTTTCCCCATAAAATCAGGGCAAAATCGCGGGTGCGTGTTATATGCCAATCCCCAGCAGTTGTGAGCCTATGGGCGGCTTTCAGCTGCCTTCGGCTCTTCTTGGTGGCTTTCACCCGCCTTCGGCTCTTCTTAGCGGCTTTTGGGTGCCTTTGGCTGTTCTCGCCAGCTTTCGGCCATTCTCGGCAGCCGAAAGCTGCCGAGAACGCCCAAAATCTTCCAAGAACAACCGAAAGCTGCCGAGAACTACCGAGCGCCGCGAGATACACAGGACTTCCGGCTCTGTATCTTGGCGGCACCATTTTTAAAAGAAAGGCTGCAAATGACACTGACAAGTGTGCAACTATGGACAAGGCTGCATATGATGGACAAGGCTGCATGACAAGGCTGCAAATAGTGGACAAGGCTGCATGACAAAGCTGCAAATGACACTGACAAGGGTGCAGATGGACACTGAGAAGGCTGCATTGATGGGCATTTAAATGTAAGTTTTTTTTCCTTAAACTTCCCTCCTAAAAGTTTTTTTCCTTAAAATACCCTCCTAAACTCGGGGTGCATGTTATACGCCGGTGCATGTTATATGCCAATAAATATGGTAAAATACCGATAATGGAGCCAGGTCTGCCCATTGTGGAGGTGTCATCCAGTCCTCCCCTCCCTCCTCTACCCTTAACGCAGAGCCACGATCTCCATGTGTCACGGAGCTGAATTGTCCGGGTGGCCGCAGTAACATTGAACCGCTTCCTGTAATAGACAGCACACTGAATCAGTGTGACATGATCATGAGGAGGGACATTGCTCCTGCAGCCAGAAAATTCAAATCCAGCTCCGTGATACAGCAGGAGGTTGCTGCTCTGATCTGGGCACAGGCAGGATCTTGGACTAGCAGCATATATTTTGGGGTGTAATTTTCGCTATGTACATGCTATGTGTTAGAAATATCTTATACATGGACAACATTGTGTAAAAAAAAAAAAAAAAAGTTTTCATTTTCTTTATATAAGCTTGTGGAAAAAAGCGACATGTTCAAAAGACTCATTAAGCCTCATAGAATATACGTTGGGATGTTTACTTTCCAAAATGGTGTAATTTTACAGTACAGTACAATACAGTGTAATAGGTAGTCAAATGTAATGTGTAATTTAGGTCCCTAAAACACCTGATGGTGCTCCTTACATGTTGGCCAGGCTGTGTAAAAGTCTCACACATGTAGTATAGTCATACTCAGGAGTAGCATAATGTATTTTGGGGCGTGGTTACAAGTAAGCATATGCTGTGTGTGAGACAATTTTGTAAAAAAAATAATAATAAAAAAAATCTTAATTTTTCAAAAAATTGTGGAAAAAAATGACAACTTCAAACAACTCACCATGCCTATATACCATACTAAATACATTGGAATGTCTACTTTACAAAAGGGGATCATTTGGGGAATATTTGTGCTGTCCTGGCTTGTTAGTGTATGATTGGCACCCATAGCTTGTAGATGCTATAACCTTCACAAAGACAAAACAATATACACTGATTTGGGTTATTTTTACCAAAGATATGTAGCAGTATACATTTTGGCCAATATTTACGAAGAAAAAATACAAATTTGCAATTTTTTAGAACAGAAACAAAGAAAATGCATATTCTTTTTTTAAATAAAATGTATGTCTTTTTTTCTTTTATAGCGCTAAAATCTTAAAAAAACTAAAAAACATAACAGTGTTAATTAAATACCACCAAAAGAAAGCTCTATTTGTGTGAAAAAAAACTATTTCATAGGGTTGCATAACTGATTAATTGACATTCAAATAGTGAGAGCGCTGAAAGCTGAAAATAGGTCTGGTTAGGAAGGGGGTTCAAGTGGCCATGTGGTTATAGTAACGCAGTGCCGTATTGCAAAAAAGGGCCAGGTCATGAAGGGGGGGGGGGGGGTAAATCTTCCAGAGCTGAAGTGGTTAAATATGCTTTTCTTCAAACAGAATATAGAGAGAACTCTTTCTGATCCTACCTAAAAACTTTTTGCAATATTTTGGAAAGTACTTTCAAACCAGCAACTGTTAAGACTAGGGTTGTCCTGATGCCACTTTTTTTAAGACCAAGTAAAAGTACCTATACTTTTTTGCAAGTACTTGCCGATACCGATACTTTTTTTTTTAATGTTTCATTTTTTTTGGTGGTATTTATTTTATTTATTCACTGCTGGGTTTTATTTTTTGTTCCAAAAAAAAAAAAGCCTCTCTTAGTTTCCGTCACTAAATTTAGTAAATAAGTACTTTTTCTCCTTCACTGATGTATGCTAATGAGGCTGCACTGATAGGCTGCATTGATGAGGAGGCCCTAATATGCAGCACTGATAGGTGGCACTGACTTATGGGCACTGATAGGTGGAACACACTGATGGCTGGCAGTGGCACTGGCTGGATGGGCACTGATGGATGGCACTAACAGATGTCACTGATGAGCACTGATTGATGGCTGGCACTTATGGGCACGTGCGGATTTATTTTTCTATGCTGCCTCTGCGACACCCATCTTGGTACACCTTTTACTCAGCCTCAATAAAGTAGCAGCGAACATCTTGTTACACCCAGCCCAAACTATATGGGCTGGGTGTAACAAGATGTCCACTGCTGGCATATTGTGGCTGAGTGCAGCGTGTACCAAGATTGGCATCAGGATTTTCAAGAACTGATGGTGTAACGGCAACATGGAGCATCACTTCCATTACCGAATGTGGCAGCTCCGGTTGCCAATCCCGATGGATGATGCACCCGTGCCAGCTTACCTGCTTGAGGACTCGCTCTCCGCTCTGCCCGCTGACTTCCTGTTGCACATCGCCTTTCTCCCATCCCAGGTATCGGCTAAGGCATTGGGAGCATTTGTGTGAGTACAAGTGCTCACGCAAATGCTCGGTAACGGTCCCAATACTAGTATCGGTATAGGGACAACCCTAGTTAAGACAATAAACCCAATGCTAAAAATATGTAATGAGCAACAAGGCATTTAAATTGCAGCAGGGCCGTAATACAATACCGTTGAAATAATGCAATGGTGAGGACTAGCTGACATACACAGCATGGCTAAAAAGAAAAGAAAAGATTTAAATCACTAGTAAAAAAGCTTGATTTAAATCAACTAGATTTAAATCATATTTTTTAAAGAGCAACTGTCATCTCTGTCCCTCAGCAGCTCCTCCTCTGACCCACTTGTTGACTCACTGATGGTCCCATTCACTTTATTTAGATGGCTGGTCATGCGGCAGTGACACAACATGGTGAGGGACATGGTGGCAGAAGGTGAGTGGATGCCCGCTAACAGGCGCTGCCATGATGGATCTGAAATGACAGGTGCTCTTTAAATGCAAGAACTTATTCTTGCTTGTAGTTAGAATCTTTAATATTTGCAAACATAATGGCTTCCTATTTAGAATAATAAGCTGTCAGATTAGTAAAACAGCGATATCAGAACAGATTCAATCATACAGTTTGTAGCGTACATAGATTTGCAAAACAATAGGATAAAGGAATATTTGTGAACTTTGTTTTATCTAACTATGGTTACTGTGAAATTATGTGAATGCATCAATGCAGTGCATGTTATCTCAGCTTGCAGAGCTTGAATTCATTGAATAAGTTTACCAACAAATTCAATATTGCAGAATATACAGCCTCATGCTATATTACTAAGCTCCATTTCATGCTGATTAAACAAAATTATTTATCTATCTTTGCCCCTTCATTTCCAGAAGATATTACCCCCTTCCTGACCAGAGCACTTTTTGCGATTCGGCACTGCGTCACTTTAACTGACAATTCCGCGGTCGTGCGGCGTTGCGCCCCCAAACAAAATTTACGTAATTTTTTTCCCACAAATAGAGCTTTCTTTTGGTGGTATTTGATCACCTCTTCAGTTTTTATTTTTTTGTGCTACAAAAGAAAAGAGCATCAATTTTGAAAAAAAAAAACGCAATATATTTTACTTTATGCTATGATAAATATCCCCTAAAAATATATAAAAACATTTTTTTTTTACTCAGTTTAGGCCAATATGTATTCTACATATTTTTGGTAAAAAAAAAAATCTCAATAAGTGTATATTGATTGGTTTATGCAAAAGTTATAGTGTGTAGGGCAGGGGTGTCCAAACTTTTTTCAAAGAGGGCCAGATTTGATGAACTGAACATGCTCGAGGGCCGACCATTTTGCCTGACATTCTTTGAACCATTAAAATTCGGTCTAAGTGTGTTCGGCCGAGCACTAATACACTACCCAACAAGAATTCTCATGCCTTTGTGGCTGTGTGTGGTGAAGAGATGAACTCAAGTGTATTATTTGGATACACCGTATTTTTTGGGGTATAACACGCACCTTCACTTTAAGAGGGAAGCTTCAGGAAAAAAAAAATTTAATTTTAAATAAAGAACTGAAGCAAAATAATGGTCAGTGCCCATCTGCAGACCCACAATTGCCAGGAACGCAGCGCCCACCATTGCCAGGAACACAGCGCCCACCATTGGCAGGAATGCAGCGCCCACCATTGCTAGAAATGCAGCGCCCACCATTGCTAGAAATGCAGCGCCCACCATTGCTAGAATTGCAGTGCCCACCATTGCCAGGAATGTACCCACCATTGCCACGAATGCAGCCCCACCATTGCTAGAAATTCACTCACCATTGCCAGGAATGCAGCCCCACCATTGCTAGGAATGCAGCGCCCACCATTGCTAGGAATGCAGCGCCCACCATTGCTAGGAATGCAGTGCCCACCATTGCTAGGAATGCAGTGCCCACCATTGCCAGGAATGTACCCACCATTGCCAGGAATGCAGCCCCACCATTGCTAGAAATTCACTCACCATTGCCAGGAATGCACCCACCACTGCTAGAAATTCACTCACCATTGCCAGGAATGCAGCCCCACCATTGCCAGGAATGCAGCCCCACCATTGCACGGAATGCAGCCCCACCATTGCACGGAATGCAGCCCCACCATTGCACGGAATGCAGCCCCACCATTGCCCGGAATGCAGCCCCACCATTGCCCGGAATGCAGCCCCACCATTGCCGGGAATGCACCCACTATTGCCGGGAATGCAGCCCCACCATTGCCGGGAATGCACCCACCATTGCCAGGAATGCAGCCCCACCATTGCTAGAAATTCACTCACCATTGCCAGGAATGCACCCACCACTGCTAGAAATTCACTCACCATTGCCAGGAATGCAGCCCCACCATTGCACGGAATGCAGCCCCACCATTGCACGGAATGCAGCCCCACCATTGCCGGGAATGCAGCCCCACCATTGCCGGGAATGCAGCCCCACCATTGCCGGGAATGCAGCCCCACCATTGCCGGGAATGCACCCACTATTGCCAGGAATGCAGCCCCACCATTGCCGGGAATGCACCCACCATTGCCAGGAATGCAGCCCCACCATTGCCGGGAATGCACCCACCATTGCCAGGAATGCAGCCCCACCATTGCCGGGAATGCACCCACCATTTCCGGGAATGCAGCCCCACCATTGCCAGGAATGCACCCACTATTGCCAGGAATGCAGCCCCACCATTGCCGGGAATGCACCCACTATTGCCAGGAATGCAGCCCCACCATTGCCGGGAATGCACCCACTATTGCCGGGAATGCAGCCACCATTGCCAGGAATGCAGCCACCATTGCCAGGAATTCACCCACCATTGCCAGGAATTCACCCACCATTGCCAGGAATGCAGCCACCATTGCCAGGAATTCACTCACCATTGCCAGGAATGCAGCCCCACAATTGCAATTGCCAGTAATGCAGCCACCATTACCATCAGTGCAGCCATGGAGGGCAGGACGAGCGCCAAAGACATCCTACAGGAGAATTTCCTGTTTACACAACGGCCCCTTTAAGAGAAAGTCCCGCCTCCTCTGATGGACAGAACAGTCGTCCAATGGCAGAGATGGGACTTCCTATTACAGCTGCCATGTACACAGGAAATTCTCAGCCTGTGTGCACGGCACTCGTCCTGCCTCCTCCCTCCAAGGCAGCTGGACTATATATCTTTTGTGACCCCGGCGCTGGGAGATCGCCGGGGGCCACAAAAGATGTATATGTTTAAATAACCAGGCGGGCCGTTCAAAACCGGACCGCGGGGCGCGATTGGCCCACGGGCCGGACTTTGGACATGCCTGGTGTAGGGCATAGTATTGTCATTTTTATTATAAATTTTTTTTTCACTGCGATTTTTATTAGGACTGCGACATTATGGCAGACACGGACAATTTTGACACATTTTTGGGACCATTGGCATTTTTTACAGTGATCGGTGCTATGAAAATGCATTGATTACTGTAAAAATGGCACTGGCAATGAAAGGGTTAACCACTAGGGGCGATCAATGAGTTAATGTGTTCCCTATTGTGTTTTCTAACTGAAGGGGGAGGGGACTGTGTAGGGGAGATGACAGATCGCAGTTCATATTCTGTATGAACAGACGATCTGTCTGTTCTCCACTCAGAGAAACTGTGTGTTCTCCTTGTGCCCCGAGCGATCGCACTCGCATTGTCTCCGTGGGTGAGCAGGGGGCACGCTCGCCCCCTAGTGGGAACAGGGTGAAGAGACATTACATAACGTTGGTTTGCCCAACCGTGGCATTCTGCCGCAGTACAACTGCGACAGATTGTCGGTAAGTGGTTAAATTTTTTAGATAGATTTTTATTTCTAAATAATTTTATTAAAATAAATGATAGAAAAAAAAAAAGTTTAAATAAAAAAATCTGATTTTATCCCTAAGTGATAAAAAAAATCAAACTGAACTTTCATGCATATAAAGACATTATTTCAAAATAAAAAATTAAATAAACCAAAACTGCGCAAATCAAGCAAAATAATTAAAAACATGAAATCAGTGAAAAATGCAATTCATTACCAGCGTGTCAAAAATTAAAATGTATTGGTATAAAATAAATTGTTCATAAAACACTCATACTTATAAATCAAAAGTCTTATGGATATGGAGTGCATCCATGTGCAAAACAAAGTGCTGTGTTCAAGTATTCAAAGTGCTCTAGTGCTAGTAAGATAATGGGGCATCTTACCAGACCGCACTCATCTCAAAATTA
The DNA here is from genome assembly GCF_037356315.1 of Lithobates pipiens. Taxonomy (NCBI): domain Eukaryota; kingdom Metazoa; phylum Chordata; class Amphibia; order Anura; family Ranidae; genus Lithobates; species Lithobates pipiens. Next base: position 352,938 of record NW_027507687.1, read on the forward strand.
TAGAGATTAATTGTGCTAAATATGTTTGGCTTGGAGGAGCCGATGTTCCCTTGAATCTACACACAGCAATGAACGGGATTAGCAGCAAAGTCCACCGAATATAATGAAAAACATTAGCAAGCACTCCAGCAACAAGCTCCAACACACAGATGCATCAAATATAAAAAGGGAGAAGTCTCATAGCGCAACAAAAATACTCAATCTATTCCATAAGATATTGCACTTACACAGATTCAGAAATAGCCATTTCACAAACACTATTGCAGATTGGCCGCAATGTCATCCAGTGAACCTCAGCGTGATGACGCCAAAGAGCTACTTCCGCCGAATGTGTTTCTCTGTCTATGTTTGAATAAACAGCATGGCTGTTTGGACTATAACAAAAAAAACAGAATATGGAATGATCAGTACTATGCAATATACAACACTGTAAATAGTGTACAAAATATATGTATGGTGCAGTATTCAGGGCTACAACAGAGCATTTGGAGTAGAGCAGCGAGGACTATGATGTGTGCCTCCTTCATTAAGTAACATATAACATAGCATATGCAATGATGAGGTCAGGTAGAATTTGGGCATTAGGACTTAAGCTGCCCAGTGCTTCCTCTTACACTGGTGCTCAGCATAAGCACTCATGTTGGTAATCCATGCCTAATGTCCCCTTTGCATTGGTGGACAGTGGGCTTGCTCACACAGGTGGCTAGAGGGCAGTGAATGCCTTATTATTTCAGTTACTCATATAGCACTGTCAATTTACACTGAGCTTTACATATGTACTATATACTCACATCAGTCCCTACCCTTAAGGAGCTTACAATCTAAGGTCCCTAACTCACATTCATACACTAGGGCCAATTTAGACAGAAGCCAATTAACCTTCCAGAATGTCTTTGCAGTGTGGGAGGAAACCGGAGTACTCAGAGGAAACCCACGCAGGCACAGGGACAACATGCAAACTCTAGGCAGGTAGTGTCCTGGTGTGGATTAAAACTAGCGACCCTTTTTACTGCTAGGTGAGAGTGCTAACCACTACACCACTGTGCCATGCAGTTGAGCCATGGTTTTACTGCCCCTCAATACTGTACACCTGCTTTGGCTGTGATGTTTGCTTTGCATCCACCGCTAATATTTAATTTGGTGGGTGGTACCGCTGTTGAACACAACCAATTTAAGTGAAGGGGGTCATACCACAACCACCTTTCAAATGTGTGCATTTGCGGTTGTAGCACAGTGGTTGAGCATTGTGCCCCTACCCCCCTTATACTGGTGGTTGGTATGTCCCTTTTTATTAATGGGCAGTTTACTCCTCAAAAACATTTACAGTATGGTGCTCCACCACAAACATTACAGTATACACTACTACAAACATTACATTAGAATCTTCCCCCAAATAAAAATCCACCTTCAGTGGGCCCATATAGATCATAATTAGTACCGTATAAGACCAGGAGTGTCCAATTGGGTCACAATTCCATATAAATCAATAGTACCTCCTTAGATCAAAGTGCCCATACATAATAGGAGTGCTCTCTTAGATCTCAGTGACTGGAATTTGGCACCTTGAAGAACTATTCCACTACAATAGTGCTACTTTACCATATATTATTGCTGTATTTTTACATGGGAGACACTCTATAGCCAGTGTGTCCAGGGACAACCATTCATCTGAGAGGTATGATGGTTGGTGATGTTAATTGGCTGATGCATCCACACAGCAATATTTGAGTGTTTTCTATATACCATATTTGGATTGGGCACTTCATGCTGTGGACTTTTGCCTTTTTGAATTATACAGTTGAAGGTGCATACAGTGCATTCATAAAGTATTCAGACCCCCCCTTCACTTTTTTAAATGTTATATTGCAGCCTAATACTACAGTTTAAATAATATTTTTTTAGCATTCATTTACACTCAGTACCTCTTACTAAGGCTTATTGATCAGTTTTCCAGGGTGACCAGCTCTTGGTAAAGTCCTGGTTGTGCCAAACAATTTGCATTTAGGAATTATGGAGGCCATTCTCTAAGCAAAAAAAATTGTGATTCTCATTTTTTCCAGAATCATGCAGCTCTAGTAGGTATCCCCATGTGTGTTTAAGTTAGTACATGTGTATATGTGGGGTTGTGTGTGTGCGTGGGTGGGGGGTGCCTTGACATTTTTCTGAGAAAGGATTATATAGGCTTGGGTACAACATAATTTTTTTACAATTTACAAAAATTTCTATTCACTTAATGTTTTTTTACCCCATAACGTGATGATTTTTTTGGTGACCGTTCTCTTTAATGAGACATTCAAGGGGTAAAATGCCCCCAATGTCTCCCCTGTGCTCCACTAAATGTAATGCAATGCAGATTGCATTATATCACATGCTTTTTTTGGAAGTATTGGCCAGGGACATGTGTGCTCTATGTTACTTCTCACCTACCCAGGAGCATCTGCTTTGCTGGTCCCATGCCTGTAGATGGGCAAACAAAACTTGGCATACATTGTGGGGACATGTGCATATAACCCGGATATGTGTGAAATCATCAGGCTGCAGCACAGCTGCCCAAATGCTTCAATCTGATAGGAGGCAGTCTGCTTATCAGGTTTACACAAGTGTGTGTAAACCACCCCCCCCCCCCCCCCATTCAGGTCTGTATGGCATATGGGCCAGGCAGCAAAAGGGTTAAACAACTGTAGTATCAGGCTGCAATATAATGTTGAAAATACACTGTATGTTAGAAGAAAGGTGCATTCAGTTACCAGTGGTAGCAGTACTAGTTTGATTCTATACCTCTGGCCAGAAGTAAATTATTCCACTGTCACTCATATATTTTTTTTGTATATGTATAGCTTTGATCCAGTGTCCCATATAACATTTTTAATATGTTAATGGAGTTTGGCAGTCATAATCATGATTTTTTTGTTTTGAGAGGTTCTATCATTTCTACCACACCATTTATGTCTACATAATTTTTTTCACACGCAAGATATTAAGAGACATATATTTTATAAATGAGGGGATCCTGGAGGATTTCTTCAGTTGATTGCCCACCTTAGAGTGTGTAGATTAGGAAAGCCCCCTTAAAACAGTATCCTTATAGATCATCATTCCTCCATTGACAAAGTACCAAGATCAGGAGCACCCCTATATCACAATTCTCATAAAGATCAAAACTACTCAGAGTGACCCAATCCAGGGGGCCCCATTCACACTGCACCCTGGTGTGCCCCCCTAACAGTGCCCCAATTCACATTGATTCCCTTTAAGTCCCCATTAACTAGTTCCTATATCACTGTGCCCAACTGTATAGTTCACTCCCTTCTTGTCCCAACTCAGTAAACAAACAATTTCTCAAACTCTCACTGCCTACCTGAATTTGTAGTGGTGAGGGAAAGCCACACAAGCGACTTAATTGTAAAAAGGACAGACCCTCCTCTGCGGTGTTCTTTCAGCTTCCTTCCCGCCACATGCAGCAAGCCATGTGTCACTGTTGCTTTTATAAGCTTGTGCCTCTGCACAGCAGGGCATACCAATATATCTGTCACAGGGGGTACAACACCTAGCTTCTGCTGTTGTAGAATGATATTCTGCCTCAGTTGAAAATAAGCACCCCTCTACAATGTGTGCATGTGCTACTTCCAGATCCCCCTGCAGCTTGTAGTAGTCTTTTGGGACCTTTGGGGGGTGGGAACATTTTTACCTAGTGACAGTCTACTGAAATTGGTAACTGCCTCCTGGGAACTATATAGGTCACACTAATCACCCTAATATATACATGGATTTGTTAAAAATGTCCTACTCTCTAATTTATAGTAGCCAGCATATACTACAACACTTTTGTGTGCTCAATATATCAGTGTGTCTTTGTTAATATACCTTGAAATCAATTTAGATATATTGATAAAATACAATTTATGCCCTCACTAGCTCATATTTAAAAAAATATATACATATATATATAAAAACACACATACTTTCATCCAAACTTGAACCCATGACTGCACCAATGTAAGCCTGCTTCTCTAACCACTATGATAACTCTCTTTAGATAGTTAGGCTTGCTTTTATGTTTAATATGAGGTTACTTATTGGTGAAACAACTATTAGTCCAGACAAGTAATTGCTATGATCAATCTGTTATGACCATAGACACACATTGTCCTGCTGCCTTCTAGCCATTCACAATTCCCTCATGTAGGGGTAATAGTGCAATGTTTTCTACAAGTTGGGGTGCAGAGCTGTGCTGGCCATTGTGCTCTGTTATCTATGGTAGCTGTGTCCCCCTCCCTCACACACAATACACACGTTTTCAGCATGGCTCTTTATGTTGAAGCAGATGACAAAGAAGTAGGGATGAGCCGAACACCCCCCTGTTCGGTTCGCACCAGAACCTGCGAACAGACCTAAACTTCGTGTGAACTTTAGAACCCTATTAAAGTCTATGGGACTCGAACGTTCACAATCTAAAGTGCTAATTTTAAAGGGTAATATGAAAGTTACTGTGCTAAAAAGTGTTTGGGGACCTGGGTCCTGCCCCAGGGGACATGGATCAATGCAAAAAAAAGTTTTAAAAACGGCCGTTTTTTCAGGAGCAGTGATTTTAATAATGATTAAAGTGAAACAATAAAAGTGTAATATTCCTTTAAATTTCGTAGCTGGGGGGTATCTATAGTATGCCTGTGAAGGGGCGCATGTTTCTGGTGCTTAGAACTGTCGTTGCACAAAGTGTCATTTGTGCAGGAAAAAAAGTCTTTTAAAATCACTTGCGGCTAAATTGTCGGGTCTCCGTAATATAGAGAACACTCAATGAGTGTTCTCTGTATTAGCCGACAATTCATTCATTCATTGATAAAAAAAAAAAAAAGCGTGGGGGTTCCCCTAAATTCAATCAAAAGGCCCTTCAGGTCTGACATGGATATTAAGGGGAACCCCGTGTCAAATTTAAAAAAAAAATTGACGTGGGGGTCCCCCCAAATATCCATACCAGACCCTTCAGGTCTGATATGGATATTAAGGGGAACCCCGCATCAAATTTAAAAAAAAATTGACGTGGGGGTCCCCCTAAATATCCATACCAGAACCTTTATCCGAGCACGCAACCTGGCAGGCCGCAGGAAAAGAGGGGGGGACGAGAGAGCGGCCCCCCCTCCCTCCTGAACCGTACCAGGCCACATACCCTCAACATTGGGAGGATGCTTTGGGGGTCTGTGACCCCTCAAAGCACCTTGTCCCCATGTTGATAAGGACAAGGGCCTCATCCTCACAACCCTGGCCGTTGGTTGTGAGGGTCTGCGGGCGGGGGGCTTATCAGAATCTGGAAGCCCCCTTTAACAAGGGGACCCCCAGATCCCGGCCCCCCCCCTGTTTGAAATGGTAAGGGGGTACAAAAGTACCCCTACCATTTCACAAAGAAAGTGTCAAAATGGTTAAATAAGACAAACACACTTTTGAAAAATTCCTTTATTAAAAATAAAAAAAATAAAAAAAAAATTCCAGCGGTGCTAATCCACTCTTGCTATCCAGCGACGGGTCTCCGGGGTCCAGCGATGGATGATCATATCCAGCGACGGGGGATCTCTCAGTCCAGCGCTGTCCATACCTCCTTCTTCTGTCTCCACTGCGGAGACACTGCAGAGAGCCGAGCGCTGACATTTCTTATATTGGGAGGGCGGGGCCACCCGTCACCTGACCCCGCCCCTCTGACGCAGGAGAGGGAAGCCAGGGGTTCCCCAGTGACGTGTGGGTGACCCCGCCCCCTCTGATGTAACGCAGGTTTCCGTTACATCAGAGGGGGCGGGGTCACCCACACGTCACTGGGGAACCCCTGGCTTCCCTCTCCTGCGTCAGAGGGGCGGGGTCAGGTGACGGGTGGCCCCGCCCTCCCAATATAAGAAATGTCAGCGCTCGGCTCTCTGCAGTGTCTCCGCAGTGGAGACAGAAGAAGGAGGTATGGACAGCGCTGGACTGAGAGATCCCCCGTCGCTGGATATGATCATCCATCGCTGGACCCCGGAGACCCGTCGCTGGATAGCAAGAGTGGATTAGCACCACTGGAATTTTTTTTTTTTTTTTTTTTTTTTTTTAATAAAGGAATTTTTCAAAAGTGTGTTTGTCTTATTTAACCATTTTGACACTTTCTTTGTGAAATGGTAGGGGTACTTTTGTACCCCCTTACCATTTCAAACAGGGGGGGGGCCGGGATCTGGGGGTCCCCTTGTTAAAGGGGGCTTCCAGATTCTGATAAGCCCCCCGCCCGCAGACCCTCACAACCAACGGCCAGGGTTGTGAGGATGAGGCCCTTGTCCTTATCAACATGGGGACAAGGTGCTTTGAGGGGTCATCCTCCCAATGTTGAGGGTATGTGGCCTGGTACGGTTCAGGAGGGAGGGGGGCCGCTCTCTCGTCCCCCCCTCTTTTCCTGCGGCCTGCCAGGTTGCGTGCTCGGATAAAGGGTCTGGTATGGATATTTAGGGGGACCCCCACGTCAATTTTTTTTTAAAATTTGATGCGGGGTTCCCCTTAATATCCATATCAGACCTGAAGGGTCTGGTATGGATATTTGGGGGGACCCCCACGTCAATTTTTTTTTAATTTGACACGGGGTTCCCCTTAATATCCATGTCAGACCTGAAGGGCCTTTTGATTGAATTTAGGGGAACCCCCACGCTTTTTTTTTTTTTTTTTTTTTTTAATCAATGAATGAATGAATTGTCAGCTAATACAGAGAACACTCATTGAGTGTTCTCTGTATTACGGAGACCCGACAATTTAGCCGCAAGTGATTTTAAAAGACTTTTTTTCCTGCACAAATGACACTTTGTGCAGCGACAGTTCTAAGCACCAGAAACATGCGCCCCTTCACAGGCATACTATAGATACCCCCCAGCTACGAAATTTAAAGGAATATTACACTTTTATTGTTTCACTTTAATCATTATTAAAATCACTGCTCCTGAAAAAACGGCCGTTTTTAAAACTTTTTTTTGCATTGATCCATGTCCCCTGGGGCAGGACCCAGGTCCCCAAACACTTTTTAGGACAGTAACCTGCATAGTACCCTTTAAAATGAGCACTTTAGATTTCTCCCATAGACTTGTATAGGGTGTTCCGGCTTTTCGAATTTGCTGCGAACACCCCAAATTGTTCACTGTTCGCTGAACAGGCGAACAGGCAATGTTCGAGTCGAACATGAGTTCGACTCGAACTCGAAGCTCATCCCTACAAAGAAGGATAAGACAGCAAAAAGAGGAAACTTTTAATACAGTAGAGGAACCAGAGAACCCAGCACTGCCTGCTTCCCTATACTGTGTGCTGTAACTAAGATATATTTACATATCCATGTACAGAGCAGGAGACATGCATGTCTGCAGAATGATGGTCTGTGGGTGTTACTACATTATTGCTCATTGGTCCTAAAATCTTAATACAGACTATAATATTTATAAACTCAGAATTCTGACTTTAAATCTCAGAATTCTGACTTTCAAACTCAGAATTCTGACTTTTAATCTCAGAATTCTGACTTTTAATCTCAGAATTCTGACTTTAAATCTCAGAATTCTGACTTTGAAACTCAGAATTCTGACTTTGAAACTCAGAATTCTGACTTTTAATCTCAGAATTCTGACTTTAAATCTCAGAATTCTGACTTTCAAAGTCAGAATTCTGACTTTCAAAGTCAGAATTCTGAGATTAAAAGTCAGAATTCTGAGTTTGAAAGTCAGAATTCTGAGATTAAAAGTCAGAATTCTGAGATTCAAAGTCAGAATTCTGAGATTAAAAGTCAGAATTCTGACTTTGAATCTCAGAATTCTGACTTTAAAACTCAGAATTCTGACTTTTAATCTCAGAATTCTGACTTTTAATCTCAGAATTCTGACTTTCAAAGTCAGAATTCTGAGATTAAAAGTCAGAATTCTGAGATTTAAAGTCAGAATTCTGAGATTAAAAGTCAGAATTCTGACTTTCAAACTCAGAATTCTGAATTTTTTTTTTTTGATGGCCCCAGGGCTCTTCCATACATAGGGAAGGGTTATCACCCCTGTATAATTTGTTTTGCCGTCCATCTTTTTTCATCTCACTTGCTGTTGTCTCCTTCCGTTTGCAAGTAGGAGATGTTTGTAAGTTGGATGTTTGAAAGTAGGGGCCTGCCCTATATGCTCTGCAGAAATGGCGGAACAAGGTGTTGGTTTTGCCGCAACATTGTAAGTCCTCAAAGTGACTCTTGGTGGGCCCTGGAGCGCCCTGCTCTGAACGATTATATCAAGAATTGTAACTACATGCCATTGTTGAACAGTGGTAGAAAAATTTACCTTTGGTGGTTGTGGTGCTGGTGCCACAACACTATAAGTCCTCACAGTTCCTCTGAGTGGGCACAAGAACGGGCCCTCCTGTGAAATATTATATCAAGAATTGTAATTACATGCCCCTGTTAAACAGGGGCTGAAAAATTGGGCTGCTGGCACTGGTGCCACGACACTGCAACCTCTCCCATATACTCTAGTTGTAGTGCAGGAATGAGCCCTGCTGCAAAGCATTGCATCAAAAATTGTAATTGAACGCCCCTGTTAAACAGGGGCAGAAAAATTGGGCCTTAGGCACTGGTGCTGGTGCCACGACACTGCAACCTCTCCCATATACTCTAGTTGTAGTGCAGGAATGAGCCCTGCTGCAAAGCATTGCATCAAAAATTGTAATTAAACGTCCCTGTTAAACAGGGGCATAAAAATTGGGCTGGTGGCATCACCCAGAACCAAAAATGTTCTTCCAACATATCAGCGGAGGAGGAAGAGGATAGACAATCAACATAACAGGACAGTCACTCAGCATCAGCATAGGCAGTCTTGAAGGGATGTGATATTTCTAAAAAAATTATTCGGTTACATCAGCTTCAGGTGCTTGGTAGCTGTGGGTGATCCAAGACTGATTCATCTTGATGAAGGTCAGTCGATCAACTGAGTCGGTGGACAGGCGCACCCTGTGATCGGTAACAAAGCCACCAGCAGCACTGAAGGTGCGTTCCGAAAGAACGCTGGATGCAGGACAGGCCAGTAGCTCAATTGCATACTGTGCAAGCTCTGGCCAGTGATCCATCCTCAAGACCCAGTAAGCCAGAGGATTTTTGGTGGGAAAGGTGTCCAAGTCCGACCTTGCCCCTAGGAATTCCTGCACCATGTAAATCAGACACTGGCGATGGTTGCTGGAACCGATCATACCTTGGGGCTGCGGACTAAAAAATTGTCTGAAAGCATCAGTCAGACGGCCACGGCGTTCCTTCTGACCGATGCCTCAGCAACATGTTGTCCAGGACCAGGAGTTTGTAACCTCCCCGTCTCTGGGAACGCGTTGCACAGACCTTTCTGCAAGGCCTCCGGGAGATGTCTCATCCTCTGCTCCCTCTGCGATGGCAATTTAAGGGCGGCAACCTTACCCTTGTACCGTGGATCAAGGAGAGTGGCCAGCTAGTAATGGTGCCTCTCCTTGATCTGCTGAATACGAGGATCCTTCCGCAGGCTTTGCAGGATCAGGGAGGCCATGCAGCGTAGGTTAGCTGAGGCATTCGGTCCGGAGTCCTCTGGGTCACTAAGGACAACATGATCCGCAGCTACCTCCTCCCAGCTACGTACAAGTCCACGGGTTTCTTGGGACTGTAAATCATCCCTGCAAGACTGCTGCTGCTGCTGATGCTGAGTGCCAGCCTCCACCTCCATGCTGACACAATCATCCTCCTCCTCCTCATGAATGAATGAATGAATGAAATACTTGTATAGCGCACAATGCGAACTGAATCGCCTCTTCCTGTGTGATGGGTGGCACAGCAGGAACACTGTCTGGATAAAGGGGGCCTTGAGAGGCAAGGAAGTCCTCCTCTTCCTGCCTCTGTTCTGCCTCAAGTGCCCTGTCCATTATTCCATGCAGTGTATGCTCCAAGAGGTGGACAAGAGGTACAGTGTCACTGATGCATGCACTGTCACTGCTCACCATCCTTGTGGCCTCCTCACACGGTGACAGGACAGTGCATGCATCCCTGATCATGCCCCACTGGCGTGGTGAGAAAAAAGCAAGCTCCCCTGACCCTGTCCTGGTGCCGTAGTCGCACAGGTACTCATTGATGGCCCTCTGCTGCATGTGCAGCCGCTGCAGCATGGCCAACGTTGAGTTCCACCTGGTGGGTATGTCACATATAAGGTGGTTCTTGGGCAGGTTCAACTCCTTTTGGAGCTCAGCCAGCCGAGCACAGACATTAAAAATGATCGGCGGAAATGCACACAGACTTTCCTGGCCTGCTTCAAGACATCCTGTAAGCCCGGGTACCTGCACCACCAGGTTAAGGACGTGAGCCACACAGGGCACATGGGTCAGTTGTCCCTGTCGGAGGGCAGAGAGAAGGTTGGTGCCATTGTCGCAAACCACCATTCCTGGCTTAAGCTGGCGTGGCGTCAACCACCTCTCGGCCTGCCCCTGCAGAGCTGACAAAACATCCACCCCAGTGTGGCTCCTGTCCCCCAAACAAAGCAGCGCAAGCACGGCATGGCATCGTTTTGCCTGCGTACTTGCGTAGCCCCTGGAACGCCTACGGAGCACCGCTGGTTCTGAGGACAGAGCACCGGAAGAGGCCATGGAGGAAGAAGAAGAGGAGGGGGTGGAGGAGAGAGGTGTGTCACAACCAATAGTAGCATTTTGGAGTCGTGGTGGCGGAACAACCTCCAACACTACTGCACCTTGTCCTGCATCCTTCCCAGCTGCCAGAAGATTGACCCAATGGGCCGTGAAAGACAGGTAACGTCCCTGTCCATGCCTGCTGGACCACGAGTCAGTGGTAATATGCACCTTACCGCTGACCGCCCTGTCCAGCGAGGCAAGGACATTGCCTTCCACATGCCGGTAGAGAGCCGGAAATGCCTTCCGTGAGAAAAAGTGGCGTTTGGGGACCTGCCACTGAGGAACCGCACATTGTACAAACTCACGGAAGGGGGCCGAGTCTACCAAATGAAAAGGCAGCAGTTGAAGTGCTAGCAATTTAGCCAAGCTAGCATTCAACCGCTGGGCATGTGGATGGCTGGGAGTGAACTTCTTACGCCGGTCCAGCCAGGGCCGGATTAACATAGGGGCTATTGGAGCTGCAGCTCCAGGCCCCTTTCTCAAGATAGGCCCATTTGCCCAAAAAAAAAAAAAAAAAGATCGACTTCGAGGATTGTAGCTCAGCAATCAGGAGCCACAGAGACCCCACTAAAGACCAACTCCAGCACTGGTTTAAATATGGGGCTGCTATCATCTATGGTTCCGGAGATACAGGGCTCCTTGCGCAGCCTGTCAGAAGCTACATACAGAGCGGCCAGTTTAAATACAAGCTGGAACACTCTGCAGCAGACTGAGAGGATGAACTCTCAGTGCTTATAATAATTATTTGTATATTACTTATGATAATTAACCCCTTGCCACCCAGGCCCATTCTGAGACTTCTCTCCTACATTTAAAAATCATCATTTTTTTATGCTAGAAAATTACTCAGAACCCTCAAGCATTATATATTGTTTTAGCAGACACCCTATGGAATAAAATGGTGGTCTTTGCAACTTTTTATGTTACACGATATTAACCAGTGCCTATCCAGGGACTGACTAGTATCTCTCCCCAGCCTGTCCCCACACACCCTCTCACCTGCTGACTTGTGAATGGGGCAATCACTCCCGCAGTGTTATTGTGTTCTGCCAGTGAATACAATGATTAGTGTTGCTAACTATAGCTGACAGCACTGATTGTTTTGGGAAAAACTTGACAGGCTGGTTGTACTCAAGTCGGTTAATAGGCTGACTTGTGTAAAACCAGCTAGCCCATACATAGATCGACTATGGCTGGTCTCTGCTTAACCACTTAACAACCGCCCATTGCCGATTAACGGCTTCAGGGCGGTTGTTTAACTCTGAGAGGCCGTTAATTAACGGCCTCCCAGAATTCTGCTCTCGCGCGCCCCCTGGGGCACGCACACGAGATCATCCGTGACAAATGACGGAGTGATCACTTGTAAACAAACCGGCGTCATAACATGACGCCGGTTCCTCCCTCCCCCTCTCTGTACCAATGGGTACAGCGGAGGGGAAAGAGATCGGTGTCAGCAGCGATGTGGGCTGCATCTGCAGTGCCCACATCGCTGCTCACCGAATTTAACCCCTCAGTTCCCTGCCAATACTCTGCAATACTCTGCAATACCCTGCAATACTCTGCAGTACCCTGCCATTACTCTGCAGTACCCCCCATTACTCTGCAGTACCCCCCATTATTCTGCAGTACCCCCCATTACTCTGCAGTACCCCCCAATACTCTGCAGTACCCCCAATACTCTGCAGTACCCGCCATTACTCTGCAGTACCCCCCCATTACTCTGCAGTACCCGCCATTACTCTGCAGTACCCCCCATTACTCTGCAGTACCCCGCCATTACTCTGCAGTACCCTGCCATTACTCAGCAGTACCCGCCATTACTCTGCAGTACCCGCCATTACTCTGCAGTACCCCCCATTACTCTTCAGTACCCTGCCATTACTCTGCAGTACCCCCAATACTCTGCAGTACCCTGCCATTACTCTGCAGTACCCTGCCATTACTCTGCAGTACCCCCCAATACTCTGCAGTACCCGCTATTACTCTGCAGTACCCGCCATTACTCTTCAGTACCCCGCCATTACTCTTCAGTACCCCGCCATTACTCTGCAGTACCCTGTCATTACTCTGCAGTACCCTGCCATTACTCTGCAGTACCCGCCATTACTTTGCAGTACCCTGCCATTACTCTGCAGTACCCCCCAATACTCTGCAGTACCCTGCCATTACTCTGCAGTACCCCCCATTGCTCTGCAGTACCCCCCATTACTCTGCAATACCCCCCAATACTCTGCAATACCCCGCCAATACCCCGCAATACCCTGCCATAAATTGCCATACCCAGCCATACTCGGAGATACCCAGCCATACTCGGTGATACCCTGCAATACCCAGCCATAGACGCCCCCCCCCCCACCCCTCACCACCCTCCGGTGCTTCTACCAACTCGCCAGTACGATCAAAGTCAGAATCTTTTTTTTTTTTTTTTTATTTCAGGCTTCCCAGCCTAGAGGTGAGATGTGGGGTCATATTGACCCCCAGATTTCACTGTAAAGAGGACCTGTCACCCCATATTCCTATTACAAGGGATGTTTACATTCCTTGTAATAGGAATAAAAGTGATCAAAAACTTATTTTTGGGGAAAAAATGTCAAACTAAAATAAATAAAGTAAAATGAACAATAAAAAAAAAAAAAAAAAATTTTTACAGCGCCCCTGTCCCCATGTGCTCGCATGCAGAAGCGAACGCATACGTAAGCCCCGCCCACATATGAAAACGGTGTTCAAACCACACATGTGAGGTATCGCCGCGAACGTTAGAGCGAGAGCAATAATTCTAGCCCTAGACCTCCTCTGCAACTCAAAACATATAACCAGTAAAAAAAATGTAAAGCGTCGCCTATGGGGATTTTTTAAGTAGCGACGTTTGGCGCCATTCCACGGGCATGTGCAATTTTAAAGAGTGACATGTTTGATATCTATTTACTCAGCATAACTTAATCTTTCACTTTATGCAAAAATTGGGCTAACTTTACTGTTTTTTTGTTTTTTTTAAGCACAAAACTGTTTTTTCCCCCAAAAAAACGTGTTCGAAAAATTGCTGCGCAAATATCGTGTGAGATAAAATTTGCAATGACCCCCATTGTATTCTCCAGGGTCTTTGCTAAAAAAATATATATAATGTTTTGGGGTTCTTTGTAATTTTCTAGCAAATAAATGATGATTTTTACATGTAGGAGAGAAATGTCAGAATTGTCCTGGGTGCTCCAGAACGCCTGATGGCGCTCCCTGCATGTTGGGCCTCTGTATGTGGCCACACTGTGTAAAAGTCTCACACATGTGGTATCGCCGTACTCGGGAGTAATAGCAGAATGTGTTTTGGGGTGTAATTTGTGGTATGCATATGCTGTGTGTGAGAAATAACCTGATAATAATGACAATTTTGTGAAAAAAAAAAAAAAAGGAAAAAAAATCTTGATTTTGCAAAGAATTGTGGGAAAATATTACAACTTCAAAAAACTCATCATGCCTCTTACTAAATACATTGGAATGTCTTCTTTCCAAAAAGGGGTCATTTGGGGGGTATTTGTGCTTTTCTGGCATTTTAGGGTCTCAAGAATTGAAATAGGCCGTCAGTCCTTCAGGTGTGATCAATTTTCAGATATTGGCACCATAGCTTGCTGACTCTATAACTTTCACAAAGACCAAATAATATATACCAATTTGTACTTATTTTTACCAAAGATATGTAGTAGTATAAATTTTGGCCAAAATTTATGAAGAAAAAATTACTAATCTGCTAAATTTTATAACAGAAACGAAGAAAAATTCATTTTTTCGCAGAATTTTCGGTCTTTTTTCTTTTATAGCACAAAAAATAAAAAACTGAGAGGTGATTAAATACCACCAAAAGAAAGCTCTATTTGTGTGAAAAAAAGGACAGAAATTTCATATAGGTCCAGTGTTGCATGACTGAGTAATTGTCATTCAAAATGTGAGAGCACCAAAAGCTGAAAATTGGTCTGGTTATTAAGGGTGTTTAAGTGCCCAGTGGTCAAGTGGTTAATTGGTGTAATTTCAATCCATGTATGGCCCGCTTAACCACTACGCAGTCCCTAAACATCCTTCCACAAACCTTTACATTTTTCCTTCCAAGATTACTTCATCCTCCTCTCCTATACTTAGTGCCCACTGTCATACTCTCCACACTTCTCTCCTATACATAGTGCCTACTGTCATACTCTCCACACTTCTCTCCTGTACATAGTGCCCACCGTCATACCCTCCACACTCCTCTCCTGTACATACTACTCACTATCATACCCTCCATACTCCTCTCCTATACATAGTGCCCACCATCATACCCTCCCTCCACACTCCTCTCCTGTAATTACTGCTTACTGTCCTACTCTCCACACTTCTCTCCTGTACATAGTGTCCACTGTCATACCCTCCGCACTCCTGTACATATTGCTCACTGTCATACCCTCCACACTCTTCTCTTAAACATAGTGCCCAATGTCATACCCTCTACACTCCTCTGCTGTGCATACTGCCCACTGTCATACCCTTCACTCTCCTCTCCTGTACATAGTGCCTTCTGCCATACCCTCTGCACTCCTCTCATGTACATAGTGCCCACTGTTAGACCCTCCACATTCCTCTCCCTCACCTGCACATGCTTCCCACTTTTATACCATCCATACTCCTCCCCTATGCCTCTTAACCCACAAAAACAGTTCTTTAAAATTATACTGAATATCCTCAATGTTACCAGCTCTAGAATAGGCACACATTTGTTAGTTCAACTAAAGGAAATCTCACAGTTCTCATATTTGTTCTGCCCCATTATTAGTAATTTAATTTTGTAATTACTATTGTGATGTATAGAGGAACACGGGGATGTTAGCTACTCTAAATATAGCACTTGTAAAAAAAAAAGCGTCCCTGAAAATATTTTTTAAATGTTGACTATGCACTAGGCACTGCCCAAGGGCCACAGGGTCAGTAGGGAGCCCCATTAGAGGCTCCTGTGATATTAAAGCGGTAGTAAACTTTTCTAACATTACTACTTTTTAGAGGCCCTGGGGTAGGTTATGCCATAATGTACAAGTATGCACAGCATATTAGCACATTAGGGTACACTTAAATTGTTAGACTGAGCCCTCCAGTGCTGTGCTGTGATCAATCCGGCGGGGCCCGGGCACTTCCATCTTCACCCGGTCTTCCTTCTGGGTTCTGTGCCTTGGTCACTTGCCTTGGCCAGGCTGCTTTGATGTCATTCCCACACATCCTCATGTGCATCTTCTTTCTCTCATCCCCCCTTTCTATCTCATCCTCCCTCCCTTACCCCTCACATGTCTTTCATCCCCTTTCTCTCTCGCTCTCATCCTCCCTCTCTCTCTTTTATTTAATTTGTTATAAGAAAAAATAGTTTGCATTTTTATTTATTGTTTCTAAAAGGCCCCACCAAAATCCTCAGCACCAGGCCCATGATGTTCTTAATCTGGCCCTGGGTCCAGCAGCTGGGGCAAGGACATTTGCCTGCTATAATCAGACATGGGTGTACTGCTAGCAGAGTGCCCGGAAGCACTTGGCTGTGACACACCTAATTCTACATCTTCATTCCTCTCAGAGCAGGTTTCAGAGAGGACTGAAGGTCTAGTGGGGTTGGAGATCCCAGCTGATGAGGAGCAAGGAGAGGTCCGCTTTGTTCTTTGGTGTGGGTCTTTGAGGTACGCTTGCCAATGAGCTGCATGGCAGATCAACATATGTCTGGTCAAGCATGTGGTGCCCATATGTTGCAAATAGCAGCGGTGCGATCTGATGCACTCGTCTCAAAAAAGGCCCACACCAAAGAACTTTTAGAATAACACGCAGAGGCAGCGCCCTGCACAGGCGGAGCTCTGCGGTGTGATTCAGTCGGTGTGCTGCCCCTAAGCTGGCCCCCGGAGGGCATCCTGCCTCATTGGACATGTGCCTTCTCCTCCTCCTCCTCCTCTCTCCTACCAGGCACCCACGTGGAGTCAGTGCCCTCATCATCCCCTCCCTCTTCATCGCTGGCGCAAACCTGGCAGTATGCTGCAGCTTGTGGAACATGACTGCCAGATTGCTGTCCTTCTTGAGCATCCCCTCTCTCTGC
Organism: Lithobates pipiens; assembly: GCF_037356315.1. Lineage (NCBI taxonomy): Eukaryota > Metazoa > Chordata > Amphibia > Anura > Ranidae > Lithobates > Lithobates pipiens. Next base: position 369,670 of record NW_027507687.1, read on the forward strand.
ATTCACGCTACTGCCTTCCTCTAGCTGAGCATCATCATCAGAGCCTACAAAACACTGGGCATCCTCCTGGAGCATGTACCCAACAATGTGCTCAAAGAGTTCAGGAGACTCCTCAGGAGGACGTGGTGGGTCTAGGGAAGGAGCCACTGATGATGACATTGAGAGGAGGGAAGACGATGCGTTGGCAGCTGCTTTGCTAGTACCCTGAGCCTGGGTGAGAGAGGATGAGGAGGATGAAGAGGGCTTGGTCATCCACTCTACCAAGTTGTTGGTATGTTGCGGCTCAACATGTCCAGCTGCTGAAAAGAAGGACAAGCATGTCCCATGGCCACGTGCTGATGATGACGATGCACCGCGTCCACGACCAGCACTGTTGTCTCTAGACACAGAGCCTGCTTGCCCTCTTTTATCAGCTCGCGCCTGTCTTCCTCTCCTTGCTGGCCTTGCAGACATAGTAATGGCCTGAAGGGAGATGGGAAAACCAGCAATTGGGTAGTGTATATTGTGCTGGAGGCACACACAACATCCACTAACTCCTGCAGATGGCAGATGGCTCAGTAAGAGAAGAGCTATGTAGGTGGATATAATGGTGTATACTGGATTCAGGGCACGCAGACAGCATACACAATCTCCTACAACTGACTGCAAGCTCTATTTAAAAAGAGCAAGATAGTTTGCTATATAGGTGGATATAGCGGTGTATACTGGGTTCAGCGCACGCAGACAGCACACACAATCTCCTACAACTGATTGCAAGCTCTATTTAAAAAGAGCGAGATAGTTTGCTATATAGGTGGATATAGCGGTGTATACTGGGTTCAGCGCACGCAGACAGCACGCACAATCTCCTACAACTGACTGCAAGCTCTATTTAAAACGAGCAAGATAGCTAGCTATATAGGTGGAGGTTTTTATTTTAAAAACTGCTGCCAGTTATATTACAAAACAAAGACATAAAATACTCATTCTTGAGAAAAAAAAAGGAAAACCAACTTAAAGCGGAGGTCCACCCTAAAGTGGACCTTCCGCTCATCGGAACCCTCCCCCCCTCCGGTGCCACAATCGGCACCTTTCAGGGGGGAGGGGGGTGCAGTTACCTGGATAATCCAGGTAACTGCACCCACTTCCGGGATAGCTCTCTGCGGAAAGGGGCGTAACTTACGCCCCTTTCCGCAAGTGCCCGCCCCTTCCCGCAAGTGCCCCGCTGCCTGCTGGGAAACACACAGATCCCAGAGGCAGCGGGGACCGTCCTCATTGCGCAGCGCGGCTCGCGCATGCGCAGTAGGGAACCGGGAAATGAAGCCGAAAGGCTCCATTTCCTGATTCCCATACCCAAGATGGCGGCGGCAGCACTCGAGTGTCGATCTAGAGATCGGCTTCGGGTGCCGACATCGCGGGCGCGCTGGACAGGTAAATGTCACTATTTTAAAAGTCAGCAGCTGCAGTATTTGTAGCTGCTGGCTTTAAAAAAAAAAAAAAACGCGGAGTCCCGGTGGACTCCCGCTTTAAACAGACTTAATAAAATGGAAAGGAAAACATGCTTTCTTCACCATCTTACAAAGGAAAGTCTGTCTCAAGACGCGGAGGGAGAGAGGTCACAAGAAAAAACCCCCTCTGGCCCAAGATCACGCGGATTAAAACAGTTTATCTGTAACAACTTATCTATAACAACTTATCTATATACACTACACACCCCTTATAGACAGGAACGTAACAAAACCATCAGTGCTTACCATGTTTTTAAAATTAAAGTGCCCAAAAAACTAATCGAGGGGGACAGGACAGACAGACCCACCACCTAAGGAAAAGGAAGGGGGAAGATCATCAAGGCGGCCGAAAAGAAAAGCCTCTCCACAATCTGGCACACCTTTCCCTACCCGTTCTTTCTCCCTCAAGATACCTCACCTTCACCAACTCCCGAAAGATATCACCCGCCACCTCATGCACTGGCAGGAACTTGCCCCTAGTGGACACTAAGCACCGCGCGTGCCAGGTGTAATAAAGGCAAACTATACTAACTAAAAACAGTGACGACAACTCATAACCCCTCCAATGGCATCCCCAACCTCCCCCAGAACCTCCAAGTTGAAAGGGCACTCAACCAAAAAGTGGTCCATGGTCTCCAGTGCCCCTTCACATTCGGGACGAGGACAGCCCCTGTCCTCAAGACTCCGGTACTTTAAGTTCGACCTCACATAGAGCCGTCCGTGGAACGCCCTCCATGCAAGATCCCAGAACTTGGCCGGAATTCTCTTGGAATTCAGGAGGGCTAATCCCTCCCTGAGAAACCTGTCCGGACAATCCCTTAAGGCTAGTGGTCTCAAAAAGTCAGAGGTCATGACCCGCAGGTACAGCTCGCGCCAATCCAAGGAGCCCACCTCCAGGGCCGTTATCCTCCACCGCCTCAGTACCTTTAGGGCAGTTGGAACATAGGCGGGGGAGGTACCCATGGGATCTCCATAGATCACCGGGGCGACCACCCCCCTCCCACCCATTCAGGAAAACAAGAAACCAGTTCTTACATGAGCGCTCCCACAGAGAGGGTTCGTCCTGAAAAATGGATTGTAGGTTGAACTTAAGAAACACCATGGTAAAAAAAACCGTGGGATTAATCATGTCCAACCCACCCTGCCCCCTCTGTCGGTACGTGACCTCCCTCTTTATCAGATTCAGCCTGTTTCCCCTCAAAAGCAGGAAGAACAGACCACAGATCTGCGCATAGAGCGATCTTGGCAGAAGACAAACGTAGCTGACAAAGAGGAATTCGGGAAGCAAATAGGTTTTGACCAAGCTCACCCTTTCCCTCAGTGACAGCTTCCAGCCTTTCCAGGCATTAACCTTCTGGGTGGCACTCACCAGCCTGCGCTCCCAGTTTAGTTTGGGATAATCACCCTGGCTGAAATGAATGCCCAGAATTCTAATTTCCGGCCGGGGCACGGCAAACTGCTTACCCTCCCTCCCCAACCAGAGAACTTCGCTCTTAGTCCAGTTGACCAACGAACTGGACGCCTCAGAGTAATCCCCAATCTGTGTTTCCACAAACTGGGCCTCCTTTCGGCTAGCCACCACTACCGAGACTTCGTCCGCATAGGCCACCACCCTTACCGCCTTATCCGTGCCACTGCAGGGCTCCGCCTGGACCCCCCCCCCCCAGGTGTCCGCAGTCTAGCCTCCTTACGAAGGGGTCAACCGCAAAGACATAGAGCAGGGGACTCAGCGGGCAGCTCTTCCTAACACCAGAGTCCACCGGAAAGGTAGGACCCACCCAACCATTGATAAGAGGGAAGCTCTCAGCCCCCCTGTACAAAACTCTGAGCCAATCGATGAATTGATCAGGCAGACCGTATCTCCCCAGGAGAAGCCAGAGGTACTCATGGTCCACCTGGTCAAAAGCTTTCGCTTGGTCTAATGCCAACAGATACCGCCCATCACCAGTTGCCCTGTACCTTTCCACAGCCTCCCGGACGTTAAGGACAGCACTAAAGGTGCTGCTGCCAGGAACTGTGCACTGCTGGGAAACAGACAGTAGCTTGCCTGCAACTGCAGACATACGTACAAACAGTATCTTCGCCAGGATCTTTCTATCCGTGGAGAGAAGGGCGATAGGGCGCCAATTCTCCACCAGGGACGGATCTTTCCCCTTTGACAGAAGGATCAGGGCCGACCTTCTCATCGAGGGAGGAAGCAGGCCGGATGCCAAACACTCATTGAACACCTCCCTCAGACAAGGAGCCAAGAGGCCCTTAAAGGTCCATTAGAACTCTGCCATGAACCCATCAGGTCCCGGCGACTTCTTTAGGAACAAAGAGTCTATGGCCTGCTCAACTTCGGCCACCGAGATCTCCTCTGTCAAAGAGCCAAGGGGGTCAGACCCCACCTTAAGGGGAGTCTCATCAAGAAATGTCTTGGCCCTTCCCAGGTCCAAAGGCTTCTTCCTCAGGATGTCCGAAAAATGGGCTCTGACGATCCCTAGGATTCCCGGCCTGAACCTCACCAAAGAACCCGAGGGATCCCTCAGTCCGTGTATGACCTTCCCACTCACCGCGTCACCACAGCTCTTGTAGAGGTCCGGGTTGATGAACTTCCTGTAATCCCTCTCAAGAACCAGGGAGGCGAGATGGTCATACTGACACTCCTTCATCTGAAGCTTCAGATCTGAAATCTGGTCCTGAGGGCCACCATCAGAGACCAAGCGGGCAAGCCGCCTGCGCAACTTCTGGTAGGCCTGGTACCGGGAAGCTGCCCGACGACCAGAGACTTCACGGAAGAAGCCTTCCGACCTCTTCTTCACTACTTCCCACCATTCCTGGCGAGAGCAGCCACTCTCAAGGAGCTAAGCTTCTTCCATAAAGACGTCTTCATAGGCCGTCCTGACTTCAGGGTCCTCAAGTAGCGACCCATTTAGTCACCACAGGCCCCTACCCTTCTGAGGATACAGTGATCGGAAAACTCGACTGCATGCAGCACAGGTGCCGCAAAGGACGAGTCCCCCTTCAAAAAAAACCTATCTAATCTACTCTTGCTACTACCTCTGGAGTATGTGAAACCAGTGAGGTTGGGGAAGTGGTGAACGTGCACATCCACCAACCCGGCCTCCCTCACTATGCGAATCAAAAAGATACTATCGTATCCCAGAGGGCCTGAGGTGCCTGCCCGGTCCTTTGACCTGGTGACTAAGTTAAGTCACTACCAAAGACCACCTGCTGGGTTGTAAACAGGTATGGTTTCAGCAGCGTAAGAACGTCCTTCCTCCCCCTCCTTGACTGGGGACCATAGAAATTTATGAGGCGGAGAAATCCCCCTCTCACGACTGCATCCACAATCAAACACCTACCAATTTCTAATTCAATCAGTCGTCGACAAGCCACCGAACCGGTCTTAAAAAGGACCGCAACACCACTGCAGGGCTCAGCCGCAAGAGACCAGAGGGAGGGCCCATGCCTCCACTCCCTCTTTGCTAGGTGCATCTCTGCCACAGATGCCAGCCAGGTCTCTTGCAAAAACAAAATGTCGGCTTTAACGCGGCCAAGAAAATCAAAGGCTGAAAACCTAGCCGCCGCAGAACGCACACTTGCAACATTAATCGTCGCAAGGCGTATTGGAGCGGGTACCGTCATCCTTCGTGATTAAAGTTTACGTTCCTCTCTATATTACATACCTAGGTCAATCCTCCTCAGAGTCAAAGGATAAGACCCCGAATTGGTTCCAGAGGGTGAGCGAGGGACCCCCACCCACCCCCAGACTGGTGCTAGGTTGGGGGTCCTCGCCACCCTCCTTCCCCAGGCCCTTCCTCTTCCGCTTTTTAGTTTTTTTCTGTACACAATCCGACTTGGGGGGCTCCCTCCCGCTCTCTTCATCTGACCTCCCACTAGATATGTCTTTGGGGCGCTTATTCACCCCCTTACCCACCTCAGAGGTGTCCATTGGGACACCCCCCGGGCCGAACCGCCGACCACCCACTATCTCCGTAGAGGCGGGAGGAGGCATAAGAAGGGCTGCTGGATCCGGAGGCGGGTGCGGTACATCTGGGGGGGAAGAAACGGGTGGGGGGAAGAAGGGGAAGGCGGTAGGGGACGGGAAGGGGAGGCAGGGAGGGGGAAAACAAGAGGGGGGAGGGGAAGGGGGGAGGGGGTACCGAGGGGGAGGATACTTTTTAACAGAGGGCTTTTTAGGTTTAGCCTGTTTCTCAGCTGGCTTTCCTACCGTCGCCCCGTCGGGCACAGGGCCGGACGGCCGGAGAACTCACTGACATACCTGCCGATACCGTGCCCACCCCCTGCTCGTGCCTGGGGGGTCTGGCCCCTGAGGGATCCCCACTTTGTCTAGGGACCTGCCCACCCTCTGGGCCTGGAGCACTCCCCTCAGCCTGGCACCCCCTAAAAGCCTTGGGGCAGCGGCTGAAATAGTCTGCAACCCTCAGGTGAGTGGCCAAAGCCATTACACCTCACGCAGCGAGGCATAGTGCAGTCCGCGCTAAGGTGCGTGGGACTGCCACATTTGAAACACTGACGGGGCTGGCCAGGGTAGAAGACCAGGATCTGGTCTCTCCCTATGAATGCGCTTCCGGGTACATGCACCACGGTATTGTTGTGGCGCTTGAGCCGGATCCTGACCAACCAAGCACCCATCCAGACCCCGCGCTCGTCCAAACTCTTCCTCAACCCTGTCTGGAGCTGCCCATACCGCGCCAGCCAGGTTGCGATGTCCTCAGGAGGAAGGAACTTGTTTCTAACCAAGACGGTCACGTTTTTTATCTCCTCTTGCCTCGAAAGAGGCACTACACGGAAACCTTTCCATGGATCTGACTTCCTGACGATCTCGTACAGGGTCAGGAAAAGCTCCATAGAGACCACGGAGACGAAGCTCACATCGAACTCCTTGCTGTTCGTGGGATGTATGACCGCGAACAAGTCAGAAACTTTAAAGCGCAATCCCAGCAGGTAGTCAATTACTTGACCCCTACTGGGACAGGCGGACGTCCCCTCCCACCTGAGCTGCACCACATTCTGCCTGCGCCTTTCCGGACCCCCCGTACCCCTTGACCAAGCCTGCGCCCCCTGGAGCTGCTCCTCAGGGGGGGCCCTGAAATTCTGGGCACCAAACTGGCCATACAGGGGGCCCAGAGGGACAGAGGAACCTGCCACCTGGGCAAATGAGCACCCAGCTTTCAGGGCACCTAAGAGGTTTGCCTCTTCCTGCGTGCCCAAGATGGGATTCGGGACTGCGGGGGAAGGACTAGACCCTCTCTGAGATGAGCCCATGGGCTCTGACGGAGCAGCACACGCCCCCCCACGTCCACCCTCTACCCTCCTCCCAACAGGCACCTTGCTCCTAACCACCTCCATAGATGGAGATGTAGTCTCACCCCCCACAGCGGCGGAGGCTTGAAAGGAAGCCACCTCCATCTCCTGAGCCATGTCCCGCTCCTGCCGCTGAGACCCCTCCAGCTCCCTGATAAAGCTTAGGGCTGGGCATTCTCCCCCTAGCTCTCCCATAGAGGACTCCCCCCAACTTGCTTGCTTACCGGGTAACGCTTCACCGGAAGATTCTGGGGTACCCGAGGCAGCAGCCACCAGAGGAGTCCCCGAGACTCCCAGAGCTCTCACCTGACCCAAGGGAGCAGGAGACTCGGCTGCCAAGGCCCGGGGTGTCCCCACCTCCTTGAGCACACATTTCCACGACCTCCGGGGCCCCCGCGAGCGACACTTCCGGTTCACGGAGGTAACTTCCGGTCGCACTCCCGGAAACCGTAAGGGACGCATCCACCTCCCCGCCCCCACCTTCCCTAGTGTCTGCAATGGATGTCTGTCCAAAATGTTCCTTCTGAACATAGTCCGAGCTTGCCGGCACCTCCCCCTCACTACATGCGGCCACGGGGGGGGGCGCCATTACGGCCGGCACCCCTCGCACTGTCTCGGATGCTACGGCTCAACCGGGGCTACTGGGGGGTCCCACTCAGCATCGCCGTCCATCAACCTCCGGCCACCGGCCTTCACAGGTCCCTCCGGGTGGCCTCTAGTGAGGACCACCACCAGCTTCCTCCCATGCTGCTCCGATTGACTTGCCTCTCCCGCAGAGCCTCCCTGTTCATCATGGGGTACCCTACCCGGATCTACCTGCTCCACAGCCTCTGGCAGAGTAGATGAAACAACAGGGATCTGGGGACCCTCCGCACTTATGGCTCCGGGGGCCACGCTCACCCAGCTGGTCTCCACCTTGGGGCGCTGAACTTCCTCACCCATCGAGACCACTTCCTCCACCGGGGTTCGCGGCTTCTCCTCCATTTCTGACAACGCTCTCTGGGAAGAGCCTCTTCTCCTGGCTGTCTGGGATCCCCCCTGGCTCGCCCTCAGGAGCTCTTTTTTCACCTCAGAGAGGAAGCCCCTCTCACCAACTCCGCGTTCACAGAGACTGCCCAGCAGCCGCCACAGGTCTCTGCACTCATGTTTCAGGCCTTCAATGGCCTCCCGGTACTCTCCCCTTCTGCTACTGGCTGAGCGGTCTCTGCGATTCCGCAAGTCCGCTAACCTCTCCGACTTTAGTACATAAGCCAACGTGGCCTTCTGTACAAGGACTTTGATCCTTGACCGGCGCTTCTGCATCCTCCCGGGGTCCTCTCCCGGATGGGCCCGGGTCCAGTCCAGCAGCTCAAACTGCATTTGCAGGAACAGCCTTTCCTCCCTGGAGAGGTCTTTCGCTCCAGGGGGATGAACCGTGGGCCCAGGCTGGGAAGAGGACCCCGGACCTGAGCTGGCTGACTCCATCAGCTCCCACTCCTCCTCCACCTCTCTGGAAGCTCTCACACTCTCAGGACAGGTCAGAGCATGCAGACAGCACACACAATCTCCTACAACTGACTGCAAGCTCTATTTAAAAAGAGCAAGATAGCTAGCTATATAGATGGATATAGCGGTGTAAACTGGGTTAAGAGCACACAGACAGCACGCACAATCTCCTACAACTGACTGCAAGCTCTATTAAAAAAGAGAAATATAGCTAGCTATATAGGTGGATATAGCGGTGTATACTGCGGTCAGGGCACGCAGACAACAACCACTACAGAAGAGCAAGAACGCAAAATTGGCCGATAACGATTGGTGTATACTGTGTTGAAGGTACACAGAACACCCACTAACTCCTACAGACGCCAACACACTACACAAGGCCGCCGCGCTGGCGGCCTTATATAGTGTGGGGCGTGTACTACACAGCCTGAGCTATGATTGGCCACAGGCATCCTGCCTGTGGCCAATCATGGCTCTCCTCGCTGCCGGCGCTGTGATTGGCCAAGCATGTGGGGTCACAGTGCATGCTTGGCCAATAATGAGCCAGCAATGCACTGCGATGGCGCAGTGCATTGTGGGCCGTGAGCGCCACACGAATTTGGCGCGAAGGGCCCATAACATTCGGAATTCGCCGAATGGGCGAACGGCTGATGTTCGAGTCTAACGTATGTTTGACTCGAACACGAAGCTCATCCCTATCAGTGAGCCTCACTTTTCTTTGGGTCACCTGTCTTAAGGGACCCGTGTTTTTTTATATACAGTTTGATAGAGATTAGAGGACAATCCCATGCAATACCTATCACACGCATAATCAGTAGACCATTTTTCTTTTCTGTTTATTGTACATGGACTCGACATGCCTCTCAGCAAATAGCTTGGGGTGTCTACTTTCCAAAATGGGGTCATTTGGGGGGCTTTGAACTGTCCTGGCATTTTATGCACAACATTTAGAAGCTTATGTCACACATCACCCACTCTTCTAACCACTTGAAGACAAAGCACTTTCTGACACTTTTTGTTTACATGAAAACATATATTTTTTTTTTTTTGCAAGAAAATCATGTTGAACCCCCAAACATTATATATTTTTTTAAAGCAAAGGCCCTACAAATTAAAACGATTCCTTCCACTTTTTTAAATAAATTTTTTTGTTATCTTAGGGAATGTAAATATCCCCTATGATAGCAATAGGTAGTGACAGGTACTCTTTTTTTGGAAAAATTGGGGTCTATTAGACCCTAGATCTCTCCTCTGCCCTCAAAGCATCTGACCACACCAAGATCGGTGTGATAAAATGCTTTCCCAATTTGCCAATGGCGCTGCTTATATCCGGGGGCAGACATTCCCTCTCACTGCTTGTAAAAGCAGTCTAGAGGCTAATTAGCAACTAGGATTTATTTTACATGAAAGCAGAGCGCTGGCTGAAAAGAATGATACCAAGATGATACCTAAACCCGCAGGCATCTTTCTGGTATAACCATTCAAATTCCAGAAGCATACCAGTATGTTGCTGGTCCTTGGGGATAAATTGGCTTTTTTTTTTTCATGCAGCCTGCATGGCTGAATGAAAAAAAGAGATTTATCAGTGGGTATGCCCATCATTAGAATACCTCCCTACATCCACCCACTTCTAATGATGGGCATACGTGCACCATTTATATATGCCGAAGCATGGGGGCATTCTCCCGCAAAAGTTATGCCGCGTACACACAGTCTGACTTTTCCACGGGCAAGCCTCCGTTGGAATTTCGCCCGTATGTAGGCGGCATTAGGAGCAAAATCGCTCCTCTGCCCCTGCTGCTGCCATGCTTCGACATATATGCTCCTACACCTCCTACAGCGTTGGAGTCACGGCTTTATGTATCGTGGGAGCAAACGCTGTTGCTGTCAAAATGAATAAATTCGCGCTGCAGCTGAATGGCGGACCTGAAAACAAAAAAATGGTTAACAATAAAACAGTAAACAGTAAAGTATAAAAAAATTACATACCTTAAAAGCAAGCATGATAAAACATAATAAAACATTGCAGAATAGTATACAGTAAAAAAGAACAGAACAATAGAGAGAAAATGGAGAGAGAGAGAGAACAATAAAACGACAACTATTTATTTTTTTTCCCTTTTTTTAAATTTTTTTTTACACTTTTGTAACTGTAACAACTGTAACGGTTCAGTTCTCTCAAAATGCGATGGCATCTTGGGAGACCCTGTGTAAGTGTGTCCTAGTCTGTGAAATGCTGTACCCTATGCTAAAACTTCACTAGTGTGTGGTAGCATTCAAAACATTCCCCAATGCAAAGACCAGGATTGTCTTGACAGCGTGGGCAATAATAACGGGTGTCACGCCTATATCCGCGCTGGTTACAGACACGACATCTTCTTTGGGGGACTCGTTGGGTAGGGGTACTCTCGAGGACATACGGAAAAGGATAAAGTCCCGCTTGAAGCTCTGTATAGCACATGAGCATTCAGCAAAGCCATTTGAAATAAGTAAACAGACACTTATCTGTACCAGCGTCTGGCCTTACGGACAAATCGATACATCGCTAAAAACTGGTCATTGAGGTCCATCCCTCCCATGTTAAGGTTGTATTCGTGGACACAGAGGGGTTTCTCCACAACACCAGTCACCGTAGTAATTTGGACTGTCATGTCTGCATGAAGGGAGATAAGAACAAAGACATTCTTATTATCCCTCCCCTTCACAGAGTGCAAATTATTACACTTCAAGCAGGCTCTCTCCCCCAGCCTAAGACGGGAATCTACAAGCCGTTGGGGAAAGCCCCGGCAATTTGATTGCACGGTGCCACATGCACCAATCTGATGATCAAACAAGTGACTAAAAAGTGTTACGCTCATGTAATAATTGTCCACATGTTACCCTTTCCGAATAAGGTTGACACCAAGTTCCACACTATCTTGCCAGCGCTCTCTATGTAATCTGGGAAGTTCTCCGGCTCATAACTATCTTTTCCCTCATAAACCATAAAGCTCCATACATAGCCTGTTGCCCTGTCACAGAACTTATAGAGCTTGACCCTGTATCTGGCACGCTTGCTGGGAAGGTACTGTTTTAAAGACAAGCGGCCAGAAAATGTAATCAGGGACTCATCAACGCAGACAACTTGATCAGGAGTAAACAAGGCTGAAAAACGTTAGTTGAAGTGGTTTATGAGGGGCTGAATTTTGTAGAGACGATCGTATTCAGGGTCTCCAGGAGGACGACAAAGTTCATCGTCATTGTAGTGCATGAACCGCAAGACCTGCTCGTATCGTTTCCTGGACATGGAGGCAGAGAACACAGGCATATGGTCAAATGGGCGCGTGGACCAATACGACCGCAACTTTGTGAATTTATGTATGCCCATGTTGAGGGAAAGGCCCAGAAAGGTCTTAAATTCGCAAACCGTAATTGGTTTCCAATCTCAAAGGCAACTGGGGATTAGCGGCATTGAATTTACCAGCATATAAATTAGTTTGGTCCACAATAGATCTATAGAGATCTTCTGTGAAAAACAGCGAATAAAAATCAAGTGGCCTAAAATCAACTGTTTCCACCTGAATACTGGGTTGGCCAGTGAATGGAGGAAGTACGGGTTCTGTAGAAGTGGTGGGCACCCAATCAGGATTGGCGAATTCTGCAGGAAGCACACTATGGGGACGACGGGCATGCCTTTGTCGTCTTCTTTTTGGCAGTGGGACACTACTTATGCTTGCCACCTCACCAGCTTGAACTGCACTTATGGGACTCGTCACGTCACCAAGTGTTAATGCAGTGCTGGATGTACATCCAGGGAGTACTAGGCCATTGGTGCTTGCCAGTTCACCAGAATGAATAGCGGTGCTAGTACTGGCTCTCTGCTACATACAAGGGACCTGCGGTTCTTGCACCTCAACAACATCTAAAGATCGGGTACACCTGACCTTAGCAGGGACCTCACCTTCATTGCAAGAGCTATCTGTCTTCGAGCCACTGTCGTCTACAGGATCGTATTCTGAGCCTGAATCTGACAGATGAGTGACCTTCTCTTCACTATCTGTCATGCTCAGAAACGTGTAGGCCTCTTCACTAGTGCACCTTCGATTTGCCATTTTGGGCTCTAAATTTACTGGTACACTAGTGAGATTCACAGGTAAAAAAGCACCTAGGCTGTCAGCAACTGTATAAAATGCTACCAAAAAAAAAACTGTTAGCGATTGCAGGGATCAGGCCTGACTAGGCGTACGCTGCAGTTATGTGTGTTGTGATTTGTAAGTGACAGTGATTGATCGATACTGCACTTGGATGGGCTGGGCTGGGCTGGGCTGGGTGGAGGGGAAAAACGCAGGTGCTAGCAGGTATCTGAAGAAAAAATATGTATATAATGCGCTGTGAAAAAAGAACTATTTTGCAACTTAAGGGCCAACACTGCTGTAGACAAAAGCATAAAAATACAAAAAAACAAAAAAATGTAGCGCTATGTTACAATACATAAATACAAATATATGTGAAACATAGATGTATATAGAGTGCAAATTATCAACCATATGTGATAAGTAGGGATGGCCGAACGGTTCGCCCGGAGGTCGGTTCACGGTGAATTTCAACTGTTCTCGGTCCGCCCGATCGGCGGACTATTGCCGCTGTTCGCCGGCAGACTTACGTGTTTACTGTGTAAAAGAACTTTGACCTATGAGGACACATCCATCATGTGGTACAGGACAGCCAATTGAGACATTACAGCACATGGACACTTGGACATTCCCCCTAACTTATAAATAAACCCGATCCGGCGGCCATTTTACATTCTTTCTACTGTCACTATAGGGAGAGGTTGCTGTGTGGAGCAGGGAGAGACTACAGTGACCCAAATCGCTAGCTATTAGGTCCACAAAAGTCCTTTTAAGGACTGGTATGGTGTAGATGTAGTTCAGGATATAGGTTTGAGGCACTGCTATTCAAGTCATTGTTGCAGCAGATTGTCTTTTGTCAGTGCTGAGAGAGGGACAGACAGGACGCTGTGTGTTGCAGAGAGGGACAGTCAGTTTACTCATTAGCTGTTACTATTAGGTCCACAAAAGTCCTTTACAGGACTGGTATGGTGTAGTAGTACAGGATATAGTTTTTAGTGCAGTGCTATTCAAGTTATTGTTGCAGCAGCCTGTGTTTTGTCAGTGTAAATAGGGACAGACAGGAAGCTGTATGTAGCAGTGAGGGACAGTCAGTTTAATCATTAGCTGTTACGATTAGGTCCACAAAGGTCCTTTTCAGGACTGGTATAGTAATAGCGTTGTACACGTATAATATTCTTTCTTCCAAATATAGAAAGAATATTATACTTGACTGCTGCCCTTTTGCTGCAGTAGTCCTTTATGAGTATAGGGACTGAGGTACAGTCTGCTAATCACAACCTACTAGTTCCACAAAGGTCCTTTTAAGGACTGGTAAGGTATAGCGTTTTACAGTATATAGGGTTGAGTGAGGTACAGTCTGCTAATTCTTAAGGACTGGTATAGGTCCACAATATATAGGGTTGAGGTGCACTACTGCTGACTGCTGCCCTATTCTGCAGCAGTCCTTTATCAGTATAGGGACTGAGGTACAGTCTGCTAATCACAACCTACTAGTTCCACAAAGGTCCTTCTAAGGACTGGTAAGGTATAGTGTACTACAGTATATAGGGTTGAGTGAGGTACAGTCTGCTAATCACAACCTACTAATTTCACAAAGGTCCTTCTAAGGACTGGTAAGGTATAGCGTACTACAGTATATAGGGTTGAGTGAGGTGCAGTCTGCTAATCCTTAATGACTGGTATAGGTCCACAATATATAGTGTTGAGGTGCACTACTGCTGCCCTATTCTGCAGCAGTCCTTTATCAGTATAGGGACTGAGGTACAGTCTGCTAATCACAACCTACTAGTTCCACAAAGGTCCTTATAAGGACTGGTAAGGTATAGTGTACTACAGTATATAGGGTTGAGTGAGGTACAGTCTGCTAATCACAACCTACTAGTTCCACAAAGGTCCTTAAGGACTGGTATAGGTGTACTATTTGGTGTGCAGTATATAGTTGTGTAATACACGTATAAAATACTTGCACATATAGAAAGCATAGTATAGTGTGTTTCCACTGTGCAGCATTGTGACCGCTGAGCGGTTCTGCAGCGATACTACAAAGAGTGACAAACGCAATCCAAAAAAAAAAGTATTGTAACTGGTGTGATAGACCAGTGGCCCCCAAAAACAACAGATTGTAGCGGGATGTTATATACCTTCTTCCACATACATACTGCACTTCTGTAGAGAGTTTTGTCACATGGTCATTTAAAAAATGACAGGCAGAGGAAAAGGGCAGGCCCTTCCGCAGGGGTGGTAGGGGTAGAGCAGGAACAACAGGCTTGAGCCAAAGTGGGAAATTGCAGAAGGTGCGTGCGATTACGTCAAAGGAAGCACCAGAATTGGTTGAGTGGCTCACTCAGCCTTGCTCTTCTGCACCCTCCTCATCCTCTCAATCTGCACCCTCTTCTTCACTCTCTGCTATGTGCACCCCCAAAGACACTACCACCAACAACACCACCACCACCACCACATACCATCCGCTGGAGTCACAGGAATTATTTTCCGATCCATATCAAGACATTTCTGATACGCAGCCACTCTTGGCATTGGATCAGGAAGAGGAGGTAGCAACAACCGCCACTCAGCAGTCTGACGACAGTACCCAGGTCAGCCCAAGGAGGAGGTTGGTCACCGGTGTTGCTGCCTTCTCCGAGATCTCTAATTATAGCGGTGGGGAAGGTGACGTCGATGATGACGTGTCTAGTGATGTCACGTGGGTGCCCACAATAGAGGAAGAGAAGGGGAGTTCAGAGGGAGATATGGACCAGCAGATAGAGAGGAGAAGCAGGAATAACTTACATTGCACAGGAGGGACAAAGCAGACTGCTAATGTATCAGGAGCGAGTCATCGACCATGTACGGTCACATCTGGTGCTCCCAGGACGCCGGCACATGGCTCCGCAGTGTGGGCTTTTTTTAACGTGTCCGCTGCTGACAATAGTGTTGCCATCTGCAATCTTTGCAGTCAACGCATTAATCGCGGTAAGCCCAACACTCACCTAGGGATGACTGCCTTAAGAAGGCACATGAGCTGCCATCACCGAGCCCAGTGGGAACAACGGAACACACAAAGCCACACTCCAGGCTCTCACCGTCCAGCCTCGTCTTCTACTTCTCCTTCTCCTCTCTCCTCACAATTGTCCTCCACTCCACCTTCCATCACGCCAAGCTCACGTTTTTCTGCAAAAAGGCAGGCTTCCGTGGGCCTAATGTTTGAGCGAAAAAAAATGATGACGCCGGATAACCCTCTTGCCCAACGGTTGACAGCTGGCTTGTCAGAACTGATAGCCCGCCAACTACTGCCATATAAACTGGTGGACTCGGAGGCCTTTCGAAAATTTGTGGCCATTGGAACACCACAATGGAAGGTCCCAGGAAGGAAGTATTTCTCACAGAAGGGCATCCCAGAGCTATATGGCCATGTTCAGCAGCAAGTGAATGTATCTTTGGCACACAGTGTCGGTGCCAAGATACATCTGACCACAGACACGTGGTCTAGCAAACACGGGCAGGGAAGGTATATCACTTTTACTGCCCACTGGGTGAACCTTCTGACGGCCGTCAAGCATGTAACCCGTGGCACCCGTGTTCTCCTCCTCCTCCTCCTACTCCATCCTCCTCCCTCTCCTCCTCGGCTAACTCCTCCTTTTCCGCTGCTAGCGTCTCTTCCGCTGCGCCGCCCAAGCTCCCCAGAACCTATTCGACATGCCAGGTGAGACGTTGCCATGCCGTGCTGCGTCTGTTGTGCCTGGAAGCCAAGAGCCACACTGGCCCGGCACTCCTTTCAGCTTTGCGTTCACAGGCAGATCAGTGGCTAACACCGCTCAATTTGACAGTTGGTAAAGTGGTGTGTGACAACGATGCCAATCTGCTTAGCGCATTGAAACAAGGCAAAATTACGCACGTGCCATGCATGGCACACGTCTTAAACTTGGTTGTGCAGCGATTCGTTGTCAAATACCCTGGGGTCCAGGACATCTTGTGGCAGGCAAGGAAAACCTCGGCCCATTTCAGAAGACATTCATCGGCGACACAATCTGCCGGTCAGACGTCTTATTTGCGATTACCCGACGCAATGGAACTCAACCTTCTATATGCTTGATAGGCTGCTCCAGCAGAAACGTGCAGTTAACGTCTACCTGTATGAACTCTGCGGCAGAACAGGTTCTGGGGAGCTGAGTTTTTTTTCAACGCGCCAGTGGCTGCTCATGCGCGATGCATGGAGACTTCTGCGCCCATTTGAGGAGATCACCAAACTGGTCAGTCGCAGCCATGGCGCCATCAGTGACATGGTACCTTATGCCTTCTTTATGGAGCGTGCATTGCGTCGTGTCATTGATCAAGCTGTGGAGGAGCAGGAGCTGGAAGATGAGGAAGTCGCAATGCTGGATGAATTCCCAGGGGGGGCTACTCTATCTGACACAAGTGAACAACAGGAGTCTGAAGAGGAGTCAGAGGAGGATGGTGCCGGGGGCGGATGAGGAGGAGCAAGAAGAGCATGCTTTAAACCTTTCTGGGATCCCTGTTGTTGTGCGTGGATGGGGAGAGGAGAATGAAGAGGACGACATTATCCTGGATGATGAGCAGGAGCCAGGCCACCACACCGCTTCCAGTTTAGTGCAAATGGGGGCCTTCATGCTCCAGTGTTTTAACAGGGACCCCCGTATAAAAAGCATAAGGGTCAAGGACCAGTACTGGGTGGCAACGTACTTAGATCCCCGGTATAAACACAAAATGGCGGAAATGTTACCGCCGTCACAGAGGGCTGTCAGAATGGAGCACTTCCAGGCCTTGCTTGCAAGAAGAGGCCGGTTTGAAGATGTGTTGGTGACTTCTGATTTGAGGTCATTCTTTCAGCCGACCCATCGACAGGTGTCATCCGGATCCAGCATCAGGGAACGCCTAGACCGCCAGGTGTCCGACTACATCGGGTTAACGGCCGATGTGGATGCTCTGAGGAGTGATGAACCCCTGGGCTACTGGGTGGGAAGGCTTGACCTCTGGCCAGAGCTTGCCCAATTTGCAATCAAACTGTTGGCTTGCCCCTCGTCCAGTGTCCTGTCCGAAAGGACGTTCAGCGCAGCAGTGGGGAACGTAACCGATAAGCGTACTCGCCTAGCTCACGACAGTGTTAACTACCTCACATTTCTAAAAATGAATGAGGCATGGATCTCGGAGGAATTCAACACGTGTGACCAGTAGACCATGTATATGTCTATAAACGATTTTTTTAATCGAGCACACAGACCTTCTTTCTTCATTTGGCTCACTTCCTTGTCCAAAAAAAGCACACCATACTATATGCCCGTACCCTCCTGTTTGAAGAGGTTGAGCAGTGTCATATTTCTCCTGGGGCTGCTTATTATGAGGGGCTCCCACCATCCCTGTGCTGTGCTGACTTCCTCCTGGGGCTGCTTATTATGAGGGGGTCCCACCATCCCTGTGCTGTGCTGACTTCCTCCTGGGGCTGTACCTCTGCTGTGCATATTATGAGGGGCTCCCACCATCCCTGTGCTATGCTCATTATGAGGGGCTCCCACCATCCCTGTGCTGTGCTGACTTCCTCCTGGGGCTGCTTATTATGAGGGGCTCCCACCATCCCTGTGCTATGCTGACATCCTCCTGGGGATGCTTATTATGAGGGGCTCCCACCATCCCTGTGCTGTGCTGACTTCCTCCTGGAGCTGCTTATTATGAGGGGCTCCCACCATCCCTGTGCTATGCTGACATCCTCCTGGGGCTGCTTATTATGAGGGGCTCCCACCATCCCTGTGCTGTGCTGACTTCCTCCTGGGGCTGTACCTCTGCTGTGCATATTATGAGGGGCTCCCACCATCCCTGTGCTATGCTCATTATGAGGGGCTCCCACCATCCCTGTGCTATGCTGTCTTCCTCCTGGGGCTGCTTATTATGAGGGGCTCCCACCATCCCTGTGCTATGCTGACTTCCTCCTGGGGCTGCTTACGGTGCAGGTGTCAGTGCTGTATATCACGGTGCTGGTGTCAGTGCTTTATGTCACGCTGCTGATGTCAGTGCTCTCTATCACGGTGCTGGTGTCAGATCACTCTATCACGGTGCAGGTGTCAGTGCTCTATATCACGGTGCTGATGTCAGTGTTTTATGTCACGGTGCTGATGTCAGTGCTCTCTATCACGGTGCTGGTGTCAGATCACTCTATCACGGTGCAGGTGTCAGTGCTCTATATTACGGTGCTGGTGATCATCTCCTGCATCATACATGTGTTATGTCATTGGCCATGTGGTGGGACTATGTGTGCACAGCTAGTAATTATTTTGTGGCTGCAAATTTGACCTGTAGGTTTGTAAAGTTCGCCTCCCATTGAAGTCAATGGGGCCCGCCGCGAACGTTACGGTTCGTGAACTATCGGCCGCGTTCGCGAAACATCCCATCGGAAGTTTGTCCATCACTAGTGATAAGTAGGGATGAGCCGAACACCCCCCGGTTCGGTTCGCACCAGAACTTTCGAACGGACCCCAAATTCGAACGAACTTTAGAAACCCCATTGAAGTCTATGGGACTCGAACGTTCGAAATGAAAAGTGCTAATTTTAACGGCTAATATGCAAGATACTGTCCTAAAAAGGGTTTGGGGACCTGGCTCCTGCCCCAGGGGACATGGGTCAATGCCTAAAATGTTTTTAAAAATGGCAGTTTTGGCGGGAGCACTGATTTTAATGACGATTAAAGTAAAAAAAAAAGTGAAATATTCCTTTAAATATGGTGCCTGGGGGTGTCTGTAGTATGCCTGTGAAGTGCCACGTGTTTCCCATGTTTAGAACAGTCCCTGCACAAAATGACATTAAACGGAAATAACACCATTTAAAACTGCTTGCGGTTTTAATGTTATATCTGGTTCCTGCAATATGGTTGAAAATCATTGAGAAAAATGGCATGGGTAGCCCTCCCTGTCCATTACCAGCCTATTTGGGTCTTGTACGCATATTAAGGGGAACCCCGTACCCATATTAAAAAAAGGAAATGCGTGTGGCCCCCAGGCCCTATATACTCAGAACAGCAGTATACAGGCGGTGCAAACAAGACAGGGACTGTGTAGGTTTGTTGTGTTAAGTTGAATCTGTTTGTAATTTTCAACTGGTACATTTTTAAATTGTAGCTCCAGTCAAAAAAACTATTTTTAAGCTTTTTGGAAAACATAGGGAAGGGTTATCACCCCTGTATAATTTGTTTTGTCGTCCATCTTTTTTCATCTCACTTGCTGTTGTCTCCTTCCGTTTGCAAGTAGGAGATGTTTGTAAGTTGGATGTTTGAAAGTAGGGGCCTGCCCTATATGCTCTGCAGAAATGGCGGAACAAGGTGTTGGTTTTGCCACAACATTGTAAGCCCTGAAAGTGACTCTTAGTGGGCGCTGGAGCGCCCTGCTGTGAACGATTATATCAAGAATTATAATTACATACCATTGTTGAACAGTGGTAGAAAAATTGACCTTTGGTGGTTGTGGTGCTGGTCTCACAACACTATAAGTCCTCACAGTTACTCTGGGTGGGCACAGGAAGGGGCCCTCCTTTGAAATATTATATCAAGAATTGTAATTACATGTCCCTGTTAAACAGGGGCAGAAAAATTGGGCCTTAGGCACTGGTGCTGGTCCCACGACACTGCAACCTCTCCCATATACTCTAGTTTTATTGCAGGAATTAGCCCTGCTGCAAAGCATTGCATCAAAAATTGTAATTAAACGCTCCTGTTAAACAGGGGCAGAAAAATTGGGACTTAGGCACTGGTGCTGGTGCCACCACACTGCAACCTCTCCCATATACTCTAGTTTTGTTGCAGGAATTAGTCCTGCTGCAAAGCATTGCATCAAAAATTGTACTTAAACGCCCCTGTTAAACAGGGGCAGAAAATTGGGCCTTAGGCACTGGTGCTGGTGCCACCACACTGCAACCTCTCCCATATACTCTAGTTTTATTGCAGGAATTGGCCCTGCTGCAAAGCATTGCATCAAAAATTGTACTTAAACGCCCCTGTTAAACAGGGGCAGAAAATTGGGCCTTAGGCACTGGTGCTGGTGCCACCACACTGCAACCTTTCCCATATACTCTAGTTTTATTGCAGGAATTAGCCCTGCTACAAAGCATTGCATCAAAAATTGTACTTAAACGTCCCTGTTAAACAGGGGCAGAAAAATTGGGCTGATGGCATCACCCAGAACCAGAAATGTTCTTCCAACATATCAGTGGAGGAGGAAGAGGATAGACAATCAACATAACAGGACAGTCACTCAGAATCAGCATAGGCAGTCTTGAAGGGATGTGGTATTTCCAAAAAAATTATTCTGTTACATCAGCTTCAGGTGCTTGGTAGCTGTGGGTGATCCAAGACTGATTCATCTTGATGAAGGTCAGTCGATCAACTGATTCGGTGGACAGGCGCACCCTGTGATCGGTAACAAAGCCACCAGTAGCACTGAAGGTGCATTCTGAAAGAACGCTGGATGCAGGACAGGCCAGTAGCTCAATTGCATACTGTGCAAGCTCTGGCCAGTGATCCATCCTCAAGACCCAGTAAGCCAGAGGATTTTTGGTGGGAAAGGTGTCCAAGTCTGACCTTGCCCCTAGGTATTCCTGCACCATGTAAATCAGACGCTGTCGATGGTTGCTGGAACCGATCATACCTTGGGGCTGCGGGCTAAAAAATTGTCTGAAAGCATCAGTCAGACGGCCACCTTCTCCACCGCTCCTTCTGACCGATGCCTCAGCAAAACGTTGTCCAGGACCAGGAGTTTGTAACCTCCCAGTCTCTGGGAACGCGTTGCACAGACCTTTCTGCAAGGCCTCCTGGAGATGTCTCATCCTCTGCTCCCTCTGCGATGGCAAGATAAGGTCGGCAACCTTACCCTTGTACCGTGGATCAAGGAGAGTGGCCAGCCAGTAATGGTCCCTCTCCTTGATCCAAAGAATACGAGGATCCTTCCGCAGGCTTTGCAGGATCAGGGAGGCCATGCAGCGTAGGTTAGCTGAGGCATTCGGTCCGGAGTCCTCTGGGTCACTAAGGACAACATGATCCGCAGCTACCTCCCCCCAGCCACGTACAAGTCCACGTGTTTCTTGGGACTGCAAATTATCCCTACAAGACTGCTGCTGCTGATGCTGAGTGCCAGCCTGGAAATGCACACAGACTTTCCTGGCCTGCTTCAGGACATCCTGTAAGCCCGGGTACCTGCCCAAGAACCGCTGCACCACCAGGTTAAGGACGTGAGCTACATAGGGCACATGGGTCAGTTGTCCCTGTCGGAGGGCGGTGAGGAGGTTGGTGCCATTGTCGCAAACCACCATTCCTGGCTTAAGCTGGCGTGGCGTCAACCACCTCTCGGCCTGCCCCTGCAGAGCTGACAAAACATCCGCCCCAGTGTGGCTCCTGTCCCCCAAACAAACCAGCGCAAGCACGGCATGGCATCGCTTTGCCTGCGTACTTGCGTAGCCCCTGGAACGCCTACGGAGCACCACTGGTTCTGAGGACAGAGCACTGGAAGAGGCCATGGAGGAAGAAGAAGAGGAGGGGGTGGAGGAGAGAGGTGTGTCACAACCAATAGTAGCATTTTGGAGGCGTGGTGGCGGAACAACCTCCAACACTACTGCACCTTGTCCTGCATCCTTCCCAGCTGCCAGAAGAGTGACCCAATGGGCCGTGAAAGACAGGTAACGTCCCTGTCCATGCCTGCTGGACCATGATTCAGCGGTAATATGCACCTTACCGCTGACCGCCCTGTCCAGCGAGGCAAGGACATTGCCTTCCACATGCCGGTAGAGAGCCGGAATCGCCTTCCGTGAGAAAAAGTGGCGTTTGGGGACCTGCCACTGAGGAACCGCACATTGTACAAACTCACGGAAGGGGGCCGAGTCTACCAACTGAAAAGGCAGCAGTTGAAGTGCTAGCAATTTAGCCAAGCTAGCATTCAACCGCTGGGCATGTGGATGGCTGGGAGTGAACTTCTTTCGCCGGTCCAGCAGCTGGGGCAGGGACATTTGCCTGCTATAATCGGACGTGGGTGTACTGCTAGCAGAGTGCCCGGAAGCATTTGGCTGTGACACACCTAATTCTACACCTTCATTCCTCTCAGAGCAGGTTTCAGAGAGGACTGAAGGTCTAGTGGGGTTGGAGATGCCAGCTGATGAGGAGCAAGGAGAGGTCCGCTTTGTTCTTTGGTGTGGGTCTTTGAGGTACGCTTGCCAACGAGCTGCATGGCAGGTCAACATATGTCTGGTCAAGCATGTGGTGCCCAAGCGGCTGATGTTTTGGCCACGCGAGATACGCTTGAGACATATGTTGCAAATAGCAGCAGTGCAATCTGATGCACTCGTCTCAAAAAGGCCCACACCAAAGAACTTTTAGAATAACGCGCAGAGGCAGCGCCCTGCACAGGCGGAGCTCTGCGGTGTGATTCAGTCGGTGTGCTGCCCCTAAGCTTGCCCCCGGAGGGCATCCTGCCTCATTGGACATGTGCCTCCTCCTCCTGCTCCTCCTCCTCCTCTCTCCTACCAGGCACCCACGTGGAGTCAGTGCCCTCATCATCCCCTCCCTCTTCATCGCTGTAGCAAACCTGGCAATATGCTGCAGCTTGTGGAACATGACTGCCAGATGCTGTCCTTCTTGAGCATCCCCTCTCTCTGCATTCACGCTACTGCCTTCCTCTAGCTGAGTGTCATCATCAGAGCCTACAAAACACTGGGCATCCTCCTGGAACATGTACCCAACACTGTGCTCAAAGAGTTCAGGAGACTCCTCAGGAGGACGTGGTGGGTCTAGGGAAGGAGTCACTGATGATGACATTGAGACGAGGAAAGACAATGCGTTGGCAGCTGCTTTGCTAGTACCCTGAGACTGGGTGAGAGGGGATGAGGAGGATGAAGAGGGCTTGGTCATCCACTCTACCAAGTCGTTGGCATGTTGCGGTTCAACATGTCCAGCTGCCGAAAAGAAGGACAAGCGTGTCCCATGGCCACGTGCTGATGACAATGCACCACGTCCACGACCAGCACTGTTGTCTCTAGACACAGAGCCTGCTTGCCCTCTTTTATCGGCTCGCGCCTGTCTGCCTCTCCTTGCTGGTCTTCCAGACATGCTAATGGCCTGAAGGGAATTGGGTAAAACAGCAGTTGGGTAGTGTATAATGTGCTGGAGGCACACAACACCCACTAACTCCTGCAGATGCCTTTATTATAGAACACCAGAGATAAAGGGGTATACTGTAATGGAGTCACACAACACCCACTAAGCCCTGCAGATGGCTCTATTAGAGAACAGCAATAAAGGGTAGATACAGGTGTATATTGTGCTAGAGGCACACAACACCCACTAACCCCTGCAGATGCCTTTAATATAGAACACCAGAGATAAAGGGGTATACTGTAATGGAGTCACACAACACCCACTAAGCCCTGCAGATGGCTCTATTAGAGAACAGCAATAAAGGGTAGATACAGGTGTATATTGTGCTGGAAGCACAAAACACCCACTGACTCCTGCAGATGCCTTTATTATAGAACACCAGAGATAAAGGGGTATATACAGATGTATACTGTGCTGTGCTGGAGGCACACACAACTTCCAATAACTCCTGCAGATGGCAAGTGGGCTCAAATAGAGAAGAGCTATGTAGGTGGATATAGCGGTGTGTACTGGGTACAGAGCACGCAGACAGCACGCACAAGCTCCTAACACTACTGACTGCAAGCTCTATTATAAAAGATAGATCACTAGCTATATAGGTGAGGTGAATATAGCGGTGCATACTGTGGTCAGGACACGCAGACAACAACCACTACAGAAGAGCAAGATCGAAAATCGGCCGATAATGATCGGTGTATACTGTGTTGAAGGTACACAGAACACCCGCTAACTGCTTCAGACGCCAACACACTACACAAGGCCGCCGCGCTGGCGGCCTTATATAGTGTGGGGCGTGTACTACACAGCCTGAGCTATGATTGGCCACAGGCATCCTGCCTGTGGCCAATCATGGCTCTCCTCGCTGCTGGCGCTGTGATTGGCCAAGCATGCGGGGTCACAGTGCATGCTTGGCCAATCATGAGCCAGCAATGCACTGCGATGACGCAGTGCATTGTGGGCAGTGAGCGCCACACGAATTTGGCGCGAACGGCCCATAACGTTCGAAATTCGCCAAACGGGCGAACAGCCGATGTTCGAGTCGAACGTACGTTCGACTCGAACACGAAGCTCATCCCTAGTGATAAGTGAATCAGCAAGAAAATGAAAAAAAGTTCAATATCAACCACTTCAATACCGGGCACTTAAACACCTTCCTGCCCAGGCCAGTTTTGAGCTTTCAGCGATGTTGCATTTTGAATGACAATTGCGCGGTCATGCTACACTGTACCCAAATGACATTTTTATCATTTTGTTCCCACAAATAGAGCTTTCTTTTGGTGGTATTTGATCATGTCTACGGTTTTTATTTTTTGCTAAACAAATAAAAAAATACCGAAAATTTTGAAAAAAAAATGTTTTTTTTGTATCAATTTCAAAACTTTGTAAATAAGTAAGTTTTCTCCTTCACTGATGGGGCTACACTGATGGGCACCGGTGAGGTGGAACCAATGAAGTGGCACTGATGAGGTGGCATTGATGGACACTGATATGTGGCACTGATAGGCGGCACTGATGGGCACTGATAGGCGGCACTGATGGGTGGCACTGATAGGCGACACGGATGGGCACTGATAGGTGGCACAAATTGGCACTGATATCTGACATGGATGGGTATGGATAGGTGGTACAGATGGGAATGGATAGGCGGCACAGATGGGCATGGATGGGCACTGATAGGTGGCACGGATGGGCACTGATAGGCGGCACCTATGGGCACTGATGGGCAGCATGAATTATATTATACTGTAATGGATGCCAATCAGTGCCAAACAATAATGTATGCCAATCAGTGATGCCCATTGTGGGCACTGATTGGCATCCATTATGGGCACTGATTGGCATCCATTGTTGGCACTGACTGGAATCCCTGGTGGTCTAGGGTGGCATACCTTGTGCTGGGCATCCCTGGTGGTCTGGTGGCGTCCCTGACGGTCCAGTGTGGGCATCCTCGGGGGGCTGATAATCAAGCACAGACCCCCCCTGTCAGAGGAGCAGCCGATCGGCTCTCCTCTACTCACGTCTGACAGACGTGAGTGAGGAAAATCCGATCACCGGCTCTTCCTATTTTCAGTGTGATCAGCCGTGATTGGACATGGCTGATCACCTGGTAAAGAGTCTCCATCGGAGACTCTTTACTGAGATTGTAGTTGCAGTGTGTCAGACTGACTCAAAATCCTGATTACGTCATATGACGTCTGGTCAGGATTTTGAAACCACTATGCCGCCGTGTATCTGTTATAGGGCGGGCGGCAAGTGGTTAATATTATGGTGACTAGTCCATTAACACTTTCCAAGATGTGAATTCAATTACAATCCAAGTGAGAATATATTACAATGGATAAGTGTAGAGAACCCACTATTAAGTGAAACTTTAATGCCCCGTACACACGAGCGGACTTTTCGACATCCAAACTCCGACGGACTGAGTCCGTCAGACTATCCGATCGTGTGTGGGCTGCAACGGACTTTAGCTTCGCTAAAGTCTGACGGACTTTAGAAATGAAGCATGCTTCAAATTTTCCCGACGGAACTCCGCCGGACCCGGTCCCCTTCGAAAAATTCGCTCGTGTGTGTGCTACTCCGACGGACTAAAACCGACGCTAGGGCAGCTATTGGCTACTGTCTATGAACTTCCTACGTCGAATCCAGTCGTACGTCATCACGTTCGACTCCGTCGGAGTTTGGTGTGATGGTGTGTGGTCAAGTCCGTTCGGTCGAAAAGTCCGCCAGAACTCCGTCGGAACTCCGGCGGAACTCCTTTGGAGGTCTGTCAGACTTAATCCCTCTCGTGTGTATGGGGCATTAGAAAATAAAGAGACCACCACCGTCATTATTGTGGAGGCTTACCAGATAGTATGGACTTAGCGGGGCTTAAGCCACCCAAGTCTCAATAGGCTTATGGAATTAAACCGGCCCAGTAAGGATAGTAGGTCCTCTGTCTCGTCTCCAATATCAGACCATCAGTAGCAAGTAGTTAATAATTTCCAGAAACATCAAATGGAAGGGGGAAACTTGGTATCATGCACAGGACCATGTAACTAAAGAACTGGCATAGCATGATACCGTTTAAAGGAAAACATTTTTTAATCTAAAAAATAAAACATTCACATTTCAGAAGAACATGAACAGCGTATATGCATACAAAGGCGATGTCTGCAAGGGAGTCCATCCAACGTGTTTAGACTACAGAGTTGTCATCTGGGGTGTGGATCCCCCCCAGCAGCATCGCTTATAAAGAAATGGTGACCCCAATTTGCACACGACGCCGAAATTCTTCCGCCTGACATCACTTCCGGATAAAAACCCAGAAGTTAGTAACGTAATAACTACAGCGTCAAATGTCAAAATAATAGGCTATACATTATGTCCTAAGTGCACAAATTTTTTTTACATTTTGGTTCCAAAAAGTAACGGCAAGAGATTAGCCATAATTAACCTGCCAGCACTGTGCTTATACAGCTAATAGCCAAGCCTCACTATCACAGCAAGGCCGCATCACAAAGTATCCAGGAACCAAGCCTCTCTATGAAAGAGAGGCTAGGTTACATGACTTCCGGCGCAGCAACATCCAAGCCTTGATACCAGAACGTGGCTTGGTGTTGAGCAGCTTCACCCACGTGACACTCAACATTCATCTCCCAACCACCAGAGCCTCGGTTCAAGCTGAGGCTTGGAGCTAGAGATGACGCAAAGATGTCACATCTCTCATAGAGCCGGCTGGACGTGAACCTGCACAATAAAGTGGAGGGCCACCCTGAAAAAAAAAAATATTAAAAATTACAAAAAAATCTAAAAAAAAAAAAATGAAAAAAATTTTTTTTTTTACTTACCAGAAATGCCTGTTGCTAGGCACATAATCCTAATCTTCCTCTTCCTCCTCCACGGAGATCTTCTTTCTTCTCTTCTCGTCGCGTTGTCTTCTGGGTAATGGGTCGCGCTGTGTTCTGGGAACTGTGTGTTCCAGAACACAGCGCGTCCCATTCACAAAGCTCTGCGCGACTCGCGCATGCGCAGTAGGAAACAGGCAGTGAAGCCGTAAGGCTCCACTGCCTGTTTCCCTTAGAAGGAATGGCGGCGCTGGGACCCGAGAGCCGAGGGACGGGTCGGCCTCAGGCGGCCGACATCGCGGGCGCCCTGAACAGGTAAGTGTGCTTATTAAGTCAGCAGCTACAGTGTTTGCAGCTGCTGACTTTTAATTTATTTTTATTTTTAAACGGCCCTCCTCTTTAAGCAGTCCCTAAAACTATCAATCAACCTATTGTGAGGGGTTAGCTCGGCAGCGGGTGTGTGTGACCCCCTGGATGGGTTCACAACACAAAATCAGGCACAGCAGACAGCGTTGTAGGTGCAAAAAACAAAAGATGCAGTTTATTTATGCTACATGCAGTGATACATATAACAGCCAAACAAAAAATAAAACATGAAAATAAATCCTGGTCAGCTTGACCTCTAACTACACACTTAGATTCCCTGTCTAACAACTGAGTGCAGCCTTGTGCTGCACCAGTCCCTGTCTCTGTTGTAGAGGTTTGCCACACAGGCGTTAACTCACCGCACAGAACAGATATCACACTCCCCAGTCTATACAACACAAAACTGGTTCCAGGATGGAGCATCTCCCTAAGCATGCTGGGGTTTTTTGTAGAGGTCTTAATGAGCCCACTTACTTCAGCTGGGCTCATTAACTCTTCCCCTCTAATTGTAAAGGTCTGCATAAAGCCTGAATCTAGGGCACACATATTTCCCATCCTGGATACAACCAGGTGACTTTACCTGCGTGCTGCCACATACCCCCCCTCTTGTTTCAACCTTGGGGTTGTAACACAAGCAGTCAGACACGCATGTATCCGAGACAAAGCATCCACATTCCCCATTTTAACACCAGGGCGATGCTTAACTGTAAAGTAAAATTCTTGTAGGGCCAGGAACCACCTATTTACCCTTCTATTGGTCTCCTTGTTCTGAGCCATCCACTTTAAAGGAGCGTGATCAGTCACCAGGTCAAAGTGCCTACCTAGCAGATAGTACAGAAGGGAATCTAGAGCCCACTTCACTGCTAAACATTCCTTCTTAATCGTGGCGTAATTTACCTCATGGGACTTCAACTTCCTGCTGAGGTAAATGACTGGGTGCTCTTCCCCGTTCCAGACCTGGGATAACACTGCTCCTAACCCAACGTCTGATGCATCAGTTTGTACATCAAAGTCCTTAGAGAAGTCTGGTGAGTACAACACTGGCTGGCTACATAAGGCTGTTTTTAAGGACTGAAATGCTTCTTCAGCCTCTGGGGACCATTTAACCATGACTGACTCTTTCCCTTTTGTCAGGTTGGTGAGGGGCACAGCCTGAGAAGCAAAATGGGGAATGAATCGTCGATAATAGCCAGCGATTCCCAGAAAGGCTCGTACCTGTTTCTTGCTGTTGGGACGTGGCCAACTCTGTATGGCCTCGACTTTATTGACTTGGGGTTTTATCAACCCCCTCCCAATAGTGTACCCAAGATATTTGGCCTCCTCCTGTCCAATGGTACACTTATTTGGATTGGCCGTAAACCCAGCTTCCCGGATAGAGTCTAGGACTGCTTGTACTTTCGGCAAATGTGAGACCCAGTCTGTGCTATGGATAATCACATCATCCAGGTAAGCTGCAGCATATTTCTGATGGGGCCTCAGAATCTTATCCATTTTCCGCTGGAATGTTGCCGGTGCATTCTGTAACCCAAACGGCATTCTCTTATATTGGAATGCCCCATCTGGGGTTACAAACGCAGTTTTCTCTTGGCCGACTCGGCCAGGGGAATTTGCCAATAGCCTTTGGTGAGATCAAGAGTTGTCATATATCGGGCTGTTCCCAGCCGGTCAATCAACTCATCTATACGCGGCATGGGGTAAGTGTCAAATTTTGTAACTTTATTTAATTGTCGAAAATCATTACAAAACCGCCAGCTCCCATCAGGTTTGGGCACTAGTACGATAGGACTGGACCAGTCACTCTGGGACTCCTCTATCACACCCAATTCCAACATCCTTTGAACCTCCCCACGTATTGCCTCCCGTCGGGCCTCTGGTATTCTATAAGGTTTTAGTTTTACCCTTTCTCCTGGCGGGGTGATAATGTCATGCTCTACGCCAGATGTTTGTCCCGGAAGCTCAGAGAAAATCTCTTTGTTACGAAGTACAAACTCTTTAACCTCCTGTTGTTGGGGTTTCGATAAGGTGTCTGCTATTCCAACCTCAGGAACTAAGCAATCAGGCTGTACTTGTGACAAAGTCTCTGCGACTAGGGATTCCCTATCCCTCCAGGCTTTCAGCAGATTGACGTGATAGATCTGCTCCGGCTTTCGCCTTCCTGGCTGTCTAACCCTGTAGTTCACCTCACTAATTTTTTCAATTACTTCATATGGACCTTGCCATTTGGCCAGAAATTTGCTTTCAACCGTAGGGACTAGCACCAAGACCCTATCCCCCGGGGAAAAAGTACAGGTCTTGGCCCCACGGTTGTACACTCTCTGCTGTGCTAACTGCGCTTGGGTTAAATGTTCCTTTACAATTGGCATTACCTGTGCAATTCTATCTTGCATCAGGGCGACATGCTCAATCACGTTCCTGTGAGGAGAACTCTCATTTTCCCAAGTTTCCTTGGCGATATCCAGCAGCCCTCTTGGGTGTCTCCCATAGAGCAACTCGAAGGGTGAGAAACCCGTAGAGGATTGGGGTACCTCCCTAATGGCAAACATTAGATAGGGTATTAGACAGTCCCAATTCTTTCCATCTCTATCCACCTTCTTTAACATTTGTTTAAGGGTTTTGTTGAATCTTTCAACCAACCCATCTGTTTGGGGGTGATACACAGATGTACGCAATTGCGTCACTTTGTACAACTTGCATAATTCTTTCATAACCCGGGACATAAAGGGTGTACCTTGGTCCGTAAGCAGTTCCTTACAAATACCCACACGGCTAAAAACAAGAGATAGCTCTTTGGCTATGGTTTTGGCCGAGGTATTTCGGAGAGGAATTGCTTCCGGATAACGGGTGGCATAGTCCAATATAACCAAAATGTACTGATGCCCCCTGGCGGACTTCATTATCGGACCTACCAAATCCATTGCGATCCTTTCAAAGGGGACCTCAATGATAGGAAGAGGTACCAGCGGGTTACGGAAATGTGGCATAGGTGCCGACTTCTGACACACAGGGCAGGAGGAACAATAATTTTCTATTTCCTTCATGACCCCAGGCCAATAGAATCTCTGCAATACCCTCTCTCTGGTTTTCTCTGTCCCCAGATGACCTCCCAGAATATGCCCATGAGCCAATTCTAACACCAACTTCCTGTAAGGTTTGGGCACTACAAGTTGCTCAATGGTTTCTTCTGTCCTTTTGGAAAATCCCTTCCCACAATAGCATCATGTGGTAAGTGAGACACTAACCCCACCTGATGAGAGAGGCTACCTTTGGGGGTCTCAAAAAACACTGAAGTTCCAATCATACTCTCGGGTGTCCCCATGCACACAAATAACAGCCACCCTGTTCTTCCCAGAGACCTCTGTAGTAACTAATTCAGCTTTTATAAATGTTACCAGGCTACCTGAATCCAGCAACACATCAACATTTCTACCATTAATACACATTTTACATAAATGTTTCTCAGGTCCCCGAATGGCAGTGCATGCAACTGTCGCAAACAGCGACTGACATCTCTCCCTTATAAAGTCACATTGCATAGGCTCATCCACAACGGGGCAATTGGCTGCAATATGTCCCTTTTGCCGGTAGCGGTAGCAAATAATCTTTTTCGCTGTCTCTTGCAGCATGGGCTTCCTGGGCTGCTCCCGCCAGACCTTAGGTAGAACTCCCACCCTCTCACTCTCTCCACCCTCACCCCGTGGAGTCATCTTACCCGCCACTGGGAATGATCTGGTCTTAGGGTGGAAAGTCCGTGAGTCCCTGGAAGAGGTGGTCAGGTTCTCTGTAGCCAAGTACCTCTCAACCAGATCCACAAGTTTATCTGCATTTTCTGGGTCTCCATGGCTTACCCATTTTTGGATGGCAGTAGGAAGAGCTCTCAGGAAACGATCCATAACAACACGTTCCACAATGTTTGGTGCGGTCAAAGTCTCTGGCTGCAGCCACTTCCTGCTCAGGTGAATGAGATCATACATTTGAGACCTGGGGGGTTTTCCAACCTGAAAAGTCCAATTATGCACACGCTGAGCCCGGACGGCCAGGGTGACACCCAGCCGTGCCAATATTTCTGTTTTTAGCACCACATAGTCTTTTGCTTGGTCAGGCTCTAGGTCATAATAAGCTTTCTGCGATTCCCCAGTTAACAGAGGGGCCACCAATCCAGCCCATTGCTCCTTAGGCCACTTTTCCCTTTCAGCAGTCCTTTCAAATGTGGTCAAAAACACCTCCGGATCATCCTCTCCAGTCATTTTTGTCAATAAACGGCTCACACCAAAGGATGCGGTATTATTGTAACCACTTGCTTCATTGGTCTGCGGACGTTGCTGTATTAATGTCTCTATTTTCTGTTGAAAATTCTGCTCTTGCTTCTGCAACAGGTCTATGAAGCGGGCTTCAGATTGCTGCTGGGCTTGTTGCTGAGCTTCCAGGCTCTGCAGGTGAGCTTTCTGCTGAGCTGCAAGGCTCTTTTGTGAAGCCGCATTTGTTTGCTGCTGATTTGCATTTGCTTGCTGCTGGTTTGCATTTGCTAGAGCCAGCTGTCTCAGTATCTCCTCCATGCTGGCCTTTAAAAAAATTGAAAAAAAACTGCCAAAATTCTCCACCAACTGTGAGGGGTTAGCTCGGCAGCGGGTGTGTGTGACCCCCTGGATGGGTTCACAACACAAAATCAGGCACAGCAGACAGCGTTGTAGGTGCAAAAAACAAAAGATGCAGTTTATTTATGCTACATGCAGTGATACATATAACAGCCAAACAAAAAATAAAACATGAAAATAAATCCTGGTCAGCTTGACCTCTAACTACACACTTAGATTCCCTGTCTAACAACTGAGTGCAGCCTTGTGCTGCACCAGTCCCTGTCTCTGTTGTAGAGGTTTGCCACACAGGCGTTAACTCACCGCACAGAACAGATATCACACTCCCCAGTCTATACAACACAAAACTGGTTCCAGGATGGAGCATCTCCCTAAGCATGCTGGGGTTTTTTGTAGAGGTCTTAATGAGCCCACTTACTTCAGCTGGGCTCATTAACTCTTCCCCTCTAATTGTAAAGGTCTGCATAAAGCCTGAATCTAGGGCACACATATTTCCCATCCTGGATACAACCAGGTGACTTTACCTGCGTGCTGCCACACTATCAATGGGCAGAATGTCTGCAAAGTACGTCTCTCGCATTTAGCCTACAAAGCAACCGAGTTAAAAAAAATGTCGGGCCCAAATAAATAATCAAAAAGCTCAGCTCGTCATCGACGGACAGGAAGCTGTACCTCCTAACGGCTGCATGGCAAATGGTGTCATTATGTACAATATTAACCACTTCAGCCCCGGACCAATTGTCAGCCTAAGGACCTGAGGTCTTTTTACAATTACGCATTTTAACTGGTAATTGCGCGGTCATGCAATGTTGTACCCAAACTAAATTTGCGTCCTTTTCTTCCCAAAAATAGAGCTTTCTTTTGATGGTATTTGATTGCCTCTGCGATTTTTATTTTTTGCGATATAAATGGAAAAAGACCGAAAATTTCGAGAAAATAAACTCAATTTTAGTCATACATTTAGGGCAAAATTTATTCAGCCACATGGCTTTAGTAAAAAAAATGATAATAAGCGTATATTTATTGGTTTGCGCAAAAGTTATAGCGTCTACAAACTAGAGTACATTTTCTGGAATTTACACAGCTTTTAATTTATGACTGCCTATCTCATTTCTTGAGGTGCTAAAATGGCAGGGCAGTACAAACCCCCCCAAATGACCCCATTTTGGAAAGTAGACACCCCAAGGAAATTACTGAGGGGCATGTTGAGCCCATTGAATATTTTTTTTTGTC
This sequence comes from Lithobates pipiens, assembly GCF_037356315.1. NCBI lineage: Eukaryota > Metazoa > Chordata > Amphibia > Anura > Ranidae > Lithobates > Lithobates pipiens. The sequence continues at coordinate 403,223 of NW_027507687.1, forward strand.
CCAAGTGATTGAATAATGACACAAAAAAAAAGTTTACAAAAAGTTGTCACTAAATGATATATTGCTCACACATGCCATAGTTATATGTGGAATTGCACCCCAAAATATATTCTGCTGCTTCTCCTGAGTACGAGGATACCACATATGTGGGACTTTTTGGGAGTCTAGCCGTGTATGGGACCCCGAAAACCAATCACTGCCTTCAGGATTTCTAAGGGTGCAAATGTTTGATTTTACTCCTCACTACCTATCACAGTTTCGAAGGCCATAAAATGCCAAAATAGCACAATACCCCCCAAATGACCCCATTTTGGAAAGTAGACACCCCAAGCTATTTACTGAGAGGCATGTTGAGTCCATGAAATATTTTATATTTTGCTACAAGTTGCAGGAATATTACAATCTTTTTTTTTTTTTTTGCACAAAGTTGTCACTAAATTATATATTGCTCACACATGCTATGGGCATAAGTGAAATTACACCACAAAATAAATTCTGCTGCTTCTCCCGAGTAGGGGAATACCACATGTGGGGGACTTTTTGGGAGCCTAGCCACGTACGGGACCCGGAAAACTAATCACTGCCTTCAGGATTTCTAAGGGTGCAGATTTTTGATTTCACTCCTCACTACCTATCACAGTTTCGAAGGCCATAAAATGCCAAAATAACACAACCCCCCCCCCAAATGACCCCATTTTGGAAAGTAGACACCCCAAGGAAATTGCTGAGGGGCATGTTGAGCCCATTGAATTTTTTTTTTGTTCCAGGTGATTGAATAATGACACAAAAAAAAAAGTTTACAAAAAGTTGTCACTAAATGATATATTGCTCACACATGCAATAGTTATATGTGGAATTGCACCCCAAAATATATTCTGCTGCTTCTCCTGAGTACGAGGATACCACATATGTGGGACTTTTTGGGAGTCTAGCCGTGTACGGGACCCCGAAAACCAATCACTGCCTTCAGGATTTCTAAGGGTGCAAATGTTTGATTTTACTCCTCACTACCTATCACAGTTTCGAAGGCCATAAAATGCCAAAATAGCACAATACCGCCCAAATGACCCCATTTTGGAAAGTAGACACCCCAAGCTATTTACTGAGAGGCATGTTGAGTCCATGAAATATTTTATATTTTGCCACAAGTTGCAGGAATATTACAATCTTTTTTTTTTTTTTTTTTGCACAAAGTTGTCACTAAATGATATATTGCTCACACATGCTATGGGCATAAGTGAAATTACACCACAAAATAAATTCTGCTGCTTCTCCCGAGTACAGGAATACCACATGTGGGGGACTTTTTGGGAGCCTAGCCACGTACGGGACCCCGAAAACAAAGTACTGCCTTCCAAATTTAAATATAAAATGCTACCAAAAAAAAACTGTTAGCGATCGCAGGGATGAGGCCTGACTCTTCGAATGCTGCAGTTATGTGTTTAGTGTTTTGTAAGTGACAGTGATCGATCGATACTGCACTTGGGTGGGCTGGGCGGAGGGGCAAAACGCAGGTGCCAGCAGATATCTGGGCTGATCCCGCTAACAATGCATTTTTTTGGAACCCTAAACTGCTGGGGACACTAGTACAGATCTGATCAGATCAGATATTGATCTGTTCAGATTCTATACCACTACGGGAGGTTTATGCTTTGCACGTGGGTGTTAGCGGTACTGGCACTAACCTAGCGCTGCCTGGGGTGACGCAGACCCTGACCCTAAAACCTAATTGATATCACCCGCCGGGTGATCAGGGGGTTAAACCTTTATTGGGTAATAAATGGTGGGTGCCCTGATGCTATAAAAAGCAAACTAACTAACCAGAGTCACCCGTAACACTTATACGGTGATCACTGGTGAAAGGGTTAACTAGGGGCAATCAGGGGGTTAACATCTTTATTAGGTAGTATATGGGGGTCCCTGGCGCTATATAAAAACCTGACGGGGAACCTAAATAACTAACTGGCTAACCAGCGTCACCAGTGGCACTTATACGGTGATCGCTGGTGAAAGGGTTAACTAGGGGCAATCAGGGGGTTAAAGCCATTATTGGGTAGTATATGGGGGTACCTAACGCTATAAAAACCTGGCGGTGAACCTAAAAAAATAACTAGCTACCTAGCGGCACTAGTGACACTAATGCAGCGATCAGAAAAATGATCGCTTAGTGACACTGGCAAAAGGGGGTGAAAGGGTTAACTAGGGGCAATCAGGGGGTTAAAACTGTTATTGGGTAGTATATGGGGGTACCTAGGGCTTTAAAAACCTGGCGGTGAACCTAAAAAAATAACTAGCTACTTAGCGGCACCAGTGACACTAATGCAGCGATCAGAAAAACGATTGCTTAGTGATACTGGCAAAAGGGGGTGAAAGGGTAACTAGGGGCAATCATGGGGGTTAAAACCATTATTGGGTAGTATATCGGGGTACCTAGCGCTATAAAAACCTGGCGGTGAACCTAAAAAGATAACTAGCTACCTAGCGGTACCAGTGACACTAGTGCAGCAATCCGAAAAACGATTGTTTAGTGACACTGGCAAAAGGGGGTGAAAGGGTTAACTAGGGGCAATCAGGGGGTTAAAACCATTATTGGGTAGTATATGGGGGTACCTAGCGCTATAAAAACCTGGCGGTGAACCTAAAAAAATAACTAGCTACCTAGCGGCACCAGTGACACTAATGCAGCGATCAGAAAAACGATTGCTTAGTGATACTGGCAAAAGGGGGTGAAAGGGTTAACTAGGGGCAATCATGGGGGTTAAAACCATAATTGGGTAGTATATCGGGGTACCTAGCGCTATAAAAACCTGGCGGTGAACCTAAAAAAAAACTAGCCACTTAGCGGCACCAGTGACACTAATGCAGCAATCAGAAAAACGATCGCTTAGTGACACTGGCAAAAGGGGGAGAAAGGGTTAACTCTAGGGGCAATCAGGGGGTTAAACATTTATGGGGGGGTAGGGGGCTACCCTGGGCCTAACACTAACTGCCCTGACAGTTTTTACTGTCACAACTGACACTAAATGCAGTGATCAGTAAATAAATGATCACTGCAACACTGTGACTGGGAGGGGGGTGGGGGCGATCGGGGGGTGATCAGGGGGGGATTTGTCTGCCTATGTGTACCTACATGTCAGTGTAGTGTTGGTGCACACTTACTTTCTCTGTTCTCCTCGCAGTCCGGTCAAAAAGACCGCCCCGAGGAGAATGACACTTCCTCCCTGCCTGTGTTTACTATACACAGTGGGGGAAGCTTCTCATTCGCCAGGAGGGATCAAGAGGGCATGGCCAGAAACCAACGGCCATCCCCTCATCCCGGATCGCTCCTGAAGCGAAATGGACCACCGCATCCAGCGGGAGGGGGTCCGATCGGACCCCCCACCCACTGGAAGGTGAGCACGTACATGTACGTGCTTGTGCCTGTCGGTGCCATTGTACATTGCCATGCGGCGGTCCTTAAGTGGTTAATACATATCATCGTAATAATATGTATTATAAATCAAGAATCAAAAATTATAATATAAAGAATAAAATGTTTAAAAAATATATAAATATAAGAGATTTTATTTACATCATGCCCTGACAATGATTAACATTCTCTTGGGATCTAATGTCACTGTCATACAGTACATGGCTAACTTACTAATGATATATATATAGTCTTAAGTAGATGCCATTACCCAAATCTCAGGAATGATAGGCCCAAGTATCGTGTCATTCCTCAAAATACCTCAATGTCTCTCAAAAATATCTTTTATCCAATTATGAAAAAAGTTGGCCTAGTAGGTAGGGGGGTTGATAATAGAAGGTGCAATTTTACTTTTGAGGGTGGGCAATCCCTGATATATGACTCTGGGCCTCTCAGGAATGATAAGCCCAAGTATCTTGTCATTAGGGATGGCCGAACGGTTCGCCCGGCGGTCGTTTCGCGGCGAATTTCGGCAATTCGCCGTCCGCCCGATCGGCGGACTATTGCCGCTGTTCGCCCTGCGGACTTCAGTGTTTACTGTGTAAAATAACTTTGACCTATGACGACACATCCATCATGGGGTACAGGACAGCCAATTGAGACATTACATCACATTGACACTTGGACATTCCCCCTAACTTATAAATAGACCCGATCCAGCGGCCATTTTACATTCTTTCATATGTCACTATAGGGAGAGGTTGCTGTGTGGAGCAGGGAGAGACTTCAGTGACCCAAATCGCTAGCTATTAGGTCCACAAAAGTTCTTTTAAGGACTGGTATCATGGTGTAGGTGTTAGGTGTAGTTCAGGATATAGGTTTGAGGCACTGCTGTGCTAGTGATTGTTGCAGCAGCCTGTCTTTTGTCAGTGTAGAGAGAGGGACAGGACGCTGTGTGCAGCAGGGACAGTCAGTTTAATCATTAGCTGTTACTATTAGGTCCACAAAAGTCCTTTTCATGACTGGTATGGTAAAGTAGTACAGGATATAGTTTTGAGTGCTATTCAAGTTATTGTTCCAGCAGCCTGTGTTTTGTCAGTTTAAATAGGGACAGGCAGGAAGCTGTGTGTGGCAGTGAGAGACAGTCAGTTTAATCAGTAGCTGTTACTATTAGGTCCACAAAGGTTCTTTTCAGGACTGGTACGGTAATAGGCTTGTACACGTCTAATATTCTTTCTTACAAATATAGAAAGAATATTATACTTGACTGCTGCCCTTCTGCTGCAGTAGTCCTTTATCAGTATAGGGACTGAGGTACAGTCTGCTAATCATTCTCAACCTACTAGTTCCACAAAGGTCCTTATAAGGACTGGTAAGGTATAGGGTACTACAGTACATAGGGTTGAGTGAGGTACAGTCTGCTATTCCTTAAGGACTGGTATAGGTCCACAATATATAGGGTTGAGGTGCACTACTGCTGACTGCTGCCCTATACAGCAGCAGTCCTTTATTAGTATAGGGACTGAGGTACAGTCTGCTAATCATTCACAACCTACTATTTCCACAAAGGTCCTTATAAGGACTGGTAAGGTATAGGGTACTACAGTACATAGGGTTGAGTGAGGTACAGTCTGCTATTCCTTAAGGACTGGCATAGGTCCACAATATATAGGGTTGAGGTGCACTACTGCTGACTGCTGCCCTATACAGCAGCAGTCCTTTATTAGTATAGGGACTGAGGTACAGTCTGCTAATCATTCACAACCTACTAGTTCCACAAAGGTCCTTATAAGGACTGGTAAGGTATAGGGTACTACAGTACATAGGGTTGAGTGAGGTACAGTCTGCTATTCCTTAAGGAGTGGTATAGGTCCACAATATATAGGGTTGAGGTGCACTACTGCTGACTGCTGCCCTTTTGTTGCAGTAGTCCTTTATCAGTATAGGGACTGAGGTACAGTCTGCTAATCATTCACAACCTACTAGTTCCACAAAGGTCCTTATAAGGACTGGTAAGGTATAGGGTACTACAGTACATAGGGTTGAGTGAGGTACAGTCTGCTATTCCTTAAGGACTGGTATAGGTCCACAATATATAGGATTGAGGTGCACAACTGCTTACTGCTGCCCTTCTGCTGCAGTAGTCCTTTATCAGTATAGGGACTGAGGTACAGTCTGCTAATCATTCACAACCTACTAGTTCCACAAAGGTCCTTATAAGGACTGGTAAGGTATAGGGTACTACAGTACATAGGGTTGAGTGAGGTACAGTCTGCTATTCCTTAAGGACTGGTATAGGTCCACAATATATATGGTTGAGGTGCACTACTGCTGACTGCTGCCCTTCTGCTGCAGTAGTCCTTTATCAGTATAGGGACTGAGGTACAGTCTGCTAATCATTCGCAACCTACCAGTTCCACAAAGGTCCTTAAAAGGACTGGTAAGGTATAGGGTACTACAGTACATAGGGTTGAGTGAGGTACAGTCTGCTATACCTTAAGGACTGATATAGGTCCACAATATATAGTGTTGAGGTGCACTACTGCTGACTGCTGCCCTTTACTGCAGTAGTCCTTTATGAGTATAGGGACTGAGGTACAGTCTGCTAATCATTCACAACCTACTAGTTCCACAAAGGTCCTTATAAGGACTGGTAAGGTATAGGGTACTACAGTACATAGGGTTGAGTGAGGTACAGTCTGCTATTCCTTAAGGACTTGTGTAGGTCCACAATATATAGGGTTGAGGTGCACTACTGCTGACTGCTGCCCCTCTGCTGCAGTAGTCCTTTATCAGTATAGGGACAGAGGTACAGTCTGCTAATCATTCACAACCTACTAGTTCCACAAAGGTCGTTATAAGGACTGGTAAGGTATAGGGTACTACAGTGCATAGGGTTGAGTGAGGCACAGTCTGCTATTCCTTAAGGACCGGTATAGGTCCGCAATATATAGGGTTGAGGTGCACTACTGCTGACTGCTGCCCTTCTGCTGCAGTAGTCCTTTATCAGTATAGGGACTGAGGTACATTCTGCTAATCATTCACAACCTACTTGTTCCACAAAGGTCCTTATTAGGATTGGTAAGATATAGGGTACTACAGTACATAGGGTTGAGTGAGGTAAAGTCTGCTATTCCTTAAGGACTGCTATAGGTCCACAATATATAGGGTTGAGGTGCAATACTGCTGACTGCTGCCCTTCTGCTGCAGTAGTCCTTTATCAGTATAGGGACTGAGATACAATCTGTTAATCATTCACAACCTTCTAGTTCCACAAAGGTCCTTATAAGGACTGGTAAGGTATAGGGTACTACAGTACAAAGGGTTGAGTGAGGTACAGTCTGCTATTCCTTAAGGACTGGTATAGGTCCACAATATATAGGGTTGAGGTGCAATACTGCTGACTGCTGCCCTATACTGCAGCAGTCCTTTATCAGTATAGGGACTGAGGTATATTCTGCTAATCATTCACAACCTACTAGTTCCACAAAGGTCCTTATAAGGACTGGTAAATTATAGGGTACTACAGTACATAGGGTTGAGTGAGGTACAGTCTGCTATTCCTTAAGGACTGGTATAGGTCCACAATATATAGGGTTGAGGTGCACTACTGCTGACTGCTGCCCTTCTGCTGCAATAGTCCTTTATCAGTATAGGGACTGAGGTACAGTCTGCTAATCATTCACAACCTACTAGTTCAACAAAGGTCCTTATAAGGACTGGTAAGGTATAGGGTACTACAGTACATAGGGTTGAGTGAGGTACAGTCTGCTATTCCTTAAGAACTGGTATAGGTCCACAATATATAGGGTTGAGGTGCATTACTGCTGACTGCTGCCCTATACTGCAGCAGTCCTTTATCAGTATAGGGACTGAGGTACATTCTGCTAATCATTCACAACCTACTAGTTCCACAAAGGTCCTTACAAGGACTGGTAAGGTATAGGGTACTACAGTACATAGGGTTGAGTGAGGTACAGTCTGCTATTCCTTAAGGACTGGCATAGGTCCACAATATATAGGGTTGAGGTGCGCTACTGCTGACTGCTGCCCTTTACTGCAGTAGTCCTTTATGAGTATAGGGACCGAGGTACAGTCTGCTAATAATTCACAACCTACTAGTTCCACAAAGGTCCTTATAAGGACTGGTAACGTATAGGGTACTACAGTACATATGGTTGAGTGAGGTACAGTCTGCTATTCCTTAAGGACTGGTATAGGTCCACAATATATAGGGTTGAGGTGCACTACTGCTGACTGCTGCCCCTCTGCTGCAGTAGTCCTTTATCAGTATAGGGACTGAGGTACAGTCTGCTAATCATTCACAACCTACTAGTTCCACAAAGGTCGTTATAAGGACTGGTAAGGTATAGGGTACTACAGTGCATAGGGTTGAGTGAGGCACAGTCTGCTATTCCTTAAGGACGGGTATAGGTCCACAATATATAGGGTTGAGGTGCACTACTGCTGACTGCTGCCCTTCTGCTGCAGTAGTCCTTTATCGGTATAGGGACTGAGGTAGAGTCTGCTAATCATTCACAACCTACTAGTTCCACAAAGGTCCTTAAAAGGACAGGTAAGGTATATGGGTACTACAGTACATAGGGTTGAGTGAAGTACAGTCTGCTATTCCTTAAGGACTGGTATAGGTCCACAATATATAGGGATGAGGTGCACTACTGCTGACTGCTGCCCTTCTGCTGCAGCAGTCCTTTATCAGTATAGGGACTGAGGTACAGTCTGCTAATCATTCACAACCTACTAGTTCCACAAAGGTCCTTATAAGGACTGGTAAGGTATAGGGTACTACAGTACATAGGGTTGAGTGAGGTACAGTCTGTTATTCCTTAAGGACTTGTATAGGTCCACAATATATAGGGTTGAGGTGCATTACTGCTGACTGCTGCCCCTCTGCTGCAGTAATCCTTTATCAGTATAGGGACAGAGGTACAGTCTGCTAATCATTCACAACCTACTAGTTCCACAAAGGTTGTTATAAGGACTGGTAAGGTATAGGGTACTACAGTGCATAGGGTTGAGTGAGGCACAGTCTGCTATTCCTTAAGGACCGGTATAGGTCCACAATATATAGGGTTGAGGTGCACTACTGCTGACTGCTGCCCTTCTGCTGCAGTAGTCCTATATCAGTATAGGGACTGAGGTACAGTCTGCTAATCATTCACAACCTACTAGTTCCACAAAGGTCCTTAAAAGGACTGGTAAGGTATACGGGTACTACAGTACATAGGGTTGAGTGAAGTACAGTCTGCTATTCCGTAAGGACTGGTATAGGTCCACAATATATAGGGTTGAGGTGCACTACTGCTGACTGCTGCCCTTCTGCTGCAGTAGTCCTTTTTCAGTATAGGGACTGAGGTACAGTCTGCTAATCATTTACAACCTACTAGTTCCACAAAGGTCCTTATAAGGACTGGTAAGGTATAGGGTACTACAGTACATAGGGTTGAGTGAGGTACAGTCTGCTATTCCTTAAGGACTGGTATAGGTCCACAATATATAGGGTTGAGGTGCACTACTGCTGACTGCTGCCCTTTACTGCAGTAGTCCTTTATGAGTATAGGGACTGAGGTACAGTCTGCTAATCACTCACAACCTACTAGTTCCACAAAGGTCCTTATAAGGACTGGTAAATTATAGGGTACTACAGTACATAGGGTTGAGTGAGGTACAGTCTGCTATTCCTTAAGGACTGGTATAGGTCCACAATATATAGGGTTGAGGTGCACTACTGCTGACTGCTGCCCTTTACTGCAGTAGTCCTTTATGAGTATAGGAACTGAGGTACAGTCTGCTAATCATTCACAACCTACTAGTTCCACAAAGGTCCTTATAAGGACTGGTAAGGTATAGGGTACTACAGTACATAGGGTTGAGTGAGGTACAGTCTGTTATTCCTTAAGGACTGGTATAGGTCCACAATATATAGGGTTGAGGTGCACTACTGCTGACTGCTGCCCCTCTGCGGCAGTAGTCCTTTATCAGTATAGGGACTGAGGTACAGTCTGCTAATCATTCACAACCTACCAGTTCCACAAAGGCCCTTATAAGGACTGGTAAGGTATAGGGTACTACAGTACAGAGGGTTGAGTGAGGTACAGTCTGCTATTCCTTAAGGACTGGTATAGGTCCACAATATATAGGGTTGAGGTGCACTACTGCTGACTGCTGCCCCTCTGCTGCAGTAGTCCTTTATCAGGATAGGGACTGAGGTACAGTCTGCTAATCATTCACAACCTACTAGTTCAACTAAGGTCCTTATAAGGACTGGTAAGGTATAGGGTATTACAGTGCATAGGGTTGAGTGAAGTACAGTCTGCTATTCCTTAAGGACTGGTATAGGTCCACAATATATAGGGTTGAGGTGCACTACTGCTGACTGCTGCCCTTCTGCTGCAGCAGTCCTTTATCAGTATAGGGACTGAGGTACAGTCTGCTAATCATTCACAACCTACTAGTTCCACAAAGGTCCTTATAAGGACTGGTAAGGTATAGGGTACTACAGTACATAGGGTTGAGTGAGGTACAGTCTGCTATTCCTTAAGGACTGGTATAGGTCCACAATATATTTGGTTGAGGTGCACTACTGCTGACTGCTGCCCTTCTTCTGCAGTAGTCCTTTATCAGTATAGGGACTGAGGTACAGTCTGCTAATCATTTGCAACCTACCAGTTCCACAAAGGTCCTTAAAAGGACTGGTAAGGTATAGGGTACTACAGTACATAGGGTTGAGTGAGGTACAGTCTGCTATTCCTTAAGGACTGGTATAGGTCCACAATATATAGGGTTGAGGTGCACTACTGCTGACTGCTGCCCTTTACTGCAGTAGTCCTTTATGAGTATAGGGACTGAGGTACAGTCTGCTAATCACTCACAACCTACTAGTTCCACAAAGGCCCTTATAAGGACTGGTAAGGTATAGGGTACTACAGTACATAGGGTTGAGTGAGGTACAGTCTGCTATTCCTTAAGGACTGGTATAGGTCCACAATATATAGGGTTGAGGTGCACTACTGCTGACTGCTGCCCCTCTGCTGCAGTAGTCCTTTATCAGGATAGGGACTGAGGTACAGTCTGCTAATCATTCACAACCTACTAGTTCAACTAAGGTCCTTATAAGGACTGGTAAGGTATAGGGTATTACAGTGCATAGGGTTGAGTGAAGTACAATCTGCTATTCCTTAAGGACTGGTATAGGTCCACAATATATAGGGTTGAGGTGCACTACTGCTGACTGCTGCCCTTCTGCTGCAGCAGTCCTTTATCAGTATAGGGACTGAGGTAAAGTCTGCTAATCATTCACAACCTACTAGTTCCACAAAGATCCTTATAAGGACTGGTGAGGTATAGGGTACTACAGTACATAGGGTTGAGTGAGGTACAGTCTGCTATTCCTTAAGGACTGGTATAGGTCCACAATATATTTGGTTGAGGTGCACTACTGCTGCCCTTCTGCTGCAGTAGTCCTTTATCAGTATAGGGACTGAGGTACAGTCTGCTAATCATTCACAACCTACTAGTTCCACAAAGGTCGTTATAAGGACTGGTAAGGTATAGGGTACTACAGTGCATAGGGTTGAGTGAGGCACAGTCTGCTATTCCTTAAGGACCGGTATAGGTCCACAATATATAGGGTTGAGGTGCACTACTGCTGACTGCTGCCCTTCTGCTGCAGTAGTCCTTTATCAGTATAGGGACTGAGGTACAGTCTGCTAATCATTCACAACCTACTAGTTCCACAAAGGTCCTTAAAAGGACTGGTAAGGTATACGGGTACTACAGTACATAGGGTTGAGTGAAGTACAGTCTGCTATTCCTTAAGGACTGGTATAGGTCCACAATATATAGGGTTGAGGTGCACTACTGCTGACTGCTGCCCTTCTGCTGCAGTAGTCCTTTATCAGTATAGGGACTGAGGTACAATCTGCTAATCATTTACAACCTACTAGTTCCACAAAGGTCCTTATAAGGACTGGTAAGGTATAGGGTACTACAGTACATAGGGTTGAGTGAGGTACAGTCTGCTATTCCTTAAGGATGGTATAGGTCCACAATATATAGGGTTGAGGTGCACTACTGCTGACTGCTGCCCTATACAGCAGCAGTCCTTTATCAGTATAGGGACTGAGGTATATTCTGCTAATCATTCACAACCTACTAGTTCCACAAAGGTCCTTATAAGGACTGGTAAATTATAGGGTACTACAGTACATAGGGTTGAGTGAGGTACAGTCTGCTATTCCTTAAGGACTGGTATAGGTCCACAATATATTTGGTTGAGGTGCACTACTGCTGACTGCTGCCCTTCTGCTGCAGTAGTCCTTTATCAGTATAGGGACTGAGGTACAGTCTGCTAATCATTCACAACCTACTAGTTCCACAAAGGTCGTTATAAGGACTGGTAAGGTATAGGGTACTACAGTGCATAGGGTTGAGTGAGGCACAGTCTGCTATTCCTTTAGGACCGGTATAGGTCCACAATATATAGGGTTGAGGTGCACTACTGCTGACTGCTGCCCTTCTGTTGCAGTAGTCCTTTATCAGTATAGGGACTGAGGTACAGTCTGCTAATCATTCACAACCTACTAGTTCCACAAAGGTCCTTAAAAGGACTGGTAAGGTATACGGGTACCACAGTACATAGGGTTGAGTGAAGTACAGTCTGCTATTCCTTAAGGACTGGTATAGGTCCACAATATATAGGGTTGAGGTGCACTACTGCTGACTGCTGCCCTTCTGCTGCAGTAGTCCTTTATCAGTATAGGGACTGAGGTACAGTCTGCTAATCATTTACAACCTACTAGTTCCACAAAGGTCCTTATAAGGACTGGTAAGGTATAGGGTACTACAGTACATAGGGTTGAGTGAGGTACAGTCTGCTATTCCTTAAGGATGGTATAGGTCCACAATATATAGGGTTGAGGTGCACTACTGCTGACTGCTGCCCTATACAGCAGCAGTCCTTTATCAGTATAGGGACTGAGGTATATTCTGCTAATCATTCACAACCTACTAGTTCCACAAAGGTCCTTATAAGGACTGGTAAATTATAGGGTACTACAGTACATAGGGTTGAGTGAGGTACAGTCTGCTATTCCTTAAGGACTGGTATAGGTCCACAATATATAGGGTTGAGGTGCACTACTGCTGACTGCTGCCCTTTACTGCAATAGTCCTTTATGAGTATAGGAACTGAGGTACAGTCTGCTAATCATTCACAACCTACTAGTTCCACAAAGGTCCTTATAAGCACTGGTAAGGTATAGGGTACTACAGTACATAGGGTTGAGTGAGGTACAGTCTGTTATTCCTTAAGGACTGGTATAGGTCCACAATATATAGGGTTGAGGTGCACTACTGCTGACTGCTGCCCTTCTGCTGCAGTAGTCCTTTATCAGTATAGGGACTGAGGTACAGTCTGCTAATCATTCACAACCTACTAGTTCCACAAAGGTCCTTATAAGGACTGGAAAGGTATAGGGTACTACAGTACATAGGGTTGAGTGAGGTACAGTCTGCTATTCCTTAAGGACTGGTATAGGTCCACAATATATAGGGTTGAGGTGCACTACTGCTGACTGCTGCCCCTCTGCTGCAGTAGTCCTTTATCAGTATAGGGACTGAGGTACAGTCTGCTAATCATTCACAACCTACTAGTTCCACAAAGATCCTTAAAAAGACTGGTAAGGTATAGGGTATTACAGTACATAGGGTTGAGTGATGTACAGTCTGCTATTCCTTAAGAACTGGTATAGGTCCACAATATATAGGGTTGAGGTGCATTACTGCTGACTGCTGCCCTATACTGCAGCAGTCCTTTATCAGTATAGGGACTGAGGTACATTCTGCTAATCATTCACAACCTACTAGTTCCACAAAGGTCCTTACAAGGACTGGTAAGGTATAGGGTACTACAGAACATAGGGTTGAGTGAGGTACAGTCTGCTATTCCTTAAGGACTGGTATAGGTCCACAATATATAGGGTTGAGGTGCGCTACTGCTGACTGCTGCCCTTTACTGCAGTAGTCCTTTATGAGTATAGGGACTGAGGTACAGTCTGCTAATAATTCACAACCTACTAGTTCCACAAAGGTCCTTATAAGGACTTGTAAGGTATAGGGTACTACAGTACATATGGTTGAGTGAGGTACAGTCTGCTATTCCTTAAGGACTGGTATAGGTCCACAATATGTAGGGTTGAGGTGCACTACTGCTGACTGCTGCCCTTTACTGCAGTAGTCCTTTATGAGTATAGGGACTGAGGTACAGTCTGCTAATCATTCACAACCTACTAGATCCACAAAGGTCGTTATAAGGACTGGTAAGGTATAGGGTACTACAGTGCATAGGGTTGAGTGAGGCACAGTCTGCTATTCCTTAAGCACTGGTATAGGTCCACAATATATAGGGTTGAGGTGCACTACTGCTGACTGCGGCCCTTCTGCTGCAGTAGTCCTTTATCAGTATAGGGACTGAGTTACAGTCTGCTAATCATTCACAACCTACTAGTTCCACAAAGGTCCTTATAAGGACTGGTAAGGTATAGGGTACTACAGTACATAGGGTTGAGTGAGGTACAGTCTGCTATTCCTTAAGGACTGGTATAGGTCCACAATATATAGGGTTGAGGTGCACTAATGCTGACTGCTGCCCTTCTGCTGCAGTAGTCCTTTATGAGTATAGGGACTGAGGTACAGTCTGCTAATCATTCACAACCTACTAGTTCCACAAAGGTCCTTATAAGGACTGGTAAGGTATAGGGTACTACAGTACATAGGGTTGAGTGAGGTACAGTCTGTTATTCCTTAAGGACTGGTATAGGTCCACAATATATAGGATTGAGGTTTACAACTGCTTTCTGCTGCCCTTCTGCTGCAGTAGTCCTTTATCAGTATAGGGACTGAGGTACAGTCTGCTAATCATTCACAACCTACTAGTTCCACAAAGGTCCTTATAAGGACTGGTAAGGTATAGGGTACTACAGTACATAGGGTTGAGTGAGGTACAGTCTGCTATTCCTTAAGGACTGGTATAGGTCCACAATATATATGGTTGAGGTGCACTACTGCTGACTGCTGCCCTTCCGCTGCAGTAGTCCTTTATCAGTATAGGGACTGAGGTACAGTCTGCTAATCATTCGCAACCTACCAGTTCCACAAAGGTCCTTAAAAGGACTGGTAAGGTATAGGGTACTACAGTACATAGGGTTGAGTGAGGTACAGTCTGCTATTCCTTAAGGACTGGTATAGGTCCACAATATATAGGGTTGAGGTGCACTACTGCTGACTGCTGCCCTTTACTGCAGTAGTCCTTTATGAGTATAGGGACTGAGGTACAGTCTGCTAATCATTCACAACCTACTAGTTCCATAAAGGTCCTTATAAGGACTGGTAAGGTATAGGGTACTACAGTACATAGGGTTGAGTGAGGTACAGTCTGCTATTCCTTAAGGACTTGTATAGGTCCACAATATATAGGGTTGAGGTGCACTACTGCTGACTGCTGCCCCTCTGCTGCATTAGTCCTTTATCAGTATAGGGACAGAGGTACAGTCTGCTAATCATTCACAACCTACTAGTTCTCCAAAGGTCGGTATAAGGACTGGTAAGGTATAGGGTACTACAGTGCATAGGGTTGAGTGAGGCACAGTCTGCTATTCCTTAAGGACCGGTATAGGTCCGCAATATATAGGGTTGAGGTGCACTACTGCTTACTGCTGCCCTTCTGCTGCAGTAGTCCTTTATCAGTATAGGGACTGAGGTACAGTCTGCTAATCATTCACAACCTACTAGTTCCACAAAGGTCCTTATTAGGATTGGTAAGATATAGGGTACTACAGTACATAGGATTGAGTGAGGTAAAGTCTGCTATTCCTTAAGGACTGGTATTTGTCCACAATATATAGGGTTGAGGTGCAATACTGCTGACTGCTGCCCTTCTGCTGCAGTAGTCCTTTATCAGTATAGGGACTGAGATACAATCTGTTAATCATTCACAACCTACTAGTTCCACAAAGGTCCTTAAAAGGACTGGTAAGGTATACGGGTACTACAGTACATAGGGTTGAGTGAAGTACAGTCTGCTATTCCTTAAGGACTGGTATAGGTCCACAATATATAGGGTTGAGGTGCACTACTGCTGACTGTTGCCCTTCTGCTGCAGTAGTCCTTTATCAGTATAGGGACTGAGGTACAGTCTGCTAATCATTCACAACCTACCAGTTCCACATAGGTCCTTATAAGGACTGGTAAGGTATAGGGTACTACAGTACAAAGGGTTGAGTGAGGTACAGTCTGCTATTCCTTAAGGACTGGTATAGGTCCACAATATATAGGCTTGAGGTGCAATACTGCTGACTGCTTCCCTATACTGCAGCAGTCCTTTATCAGTATAGGGACTGAGGTATATTCTGCTAATCATTCACAACCTACTAGTTCCACAAAGGTCCTTATAAGGACTGGTAAATTATAGGGTACTACAGTACATAGGGTTGAGTGAGGTACAGTCTGCTATTCCTTAAGGACTGGTATAGGTCCACAATATATAGGGTTCAGGTGCACTACTGCTGACTGCTGCCCTTCTGCTGCAATAGTCCTTTATCAGTATAGGGACTGAGGTACCGTCTGCTAATCATTCACAACCTACTAGTTCAACAAAGGTCCTTATAAGGACTGGTAAGGTATAGGGTATTACAGTACATAGGGTTGAGTGAGGTACAGTCTGCTATTCCTTAAGAACTGGTATAGGTCCACAATATATAGGGTTGAGGTGCATTACTGCTGACTGCTGCCCTATACTGCAGCAGTCCTTTATCAGTATAGGGACTGAGGTACATTCTGCTAATCATTCACAACCTACTAGTTCCACAAAGGTCCTTACAAGGACTGGTAAGGTATAGGGTACTACAGTACATAGGGTTGAGTGAGGTACAGTCTGCTATTCCTTAAGGACTGGTATAGGTCCACAATATATAGGGTTGAGGTGCGCTACTGCTGACTGCTGCCCTTTACTGCAGTAGTCCTTTATGAGTATAGGGACCGAGGTACAGTCTGCTAATAATTCACAACCTACTAGTTCCATAAAGGTCCTTATAAGGACTGGTAAGGTATAGGGTACTACAGTACATATGGTTGAGTGAGGTACAGTCTGCTATTCCTTAAGGACTGGTATAGGTCCACAATATATAGGGTTGAGGTGCACTACTGCTGACTGCTGCCCTTCTGCTGCAGTAGTCCTTTATCAGTATAGGGACTGAGGTACAGTCTGCTAATCATTCACAACCTACTAGTTCCACAAAGGTCCTTATAAGGACTGGTAAGGTATAGGGTACTACAGTACATAGGGTTGAGTGAGGTACAGTCTGCTATTCCTTAAGGACTGGTATAGGTCCACAATATATAGGGTTGAGGTGCACTACTGCTGACCGCTGCCCCTCTGCTGCAGTAGTCCTTTATCAGTATAGGGACTGAGGTACAGTCTGCTAATCATTCACAACCTACTAGTTCCACAAAGGTCCTTAAAAAGACTGGTAAGGTATAGGGTACTACAGTACATAGGCTTGAGTGAGGTACAGTCTGCTATTCCTTAAGGACTGGTATAGGTCCACAATATATAGGGTTGAGGTGCACTACTGCTGACTGCTGCCCCTCTGCTGCAGTAGTCCTTTATCAGTATAGGGACTGAGGTACAGTCTGCTAATCATTCATAACCTACCAGTTCCACAAAGGCCCTTATAAGGACTGGTAAGGTATAGGGTACTACAGTACATAGGGTTGAGTGAGGTACAGTCTGCTATTCCTTAAGGACTGGTATAGGTCCACAATATATAGGGTTGAGGTGCACTACTGCTGACTGCTGCCCCTCTGCTGCAGTAGTCCTTTATCAGGATAGGGACTGAGGTACAGTCTGCTAATCATTCACAACCTACTAGTTCAACTAAGGTCCTTATAAGGACTGGTAAGGTATAGGGTATTACAGTACATAGGGTTGAGTGAGGTACAGTCTGCTATTCCTTAAGAAGTGGTATAGGTCCACAATATATAGGGTTGAGGTGCATTACTGCTGACTGCTGCCCTATACTGAAGCAGTCCTTTATCAGTATAGGGACTGAGGTACATTCTGCTAATCATTCACAACCTACTAGTTCCACAAAGGTCCTTACAAGGACTGGTAAGGTATAGGGTACTACAGTACTTAGGGTTGAGTGAGGTACAGTCTGCTATTCCTTAAGGACTGGTATAGGTCCACAATATATAGGGTTGAGGTGCGCTACTGCTGACTGCTGCCCTTTACTGCAGTAGTCCTTTATGAGTATAGGGACTGAGGTACAGTCTGCTAATCATTCACAACCTACTAGTTCCACAAAGGTCCTTATAAGGACTGGTAAGGTAAAGGGTACTACAGTACATAGGGTTGATTGAGGTACAGTCTGCTATTCCTTAAGGACTGGTATAGGTCCACAATATATAGGGCTGAGGTGCACTACTGCTGACTGCTGCCCTTCTGCTGCAGTAGTCCTTTATCAGTATAGGGACTGAGGTACAGTCTGCTAATAATTCACAACCTACTAGTTCCACAAAGGTACTTACAGTGGTGTGAAAAAGTGTTTGCCCCTTCCTCATTTCCTGTTCCTTTGCATGTTTGTCACACTTAAGTGTTTCGGAACATCAAACCAATTTAAACAATAGTCAAGGACAACACAAGTAAACACAAAATGCAATTTGTAAATGAAGGTGTTTATTATTAAAGGTGAAAAAAAATCCAAACCATCATGGCCCTGTGTGAAAAAGTGATTGCCCCCCTTGTTAAAACATACTATAACTGTGGTTGTCCACACCTGAGTTCAATTTCTCTAGCCACACCCAGGCCTGATTATTGCCACACCTGTTCACAATCAAGGCATCACTTTAATAGGAGCTGCTTGACACAGTAAAGTCCACCAGAAGATCCTTAAAAGCTACACATCATGCCGAGACCCAAAGAAATTCAGGAACAATTGAGAAAGAAAGTAATTGAGATCTATCAGTCTGGAAAGGGTTATAAAGCCATTTCCAAAGCTTTGGGAATCCAGCGAACCACAGTGAGAGCCATTATCCACAAATGGCGAAGACATGGAACAGTGGTGAACCTTCCCAGGAGTGGCCGGCCGCCCAAAATTACCCCAAGAGCGCAGCGACGACTCATCCAAGAGGTCAAAAAAGACCCCACAACAACGTCCAAGGAACTGCAGGCCTCACTTGCCTCAGTTAAGGTCAGCGTTCATGCCTCCACCATCAGGAAAAGACTGGGCAAAAATGGCCTGCATGGTAGAGTTCCAAGGAGAAAACCACTGCTGAGCAAAAAGAACATCAAAGCTCGTCTCAATTTCTCCACAAAACATCTTGATGATCCCCAAGACTTTTGGGACAACATTCTGTGGACCGATGAGACAAAAGTGGAACTCTTTGGAAGGTGTGTGTACAAGTATATCTGGCGTAGAAGGAACACTGCATTTCATAAAAAGAACATTATACCAACAGTAAAATATGGTGGTGGTAGTGTGATGGTCTGGGGCTGTTTTGCTGCTTCAGGACCTGGAAGACTTGCCATGATAAAAGGAACTATGAATTCTGCTGTCTACCAAGAGATCCTGAAGGAGAATGTCCGACCATCTGTTCGTGTACTCAAGCTGAAACGAACTTGGGTTCTGCAGCAGGACAATGATTGTAAACACACCAGCAAGTCCACCACCGAATGGCTGAAGAAAAACAAAATTAAGACTTTGGAGTGGCCTAGCCAAAGTCCTGACCTGAATCCTATTGAGATGTTGTGGTATGACCTTAAAAAGGCCGTTCATGCTCGAAAACCCTCTAATGTAACTGAATTAGGACAATTCTGCAAAGATGAGTGGGCAAAATTCCTCCAGAACGCTGTAAAAGCCTCATTGCACGTTATCGCAAACGCTTGGTTGCAGTTGTTGCTGCTAAGGGTGGCCCAACCAGTTATTAGGTTTAGGGGGCAATCACTTTTTCACACAGGGCCATGATGGTTTGGATTTTTTTTCACCTTTAATAATAAACACCTTCATTTACAAATTGCATTTTGTGTTTACTTGTGTTGTCCTTGACTATTGTTTAAATTGGTTTGATGTTCCGAAACACTTAAGTGTGACAAACATGCAAAGGAACAGGAAATGAGGAAGGGGGCAAACACTTTTTCACACCACTGTATAAGGACTGGTAAGGTATAGGGTACTACAGTACATAGGATTGAGTGAGGTACAGTCTGCTATTCCTTAAAGACTGGTATAGGTCCACAATATATAGGGTTGAGGTGCACTACTGCTCACTGCTGCCCTTCTGCTGCAGTAGTCCTTTATCAGTATAGGGACTGAGCTACAGTCTGCTAGTCATTCATAACCTACTAGTTCCACAAAGGTCCTTATAAGGACTGGTAAGGTATAGGGTACTACAGTACATAGGCTTGAGTGAGGTACAGTCTGCTATTCCTTAAGGACTGGTATAGGTCCACAATATATAGGGTTGAGGTGCACTACTGCTGACTGCTGCCCTTCTGCTGCAGTAGTCCTTTATCAGTATAGGGACTGAGGTACAGTCTGCTAATCATTCACAACCTACCAGTTCCACAAAGGTCCTTATAAGGACTGGTAAGGTATAGGGTACTACAGTACAAAGGGTTGAGTGAGGTACAGTCTGCTATTCCTTAAGGACTGGTATAGGTCCACAATATATAGGGTTGAGGTGCAATACTGCTGACTGCTGCCCTATACTGCAGCAGTCCTTTATCAGTATAGGGACTGAGGTATATTCTGCTAATCATTCACAACCTACTAGATCCACAAAGGTCCTTATAAGGACTGGTAAATTATAGGGTACTACAGTACATAGGGTTGAGTGAGGTACAGTCTGCTATTCCTTAAGGACTGGTATAGGTCCACAATATATAGGGTCCAGGTGCACTACTGCTGACTGCTGCCCTTCTGCTGCAATAGTCCTTTATCAGTATAGGGAATGAGGTACAGTCTGCTAATCATTCACAACTAGTGATGGCCGAACGGTTCGCCCGGCGGTCGTTTCGCGGCGAATTTCCGACTTTCGCCGTCCGCGGGTTCGAACGCCTTTTTCCGTCGTTCGCCCCGGCGGACTTACGTGTTTAATGTATACAAGAACTTTAACCTTTCGTGACACGTTTATCATGTGTTACAGGACAACCAATTGAGACATGACAGCTCATGGACACTTGGACATTCCCCCTAACCTATAAATACACCCGATCCGGTGGCCATTTTACATTCTTTCTTCTGTCACTGTAGGGAAAGGATCCTGTGTGGAGTAGGGACAGAGAAAACGCTAGCTATTTGGTACACAAAAGTTCTTTTCAGGACTGGTATAGGTGTTAGGTCAGCAGCCTGAGTTTCTTTTGTCAGTTTAGATAAAGGGACAGAGCGCTGTATGCTGCTATTTTAGGGACAGCTCAGCCAGATTAGTCTTTCTTCATCATCATCATCATCATCATCATTAGCTGTTACTATCAGGTCCACAAAAGAGCTGTTCCAGCTAATCGTTCCAGCCTACTCTTTTTTGCCAATTTGTATAGGGACAGGCAGGAAGCAGTGTGTCAGGCAGTGAGGATAATTTTAAAGACTTGCTGTTACTATTAGTTCCACAAAGGTTCTTTTCAGGACTGGTATCAGTGGTACGGTAATAGGCTTGTACACGTATAATATTCTTTCTTCCAAATATAGAAAGAATATTATACTTGACTGCTGCCCTTCTGCTGCAGTCTGCTAATCATTCACAACTCACTTGTTCCACAAAGCTCTTTATCAGGACTGGTAACTTGGTCTGTCTAGGGTGCTACGGTACATAGGCTTGGGTGCGGTACAGTCTGCTGTTCTGTAAGGACCGCTATCGGTCCACAATACATAGGGTTGCCGTGCACTACTGCTGACCGCTGCCCTATACTGCAGCAGTCCTTCATTGGTATAGGGACTGACGTACAGTCTGCTAATCACTAACACACAACCTGCTTGGTCCACAAAAGTTCTTATAAGGACTGGTAACTTGGTATAGGGTGCTACGGTACATAGGCCTGAGTGCGTTACAGTCTGCTGTTCTGTAAGGACCGCTATCGGTCCACAATACATAGGGTTGCCGTGCACTACTGCTGACCGCTGCCCTATACTGCAGCAGTCCTTCAGCGGTATAGGGACTGACGCACAGTCTGCTAAACACTAACACACAACCTGCTTGGTCCACAAAAGTTTTTATAAGGACTGGTAACTTGGTATAGGGTGCTACGGTACATAGGCCTGAGTGCAGTACAGTCTGCTGTTCTGTAAGGACCGCTATCGGTCCACAATACATAGGGTTGCCGTGCACTACTGCTGACCGCTGCCCTATACTGCAGCAGTCCTTCATTGGTATAGGGACTGACGTACAGTCTGCTAATCACTAACACACAACCTGCTTGGTCCACAAAAGTTCTTATAAGGACTGGTAACTTGGTATAGGGTGCTACGGTACATAGGCCTGAGTGCGTTACAGTCTGCTGTTCTGTAAGGACCGCTATCGGTCCACAATACATAGGGTTGCCGTGCACTACTGCTGACCGCTGCCCTATACTGCAGCAGTCCTTCATTGGTATAGGGACTGACGTACAGTCTGCTAATCACTAACACACAACCTGCTTGTTCCACAAAAGTTCTTATAAGGACTGGTAACTTGGTATAGGGTGCTACGGTACATAGGCCTGAGTGCGTTACAGTCTGCTGTTCTGTAAGGACCGCTATCGGTCCACAATACATAGGGTTGCCGTGCACTACTGCTGACCGCTGCCCTATACTGCAGCAGTCCTTCATTGGTATAGGGACTGACGTACAGTCTGCTAATCACTAACACACAACCTGCTTGGTCCACAAAAGTTCTTATAAGGACTGGTAACTTGGTATAGGGTGCTACGGTACATAGGCCTGAGTGCGTTACAGTCTGCTGTTCTGTAAGGACCGCTATCGGTCCACAATACATAGGGTTGCCGTGCACTACTGCTGACCGCTGCCCTATACTGCAGCAGTCCTTCAGCGGTATAGGGACTGACGCACAGTCTGCTAAACACTAACACACAACCTGCTTGGTCCACAAAAGTTTTTATAAGGACTGGTAACTTGGTATAGGGTGCTACGGTACATAGGCCTGAGTGCAGTACAGTCTGCTGTTCTGTAAGGACCGCTATCGGTCCACAATACATAGGGTTGCCGTGCACTACTGCTGACCGCTGCCCTATACTGCAGCAGTCCTTCATTGGTATAGGGACTGACGTACAGTCTGCTAATCACTAACACACAACCTGCTTGTTCCACAAAAGTTCTTATAAGGACTGGTAACTTGGTATAGGGTGCTACGGTACATAGGCTTGAGTGCGGTACAGTCTGCTGTTCTGTAAGGACCGCTATCGGTCCACAATAGATAGGGTTGACGTGCACCACTGCTGACCGCTGCCCTATACTGCAGCAGTCCTTCAGCGGTATAGGGACTGACGTACAGTCTGCTAAACACTAATACACAACCTGCTTGGTCCACAAAAGTTCTTATAAGGACTGGTAACTTGGTATAGGGTGCTACGGTACATAGGCTTGAGTGCGGTACAGTCTGCTGTTCTGTAAGGACCGCTATCGGTCCACAATAGATAGGGTTGACGTGCACCACTGCTGACCGCTGCCCTATACTGCAGCAGTCCTTCAGCGGTATAGGGACTGACGCACAGTCTGCTAAACACTAACACACAACCTGCTTGGTCCACAAAAGTTTTTATAAGGACTGGTAACTTGGTATAGGGTGCTACGGTACATAGGCCTGAGTGCGTTACAGTCTGCTGTTCTGTAAGGACCGCTATCGGTCCACAATACATAGGGTTGCCGTGCACTACTGCTGACCGCTGCCCTATACTGCAGCAGTCCTTCATTGGTATAGGGACTGACGTACAGTCTGCTAATCACTAACACACAACCTGCTTGGTCCACAAAAGTTCTTATAAGGACTGGTAACTTGGTATAGGGTGCTACGGTACATAGGCCTGAGTGCGTTACAGTCTGCTGTTCTGTAAGGACCGCTATCGGTCCACAATACATAGGGTTGCCGTGCACTACTGCTGACCGCTGCCCTATACTGCAGCAGTCCTTCAGCGGTATAGGGACTGACGCACAGTCTGCTAAACACTAACACACAACCTGCTTGGTCCACAAAAGTTCTTATAAGGACTGGTAACTTGGTATAGGGTGCTACGGTACATAGGCTTGAGTGCGGTACAGTCTGCTGTTCTGTAAGGACCGCTATCGGTCCACAATAGATAGGGTTGACGTGCACCACTGCTGACCGCTGCCCTATACTGCAGCAGTCCTTCATTGGTATAGGGACTGACGTACAGTCTGCTAATCACTAACACACAACCTGCTTGGTCCACAAAAGTTCTTATAAGGACTGGTAACTTGGTATAGGGTGCTACGGTACATAGGCCTGAGTGCGTTACAGTCTGCTGTTCTGTAAGGACCGCTATCGGTCCACAATACATAGGGTTGCCGTGCACTACTGCTGACCGCTGCCCTATACTGCAGCAGTCCTTCAGCGGTATAGGGACTGACGCACAGTCTGCTAAACACTAACACACAACCTGCTTGGTCCACAAAAGTTTTTATAAGGACTGGTAACTTGGTATAGGGTGCTACGGTACATAGGCCTGAGTGCAGTACAGTCTGCTGTTCTGTAAGGACCGCTATCGGTCCACAATACATAGGGTTGCCGTGCACTACTGCTGACCGCTGCCCTATACTGCAGCAGTCCTTCATTGGTATAGGGACTGACGTACAGTCTGCTAATCACTAACACACAACCTGCTTGGTCCACAAAAGTTCTTATAAGGACTGGTAACTTGGTATAGGGTGCTACGGTACATAGGCCTGAGTGCGTTACAGTCTGCTGTTCTGTAAGGACCGCTATCGGTCCACAATACATAGGGTTGCCGTGCACTACTGCTGACCGCTGCCCTATACTGCAGCAGTCCTTCATTGGTATAGGGACTGACGTACAGTCTGCTAATCACTAACACACAACCTGCTTGTTCCACAAAAGTTCTTATAAGGACTGGTAACTTGGTATAGGGTGCTACGGTACATAGGCCTGAGTGCGTTACAGTCTGCTGTTCTGTAAGGACCGCTATCGGTCCACAATACATAGGGTTGCCGTGCACTACTGCTGACCGCTGCCCTATACTGCAGCAGTCCTTCATTGGTATAGGGACTGACGTACAGTCTGCTAATCACTAACACACAACCTGCTTGGTCCACAAAAGTTCTTATAAGGACTGGTAACTTGGTATAGGGTGCTACGGTACATAGGCCTGAGTGCGTTACAGTCTGCTGTTCTGTAAGGACCGCTATCGGTCCACAATA
Source organism: Lithobates pipiens (assembly GCF_037356315.1). Lineage (NCBI taxonomy): Eukaryota > Metazoa > Chordata > Amphibia > Anura > Ranidae > Lithobates > Lithobates pipiens. Next base: position 428,093 of record NW_027507687.1, read on the forward strand.
CATAGGGTTGCCGTGCACTACTGCTGACCGCTGCCCTATACTGCAGCAGTCCTTCAGCGGTATAGGGACTGACGCACAGTCTGCTAAACACTAACACACAACCTGCTTGGTCCACAAAAGTTTTTATAAGGACTGGTAACTTGGTATAGGGTGCTACGGTACATAGGCCTGAGTGCAGTACAGTCTGCTGTTCTGTAAGGACCGCTATCGGTCCACAATACATAGGGTTGCCGTGCACTACTGCTGACCGCTGCCCTATACTGCAGCAGTCCTTCATTGGTATAGGGACTGACGTACAGTCTGCTAATCACTAACACACAACCTGCTTGTTCCACAAAAGTTCTTATAAGGACTGGTAACTTGGTATAGGGTGCTACGGTACATAGGCTTGAGTGCGGTACAGTCTGCTGTTCTGTAAGGACCGCTATCGGTCCACAATAGATAGGGTTGACGTGCACCACTGCTGACCGCTGCCCTATACTGCAGCAGTCCTTCAGCGGTATAGGGACTGACGTACAGTCTGCTAAACACTAATACACAACCTGCTTGGTCCACAAAAGTTCTTATAAGGACTGGTAACTTGGTATAGGGTGCTACGGTACATAGGCTTGAGTGCGGTACAGTCTGCTGTTCTGTAAGGACCGCTATCGGTCCACAATAGATAGGGTTGACGTGCACCACTGCTGACCGCTGCCCTATACTGCAGCAGTCCTTCAGCGGTATAGGGACTGACGCACAGTCTGCTAAACACTAACACACAACCTGCTTGGTCCACAAAAGTTTTTATAAGGACTGGTAACTTGGTATAGGGTGCTACGGTACATAGGCCTGAGTGCGTTACAGTCTGCTGTTCTGTAAGGACCGCTATCGGTCCACAATACATAGGGTTGCCGTGCACTACTGCTGACCGCTGCCCTATACTGCAGCAGTCCTTCATTGGTATAGGGACTGACGTACAGTCTGCTAATCACTAACACACAACCTGCTTGGTCCACAAAAGTTCTTATAAGGACTGGTAACTTGGTATAGGGTGCTACGGTACATAGGCCTGAGTGCGTTACAGTCTGCTGTTCTGTAAGGACCGCTATCGGTCCACAATACATAGGGTTGCCGTGCACTACTGCTGACCGCTGCCCTATACTGCAGCAGTCCTTCAGCGGTATAGGGACTGACGCACAGTCTGCTAAACACTAACACACAACCTGCTTGGTCCACAAAAGTTCTTATAAGGACTGGTAACTTGGTATAGGGTGCTACGGTACATAGGCTTGAGTGCGGTACAGTCTGCTGTTCTGTAAGGACCGCTATCGGTCCACAATAGATAGGGTTGACGTGCACCACTGCTGACCGCTGCCCTATACTGCAGCAGTCCTTCAGCGGTATAGGGACTGACGTACAGTCTGCTAAACACTAATACACAACCTGCTTGGTCCACAAAAGTTCTTATAAGGACTGGTAACTTGGTATAGGGTGCTACGGTACATAGGCTTGAGTGCGGTACAGTCTGCTGTTCTGTAAGGACCGCTATAGGTCCACAATAGATAGGGTTGACGTGCACCACTGCTGACCGCTCACCTATACTGCAGCAGTCCTTCAGCGGTATAGGGACTAAGAGTTTTGTCACAGGGTCATTTAAAAAATGACATGCAGAGGAAGAGGCAGGCCCTTCCGCAGGGGTGGTAGGGGTAGGGCAGGAGCAACAGGCTTGAGCCAAAGTGGGAAGTTGCAGAAGGTGCGTTCAATTACTTTAAAGGATGCACCAGACTTGGTTGAGTGGCTCGCTCAGCCTTACTCTTCTGCACCCTCCTCATCCTCTCGATCTGCACCCTCTTCTTCACTCTCTGCTATGTGCACCCCCAAAGACACTACCACCAACAACACGACCACCACCACCACCACCACATACCTTCCGCTTGAGTCACTGGAATTATTTTCCGATCCATATCAAGAGGACATTTCTGATGCGCAGCCACTCTTGGTATTGGATCAGGAAGAGGAGGTAGCAACAAGCGCTACTCAGCAGTCTGACGCCAGTACCCAGATCAGCCCAAGGAGGAGGTTGGTCCCCGGTGTTGCTGCCTACTCTACTTATAGCGGTGGGGAAGGTGACGTTGATGATGACGTGTCTAGTGATGTCACGTGGGTGCCCACAAGAGAGGAAGAGGAGGGGAGTTCAGAGGGAGATATGGACCAGCAGATAGGGAGGAGAAGCAGCAATGACTTACATTGCACAGCAGGGACAAAGCAGACTGCAAATGTATCAGGAGCGAGTCATCGACCATGTACGGTCACATCTGGCGCTCCCAGGACACCGGCACATGGCTCCGCAGTGTGGGCTTTTTTTAACGTGTCCGCTGCTGACAATAGCGTTGCCATCTGCAATCTTTGCAGTCAACGCGTTAGTCGCGGTAAGCCCAATACTCACCTAGGGACGACCGCCTTAAGAAGGCACATGAGCAGCCATCACCGAGCCCAGTGGGAGCAACGGAACACACAAAGCCACACTGCAGGCTCTCACCGTCCAGCCTCGTCTTCTACTTCTCCTTCTCCTCTCTCCTCACAATTGTCCTCCACTCCACCTTCCATCACGCCAAGCTCACATTTTTCTGCAAAAAGGCAGGCTTCCGTGGGCCTAATGTTTGAGCGTAAAAAAATGATGACGCCGGATAACCCTCTTGCCCAACGGTTGGCGGCTGGCTTGTCAGAACTCATAGCCCGCCAACTACTGCCATATAAACTGGTGGACTCGGAGGCCTTTCGCAAATTTGTGGCCATTGGAACACCACAATGGAAGGTCCCAGGAAGGAAGTATTTCTCAGAGAAGGGCATCCCAGAGCTATATGGCCATGTTCAGCGGCAAGTGAATGTATCTCTGGCACACAGTGTCGGTGCCAAGATACATCTGACCACAGACACGTGGTCTAGCAAACACGGGCAGGGAAGGTATATCAGTTTTACTGCCCACTGGGTGAACCTTCTGACGGCCGTCAAGCATGTAACCCGTGGCACCCGTGTAGATTTGGTTTTACCGCCACGGATTGCATGCAGGCCTGACTCTTCTTCTCCTCCTCCTACTCCATCCTCCTCCCTCTCCTCCTCAGCTGCCTCCTCCTTTTCCGCTGCTAGCGTCTCTTCCACTGCACCGCCCAAGCTCCCCAGAACCTATTCCACATGCCAGGTGAGACGTTGCCATGCCGTGCTGCGTCTGTTGTGCCTGGAAGCAAAGAGCCACACTGGCCCGGCACTCCTTTCAGCTTTGCGTTCACAGGCAGATGAGTGGCTAACACCGCTCAATTTGACAGTTGGTAAAGTGGTGTGTGACAACGGTGCCAATCTGCTTAGCGCATTGAAACAGGGCAAAATCACGCACGTGCCGTGCATGGCACACGTCTTAAACTTGGTCGTGCAGCGATTCCTTGTCAAATACCCTGGGGTCCAGGACATCTTGCGGCAGGCAAGGAAAATCTCGGCCCATTTCAGAAGATCTTACACGGCCATGGCTCGCCTTGCTGACATTCAGCGGCGACACCATCTGCCGGTCAGACGTCTTATTTGCGATTGCCCGACGCGATGGAACTCAACCTTCTATATGCTTGATAGGCTGCTCCAGCAGAAACGTGCAGTTAACGTCTACCTGTATGAACTCTGCGAAAGAAACGGTTCTGGGGAGCTGGGTTTTTTTTCACCGCGCCAGTGGCTGCTCATGCGCGACACATGCAGACTTCTGCGGCCATTTGAGGAGATCACCAAACTGGTCAGTCGCAGCCATGGCGCCATCAGTGACATGGTACCTTATGCCTTCTTTCTGGAGCGTGCATTGCGTCGTGTCATTGATCAGGCTGTGGAGGAGCAGGAGCGGGAAGATGAGGAAGTCGCAATGCTGGATGAATTCCCAGGGGGGGCTACTCTATCTGAGACAAGTCAACAACAGGAGTCTGATGAGGAGTCAGAGGAGGATGGTGCCGGGGCGGATGAGCAGGAGCAAGAAGAGCATGCTTTAAACCTTTCTGGGATCCCTGTTGTGCGAGGATGGGGAGAGGAGAATGAAGAGGACGACATTATCCTGGATGATGAGCAGGAGCCAGGCCACCACACCGCTTCCACTTTAGTGCAAATGGGGGCCTTCATGCTCCAGTGTTTTAATAGGGACCCCCGTATAAAAAGCATGAGGGTCAAGGACCAGTACTGGGTGGCAACGTACTTAGACCCCCGGTACAAACACAAAATGGCGGAAATGTTACCGCCGTCGCAGAGGGCTGTCAGAATGCAGCACTTCCAGGCCTTGCTTCGAGAAATGCTGCATTCTGCTTTTGCGTGCGCTGGCAGAGGAGCAATTCCCACTCCCAGAGAAGGATTTGCGGGTACCAATCCAACAGCGCCTGCAAGAAGAGGCCGGTTTGAAGATGTGTTGGTGACTTCGGATATGAGGTCATTCTTTCAGCCGACCCATCGACAGGTGTCATCCGGATCCAGCATCAGGGAACGCCTAGACCGTCAGGTGTCCGACTACATTGGGTTAACGGCCGATGTGGACGCTCTGAGGAGTGATGAACCCCTAGACTACTGGGTGGGCAGGCTTGACCTCTGGCCAGAGCTTGCCCAATTTGCAATCGAACTGTTGGCTTGCCCCTCATCCAGTGTCCTGTCCGAAAGGACGTTCAGCGCAGCAGGGGGGATTGTGACCGATAAGCGTACTCGCCTAGCTCACCACAGTGTTAACTACCTCACATTTCTAAAAATGAATGAGGCATGGATCTCGGAGGAATTCAACACATGTGATCAGTAGACCATGTATATGTCTATAAACAATTTTTGGAATCAAGCACACAGACCTTCTTAATTCATTTGGCTCACTTCCCTGACCCAAAAAAGCACACCGTACTATATGCCCCTACCCTCCTCTTTGAAGAGGTTGAGCGGTGTCATATTTCTACTGGGGCTGCTTATTATGAGGGGTTCCCACCATCCCTGTGCTGTGCTGACTTCCTCCTGGGTGTTCTTATTATGAGGGGCTCCCACCATCCCTGTGCTGTGCTGACTTCCTCCTGGGGGTTCTTATTATGAGGGGATCACACCATCCCTGTGCTGTGCTGACTTCCTCCTGGGGCTGCTTACGGTGCTGCTGTCAGCGCTGTATGTCACGGAGCTGCTGTCAGCGCTGTATGTCACGGAGCTGCTGTCAGCGCTGTATGTCACGGAGCTGCTGTCAGCGCTGTATGTCACGGAGCTGCTGTCAGCGCTGTATGTCACGGAGCTGCTGTCAGCGCTGTATGTCACGGAGCTGCTGTCAGCGCTGTATGTCACGGAGCTGCTGTCAGCGCTGTATGTCACGGAGCTGCTGTCAGCGCTGTATGTCACGGAGCTGCTGTCAGCGCTGTATGTCACGGTGCTGCTGTCAGCGCTGTATGTCACGGAGCTGCTGTCAGCGCTGTATGTCACGGAGCTGCTGTCAGTGCTGTATGTCACGGAGCTGCTGTCAGCGCTGTATGTCACGGAGCTGCTGTCAGCGCTGTATGTCACGGAGCTGCTGTCAGCGCTGTATGTCACGGTGCTGCTGTCAGCGCTGTATGTCACGGAGCTGCTGTCAGCGCTGTATGTCACGGAGCTGCTGTCAGCGCTGTATGTCACGGAGCTGCTGTCAGCGCTGTATGTCACGGAGCTGCTGTCAGCGCTGTATGTCACGGAGCTGCTGTCAGCGCTGTATGTCACGGTGCTGATGTCAGTGCTCTGTATTACGGTGCTGCTGTCAGTGCTCTGTATCTCCTGCACCCTCTTGTTTGCCTACCCTGGTCCCTGACCTTCCCTCTCCTCCATTGCCTTCATTAGCTCCATAGTCCTGAATTGTCAGAACAATTTCCCAAATAAAAAAAAAATGCTTGTAGTTATCGATCCCAAATTCACCTCATACATGTATTATGCTATTGTCCAGGTGGTGGGACTACGTGCTACCCCCTAATAATTACCCCGTGGCCGCAAATTCGACCTAAAGGTTTGCGAAATTCGCCTCCCATTGAAGTCAATGGAGCCCGCGGCGAACGGTCGTTTTCGCGAACGTTTGTGTCCGTTCGCGTTTCGCGTTCGCGAAACGTCCCGTCGGAAGTTCGTCCATCACTATTCACAACCTACTAGTTCAACAAAGGTCCTTATAAGGACTTGTAAGGTATAGGGTACTACAGAACATAGGGTTGAGTGAGGTACAGTCTGCTATTCCTTAAGGACTGGTATAGGTCCACAATATATAGGGTTGAGGTGCGCTACTGCTGACTGCTGCCCTTTACTGCAGTAGTCCTTTATGAGTATAGGGACTGAGGTACAGTCTGCTAATAATTCACAACCTACTAGTTCCACAAAGGTCCTTATAAGGACTTGTAAGGTATAGGGTACTACAGTACATATGGTTGAGTGAGGTACAGTCTGCTATTCCTTAAGGACTGGTATAGGTCCACAATATGTAGGGTTGAGGTGCACTACTGCTGACTGCTGCCCTTTACTGCAGTAGTCCTTTATGAGTATAGGGACTGAGGTACAGTCTGCTAATCATTCACAACCTACTAGATCCACAAAGGTCGTTATAAGGACTGGTAAGGTATAGGGTACTACAGTGCATAGGGTTGAGTGAGGCACAGTCTGCTATTCCTTAAGCACCGGTATAGGTCCACAATATATAGGGTTGAGGTGCACTACTGCTGACTGCTGCCCTTCTGCTGCAGTAGTCCTTTATCAGTATAGGGACTGAGTTACAGTCTGCTAATCATTCACAACCTACTAGTTCCACAAAGGTCCTTATAAGGACTGGTAAGGTATAGGGTACTACAGTACATAGGGTTGAGTGAGGTACAGTCTGTTATTCCTTAAGGACTGGTATAGGTCCACAATATATAGGATTGAGGTTCACAACTGCTTTCTGCTGCCCTTCTGCTGCAGTAGTCCTTTATCAGTATAGGGACTGAGGTACAGTCTGCTAATCATTCACAACCTACTAGTTCCACAAAGGTCCTTATAAGGACTGGTAAGGTATAGGGTACTACAGTACATAGGGTTGAGTGAGGTACAGTCTGCTATTCCTTAAGGACTGGTATAGGTCCACAATATATATGGTTGAGGTGCACTACTGCTGACTGCTGCCCTTCCGCTGCAGTAGTCCTTTATCAGTATAGGGACTGAGGTACAGTCTGCTAATCATTCGCAACCTACCAGTTCCACAAAGGTCCTTAAAAGGACTGGTAAGGTATAGGGTACTACAGTACATAGGGTTGAGTGAGGTACAGGCTGCTATTCCTTAAGGACTGGTATAGGTCCACAATATATAGGGTTGAGGTGCACTACTGCTGACTGCTGCCCTTTACTGCAGTAGTCCTTTATGAGTATAGGGACTGAGGTACAGTCTGCTAATCATTCACAACCTACTAGTTCCACAAAGGTCCTTATAAGTACTGGTAAGGTATAGGGTACTACAGTACATAGGGTTGAGTGAGGTACAGTCTGCTATTCCTTAAGGACTTGTATAGGTCCACAATATATAGGGTTGAGGTGCACTACTGCTGACTGCTGCCCCTCTGCTGCATTAGTCCTTTATCAGTATAGGGACAGAGGTACAGTCTGCTAATCATTCACAACCTACTAGTTCTCCAAAGGTCGGTATAAGGACTGGTAAGGTATAGGGTACTACAGTGCATAGGGTTGAGTGAGGCACAGTCTGCTATTCCTTAAGGACCGGTATAGGTCCGCAATATATAGGGTTGAGGTGCACTACTGCTGACTGCTGCCCTTCTGCTGCAGTAGTCCTTTATCAGTATAGGGACTGAGGTACAGTCTGCTAATCATTCACAACCTACTAGTTCCACAAAGGTCCTTATTAGGATTGGTAAGATATAGGGTACTACAGTACATAGGATTGAGTGAGGTAAAGTCTGCTATTCCTTAAGGACTGGTATAGGTCCACAATATATAGGGTTGAGGTGCAATACTGCTGACTGCTGCCCTTCTGCTGCAGTAGTCCTTTATCAGTATAGGGACTGAGATACAATCTGTTAATCATTCACAACCTACTAGTTCCACAAAGGTCCTTAAAAGGACTGGTAAGGTATACGGGTACTACAGTACATAGGGTTGAGTGAAGTACAGTCTGCTATTCCTTAAGGACTGGTATAGGTCCACAATATATAGGGTTGAGGTGCACTACTGCTGACTGTTGCCCTTCTGCTGCAGTAGTCCTTTATCAGTATAGGGACTGAGGTACAGTCTGCTAATCATTCACAACCTACCAGTTCCACAAAGGTCCTTATAAGGACTGGTAAGGTATAGGGTACTACAGTACAAAGGGTTGAGTGAGGTACAGTCTGCTATTCCTTAAGGACTGGTATAGGTCCACAATATATAGGCTTGAGGTGCAATACTGCTGACTGCTGCCCTATACTGCAGCAGTCCTTTATCAGTATAGGGACTGAGGTATATTCTGCTAATCATTCACAACCTACTAGTTCCACAAAGGTCCTTATAAGGACTGGTAAATTATAGGGTACTACAGTACATAGGGTTGAGTGAGGTACAGTCTGCTATTCCTTAAGGACTGGTATAGGTCCACAATATATAGGGTTCAGGTGCACTACTGCTGACTGCTGCCCTTCTGCTGCAATAGTCCTTTATCAGTATAGGGACTGAGGTACCGTCTGCTAATCATTCACAACCTACTAGTTCAACAAAGGTCCTTATAAGGACTGGTAAGGTATAGGGTATTACAGTACATAGGGTTGAGTGAGGTACAGTCTGCTATTCCTTAAGAACTGGTATAGGTCCACAATATATAGGGTTGAGGTGCATTACTGCTGACTGCTGCCCTATACTGCAGCAGTCCTTTATCAGTATAGGGACTGAGGTACATTCTGCTAATCATTCACAACCTACTAGTTCCACAAAGGTCCTTACAAGGACTGGTAAGGTATAGGGTACTACAGTACATAGGGTTGAGTGAGGTACAGTCTGCTATTCCTTAAGGACTGGTATAGGTCCACAATATATAGGGTTGAGGTGCGCTACTGCTGACTGCTGCCCTTTACTGCAGTAGTCCTTTATGAGTATAGGGACCGAGGTACAGTCTGCTAATAATTCACAACCTACTAGTTCCATAAAGGTCCTTATAAGGACTGGTAAGGTATAGGGTACTACAGTACATATGGTTGAGTGAGGTACAGTCTGCTATTCCTTAAGGACTGGTATAGGTCCACAATATATAGGGTTGAGGTGCACTACTGCTGACTGCTGCCCTTCTGCTGCAGTAGTCCTTTATCAGTATAGGGACTGAGGTACAGTCTGCTAATCATTCACAACCTACTAGTTCCACAAAGGTCCTTATAAGGACTGGTAAGGTATAGGGTACTACAGTACATAGGGTTGAGTGAGGTACAGTCTGCTATTCCTTAAGGACTGGTATAGGTCCACAATATATAGGGTTGAGGTGCACTACTGCTGACTGCTGCCCCTCTGCTGCAGTAGTCCTTTATCAGTATAGGGACTGAGGTACAGTCTGCTAATCATTCACAACCTACTAGTTCCACAAAGGTCCTTAAAAAGACTGGTAAGGTATAGGGTACTACAGTACATAGGCTTGAGTGAGGTACAGTCTGCTATTCCTTAAGGACTGGTATAGGTCCACAATATATATGGTTGAGGTGCACTACTGCTGACTGCTGCCCCTCTGCTGCAGTAGTCCTTTATCAGGATAGGGACTGAGGTACAGTCTGCTAATCATTCACAACCTACTAGTTCAACTAAGGTCCTTATAAGGACTGGTAAGGTATAGGGTATTACAGTACATAGGGTTGAGTGAGGTACAGTCTGCTATTCCTTAAGAAGTGGTATAGGTCCACAATATATAGGGTTGAGGTGCACTACTGCTCACTGCTGCCCCTCTGCTGCAGTAGTCCTTTATCAGTATAGGGACTGAGCTACAGTCTGCTAGTCATTCACAACCTACTAGTTCCACAAAGGTCCTTATAAGGACTGGTAAGGTATAGGGTACTACAGTACATAGGGTTGAGTGAAGTACAGTCTGCTATTCCTTAAGGACTGGTATAGGTCCACAATATATAGGGTTGAGGTGCACTACTGCTGACTGCTGCCCCTCTGCTGCAGTAGACCTTTATCAGTATAGGGACTGAGGTACAGTCTGCTAATCATTCACAACCTACTAGTTCCACAAAGGTCGTTATAAGGACTGGTAAGGTATAGGGTACTACAGTGCATAGGATTGAGTGAGGTACAGTCTGCTATTCCTTAAAGACTGGTATAGGTCCAAAATATATAGGGTTGAGGTGCACTACTGCTCACTGCTGCCCTTCTGCTGCAGTAGTCCTTTATCAGTATAGGGACTGAGCTACAGTCTGCTAGTCATTCACAACCTACTAGTTCCACAAAGGTCCTTATAAGGACTGGTAAGGTATAGGGTACTACAGTACATAGGCTTGAGTGAGGTACAGTCTGCTATTCCTTAAGGACTGGTATAGGTCCACAATATATAGGGTTGAGGTGCACTACTGCTGACTGCTGCCCTTCTGCTGCAGTAGTCCTTTATCAGTATAGGGACTGAGGTACAGTCTGCTAATCATTCACAACCTACCAGTTCCACAAAGGTCCTTATAAGGACTGGTAAGGTATAGGGTACTACAGTACAAAGGGTACAGTGAGGTACAGTCTGCTATTCCTTAAGGACTGGTATAGGTCCACAATATATAGGCTTGAGGTGCAATACTGCTGACTGCTGCCCTAAACTGCAGCAGTCCTTTATCAGTATAGGGACTGAGGTATATTCTGCTAATCATTCACAACCTACTAGATCCACAAAGGTCCTTATAAGGACTGGTAAATTATAGGGTACTACAGTACATAGGGTTGAGTGAGGTACAGTCTGCTATTCCTTAAGGACTGGTATAGGTCCACAATATATAGGGTTCAGGTGCACTACTGCTGACTGCTGCCCTTCTACTGCAATAGTCCTTTATCAGTATAGGGACTGAGGTACAGTCTGCTAATCATTCACAACCTACTAGTTCAACAAAGGTCCTTATAAGGACTGGTAAGGTATAGGGTATTACAGTACATAGGGTTGAGTGAGGTACAGTCTGCTATTCCTTAAGAACTGGTATAGGTCCACAATATATAGGGTTGAGGTGCATTACTGCTGACTGCTGCCCTTTACTGCAGTAGTCCTTTATCAGTATAGGGACTGAGGTACATTCTGCTAATCATTCACAACCTACTAGTTCCACAAAGGTCCTTATAAGGACTGGTAAGGTAAAGGGTACTACAGTACATAGGGTTGAGTGAGGTACAGTCTGCTATTCCTTAAGGACTGGTATAGGTCCACAATATATAGGGTTGAGGTGCACTACTGCTGACTGCTGCCCTTCTGCTGCAGTAGTCCTTTATGAGTATAGGGACCGAGGTACAGTCTGCTAATCATTCACAACCTACTAGTTCCACAAAGGTCCTTAAAAGGACTGGTAAGGTATACGGGTACTACAGTACATAGGGTTGAGTGAAGTACAGTCTGCTATTCCTTAAGGACTGGTATAGGTCCACAATATATAGGGTTGAGGTGCACTACTGCTGACTGCTGCCCTTCTGCTGCAGCAGTCCTTTATCAGTATAGGGACTGAGGTACAGTCTGCTAATCATTCACAACCTACTAGTTCCACAAAGGTCCTTATAAGGACTGGTAAGGTATAGGGTACTACAGTACATAGGGTTGAGTGAGGTACAGTCTGCTATTCCTTAAGGACTTGTATAGGTCCACAATATATAGGGTTGAGGTGCACTACTGCTGACTGCTGCCCCTCTGCTGCAGTAGTCCTTTATCAGTATAGGGACAGAGGTACAGTCTGCTAATCATTCACAACCTACTAGTTCCCCAAAGGTCGTTATAAGGACTGGTAAGGTATAGGATACTACAGTGCATAGGGTTGAGTGAGGCACAGTCTGCTATTCCTTAAGGACCGGTATAGGTCCGCAATATATAGGGTTGAGGTGCACTACTGCTGACTGCTGCCCTTCTGCTGCAGTAGTCCTTTATCAGTATAGGGACTGAGGTACAGTCTGCTAATCATTCACAACCTACTAGTTCCACAAAGGTCCTTATTAAGATTGGTAAGATATAGGGTACTACAGTACATAGGATTGAGTGAGGTAAAGTCTGCTATTCCTTAAGGACTGGTATAGGTCCACAATATATAGGGTTGAGGTGCAATACTTCTGACTGCTGCCCTTCTGCTGCAGTAGTCCTTTATCAGTATAGGGACTGAGATACAATCTGTTAATCATTCACAACCTACTAGTTCCACAAAGGTCCTTAAAAGGACTGGTAAGGTATACGGGTACTACAGTACATAGGGTTGAGTGAAGTACAGTTTGCTATTCCTTAAGGACTGGTATAGGTCCACAATATATAGGGTTGAGGTGCACTACTGCTGACTGCTGCCCTTCTGCTGCAGTAGTCCTTTATCAGTATAGGGACTGAGGTACAGTCTGCTAATCATTCACAACCTACTAGTTCAACAAAGGTCCTTATAAGGACTGGTAAGGTATAGGGTATTACAGTACATAGGGTTGAGTGAGGTACAGTCTGCTATTCCTTAAGAACTGGTATAGGTCCACAATATATAGGGTTGAGGTGCATTACTGCTGACTGCTGCCCTATACTGCAGCAGTCCTTTATCAGTATAGGGACTGAGGTACATTCTGCTAATCATTCACAACCTACTAGTTCCACAAAGGTCCTTACAAGGACTGGTAAGGTATAGGGTACTACAGTACATAGGGTTGAGTGAGGTACAGTCTGCTATTCCTTAAGGACTGGTATAGGTTCACAATATATAGGGTTGAGGTGCGCTACTGCTGACTGCTGCCCTTTACTGCAGTAGTCCTTTATGAGTATAGGGACCGAGGTACAGTCTGCTAATAATTCACAACCTACTAGTTCCATAAAGGTCCTTATAAGGACTGGTAAGGTATAGGGTACTACAGTACATATGGTTGAGTGAGGTACAGTCTGCTATTCCTTAAGGACTGGTATAGGTCCACAATATATAGGGTTGAGCTGCACTACTGCTGACTGCTGCCCTTTACTGCAGTAGTCCTTTATGTGTATAGGGACTGAGGTACAACCTGCTAATCATTCACAACCTACTAGTTCCACAAAGGTCCTTATAAGGACTGGTAAGGTATAGGGTACTACAGTACATAGGGTTGAGTGAGGTACAGTCTGCTATTCCTTAAGGACTGGTATAGGTCCACAATATATTTGGTTGAGGTGCACTACTGCTGACTGCTGCCCTTCTGCTGCAGTAGTCCTTTATCAGTATAGGGACTGAGGTACAGTCTGCTAATCATTCGCAACCTACCAGTTCCACAAAGGTCCTTACAAGGACTGGTAAGGTATAGGGTACTACAGTACATAGGGTTGAGTGAGGTACAGTCTGCTATTCCTTAAGGACTGGTATAGGTCCACAATATATAGGGTTGAGGTGCGCTACTGCTGACTGCTGCCCTTTACTGCAGTAGTCCTTTATGAGTATAGGGACCGAGGTACAGTCTGCTAATAATTCACAACCTACTAGTTCCATAAAGGTCCTTATAAGGACTGGTAAGGTATAGGGTACTACAGTACATATGGTTGAGTGAGGTACAGTCTGCTATTCCTTAAGGACTGGTATAGGTCCTCAATATATAGGGTTGAGCTGCACTACTGCTGACTGCTGCCCTTTACTGCAGTAGTCCTTTATGTGTATAGGGACTGAGGTACAACCTGCTAATCATTCACAACCTACTAGTTCCACAAAGGTCCTTATAAGGACTGGTAAGGTATAGGGTACTACAGTACATAGGGTTGAGTGAGGTACAGTCTGCTATTCCTTAAGGACTGGTATAGGTCCACAATATATTTGGTTGAGGTGCACTACTGCTGACTGCTGCCCTTCTGCTGCAGTAGTCCTTTATCAGTATAGGGACTGAGGTACAGTCTGCTAATCATTCGCAACCTACCAGTTCCACAAAGGTCCTTATAAGGACTGGTAAGGTATAGGGTACTACAGTACATAGGGTTGAGTGAGGTACAGTCTGCTATTCCTTAAGAACTGGTATAGGTCCACAATATATAGGGTTGAGGTGCACTACTGCTCACTGCTGCCCCTCTGCTGCAGTAGTCCTTTATCAGTATAGGGACTGAGCTACAGTCTGCTAGTCATTCACAACCTACCAGTTCCACAAAGTTCCTTATAAGGACTGGTAAGGTATAGGGTACTACAGTACATAGGGTTGAGTGAGGTACAATCTGCTATTCCTTAAGGACTGGTATAGGTCCACAATATATCAGGGTTGAGGTGCACTACTGCTGACTGCTGCCCTTCTGCTGCAGTAGTCCTTTATCAGTATAGGGACTGAGCTACAGTCTGCTAGTCATTCACAACCTACTAGTTCCACAAAGGTCCTTACAAGGACTGGTAAGGTATAGGGTACTACAGTACATAGGGTTGAGTGAGGTACAGTCTGCTATTCCTTAAGGACTGGTATAGGTCCACAATATATAGGGTTGAGGTGCGCTACTGCTGACTGCTGCCCTTTACTGCAGTAGTCCTTTATGAGTATAGGGACTGAGGTACAGTCTGCTAATAATTCACAACCTACTAGTTCCACAAAGGTCCTTATAAGGACTTGTAAGGTATAGGGTACTACAGTACATATGGTTGAGTGAGGTACAGTCTGCTATTCCTTAAGGACTGGTATAGGTCCACAATATATAGGGTTGAGGTGCACTACTGCTGACTGCTGCCCTTTACTGCAGTAGTCCTTTATCAGTATAGGGACTGAGGTACAGTCTGCTAGTCATTCACAACCTACTAGTTCCACAAAGGTCCTTATAAGGACTGGTAAGGTATAGGGTACTACAGTACATAGGGTTGAGTGAGGCACAGTCTGCTATTCCTTAAGGACCGGTATAGGTCCACAATATATAGGGTTGAGGTGCACTACTGCTGACTGCTGCCCTTCTGCTGCAGTAGTCCTTTATCAGTATAGGGACTGAGGTACAGTCTGCTAATCATTCACAACCTACTAGTTCCACAAAGGTCCTTATAAGGACTGGTAAGGTATAGGGTACTACAGTACATAGGGTTGAGTGAGGTACAGTCTGCTATTCCTTAAGGACTGGTATAGGTCCACAATATATAGGGTTGAGGTGCACTACTGCTGACTGCTGCCCTATACAGCAGCAGTCCTTTATCAGTATAGGGACTGAGGTATATTCTGCTAATCATTCACAACCTACTAGTTCCACAAAGGTCCTTATAAGGACTGGTAAGGTATAGGGTACTACAGTACATAGGGTTGAGTGAGGTACAGTCTGCTATTCCTTAAGGACTGGTATAGGTCCACAATATATTTGGTTGAGGTGCACTACTGCTGACTGCTGCCCTTCTGCTGCAGTAGTCCTTTATCAGTATAGGGACTGAGGTACAGTCTGCTAATCATTCGCAACCTACCAGTTCCACAAAGGTCCTTATAAGGACTGGTAAGGTATAGGGTACTACAGTACATAGGGTTGAGTGAGGTACAGTCTGCTATTCCTTAAGAACTGGTATAGGTCCACAATATATAGGGTTGAGGTGCACTACTGCTCACTGCTGCCCCTCTGCTGCAGTAGTCCTTTATCAGTATAGGGACTGAGCTACAGTCTGCTAGTCATTCACAACCTACCAGTTCCACAAAGTTCCTTATAAGGACTGGTAAGGTATAGGGTACTACAGTACATAGGGTTGAGTGAGGTACAATCTGCTATTCCTTAAGGACTGGTATAGGTCCACAATATATCAGGGTTGAGGTGCACTACTGCTGACTGCTGCCCTTCTGCTGCAGTAGTCCTTTATCAGTATAGGGACTGAGCTACAGTCTGCTAGTCATTCACAACCTACTAGTTCCACAAAGGTCCTTACAAGGACTGGTAAGGTATAGGGTACTACAGTACATAGGGTTGAGTGAGGTACAGTCTGCTATTCCTTAAGGACTGGTATAGGTCCACAATATATAGGGTTGAGGTGCGCTACTGCTGACTGCTGCCCTTTACTGCAGTAGTCCTTTATGAGTATAGGGACTGAGGTACAGTCTGCTAATAATTCACAACCTACTAGTTCCACAAAGGTCCTTATAAGGACTTGTAAGGTATAGGGTACTACAGTACATATGGTTGAGTGAGGTACAGTCTGCTATTCCTTAAGGACTGGTATAGGTCCACAATATATAGGGTTGAGGTGCACTACTGCTGACTGCTGCCCTTTACTGCAGTAGTCCTTTATCAGTATAGGGACTGAGGTACAGTCTGCTAGTCATTCACAACCTACTAGTTCCACAAAGGTCCTTATAAGGACTGGTAAGGTATAGGGTACTACAGTACATAGGGTTGAGTGAGGCACAGTCTGCTATTCCTTAAGGACCGGTATAGGTCCACAATATATAGGGTTGAGGTGCACTACTGCTGACTGCTGCCCTTCTGCTGCAGTAGTCCTTTATCAGTATAGGGACTGAGGTACAGTCTGCTAATCATTCACAACCTACTAGTTCCACAAAGGTCCTTATAAGGACTGGTAAGGTATAGGGTACTACAGTACATAGGGTTGAGTGAGGTACAGTCTGCTATTCCTTAAGGACTGGTATAGGTCCACAATATATAGGGTTGAGGTGCACTACTGCTGACTGCTGCCCTATACAGCAGCAGTCCTTTATCAGTATAGGGACTGAGGTATATTCTGCTAATCATTCACAACCTACTAGTTCCACAAAGGTCCTTATAAGGACTGGTAAGGTATAGGGTACTACAGTACATAGGGTTGAGTGAGGTACAGTCTGCTATTCCTTAAGGACTGGTATAGGTCCACAATATATAGGGTTGAGGTGCACTACTGCTGACTGCTGCCCTATACAGCAGCAGTCCTTTATCAGTATAGGGACTGAGGTATATTCTGCTAATCATTCACAACCTACTAGTTCCACAAAGGTCCTTATAAGGACGGGTAAATTATAGGGTACTACAGTACATAGTGTTAAGTATTAGATAAGACCAGAATTGTGTGGACTGCAACAGAGGAAACCCAAACGTGTATAAGTGAAATATGATTTATTAAAGAAAGTGAATAATATAAATACAACCACACAGTGCAATAAACCAACCAACAAAGACCCCCAAACAACAACAGACAGATATGTACAATAAATGGGAAATGCAAGGACCGTAAACGATAGGCAGGCCAGGGTCATACACAGGGAGATCAGCAGATAAACAAGGGCAGTCCAGAATCAGAGTCACAAGCCAGGCCAAGGTCATACACGGGAGATCAGTAAATGGGGTAAGGAACACAGGACAGGGAGAGGATGGACAGATCAGACTGCAGGACAGGGATAATGGTAACAGGTGGGACAGGGTAGGGACCAGGACAGGGAAACAGGATAAGAACCACGGGTCACAGGTTCAGGGCACAGGAATAGGTACAGAATCAGGATCGCAAGCAGCAGGTCAGGGCACAAGGAACAATACCAAGGCGAGGTGTGTGTGCACCTGCCGGGTATTTATAATGGCTGCTGTCAGTCATGTGACGCCTGACTGCAGAAGGCAATACCTGCTCCATACTGCCAGGATCCCTCCGCTGGTGGACACCAGTACTGCGGACCAAAGATGACATAATTCCAGCAGGAGACACCTGCTGGTGGATCGCAGTACTGCATGCCAAATGATTGATATTACCAGCGGAGGGAACCTTTCCTGACAGTACCCCCCCTCAAAGGAGCGACCTCCGGACGCTCCAACTAGCAGTTGCTGGGGAAAGTCCATTGCGTCAAGCTGGGCTATGAGCAAAGTCACATCAGGTTGGGTAACGGGCACTTCAATCAGGGCAGCAGACAGAAGCACATCGGACCGGGAAGCTGGCACATCGGGCTGGAAGGCAGGCAATGACACGTCAGGCTGGAAGGCGGGCAGCGGCACATCAGGCTGGAAGGCGGGCAGCGGCACGTCAGGCTGGAAGGCGGGCAGCGGCACGTCAGGCTGGAAGGCGGGCAGCGGCACATCAGGCTGGAAGGCGGGCAGCGGCACGTCAGGCTGGAAGGCGGGCAGCGGCACGTCAGGCTGGAAGGCGGGCAGCGGCACGTCAGGCTGGAAGGCATCAGACTGGAAGGCCGGGGCATCAGACTGGAAGGCCGGGGCATCAGACTGGAAGGCATCAGACTGAAAGGCCGGGACATCAGACTGCAAGACATCAGACTGGAAGGCCGGGACATCAGACTGCAAGACATCAGACTGGAAGGCCGGTACATCAGACTGCAAGACATCAGACTGGAAGGCCGGGACATCAGACTGCAAGACATCAGACTGGAAGGCCGGGACATCAGACTGCAAGACATCAGACTGGAAGGCCGGTACATCAGACTGCAAGACATCAGACTGGAAGGCCGGGACATCAGACTGCAAGACATCAGACTGGAAGGCCGGGACATCAGACTGCAAGACATCAGACTGGAAGGCCGGGACATCAGACTGCAAGACATCAGACTGGAAGGCCGGGACATCAGACTGCAAGACATCAGACTGGAAGGCCGGGACATCAGACTGCAAGACATCAGACTGGAAGGCCGGGACATCAGACTGCAAGACATCAGGCTGCAAGGCGTCTGGCTGGAAGGCCGGGACATCAGGCTGCAAGGCGTCTGGCTGGAAGGCCGGGACATCAGGCTGCAAGGCGTCTGGCTGGAAGGCCGGGACATCAGGCTGCAAGGCCGGGACATCAGGCTGGAAGGCCGGGACATCAGGCTGCAAGGCCGGGACATCAGGCTGCAAGGCCGGGACATCAGGCTGCAAGGCCGGGACATCAGGCTGCAAGGCGTCTGGCTGGAAGGCCGGGATATCAGGCTGGAAGGCCGGGACATCAGGCTGCAAGGCCGGGACATCAGGCTGCAAGGCCGGGACATCAGGCTGCAAGGCCGGGACATCAGGCTGCAAGGCCGGGACATCAGGCTGCAAGGCGTCTGGCTGCAAGGCCGGGACATCAGGCTGCAAGGAGTCTGGCTGCAAGGCCGGGACATCAGGCTGCAAGGCGTCTGGCTGCAAGGCCGGGACATCAGGCTGCAAGGCGTCTGGCTGCAAGGCCGGGACATCAGGCTGCAAGGCGTCTGGCTGGAAGGCCGGGATATCAGGCTGGAAGGCCGGGACATCAGGCTGCAAGGCCGGGACATCAGGCTGCAAGGCCGGGACATCAGGCTGCAAGGCCGGGACATCAGGCTGCAAGGCCGGGACATCAGGCTGCAAGGCCGGGACATCAGGCTGCAAGGCGTCTGGCTGCAAGGCCGGGACATCAGGCTGCAAGGAGTCTGGCTGCAAGGCCGGGACATCAGGCTGCAAGGAGTCTGGCTGCAAGGCCGGGACATCAGGCTGCAAGGCGTCTGGCTGCAAGGCCGGGACATCAGGCTGCAAGGCGTCTGGCTGCAAGGCCGGGACATCAGGCTGCAAGGCGTCTGGCTGGAAGGCCGGGATATCAGGCTGGAAGGCCGGGACATCAGGCTGCAAGGCCGGGACATCAGGCTGCAAGGCCGGGACATCAGGCTGCAAGGCCGGGACATCAGGCTGCAAGGCCGGGACATCAGGCTGCAAGGCGTCTGGCTGCAAGGCCGGGACATCAGGCTGCAAGGAGTCTGGCTGCAAGGCCGGGACATCAGGCTGCAAGGAGTCTGGCTGCAAGGCCGGGACATCAGGCTGCAAGGCGTCTGGCTGCAAGGCCGGGACATCAGGCTGCAAGGCGTCTGGCTGCAAGGCCGGGACATCAGGCTGCAAGGCGTCTGGCTGCAAGGCCGGGACATCAGGCTGCAAGGCGTCTGGCTGCAAGGCCGGGACATCAGGCTGCAAGGCGTCTGGCTGGAAGGCCGGGACATCAGGCTGCAAGGCGTCTGGCTGGAAGGCCGGGACATCAGGCTGCAAGGCCGGGACATCAGGCTGGAAGGCATCAGACTGGAAGGCCGGGGCATCAGACTGGAAGGCATCAGACTGGAAGGCATCAGACTGGAAGGCCGGGGCATCAGACTGGAAGGCCGGGGCATCAGACTGGAAGGCATCAGACTGAAAGGCCGGGACATCAGACTGCAAGACATCAGACTGGAAGGCCGGGACATCAGACTGCAAGACATCAGACTGGAAGGCCGGGACATCAGACTGCAAGACATCAGACTGGAAGGCCGGGACATCAGACTGCAAGACATCAGACTGGAAGGCCGGGACATCAGACTGCAAGACATCAGACTGGAAGGCCGGGACATCAGACTGCAAGACATCAGACTGGAAGGCCGGGACATCAGACTGCAAGACATCAGGCTGGAAGGCCGGGACATCAGGCTGCAAGGCCGGGACATCAGGCTGCAAGGCCGGGACATCAGGCTGCAAGGCCGGGACATCAGGCTGCAAGGCCGGGACATCAGGCTGCAAGGCGTCTGGCTGCAAGGCCGGGACATCAGGCTGCAAGGCGTCTGGCTGGAAGGCCGGGACATCAGGCTGCAAGGCGTCTGGCTGGAAGGCCGGGACATCAGGCTGCAAGGCGTCTGGCTGGAAGGCCGGGACATCAGGCTGCAAGGCGTCTGGCTGGAAGGCCGGGACATCAGGCTGCAAGGCGTCTGGCTGGAAGGCCGGGACATCAGGCTGCAAGGCGTCTGGCTGCAAGGCCGGGACATCAGGCTGCAAGGCCGGGACATCAGGCTGCAAGGCCGGGACATCAGGCTGGAAGGCATCAGACTGGAAGGCCAGGGCATCAGACTGGAAGGCATCAGACTGGAAGGCCGTGGCATCAGACTGGAAGGCCGGGGCATCAGACTGGAAGGCATCAGACTGAAAGGCCGGGACATCAGACTGCAAGACATCAGACTGGAAGGCCGGGACATCAGACTGCAAGACATCAGACTGGAAGGCCGGGACATCAGACTGCAAGACATCAGACTGGAAGGCCGGGACATCAGACTGCAAGACATCAGACTGGAAGGCCGGGACATCAGACTGCAAGACATCAGACTGGAAGGCCGGGACATCAGACTGCAAGACATCAGGCTACAAGGCGTCTGGCTGGAAGGCCGGGACATCAGACTGCAAGACATCAGGCTGCAAGGCGTCTGGCTGGAAGGCCGGGACATCAGACTGCAAGACATCAGGCTGCAAGGCGTCTGGCTGGAAGGCTGGGACATCAGGCTGCAAGGCGTCTGGCTGGAAGGCCGGGACATCAGGCTGCAAGGCGTCTGGCTGGAAGGCCGGGACATCAGGCTGCAAGGCGTCTGGCTGGAAGGCCGGGACATCAGGCTGCAAGGCGTCTGGCTGGAAGGCCGGGACATCAGGCTGCAAGGCGTCTGGCTGGAAGGCCGGGACATCAGGCTGCAAGGCGTCTGGCTGGAAGGCCGGGACATCAGGCTGCAAGGCGTCTGGCTGGAAGGCCGGGACATCAGGCTGCAAGGCCGGGACATCAGGCTGCAAGGCCGGGACATCAGGCTGCAAGGCCGGGACATCAGGCTGCAAGGCGTCTGGCTGGAAGGCTGGGACATCAGGCTGCAAGGCGTCTGGCTGGAAGGCCGGGACATCAGGCTGCAAGGCGTCTGGCTGGAAGGCTGGGACATCAGGCTGCAAGGCGTCTGGCTGGAAGGCCGGGACATCAGGCTGCAAGGCGTCTGGCTGGAAGGCCGGGACATCAGGCTGCAAGGCGTCTGGCTGGAAGGCCGGGACATCAGGCTGCAAGGCGTCTGGCTGGAAGGCCGGGACATCAGGCTGCAAGGCGTCTGGCTGGAAGGCCGGGACATCAGGCTGCAAGGCGTCTGGCTGGAAGGCCGGGACATCAGGCTGCAAGGCCGGGACATCAGGCTGCAAGGCCGGGACATCAGGCTGCAAGGCCGGGACATCAGGCTGCAAGGCGTCTGGCTGCAAGGCCGGGACATCAGGCTGCAAGGCGTCTGGCTGCAAGGCCGGGACATCAGGCTGCAAGGCGTCTGGCTGCAAGGCCGGGACATCAGGCTGCAAGACATCAGGCTGCAAGGCGTCTGGCTGGAAGGCTGGGACATCAGGCTGCAAGGCGTCTGGCTGGAAGGCCGGGACATCAGGCTGCAAGGCGTCTGGCTGCAAGGCCGGGACATCAGGCTGCAAGGCGTCTGGCTGCAAGGCCGGGACATCAGGCTGCAAGGCGTCTGGCTGCAAGGCCGGGACATCAGGCTGCAAGGCGTCTGGCTGCAAGGCCGGGACATCAGGCTGCAAGACATCAGGCTGCAAGGCGTCTGGCTGGAAGGCTGGGACATCAGGCTGCAAGGCGTCTGGCTGGAAGGCCGGGACATCAGGCTGCAAGGCGTCTGGCTGGAAGGCCGGGACATCAGGCTGCAAGGCGTCTGGCTGGAAGGCCGGGACATCAGGCTGCAAGGCGTCTGGCTGGAAGGCCGGGACATCAGGCTGCAAGGCGTCTGGCTGGAAGGCCGGGACATCAGGCTGCAAGGCGTCTGGCTGGAAGGCCGGGACATCAGGCTGCAAGGCCGGGACATCAGGCTGCAAGGCCGGGACATCAGGCTGCAAGGCCGGGATATCAGGCTGCAAGACATCAGGCTGCAAGGCGTCTGGCTGGAAGGCTGGGACATCAGGCTGCAAGGCGTCTGGCTGGAAGGCCGGGACATCAGGCTGCAAGGCCGGGACATCAGGCTGCAAGGCGTCTGGCTGGAAGGCCGGGACATGAGGCTGCAAGGCGTCTGGCTGGAAGGCCGGGACATCAGGCTGCAAGGCGTCTGGCTGGAAGGCCGGGACATCAGGCTGCAAGGCGTCTGGCTGGAAGGCCGGGACATCAGGCTGCAAGGCCGGGACATCAGGCTGCAAGGCCGGGACATCAGGCTGCAAGGCGTCTGGCTGCAAGGCCGGGACATCAGGCTGCAAGGCGTCTGGCTGCAAGGCCGAGACCTCAGGCTGCAAGGCGTCTGGCTGCAAGGCCGGGACATCAGGCTGCAAGGCGTCTGGCTGCAAGGCCGGGACATCAGGCTGCAAGGCGTCTGGCTGCAAGGCCGGGACATCAGGCTGCAAGGCGTCTGGCTGCAAGGCCGGGACATCAGGCTGCAAGGCGTCTGGCTGCAAGGCCGGGACATCAGGCTGCAAGGCGTCTGGCTGCAAGGCCGGGACATCAGGCTGCAAGGCGTCTGGCTGCAAGGCCGGGACATCAGGCTGCAAGGCGTCTGGCTGCAAGGCCGGGACATCAGGCTGCAAGGCGTCTGGCTGCAAGGCCGGGACATCAGGCTGCAAGGCGTCTGGCTGCAAGGCCGGGACATCAGGCTGCAAGGCGTCTGGCTGGAAGGCCGGGACATCAGGCTGCAAGGCGTCTGGCTGGAAGGCCGGGACATCAGGCTGCAAGGCGTCTGGCTGGAAGGCCGGGACATCAGGCTGCAAGGCGTCTGGCTGGAAGGCCGGGACATCAGGCTGCAAGGCCGGGACATCAGGCTGGAAGGCCGGGACATCAGGCTGCAAGGCGTCTGGCTGCAAGGCCGGGACATCAGGCTGCAAGGCGTCTGGCTGGAAGGCCGGGACATCAGGCTGCAAGGCCGGGACATCAGGCTGCAAGGCCGGGACATCAGGCTGCAAGGCGTCTGGCTGCAAGGCCGGGACATCAGGCTGCAAGGCGTCTGGCTGCAAGGCCGGGACATCAGGCTGCAAGGCGTCTGGCTGCAAGGCCGGGACATCAGGCTGCAAGGCGTCTGGCTGCAAGGCCGGGACATCAGGCTGCAAGGCGTCTGGCTGCAAGGCCGGGACATCAGGCTGCAAGGCGTCTGGCTGCAAGGCCGGGACATCAGGCTGCAAGGCGTCTGGCTGCAAGGCCGGGACATCAGGCTGCAAGGCGTCTGGCTGCAAGGCCGGGACATCAGGCTGCAAGGCGTCTGGCTGCAAGGCCGGGACATCAGGCTGCAAGGCGTCTGGCTGCAAGGCCGGGACATCAGGCTGCAAGGCGTCTGGCTGCAAGGCCGGGACATCAGGCTGCAAGGCGTCTGGCTGCAAGGCCGGGACATCAGGCTGCAAGGCGTCTGGCTGCAAGGCCGGGACATCAGGCTGCAAGGCGTCTGGCTGCAAGGCCGGGACATCAGGCTGCAAGGCGTCTGGCTGGAAGGCCGGGACATCAGGCTGCAAGGCGTCTGGCTGGAAGGCCGGGACATCAGGCTGCAAGGCCGGGACATCAGGCTGCAAGGCCGGGACATCAGGCGGGAAGGCATCAGACTGGAAGGCCGGGGCATCAGACTGGAAGGCATCAGACTGGAAGGCCGGGGCATCAGACTGGAAGGCATCAGACTGAAAGGCCGGGACATCAGACTGCAAGACATCAGACTGGAAGGCCGGGACATCAGACTGCAAGACATCAGACTGGAAGGCCGGGACATCAGACTGGAAGGCCGGGACATCAGACTGCAAGACATCAGACTGGAAGGCCGGGACATCAGACTGCAAGACATCAGACTGGAAGGCCGGGACATCAGACTGCAAGACATCAGGCTGCAAGGCGTCTGGCTGGAAGGCCGGGACATCAGACTGCAAGACATCAGGCTGCAAGGCGTCTGGCTGGAAGGCCGGGACATCAGACTGCAAGACATCAGGCTGCAAGGCGTCTGGCTGGAAGGCCAGGACATCAGACTGCGGGACATCAGGCTGCAAGGCGTCTGGCTGGAAGGCCGGGACATCAGGCTGCAAGGCCGGGACATCAGGCTGCAAGGCCGGGACATCAGGCTGCAAGGCGTCTGGCTGCAAGGCCGGGACATCAGGCTGCAAGGCGTCTGGCTGCAAGGCCGGGACATCAGGCTGCAAGGCGTCTGGCTGCAAGGCCGGGACATCAGGCTGCAAGGCGTCTGGCTGCAAGGCCGGGACATCAGGCTGCAAGGCGTCTGGCTGCAAGGCCGGGACATCAGGCTGCAAGGCGTCTGGCTGCAAGGCCGGGACATCAGGCTGCAAGGCGTCTGGCTGCAAGGCCGGGACATCAGGCTGCAAGGCGTCTGGCTGGAAGGCCGGGACATCAGGCTGGAAGGCCGGGACATCAGGCTGCAAGGCGTCTGGCTGGAAGGCCGGGACATCAGGCTGCAAGGTGTCTGACTGGAAGGCCGGGACATCAGGCTGCAAGGCGTCTGGCTGGAAGGCCGGGACATCAGGCTGCAAGGCGTCTGGCTGGAAGGCCGGGACATCAGGCTGCAAGGCGTCTGGCTGGAAGGCCGGGACATCAGGCTGCAAGGCCGGGACATCAGGCTGGAAGGCCGGGACATCAGGCTGCAAGGCCGGGACATCAGGCTGGAAGGCCGGGACATCAGGCTGCAAGGCCGGGACATCAGGCTGCAAGGCCGGGACATCAGTCTGCAAGGCCGGGACATCAGGCTGCAAGGAGTCTGGCTGCAAGGCCGGGACATCAGGCTGCAAGGCGTCTGGCTGGAAGGCCGGGACATCAGGCTGGAAGGCCGGGACATCAGGCTGCAAGGCCGGGACATCAGGCTGCAAGGCCGGGACATCAGGCTGCAAGGCCGGGACATCAGGCTGCAAGGCGTCTGGCTGCAAGGCCGGGACATCAGGCTGCAAGGCGTCTGGCTGCAAGGCCGGGACATCAGGCTGGAAGGCCGGGACATCAGGCTGGAAGGCCGGGACATCAGGCTGGAAGGCCGGGACATCAGGCTGGAAGGCCGGGACATCAGGCTGCAAGGCCGGGACATCAGGCTGCAAGGCCGGGACATCAGGCTGCAAGGCGTCTGGCTGCAAGGCCGGGACATCAGGCTGCAAGGCGTCTGGCTGCAAGGCCGGGACATCAGGCTGCAAGGCGTCTGGCTGCAAGGCCGGGACATCAGGCTGCAAGGCGTCTGGCTGCAAGGCCGGGACATCAGGCTGCAAGGCGTCTGGCTGCAAGGCCGGGACATCAGGCTGCAAGGCGTCTGGCTGCAAGGCCGGGACATCAGGCTGCAAGGCGTCTGGCTGCAAGGCCGGGACATCAGGCTGCAAGGCGTCTGGCTGCAAGGCCGGGACATCAGGCTGCAAGGCGTCTGGCTGCAAGGCCGGGACATCAGGCTGCAAGGCGTCTGGCTGCAAGGCCGGGACATCAGGCTGCAAGGCGTCTGGCTGCAAGGCCGGGACATCAGGCTGCAAGGCGTCTGGCTGCAAGGCCGGGACATCAGGCTGCAAGGCGTCTGGCTGCAAGGCCGGGACATCAGGCTGCAAGGCGTCTGGCTGGAAGGCCGGGACATCAGGCTGCAAGGCGTCTGGCTGGAAGGCCGGGACATCAGGCTGCAAGGCATCTGGCTGGAAGGCCGGGACATCAGGCTGCAAGGCGTCTGGCTGGAAGGCCGGGACATCAGGCTGCAAGGCCGGGACATCAGGCTGCAAGGCCGGGACATCAGGCTGCAAGGCGTCTGGCTGCAAGGCCGGGACATCAGGCTGCAAGGCGTCTGGCTGCAAGGCCGGGACATAAGGCTGCAAGGCGTCTGGCTGCAAGGCCGGGACATCAGGCTGCAAGGCGTCTGGCTGCAAGGCCGGGACATCAGGCTGCAAGGCGTCTGGCTGCAAGGCCGGGACATCAGGCTGGAAGGCCGGGACATCAGGCTGCAAGGCCGGGACATCAGGCTGCAAGGCCGGGACATCAGGCTGCAAGGCGTCTGGCTGCAAGGCCGGGACATCAGGCTGCAAGGCGTCTGGCTGCAAGGCCGGGACATCAGGCTGCAAGGCGTCTGGCTGCAAGGCCGGGACATCAGGCTGGAAGGCCGGGACATCAGGCTGGAAGGCCGGGACATTAGGCTGCAAGGCCGGGACATCAGGCTGCAAGGCCGGGACATCAGGCTGCAAGGCCGGGACATCAGGCTGCAAGGCGTCTGGCTGCAAGGCCGGGACATCAGGCTGCAAGGCGTCTGGCTGCAAGGCCGGGACATCAGGCTGCAAGGCGTCTGGCTGCAAGGGCGGGACATCAGGCTGCAAGGCGTCTGGCTGCAAGGCCGGGACATCAGGCTGCAAGGCGTCTGGCTGCAAGGCCGGGACATCAGGCTGCAAGGCGTCTGGCTGCAAGGCCGGGACATCAGGCTGCAAGGCGTCTGGCTGCAAGGCCGGGACATCAGGCTGCAAGGCGTCTGGCTGCAAGGCCGGGACATCAGGCTGCAAGGCGTCTGGCTGCAAGGCCGGGACATCAGGCTGCAAGGCGTCTGGCTGCAAGGCCGGGACATCAGGCTGCAAGGCGTCTGGCTGCAAGGCCGGGACATCAGGCTGCAAGGCGTCTGGCTGGAAGGCCGGGACATCAGGCTGCAAGGCGTCTGGCTGGAAGGCCGGGACATCAGGCTGCAAGGCCGGGACATCAGGCTGCAAGGCCGGGACATCAGGCGGGAAGGCATCAGACTGGAAGGCCGGGGCATCAGACTGGAAGGCATCAGACTGGAAGGCCGGGGCATCAGACTGGAAGGCATCAGACTGAAAGGCCGGGACATCAGACTGCAAGACATCAGACTGGAAGGCCGGGACATCAGACTGCAAGACATCAGACTGGAAGGCCGGGACATCAGACTGCAAGACATCAGACTGGAAGGCCGGGACATCAGACTGCAAGACATCAGACTGGAAGGCCGGGACATCAGACTGCAAGACATCAGACTGGAAGGCCGGGACATCAGACTGCAAGACATCAGACTGGAAGGCCGGGACATCAGACTGCAAGACATCAGGCTGCAAGGCGTCTGGCTGGAAGGCCGGGACATCAGGCTGCAAGGCGTCTGGCTGGAAGGCCGGGACATCAGACTGCAAGACATCAGGCTGCAAGGCGTCTGGCTGGAAGGCCAGGACATCAGACTGCGGGACATCAGGCTGCAAGGCGTCTGGCTGGAAGGCCGGGACATCAGGCTGCAAGGCCGGGACATCAGGCTGCAAGGCCGGGACATCAGGCTGCAAGGCGTCTGGCTGCAAGGCCGGGACATCAGGCTGCAAGGCGTCTGGCTGCAAGGCCGGGACATCAGGCTGCAAGGCGTCTGGCTGCAAGGCCGGGACATCAGGCTGCAAGGCGTCTGGCTGCAAGGCCGGGACATCAGGCTGCAAGGCGTCTGGCTGCAAGGCCGGGACATCAGGCTGCAAGGCGTCTGGCTGCAAGGCCGGGACATCAGGCTGCAAGGCGTCTGGCTGCAAGGCCGGGACATCAGGCTGCAAGGCGTCTGGCTGCAAGGCCGGGACATCAGGCTGCAAGGCGTCTGGCTGGAAGGCCGGGACATCAGGCTGGAAGGCCGGGACATCAGGCTGCAAGGCGTCTGGCTGGAAGGCCGGGACATCAGGCTGCAAGGTGTCTGGCTGGAAGGCCGGGACATCAGGCTGCAAGGCGTCTGGCTGGAAGGCCGGGACATCAGGCTGCAAGGCGTCTGGCTGGAAGGCCGGGACATCAGGCTGCAAGGCGTCTGGCTGGAAGGCCGGGACATCAGGCTGCAAGGCCGGGACATCAGGCTGGAAGGCCGGGACATCAGGCTGCAAGGCCGGGACATCAGGCTGGAAGGCCGGGACATCAGGCTGCAAGGCCGGGACATCAGGCTGCAAGGCCGGGACATCAGGCTGCAAGGCCGGGACATCAGTCTGCAAGGCCGGGACATCAGGCTGCAAGGAGTCTGGCTGCAAGGCCGGGACATCAGGCTGCAAGGCGTCTGGCTGGAAGGCCGGGACATCAGGCTGGAAGGCCGGGACATCAGGCTGCAAGGCCGGGACATCAGGCTGCAAGGCCGGGACATCAGGCTGCAAGGCCGGGACATCAGGCTGCAAGGCCGGGACATCAGGCTGCAAGGCGTCTGGCTGCAAGGCCGGGACATCAGGCTGCAAGGCGTCTGGCTGCAAGGCCGGGACATCAGGCTGGAAGGCCGGGACATCAGGCTGGAAGGCCGGGACATCAGGCTGCAAGGCCGGGACATCAGGCTGCAAGGCCGGGACATCAGGCTGCAAGGCGTCTGACTGCAAGGCCGGGACATCAGGCTGCAAGGCGTCTGGCTGCAAGGCCGGGACATCAGGCTGCAAGGCGTCTGGCTGCAAGGCCGGGACATCAGGCTGCAAGGCGTCTGGCTGCAAGGCCGGGACATCAGGCTGCAAGGCGTCTGGCTGCAAGGCCGGGACATCAGGCTGCAAGGCGTCTGGCTGCAAGGCCGGGACATCAGGCTGCAAGGCGTCTGGCTGCAAGGCCGGGACATCAGGCTGCAAGGCGTCTGGCTGCAAGGCCGGGACATCAGGCTGCAAGGCGTCTGGCTGCAAGGCCGGGACATCAGGCTGCAAGGCGTCTGGCTGCAAGGCCGGGACATCAGGCTGCAAGGCGTCTGGCTGCAAGGCCGGGACATCAGGCTGCAAGGCGTCTGGCTGCAAGGCCGGGACATCAGGCTGCAAGGCGTCTGGCTGGAAGGCCGGGACATCAGGCTGCAAGGCGTCTGGCTGGAAGGCCGGGACATCAGGCTGCAAGGCATCTGGCTGGAAGGCCGGGACATCAGGCTGCAAGGCGTCTGGCTGGAAGGCCGGGACATCAGGCTGCAAGGCCGGGACATCAGGCTGCAAGGCCGGGACATCAGGCTGCAAGGCCGGGACATCAGGCTGCAAGGCGTCTGGCTGCAAGGCCGGGACATCAGGCTGCAAGGCGTCTGGCTGCAAGGCCGGGACATCAGGCTGCAAGGCGTCTGGCTGCAAGGCCGGGACATCAGGCTGCAAGGCGTCTGGCTGCAAGGCCGGGACATCAGGCTGCAAGGCGTCTGGCTGCAAGGCCGGGACATCAGGCTGGAAGGCCGGGACATCAGGCTGGAAGGCCGGGACATCAGGCTGCAAGGCCGGGACATCAGGCTGCAAGGCGTCTGGCTGCAAGGCCGGGACATCAGGCTGCAAGGCGTCTGGCTGCAAGGCCGGGACATCAGGCTGCAAGGCGTCTGGCTGCAAGGCCGGGACATCAGGCTGGAAGGCCGGGACATCAGGCTGGAAGGCCGGGACATTAGGCTGCAAGGCCGGGACATCAGGCTGCAAGGCCGGGACATTAGGCTGCAAGGCCGGGACATCAGGCTGCAAGGCGTCTGGCTGCAAGGCCGGGACATCAGGCTGCAAGGCGTCTGGCTGCAAGGCCGGGACATCAGGCTGCAAGGCGTCTGGCTGCAAGGCCGGGACATCAGGCTGCAAGGCGTCTGGCTGCAAGGCCGGGACATCAGGCTGCAAGGCGTCTGGCTGCAAGGCCGGGACATCAGGCTGCAAGGCGTCTGGCTGCAAGGCGTCTGGCTGCAAGGCCGGGACATCAGGCTGCAAGGCGTCTGGCTGCAAGGCCGGGACATCAGGCTGCAAGGCGTCTGGCTGCAAGGCCGGGACATCAGGCTGCAAGGCCGGGACATCAGGCTGCAAGGCCGGGACATCAGGCTGCAAGGCGTCTGGCTGCAAGGCCGGGACATCAGTCTGCAAGGCGTCTGGCTGCAAGGCCGGGACATCAGGCTGCAAGGCGTCTGGCTGCAAGGCCGGGACATCAGGCTGCAAGGCGTCTGGCTGCAAGGCCGGGACATCAGGCTGCAAGGCGTCTGGCTGGAAGGCCGGGACATCAGGCTGCAAGGCTTCTGGCTGGAAGGCCGGGACATCAGGCTGCAAAGCGTCTGGCTGGAAGGCCGGGACATCAGGCTGCAAGGCGTCTGGCTGGAAGGCCGGGACATCAGGCTGGAAGGCCGGGACATCAGGCTGCAAGGCCGGGACATCAGGCTGCAAGGCCGGGACATCAGGCTGCAAGGCCGGGACATCAGGCTGCAAGGCCGGGACATCAGGCTGCAAGGCCGGGACATCAGGCTGCAAGGCGTCTGGCTGCAAGGCCGGGACATCAGGCTGCAAGGCGTCTGGCTGCAAGGCCGGGACATCAGGCTGCAAGGCGTCTGGCTGCAAGGCGTCTGGCTGCAAGGCCGGGACATCAGGCTGCAAGGCGTCTGGCTGCAAGGCCGGGACATCAGGCTGCAAGGCGTCTGGCTGCAAGGCCGGGACATCAGGCTGCAAGGCCGGGACATCAGGCTGCAAGGCCGGGACATCAGGCTGCAAGGCGTCTGGCTGCAAGGCCGGGACATCAGGCTGCAAGGCGTCTGGCTGCAAGGCCGGGACATCAGGCTGCAAGGCGTCTGGCTGCAAGGCCGGGACATCAGGCTGCAAGGCGTCTGGCTGCAAGGCCGGGACATCAGGCTGCAAGGCGTCTGGCTGGAAGGCCGGGACATCAGGCTGCAAGGCGTCTGGCTGGAAGGCCGGGACATCAGGCTGCAAGGCGTCTGGCTGCAAGGCCGGGACATCAGGCTGCAAGGCCGGGACATCAGGCTGCAAGGCCGGGACATCAGGCTGCAAGGCCAGGACATCAGGCTGGAAGGCATCAGACTGGAAGGCCGGGGCATCAGACTGGAAGGCATCAGACTGGAAGGCATCAGACTGGAAGGCATCAGACTGGAAGGCCGGGGCATCAGACTGGAAGGCCGGGGCATCAGACTGGAAGGCATCAGACTGAAAGGCCGGGACATCAGACTGCAAGACATCAGACTGGAAGGCCGGGACATCAGACTGCAAGACATCAGACTGGAAGGCCGGGACATCAGACTGCAAGACATCAGACTGGAAGGCCGGGACATCAGACTGCAAGACATCAGACTGGAAGGCCGGGACATCAGACTGCAAGACATCAGACTGGAAGGCCGGGATATCAGACTGCAAGACATCAGACTGCAAGACATCAGACTGGAAGACCGGGACATCAGACTGCAAGACATCAGACTGGAAGGCCGGGACATCAGACTGCAAGACATCAGACTGGAAGGCCGGGACATCAGACTGCAAGACATCAGACTGGAAGGCCGGGACATCAGACTGCAAGACATCAGGCTGCAAGGCGTCTGGCTGGAAGGCCGGGACATCAGACTGCAAGACATCAGGCTGCAAGGCGTCTGGCTGGAAGGCCGGGACATCAGACTGCAAGACATCAGGCTGCAAGGCGTCTGGCTGGAAGGCTGGGACATCAGGCTGCAAGGCGTCTGGCTGGAAGGCCGGGACATCAGGCTGCAAGGCGTCTGGCTGGAAGGCCGGGACATCAGGCTGCAAGGCGTCTGGCTGGAAGGCCGGGACATCAGGCTGCAAGGCGTCTGGCTGGAAGGCCGGGACATCAGGCTGCAAGGCGTCTGGCTGGAAGGCCGGGACATCAGGCTGCAAGGCGTCTGGCTCGAAGGCCGGGACATCAGGCTGCAAGGCGTCTGGCTGGAAGGCCGGGACATCAGGCTGCAAGGCGTCTGGCTGGAAGGCCGGGACATCAGGCTGCAAGGCCGGGACATCAGGCTGCAAGGCGTCTGGCTGCAAGGCCGGGACATCAGGCTGGAAGGCCGGGACATCAGGCTGCAAGGCCGGGACATCAGGCTGCAAGGCCGGGACATCAGGCTGCAAGGCGTCTGGCTGCAAGGCTGGGACATCAGGCTGCAAGGCCGGGACATCAGGCTGCAAGGCCGGGACATCAGGCTGCAAGGCCGGGACATCAGGCTGCAAGGCCGGGACATCAGGCTGCAAGGCGTCTGGCTGCAAGGCCGGGACATCAGGCTGCAAGGCGTCTGGCTGCAAGGCCGGGACATCAGGCTGCAAGGCGTCTGGCTGCAAGGCCGGGACATCAGGCTGCAAGGCGTCTGGCTGCAAGGCCGGGACATCAGGCTGCAAGGCGTCTGGCTGCAAGGCCGGGACATCAGGCTGCAAGGCGTCTGGCTGCAAGGCCGGGACATCAGGCTGCAAGGCGTCTGGCTGCAAGGCCGGGACATCAGGCTGCAAGGCGTCTGGCTGCAAGGCCGGGACATCAGGCTGCAAGGCGTCTGGCTGCAAGGCCGGGACATCAGGCTGCAAGGCGTCTGGCTGCAAGGCCGGGACATCAGGCTGCAAGGCGTCTGGCTGCAAGGCCGGGACATCAGGCTGCAAGGCGTCTGGCTGGAAGGCCGGGACATCAGGCTGCAAGGCCGGGACATCAGGCTGCAAGGCGTCTGGCTGCAAGGCCGGGACATCAGGCTGCAAGGCCGGGACATCAGGCTGCAAGGCCGGGACATCAGGCTGGAAGGCCGGGACATCAGGCTGGAAGGCATCAGACTGGAAGGCCGGGGCATCAGACTGGAAGGCATCAGACTGGAAGGCATCAGACTGGAAGGCCGGGGCATCAGACTGGAAGGCCGGGGCATCAGACTGGAAGGCATCAGACTGAAAGGCCGGGACATCAGACTGCAAGACATCAGACTGGAAGGCCGGGACATCAGACTGCAAGACATCAGACTGGAAGGCCGGGACATCAGACTGCAAGACATCAGACTGGAAGGCCGGGACATCAGACTGCAAGACATCAGACTGGAAGGCCGGGACATCAGACTGCAAGACATCAGACTGGAAGGCCGGGACATCAGACTGCAAGACATCAGACTGCAAGACATCAGACTGCAAGACATCAGACTGGAAGACCGGGACATCAGACTGCAAGACATCAGACTGGAAGGCCGGGACATCAGACTGCAAGACATCAGACTGGAAGGCCGGGACATCAGACTGCAAGACATCAGACTGGAAGGCCGGGACATCAGACTGCAAGACATCAGACTGGAAGGCCGGGACATCAGACTGCAAGACATCAGGCTGCAAGGCGTCTGGCTGGAAGGCCGGGACATCAGACTGCAAGACATCAGGCTGCAAGGCGTCTGGCTGGAAGGCCGGGACATCAGGCTGCAAGGCGTCTGGCTGGAAGGCCGGGACATCAGGCTGCAAGGCGTCTGGCTGGAAGGCCGGGACATCAGGCTGCAAGGCGTCTGGCTGGAAGGCCGGGACATCAGGCTGCAAGGCGTCTGGCTGGAAGGCCGGGACATCAGGCTGCAAGGCGTCTGGCTGGAAGGCCGGGACATCAGGCTGCAAGGCGTCTGGCTGGAAGGCCGGGACATCAGGCTGCAAGGCCGGGACATCAGGCTGCAAGGCGTCTGGCTGCAAGGCCGGGACATCAGGCTGCAAGGCGTCTGGCTGCAAGGCTGGGACATCAGGCTGCAAGGCCGGGACATCAGGCTGCAAGGCCGGGACATCAGGCTGCAAGGCCGGGACATCAGGCTGCAAGGCGTCTGGCTGCAAGGCCGGGACATCAGGCTGCAAGGCGTCTGGCTGCAAGGCCGGGACATCAGGCTGCAAGGCGTCTGGCTGCAAGGCCGGGACATCAGGCTGCAAGGCGTCTGGCTGCAAGGCCGGGACATCAGGCTGCAAGGCGTCTGGCTGCAAGGCCGGGACATCAGGCTGCAAGGCGTCTGGCTGCAAGGCCGGGACATCAGGCTGCAAGGCGTCTGGCTGCAAGGCCGGGACATCAGGCTGCAAGGCGTCTGGCTGCAAGGCCGGGACATCAGGCTGCAAGGCGTCTGGCTGCAAGGCCGGGACATCAGGCTGCAAGGCGTCTGGCTGGAAGGCCGGGACATCAGGCTGCAAGGCCGGGACATCAGGCTGCAAGGCGTCTGGCTGCAAGGCCGGGACATCAGGCTGCAAGGCGTCTGGCTGGAAGGCCGGGACATCAGGCGGGAAGGCCGGGACATCAGGCTGCAAGGCCGGGACATCAGGCTGCAAGGCCGGGACATCAGGCTGCAAGGCCGGGACATCAGGCTGCAAGGCCGGGACATCAGGCTGCAAGGCCGGGACATCAGGCTGCAAGGCGTCTGGCTGCAAGGCCGGGACATCAGGCTGCAAGGCGCCTGGCTGCAAGGCCGGGACACCAGGCTGCAAGGCGTCTGGCTGCAAGGCCGGGACATCAGGCTGCAAGGCGTCTGGCTGCAAGGCCGGGACATCAGGCTGCAAGGCGTCTGGCTGCAAGGCCGGGACATCAGGCTGCAAGGCGTCTGGCTGCAAGGCCGGGACATCAGGCTGCAAGGCGTCTGGCTGCAAGGCCGGGACATCAGGCTGCAAGGCGTCTGGCTGCAAGGCCGGGACATCAGGCTGCAAGGCGTCTGGCTGCAAGGCCGGGACATCAGGCTGCAAGGCGTCTGGCTGCAAGGCCGGGACATCAGGCTGCAAGGCGTCTGGCTGCAAGGCCGGGACATCAGGCTGCAAGGCGTCTGGCTGCAAGGCCGGGACATCAGGCTGCAAGGCGTCTGGCTGCAAGGCCGGGACATCAGGCTGCAAGGCGTCTGGCTGCAAGGCCGGGACATCAGGCTGCAAGGCGTCTGGCTGCAAGGCCGGGACATCAGGCTGCAAGGCGTCTGGCTGCAAGGCCGGGACATCAGGCTGCAAGGCGTCTGGCTGCAAGGCCGGGACATCAGGCTGCAAGGCGTCTGGCTGCAAGGCCGGGACATCAGGCTGCAAGGCGTCTGGCTGCAAGGCCGGGACATCAGGCTGCAAGGCGTCTGGCTGCAAGGCCGGGACATCAGGATGCAAGGCGTCTGGCTGCAAGGCCGGGACATCAGGCTGCAAGGCGTCTGGCTGGAAGGCCGGGACATCAGGCTGCAAGGCCGGGACATCAGGCTGCAAGGCCGGGACATCAGGCTGCAAGGCCGGGACATCAGGCTGCAAGGCGTCTGGCTGCAAGGCCGGGACATCAGGCTGCAAGGCGTCTGGCTGCAAGGCCGGGACATCAGGCTGCAAGGCGTCTGGCTGCAAGGCCGGGACATCAGGCTGCAAGGCGTCTGGCTGGAAGGCCGGGACATTAGGCTGCAAGGCGTCTGGCTGGAAGGCCGGGACATCAGGCTGCAAGGCCGGGACATCAGGCTGCAAGGCCGGGACATCAGGCTGCAAGGCCGGGACATCAGGCTGCAAGGCGTCTGGCTGCAAGGCCGGGACATCAGGCTGCAAGGCGTCTGGCTGCAAGGCCGGGACATCAGGCTGCAAGGCGTCTGGCTGCAAGGCCGGGACATCAGGCTGCAAGGCGTCTGGCTGCAAGGCCGGGACATCAGGCTGCAAGGCGTCTGGCTGCAAGGCCGGGACATCAGGCTGCAAGGCGTCTGGCTGCAAGGCCGGGACATCAGGCTGCAAGGCCGGGACATCAGGCTGCAAGGCGTCTGGCTGCAAGGCCGGGACATCAGGCTGCAAGGCGTCTGGCTGCAAGGCCGGGACATCAGGCTGCAAGGCGTCTGGCTGCAAGGCCGGGACATCAGGCTGCAAGGCGTCTGGCTGCAAGGCCGGGACATCAGGCTGCAAGGCGTCTGGCTGCAAGGCCGGGACATCAGGCTGCAAGGCGTCTGGCTGCAAGGCCGGGACATCAGGCTGCAAGGCGTCTGGCTGCAAGGCCGGGACATCAGGCTGCAAGGCGTCTGGCTGCAAGGCCGGGACATCAGGCTGCAAGGCGTCTGGCTGCAAGGCCGGGACATCAGGCTGCAAGGCGTCTGGCTGCAAGGCCGGGACATCAGGCTGCAAGGCGTCTGGCTGCAAGGCCGGGACATCAGGCTGCAAGGCGTCTGGCTGCAAGGCCGGGACATCAGGCTGCAAGGCGTCTGGCTGCAAGGCCGGGACATCAGGCTGCAAGGCGTCTGGCTGGAAGGCCGGGACATCAGGCTGCAAGGCCGGGACATCAGGCTGCAAGGCCGGGACATCAGGCTGCAAGGCCGGGACATCAGGCTGCAAGGCGTCTGGCTGCAAGGCCAGGACATCAGGCTGCAAGGCGTCTGGCTGCAAGGCCAGGACATCAGGCTGCAAGGCGTCTGGCTGCAAGGCCAGGACATCAGGCTGCAAGGCGTCTGGCTGCAAGGCCCGGGACATCAGGCTGCAAGGCGTCTGGCTGGAAAGCCGGGACATCAGGCTGCAAGGCGTCTGGCTGGAAAGCCGGGACATCAGGCTGCAAGGCGTCTGGCTGCAAGGCCGGGACATCAGGCTGCAAGGCAGGGACATCAGGCTGCAAGGCCGGGACATCAGGCTGCAAGGCGTCTGGCTGCAAGGCCGGGACATCAGGCTGCAAGGCGTCTGGCTGCAAGGCCGGGACATCAGGCTGCAAGGCGTCTGGCTGCAAGGCCGGGACATCAGGCTGCAAGGCGTCTGGCTGCAAGGCCGGGACATCAGGCTGCAAGGCGTCTGGCTGGCAAGGCCGGGACATCAGGCTGCAAGGCGTCTGGCTGGAAGGCCGGGACATCAGGCTGCAAGGCGTCTGGCTGCAAGGCCGGGACATCAGGCTGCAAGGCGTCTGGCTGCAAGGCCGGGACATCAGGCTGCAAGGCGTCTGGCTGGAAGGCCGGGACATCAGGCTGCAAGGCCGGGACATCAGGCTGCAAGGCGTCTGGCTGCAAGGCCGGGACATCAGGCTGCAAGGCCGGGACATCAGGCTGCAAGGCCGGGACATCAGGCTGGAAGGCCGGGACATCAGGCTGGAAGGCATCAGACTGGAAGGCCGGGGCATCAGACTGGAAGGCATCAGACTGGAAGGCATCAGACTGGAAGGCCGGGGCATCAGACTGGAAGGCCAGGGCATCAGACTGGAAGGCATCAGACTGAAAGGCCGGGACATCAGACTGCAAGACATCAGACTGGAAGGCCGGGACATCAGACTGCAAGACATCAGACTGGAAGGCCGGGACATCAGACTGCAAGACATCAGACTGGAAGGCCGGGACATCAGACTGCAAGACATCAGACTGGAAGGCCGGGACATCAGACTGCAAGACATCAGACTGGAAGGCCGGGACATCAGACTGCAAGACATCAGACTGCAAGACATCAGACTGCAAGACATCAGACTGGAAGACCGGGACATCAGACTGCAAGACATCAGACTGGAAGGCCGGGACATCAGACTGCAAGACATCAGACTGGAAGGCCGGGACATCAGACTGCAAGACATCAGACTGGAAGGCCGGGACATCAGACTGCAAGACATCAGACTGGAAGGCCGGGACATCAGACTGCAAGACATCAGGCTGCAAGGCGTCTGGCTGGAAGGCCGGGACATCAGACTGCAAGACATCAGGCTGCAAGGCGTCTGGCTGGAAGGCCAGGACATCAGGCTGCAAGGCGTCTGGCTGGAAGGCCGGGACATCAGGCTGCAAGGCGTCTGGCTGGAAGGCCGGGACATCAGGCTGCAAGGCGTCTGGCTGGAAGGCCGGGACATCAGGCTGCAAGGCGTCTGGCTGGAAGGCCGGGACATCAGGCTGCAAGGCGTCTGGCTGGAAGGCCGGGACATCAGGCTGCAAGGCGTCTGGCTGGAAGGCCGGGACATCAGGCTGCAAGGCGTCTGGCTGGAAGGCCGGGACATCAGGCTGCAAGGCCGGGACATCAGGCTGCAAGGCGTCTGGCTGCAAGGCCGGGACATCAGGCTGCAAGGCCGGGACATCAGGCTGCAAGGCGTCTGGCTGCAAGGCCGGGACATCAGGCTGCAAGGCCGGGACATCAGGCTGCAAGGCCGGGACATCAGGCTGCAAGGCCGGGACATCAGGCTGCAAGGCGTCTGGCTGCAAGGCTGGGACATCAGGCTGCAAGGCCGGGACATCAGGCTGCAAGGCCGGGACATCAGGCTGCAAGGCGTCTGGCTGCAAGGCCGGGACATCAGGCTGCAAGGCGTCTGGCTGCAAGGCCGGGACATCAGGCTGCAAGGCGTCTGGCTGCAAGGCCGGGACATCAGGCTGCAAGGCGTCTGGCTGCAAGGCCGGGACATCAGGCTGCAAGGCGCCTGGCTGCAAGGCCGGGACATCAGGCTGCAAGGCGTCTGGCTGCAAGGCCGGGACATCAGGCTGCAAGGCGTCTGGCTGCAAGGCCGGGACATCAGGCTGCAAGGCGTCTGGCTGCAAGGCCGGGACATCAGGCTGCAAGGCGTCTGGCTGCAAGGCCGGGACATCAGGCTGCAAGGCGTCTGGCTGCAAGGCCGGGACATCAGGCTGCAAGGCGTCTGGCTGCAAGGCCGGGACATCAGGCTGCAAGGCGTCTGGCTGCAAGGCCGGGACATCAGGCTGCAAGGCGTCTGGCTGCAAGGCCGGGACATCAGGCTGCAAGGCGTCTGGCTGCAAGGCCGGGACATCAGGCTGCAAGGCGTCTGGCTGCAAGGCCGGGACATCAGGCTGCAAGGCGTCTGGCTGCAAGGCCGGGACATCAGGCTGCAAGGCGTCTGGCTGCAAGGCCGGGACATCAGGCTGCAAGGCGTCTGGCTGCAAGGCCGGGACATCAGGCTGCAAGGCGTCTGGCTGCAAGGCCGGGACATCAGCCTGCAAGGCGTCTGGCTGCAAGGCCGGGACATCAGGATGCAAGGCGTCTGGCTGCAAGGCCGGGACATCAGGCTGCAAGGCGTCTGGCTGGAAGGCCGGGACATCAGGCTGCAAGGCCGGGACATCAGGCTGCAAGGCGTCTGGCTGCAAGGCCGGGACATCAGGCTGCAAGGCGTCTGGCTGCAAGGCCGGGACATCAGGCTGCAAGGCGTCTGGCTGCAAGGCCGGGACATCAGGCTGCAAGGCGTCTGGCTGCAAGGCCGGGACATCAGGCTGCAAGGCGTCTGGCTGGAAGGCCGGGACATCAGGCTGCAAGGCGTCTGGCTGGAAGGCCGGGACATCAGGCTGCAAGGCCGGGACATCAGGCTGCAAGGCCGGGACATCTGGCTGCAAGGCCGGGACATCAGGCTGCAAGGCGTCTGGCTGCAAGGCCGGGACATCAGGCTGCAAGGCGTCTGGCTGCAAGGCCGGGACATCAGGCTGCAAGGCGTCTGGCTGCAAGGCCGGGACATCAGGCTGCAAGGCGTCTGGCTGCAAGGCCGGGACATCAGGCTGCAAGGCGTCTGGCTGCAAGGCCGGGACATCAGGCTGCAAGGCGTCTGGCTGCAAGGCCGGGACATCAGGCTGCAAGGCCGGGACATCAGGCTGCAAGGCGTCTGGCTGCAAGGCCGGGACATCAGGCTGCAAGGCGTCTGGCTGCAAGGCCGGGACATCAGGCTGCAAGGCGTCTGGCTGCAAGGCCGGGACATCAGGCTGCAAGGCGTCTGGCTGCAAGGCCGGGACATCAGGCTGCAAGGCGTCTGGCTGCAAGGCCGGGACATCAGGATGCAAGGCGTCTGGCTGCAAGGCCGGGACATCAGGCTGCAAGGCGTCTGGCTGGAAGGCCGGGACATCAGGCTGCAAGGCCGGGACATCAGGCTGCAAGGCCGGGACATCAGGCTGCAAGGCGTCTGGCTGCAAGGCCGGGACATCAGGCTGCAAGGCGTCTGGCTGCAAGGCCGGGACATCAGGCTGCAAGGCGTCTGGCTGCAAGGCCGGGACATCAGGCTGCAAGGCGTCTGGCTGCAAGGCCGGGACATCAGGCTGCAAGGCCGGGACATCAGGCTGCAAGGCGTCTGGCTGCAAGGCCGGGACATCAGGCTGCAAGGCGTCTGGCTGCAAGGCCGGGACATCAGGCTGCAAGGCGTCTGGCTGCAAGGCCGGGACATCAGGCTGCAAGGCGTCTGGCTGCAAGGCCGGGACATCAGGCTGCAAGGCGTCTGGCTGCAAGGCCGGGACATCAGGCTGCAAGGCGTCTGGCTGCAAGGCCGGGACATCAGGCTGCAAGGCGTCTGGCTGCAAGGCCGGGACATCAGGCTGCAAGGCGTCTGGCTGCAAGGCCGGGACATCAGGCTGCAAGGCGTCTGGCTGCAAGGCCGGGACATCAGGCTGCAAGGCGTCTGGCTGCAAGGCCGGGACATCAGGCTGCAAGGCGTCTGGCTGCAAGGCCGGGACATCAGGCTGCAAGGCGTCTGGCTGCAAGGCCGGGACATCAGGCTGCAAGGCGTCTGGCTGGAAGGCCGGGACATCAGGCTGCAAGGCCGGGACATCAGGCTGCAAGGCCGGGACATCAGGCTGCAAGGCCGGGACATCAGGCTGCAAGGCGTCTGGCTGCAAGGCCAGGACATCAGGCTGCAAGGCGTCTGGCTGCAAGGCCAGGACATCAGGCTGCAAGGCGTCTGGCTGCAAGGCCAGGACATCAGGCTGCAAGGCGTCTGGCTGCAAGGCCCGGGACATCAGGCTGCAAGGCGTCTGGCTGGAAAGCCGGGACATCAGGCTGCAAGGCGTCTGGCTGGAAAGCCGGGACATCAGGCTGCAAGGCGTCTGGCTGCAAGGCCGGGACATCAGGCTGCAAGGCCGGGACATCAGGCTGCAAGGCGTCTGGCTGCAAGGCCGGGACATCAGGCTGCAAGGCGTCTGGCTGCAAGGCCGGGACATCAGGCTGCAAGGCGTCTGGCTGCAAGGCCGGGACATCAGGCTGCAAGGCGTCTGGCTGCAAGGCCGGGACATCAGGCTGCAAGGCGTCTGGCTGCAAGGCCGGGACATCAGGCTGCAAGGCGTCTGGCTGCAAGGCCGGGACATCAGGCTGCAAGGCGTCTGGCTGGAAGGCCGGGACATCAGGCTGCAAGGCGTCTGGCTGCAAGGCCGGGACATCAGGCTGCAAGGCGTCTGGCTGCAAGGCCGGGACATCAGGCTGCAAGGCGTCTGGCTGGAAGGCCGGGACATCAGGCTGCAAGGCCGGGACATCAGGCTGCAAGGCGTCTGGCTGCAAGGCCGGGACATCAGGCTGCAAGGCCGGGACATCAGGCTGCAAGGCCGGGACATCAGGCTGCAAGGCCGGGACATCAGGCTGGAAGGCATCAGACTGGAAGGCCGGGGCATCAGACTGGAAGGCATCAGACTGGAAGGCATCAGACTGGAAGGCCGGGGCATCAGACTGGAAGGCCGGGGCATCAGACTGGAAGGCATCAGACTGAAAGGCCGGGACATCAGACTGCAAGACATCAGACTGGAAGGCCGGGACATCAGACTGCAAGACATCAGACTGGAAGGCCGGGACATCAGACTGCAAGACATCAGACTGGAAGGCCGGGACATCAGACTGCAAGACATCAGACTGGAAGGCCGGGACATCAGACTGCAAGACATCAGACTGGAAGGCCGGGACATCAGACTGCAAGACATCAGACTGCAAGACATCAGACTGCAAGACATCAGACTGCAAGACCGGGACATCAGACTGCAAGACATCAGGCTGCAAGGCGTCTGGCTGGAAGGCCGGGACATCAGACTGCAAGACATCAGGCTGCAAGGCGTCTGGCTGGAAGGCCGGGACATCAGGCTGCAAGGCGTCTGGCTGGAAGGCCGGGACATCAGGCTGCAAGGCGTCTGGCTGGAAGGCCGGGACATCAGGCTGCAAGGCGTCTGGCTGGAAGGCCGGGACATCAGGCTGCAAGGCCGGGACATCAGGCTGCAAGGCGTCTGGCTGCAAGGCCGGGACATCAGGCTGCAAGGCCGGGACATCAGGCTGCAAGGCCGGGACATCAGGCTGCAAGGCCGGGACATCAGGCTGCAAGGCGTCTGGCTGCAAGGCTGGGACATCAGGCTGCAAGGCCGGGACATCAGGCTGCAAGGCCGGGACATCAGGCTGCAAGGCCGGGACATCAGGCTGCAAGGCGTCTGGCTGCAAGGCCGGGACATCAGGCTGCAAGGCCGGGACATCAGGCTGCAAGGCCGGGACATCAGGCTGCAAGGCCGGGACATCAGGCTGCAAGGCGTCTGGCTGCAAGGCCAGGACATCAGGCTGCAAGGCGTCTGGCTGCAAGGCCAGGACATCAGGCTGCAAGGCGTCTGGCTGCAAGGCCGGGACATCAGGCTGCAAGGCGTCTGGCTGCAAGGCCGGGACATCAGGCTGCAAGGCGTCTGGCTGCAAGGCCGGGACATCAGGCTGCAAGGCGTCTGGCTGCAAGGCCGGGACATCAGGCTGCAAGGCGTCTGGCTGCAAGGCCGGGACATCAGGCTGCAAGGCGTCTGGCTGCAAGGCCGGGACATCAGGCTGCAAGGCGTCTGGCTGCAAGGCCGGGACATCAGGCTGCAAGGCGTCTGGCTGCAAGGCCGGGACATCAGGCTGCAAGGCGTCTGGCTGCAAGGCCGGGACATCAGGCTGCAAGGCGTCTGGCTGCAAGGCCGGGACATCAGGCTGCAAGGCGTCTGGCTGCAAGGCCGGGACATCAGGCTGCAAGGCGTCTGGCTGCAAGGCCCGGGACATCAGGCTGCAAGGCGTCTGGCTGGAAAGCCGGGACATCAGGCTGCAAGGCGTCTGGCTGGAAAGCCGGGACATCAGGCTGCAAGGCGTCTGGCTGGAAGGCCGGGACATCAGGCTGCAAGGCCGGGACATCAGGCTGCAAGGCGTCTGGCTGCAAGGCCGGGACATCAGGCTGCAAGGCGTCTGGCTGCAAGGCCGGGACATCAGGCTGCAAGGCGTCTGGCTGCAAGGCCGGGACATCAGGCTGCAAGGCGTCTGGCTGCAAGGCCGGGACATCAGGCTGCAAGGCGTCTGGCTGCAAGGCCGGGACATCAGGCTGCAAGGCGTCTGGCTGCAAGGCCGGGACATCAGGCTGCAAGGCGTCTGGCTGCAAGGCCGGGACATCAGGCTGCAAGGCGTCTGGCTGCAAGGCCGGGACATCAGGCTGCAAGGCGTCTGGCTGCAAGGCCGGGACATCAGGCTGCAAGGCGTCTGGCTGCAAGGCCGGGACATCAGGCTGCAAGGCGTCTGGCTGCAAGGCCGGGACATCAGGCTGCAAGGCGTCTGGCTGGAAGGCCGGGACATCAGGCTGCAAGGCGTCTGGCTGGAAGGCCGGGACATCAGGCTGCAAGGCGTCTGGCTGCAAGGCCGGGACATCAGGCTGCAAGGCGTCTGGCTGCAAGGCCGGGACATCAGGCTGCAAGGCGTCTGGCTGCAAGGCCGGGACATCAGGCTGCAAGGCGTCTGGCTGCAAGGCCGGGACATCAGGCTGCAAGGCGTCTGGCTGCAAGGCCGGGACATCAGGCTGCAAGGCGTCTGGCTGCAAGGCCGGGACATCAGGCTGCAAGGCGTCTGGCTGCAAGGCCGGGACATCAGGCTGCAAGGCGTCTGGCTGCAAGGCCGGGACATCAGGCTGCAAGGCGTCTGGCTGCAAGGCCGGGACATCAGGCTGCAAGGCGTCTGGCTGCAAGGCCGGGACATCAGGCTGCAAGGCGTCTGGCTGCAAGGCCGGGACATCAGGCTGCAAGGCGTCTGGCTGCAAGGCCGGGACATCAGGCTGCAAGGCGTCTGGCTGCAAGGCCGGGACATCAGGCTGCAAGGCGTCTGGCTGCAAGGCCGGGACATCAGGCTGCAAGGCGTCTGGCTGCAAGGCCCGGGACATCAGGCTGCAAGGCGTCTGGCTGGAAAGCCGGGACATCAGGCTGCAAGGCGTCTGGCTGGAAAGCCGGGACATCAGGCTGCAAGGCGTCTGGCTGCAAGGCCGGGACATCAGGCTGCAAGGCCGGGACATCAGGCTGCAAGGCCGGGACATCAGGCTGCAAGGCCGGGACATCAGGCTGCAAGGCGTCTGGCTGCAAGGCCGGGACATCAGGCTGCAAGGCGTCTGGCTGCAAGGCCGGGACATCAGGCTGCAAGGCGTCTGGCTGCAAGGCCGGGACATCAGGCTGCAAGGCGTCTGGCTGCAAG
The DNA here is from genome assembly GCF_037356315.1 of Lithobates pipiens. NCBI lineage: Eukaryota > Metazoa > Chordata > Amphibia > Anura > Ranidae > Lithobates > Lithobates pipiens. Next base: position 472,518 of record NW_027507687.1, read on the forward strand.
GCCGGGACATCAGGCTGCAAGGCGTCTGGCTGCAAGGCCGGGACATCAGGCTGCAAGGCGTCTGGCTGCAAGGCCGGAACATCAGGCTGCAAGGCGTCTGGCTGCAAGGCCGGGACATCAGGCTGCAAGGCCGGGACATCAGGCTGCAAGGCGTCTGGCTGCAAGGCCGGGACATCAGGCTGCAAGGCGTCTGGCTGCAAGGCCGGGACATCAGGCTGCAAGGCGTCTGGCTGCAAGGCCGGGACATCAGGCTGCAAGGCGTCTGGCTGCAAGGCCGGGACATCAGGCTGCAAGGCGTCTGGCTGCAAGGCCGGGACATCAGGCTGCAAGGCGTCTGGCTGCAAGGCCGGGACATCAGGCTGCAAGGCGTCTGGCTGCAAGGCCGGGACATCAGGCTGCAAGGCGTCTGGCTGCAAGGCCGGGACATCAGGCTGCAAGGCGTCTGGCTGCAAGGCCGGGACATCAGGCTGCAAGGCCGGGACATCAGGCTGCAAGGCCGGGACATCAGGCTGCAAGGCCGGGACATCAGGCTGCAAGGCGTCTGGCTGCAAGGCCAGGACATCAGGCTGCAAGGCGTCTGGCTGCAAGGCCAGGACATCAGGCTGCAAGGCGTCTGGCTGCAAGGCCAGGACATCAGGCTGCAAGGCGTCTGGCTGCAAGGCCCGGGACATCAGGCTGCAAGGCGTCTGGCTGGAAAGCCGGGACATCAGGCTGCAAGGCGTCTGGCTGGAAAGCCGGGACATCAGGCTGCAAGGCGTCTGGCTGCAAGGCCGGGACATCAGGCTGCAAGGCCGGGACATCAGGCTGCAAGGCCGGGACATCAGGCTGCAAGGCGTCTGGCTGCAAGGCCGGGACATCAGGCTGCAAGGCGTCTGGCTGCAAGGCCGGGACATCAGGCTGCAAGGCGTCTGGCTGCAAGGCCGGGACATCAGGCTGCAAGGCGTCTGGCTGCAAGGCCGGGACATCAGGCTGCAAGGCGTCTGGCTGCAAGGCCGGGACATCAGGCTGCAAGGCGTCTGGCTGCAAGGCCGGGACATCAGGCTGCAAGGCGTCTGGCTGCAAGGCCGGGACATCAGGCTGCAAGGCGTCTGGCTGCAAGGCCGGGACATCAGGCTGCAAGGCGTCTGGCTGCAAGGCCGGGACATCAGGCTGCAAGGCGTCTGGCTGCAAGGCCGGGACATCAGGCTGCAAGGCGTCTGGCTGCAAGGCCGGGACATCAGGCTGCAAGGCGTCTGGCTGCAAGGCCGGGACATCAGGCTGCAAGGCGTCTGGCTGCAAGGCCGGGACATCAGGCTGCAAGGCGTCTGGCTGCAAGGCCGGGACATCAGGCTGCAAGGCGTCTGGCTGCAAGGCCGGGACATCAGGCTGCAAGGCGTCTGGCTGCAAGGCCGGGACATCAGGCTGCAAGGCGTCTGGCTGCAAGGCCCGGGACATCAGGCTGCAAGGCGTCTGGCTGGAAAGCCGGGACATCAGGCTGCAAGGCGTCTGGCTGGAAAGCCGGGACATCAGGCTGCAAGGCGTCTGGCTGCAAGGCCGGGACATCAGGCTGCAAGGCCGGGACATCAGGCTGCAAGGCCGGGACATCAGGCTGCAAGGCCGGGACATCAGGCTGCAAGGCGTCTGGCTGCAAGGCCGGGACATCAGGCTGCAAGGCGTCTGGCTGCAAGGCCGGGACATCAGGCTGCAAGGCGTCTGGCTGCAAGGCCGGGACATCAGGCTGCAAGGCGTCTGGCTGCAAGGCCGGGACATCAGGCTGCAAGGCCGGGACATCAGGCTGCAAGGCGTCTGGCTGCAAGGCCGGGACATCAGGCTGCAAGGCCGGGACATCAGGCTGCAAGGCGTCTGGCTGCAAGGCCGGGACATCAGGCTGCAAGGCGTCTGGCTGCAAGGCCGGGACATCAGGCTGCAAGGCGTCTGGCTGCAAGGCCGGGACATCAGGCTGCAAGGCGTCTGGCTGCAAGGCCGGGACATCAGGCTGCAAGGCGTCTGGCTGCAAGGCCGGGACATCAGGCTGCAAGGCGTCTGGCTGCAAGGCCGGGACATCAGGCTGCAAGGCGTCTGGCTGCAAGGCCGGGACATCAGGCTGCAAGGCGTCTGGCTGCAAGGCCGGGACATCAGGCTGCAAGGCGTCTGGCTGCAAGGCCGGGACATCAGGCTGCAAGGCGTCTGGCTGCAAGGCCGGGACATCAGGCTGCAAGGCGTCTGGCTGCAAGGCCGGGTCATCAGGCTGCAAGGCGTCTGGCTGCAAGGCCGGGACATCAGGCTGCAAGGCGTCTGGCTGCAAGGCCGGGACATCAGGCTGCAAGGCGTCTGGCTGCAAGGCCGGGACATCAGGCTGCAAGGCGTCTGGCTGCAAGGCCGGGACATCAGGCTGCAAGGCGTCTGGCTGCAAGGCCGGGACATCAGGCTGCAAGGCGTCTGGCTGCAAGGCCGGGACATCAGGCTGCAAGGCGTCTGGCTGCAAGGCCGGGACATCAGGCTGCAAGGCGTCTGGCTGCAAGGCCGGGACATCAGGCTGCAAGGCGTCTGGCTGCAAGGCCGGGACATCAGGCTGCAAGGCGTCTGGCTGCAAGGCCGGGACATCAGGCTGCAAGGCGTCTGGCTGCAAGGCCGGGACATCAGGCTGCAAGGCGTCTGGCTGCAAGGCCGGGACATCAGGCTGCAAGGCGTCTGGCTGCAAGGCCGGGACATCAGGCTGCAAGGCGTCTGGCTGCAAGGCCGGGACATCAGGCTGCAAGGCGTCTGGCTGGAAGGCCGGGACATCAGGCTGCAAGGCGTCTGGCTGGAAGGCCGGGCCATCAGGCTGCAAGGCGTCTGGCTGGAAGGCCGGGCCATCAGGCTGCAAGGCGTCAGGCTGGAGCAGGTTGGTTGATGTGGAGGCAGGTTGCGTTACTGGCAGGATCAAATGGGTAGGAAAGAACTTCCGTCTCTTTTTAGATTTAGCTACTGAAGGCCAGTAGGTAGCTGCAGATCTATAGGTAGGGGATGAAGCAAACTGGAGAGAAGGGTTGGAATATGGCAGGGAAGAGGTAACAGTGGCTGGGGGAAGTTCTTGAGGGATAGTGGGCCATGGGAAAGAGGCAGTTGGATTAAAGGCAGGATATGTGCAGCAGGAAGAAACAGGGTATTGATATTTGGTGGGGAGTAGAGTATATTGGGCTGAAACTGAGGTTGCCATAGGTGATGGAGGAAGAGACTCTTGGGCAGGCAGGTGTTTGGTAGCAGAGATGGTTTGTTGTGGGCTGGCTGTGGCTGATTGCAAAATACCGGACCATGCTAAAAGTAGTGGTTGCACAAACTGCGGGTTACATACTGCCTGTCTGACAAGGGATTGTACGGAATCAACACATTCTATTATCATCTGTTGGGAACAGGCTGTGTAATGCTCAAAAAAGTAAGGGGAATCATCTTCCAGAAGCCATACCAGTGATGTGACTTGATTAATACTGAAAGGGGGAGAAAAATCATCCTGGCCCCCTGGGATGCAGGGCAGGGCCAGCTCTGTGCAGATTTGAATTAACGGCTGAACATCCCCAAACAACATACAGCCCTGATCAACCCAGGAGTGAGCTAAACGAATGGTTTCCAACAGCTAATCACTGGTCCACCCTTTCAGTGTCTGGCGGAGATAGTCACCACTCTCAGACGCCAACAAAGCATAATAACGAATCACTTCTAAATTCATTTCTGTAAGCAACCTGAACCAAGATGGTTCCTCTGTGTAGCCACTTCTGGTCAGGGATGGCCTTGGTATTCTGTTAAGTATCAGATAAGACCAGAACTGTGTGGACTGCAACAGAGGAAACCCAAACGTGTATAAGTGAAATATGATTTATTAAAGAAAGTGAATAATATAAATACAACCACACAGTGCAATAAACCAACCAACAAAGACCCCCAAACAACAACAGACAGATATGTACAATAAATGGGAAATGCAAGGACCGTAAACGATAGGCAGGCCAGGGTCATACACAGGGAGATCAGCAGATAAACAAGGGCAGTCCAGAATCAGAGTCACAAGCCAGGCCAAGGTCATACACGGGAGATCAGTAAATGGGGTAAGGAACACAGGATAGGGAGAGGATGGACGGATCAGACTGCAGGACAGGGATAATGGTAACAGGTGGGACAGGGTAGGGACCAGGACAGGGAAACAGGATAAGAACCACGGGTCACAGGTTCAGGGCACAGGAATAGGTACAGAATCAGGATCACAAGCAGCAGGTCAGGGCACAAGGAACAATACCAAGGCGAGGTGTGTGTGCACCTGCCGGGTATTTATAATGGCTGCTGTCAGTCATGTGACGCCTGACTGCAGAAGGCAATACCTGCTCCATACTGCCAGGATCCCTCCGCTGGTGGACACCAGTACTGCGGACCAAAGATGACATAATTCCAGCAGGAGACACCTGCTGGTGGATCGCAGTACTGCATGCCAAATGATTGATATTACCAGCGGAGGGAACCTTTCCTGACAATAGGGTTGAGTGAGGTACAGTCTGCTATTCCTTAAGGACTGGTATAGGTCCACAATATATAGGGTTGAGGTGCACTACTGCTGACTGCTGCCCTTTACTGCAGTAGTCCTTTATGAGTATAGGGACTGAGGTACAGTCTGCTAATCATTCACAACCTACTAGTTCCACAAAGGTCCTTATAAGGACTGGTAAGGTATAGGGTACTACAGTACATAGGGTTGAGTGAGGTACAGTCTATTATTCCTTAAGGACTGGTATAGGTCCACAATATATAGGGTTGAGGTGCACTACTGCTGACTGCTGCCCTTCTGCTGCAGTAGTCCTTTATGAGTATAGGGACTGAGGTACAGTCTGCTAATCATTCACAACCTACTAGTTCCACAAAGGTCCTTATAAGGACTGGTAAGGTATAGGGTACTACAGTACATAGGGTTGAGTGAGGTACAGTCTGCTATTCCTTAAGGACTGGCATAGGTCCACAATATATCGGGGTTGAGGTGCACTACTGCTGACTGCTGCCCCTCTGCTGCAGTAGTCATTTATCAGTATAGGGACTGAGGTACAGTCTGCTAATCATTCACAACCTACTAGTTCCACAAAGGTCGTTATAAGGACTGGTAAGGTATAGGGTACTACAGTGCATAGGGTTGAGTGAGGCACAGTCTGCTATTCCTTAAGGACCGGTATAGGTCCACAATATATAGGGTTGAGGTGCACTACTGCTAACTGCTGCCCTTCTGCTGCAGTAGTCCTTTATCAGTATAGGGACTGAGGTACAGTCTGCTAATCATTCACAACCTACTAGTTCCACAAAGGTCCTTATAAGGACTGGTAAGGTATAGGGTACTACAGTACATAGGGTTGAGTGAGGTACAGTCTGCTATTCCTTAAGGACTGGTATAGGTCCACAATATATAGGGTTGAGGTGCACTACTGCTGACTGCTGCCCTATACTGCAGCAGTCCTTTATCAGTATAGGGACTGAGGTATATTCTGCTAATCATTCACAACCTACTAGTTCCACAAAGGTCCTTTTAAGGACTGGTAAATTATAGGGTGCTACAGTACATAGGGTTGAGTGAGGTACAGTCTGCTATTCCTTAAGGACTGGTATAGGTCCACAATATATCGGGGTTGAGGTGCACTACTGCTGACTGCTGCCCTTCTGCTGCAGTAGTCCTTTATCAGTATAGGGGCTGAGGTACAGTCTGCTAATCATTCACAACCTACTAGTTCCACAAAGGTCCTTATAAGGACTGGTAAGGTATAGGGTACTACAGTACATAGGGTTGAGTGAGGTACAGTCTGCTATTCCTTAAAGACTGGTATAGGTCCACAATATATAGGGTTGAGGTGCACTACTGCTGACTGCTGCCCTTCTGCTGCAGTAGTCCTTTATCAGTATAGGGACTGAGGTACAGTCTGCTAATCATTCACAACCTACTAGTTCCACAAAGGTCCTTATAAGGACTGGTAAGGTATAGGGTACTACAGTACATAGGGTTGAGTGAGGTACAGTCTGCTATTCCTTAAGGACTGGTATAGGTCCACAATATATCGGGGTTGAGGTGCACTACTGCTGACTGCTGCCCCTCTGCTGCAGTAGTCCTTTATCAGTATAGGGACTGAGGTACAGTCTGCTAATCATTCACAACCTACTAGTTCCACAAAGGTCGTTATAAGGACTGGTAAGGTATAGGGTACTACAGTGCATAGGGTTGAGTGAGGTACAGTCTGCTATTCCTTAAGGACCGGTATAGGTCCACAATATATAGGGTTGAGGTGCACTACTGCTGACTGCTGCCCCTCTGCTGCAGTAGTCATTTATCAGTATAGGGACTGAGCTACAGTCTGCTAGTCATTCACAACCTACTAGTTCCACAAAGGTCCTTATAAGGACTGGTAAGGTATAGGGTACTACAGTACATAGGGTTGAGTGAGGTACAGTCTGCTATTCCTTAAGGACTGGTATAGGTCCACAATATATAGGGTTGAGGTGCACTACTGCTGACTGCTGCCCCTCTGCTGCAGTAGTCCTTTATCAGTATAGGGATTGAGGTACAGTCTGCTAATCATTCACAACCTACTAGTTCCACAAAGGTCCTTATAAGGACTGTTAAGGTATAGGGTACTACAGTGCATAGGGTTGAGTGAGGCACAGTCTGCTATTCCTTAAGGACGGGTATAGGTCCACAATATATAGGGTTGAGATGCACTACTGCTGACTGCTGCCCTTCTGCTGCAGTAGTCCTTTATCAGTATAGGGACTGAGGTACAGTCTGCTAATCATTCACAACCTACTAGTTCCACAAAGGTCCTTAAAAGGACTGGGAAGGTATACGGGTACTACAGTACATAGGGTTGAGTGAAGTACAGTCTGCAATTCCTTAAGGACTGGTATAGGTCCACAATATATAGGGTTGAGGTGCACTACTGCTGACTGCTGCCCTTCTGCTGCAGTAGTCCTTTATCAGTAGAGGGACTGAGGTACAGTCTGTTAATCATTCACAACCTACTAGTTCCACAAAGGTCCTTAAAGGGACTGGTAAGGTATACGGGTACTACAGTACATAGGGTTGAGTGAAGTACAGTCTGCTATTCCTTAAGGACTGGTATAGGTCCACAATATATAGGGTTGAGGTGCACTACTGCTGACTGCTGCCCTTCTGCTGCAGTAGTCCTTTAACAGCATAGGGACTGAGGTACAGTCTGCTAATCATTCACAACCTACTAGTTCCACAAAGGTCCTTATAAGGACTGGTAAGGTATAGGGTACTACAGTAGATAGGGTTGAGTGAAGTACAGTCTGCTATTCCTTAAGGACTGGTATAGGTCCACAATATATAGGGTTGAGGGGCACTACTGCTGACTGCTGCCCTATTCAGCAGCAGTCCTTTATGAGTATAGGGACTGAGGTATATTCTGCTAATCATTCACAACCTACTAGTTCCACAAAGGTCCTTATAAGGACTGGTAAGGTATAGGGTACTACAGTACATAGGGTTGAGTGAGGTACAGTCTGCTATTCCTTAAAGACTGGTATAGGTCCACAATATATAGGGTTGAGGTGCACTACTGCTGACTGCTGCCCTTCTGCTGCAGTAGTCCTTTATCAGTATAGGGACTGAGGTACAGTCTGCTAATCATTCACAACCTACTAGTTCCACAAAGGTCCTTATAAGGACTGGTAAGGTATAGGGTATTACAGTACATAGGGTTGAGTGAGGTACAGTCTGCTATTCCTTAAGGACTGGTATAGGTCCACAATATATAGGGTTGAGGTGCACTACTGCTGACTGCTGCCCTATACAGCAGCAGTCCTTTATCAGTATAGGGACTGAGGTATATTCTGCTATTCATTCACAACCTACTAGTTCCACAAAGGTCCTTATAAGGACTGGTAAATTATAGGGTGCTACAGTACATAGCGTTGAGTGAGGTACAGCCTGCTATTCCTTAAGGACTGGTATAGGTCCACAATATATCGGGGTTGAGGTGCACTACTGCTGACTGCTGCCCCTCTGCTGCAGTAGTCCTTTATCAGTATAGGGACTGAGGTACAGTCTGCTAATCATTCACAACCTACTAGTTCCACAAAGGTCGTTATAAGGACTGGTAAGGTATAGGGTACTACAGTGCATAGGGTTGAGTGAGGCACAGTCTGCTATTCCTTAAGGACCGGTATAGGTCCACAATATATAGGGTTGAGGTGCACTACTGCTGACTGCTGCCCTATACAGCAGCAGTCCTTTATCAGTATAGGGACTGAGGTATATTCTGCTAATCATTCACAACCTACTAGTTCCACAAAGGTCCTTATAAGGACTGGTAAATTATAGGGTACTACAGTACATAGGGTTGAGTGAGGTACAGTCTGCTATTCCTTAAGGACTGGTATAGGTCCACAATATATAGGGTTGAGGTGCACTACTGCTGACTGCTGCCCTTCTGCTGCAGTAGTCCTTTATCAGTATAGGGACTGAGCTACAGTCTGCTAATCATTCACAACCTACTAGTTCCACAAAGGTCCTTATAAGGACTGGTAAGGTATAGGGTACTACAGTACATAGGGTTGAGTGAGGTACAGTCTGCTATTCCTTAAGGACTGGTATAGGTCCACAATATATAGGGTTGAGGTGCACTACTGCTGACTGCTGCCCCTCTGCTGCAGTAGTCCTTTATCAGGATAGGGACTGAGGTACAGTCTGCTAATCATTCACAACCTACTAGTTCAACTAAGGTCCTTATAAGGACTGGTAAGGTATAGGGTATTACAGTACATAGGGTTGAGTGAGGTACAGTCTGCTATTCCTTAAGAACTGGTATAGGTCCACAATATATAGGGTTGAGGTGCATTACTGCTGACTGCTGCCCTATACTGCAGCAGTCCTTTATCAGTATAGGGACTGAGGTACATTCTGCTAATCTTTCACAACCTACTAGTTCCACAAAGGTCGTTATAAGGACAGGTAAGGTATAGGGTACTACAGTGCATAGGGTTGAGTGAGGCACAGTCTGCTATTCCTTAAGGACCGGTATAGGTCCACAATATATAGGGTTGAGGTGCACTACTGCTAACTGCTGCCCTTCTGCTGCAGTAGTCCTTTATCAGTATAGGGACTGAGGTACAGTCTGCTAATCATTCACAACCTACTAGTTCCACAAAGGTCCTTATAAGGACTGGTAAGGTATAGGGTACTACAGTACATAGGGTTGAGTGAGGTACAGTCTGCTATTCCTTAAGGACTGGTATAGGTCCACAATATATAGGGTTGAGGTGCACTACTGCTGACTGCTGCCCTATACTGCAGCAGTCCTTTATCAGTATAGGGACTGAGGTATATTCTGCTAATCATTCACAACCTACTAGTTCCACAAAGGTCCTTATAAGGACTGGTAAATTATAGGGTGCTACAGTACATAGGGTTGAGTGAGGTACAGTCTGCTATTCCTTAAGGACTGGTATAGGTCCACAGTATATCGGGGTAGAGGTGCACTACTGCTGACTGCTGCCCCTCTGCTGCAGTAGTCCTTTATCAGTATAGGGACTGAGGTACAGTCTGCTAATCATTCACAACCTACTAGTTCCACAAAGGTCCTTATAAGGACTGGTAAGGTATAGGGTACTACAGTACATAGGGTTGAGTGAGGTACAGTCTGCTATTCCTTAAAGACTGGTATAGGTCCACAATATATAGGGTTGAGGTGCACTACTGCTGACTGCTGCCCTTCTGCTGCAGTAGTCCTTTATCAGTATAGGGACTGAGGTACAGTCTGATAATCATTCTCAACCTACTAGTTCCACAAAGGTCCTTATAAGGACTGGTAAGGTATAGGGTACTACAGTACATAGGGTTGAGTGAGGTACAGTCTGCTATTCCTTAAGGACTGGTATAGGTCCACAATATATCGGGGTTGAGGTGCACTACTGCTGACTGCTGCCCCTCTGCTGCAGTAGTCCTTTATCAGTATAGGGACTGAGGTACAGTCTGCTAATCATTCACAACCTACTAGTTCCACAAAGGTCGTTATAAGGACTGGTAAGGTATAGGGTACTACAGTGCATAGGGTTGAGTGAGGTACAGTCTGCTATTCTTTAAGGACCGGTACAGGTCCACAATATATAGGGTTGAGGTGCACTACTGCTGACTGCTGCCCCTCTGCTGCAGTAGTCATTTATCAGTATAGGGACTGAGCTACAGTCTGCTAGTCATTCACAACCTACTAGTTCCACAAAGGTCCTTATAAGGACTGGTAAGGTATAGGGTACTACAGTACATAGGGTTGAGTGAGGTACAGTCTGCTATTCCTTAAGGACTGGTATAGGTCCACAATATATAGGGTTGAGGTGCACTACTGCTGACTGCTGCCCCTCTGCTGCAGTAGTCCTTTATCAGTATAGGGATTGAGGTACAGTCTGCTAATCATTCACAACCTACTAGTTCCACAAAGGTCCTTAAAAGGACTGGTAAGGTATAGGGTACTACAGTACATAGGGTTGAGTGAGGTACAGTCTGCTATTCCTTAAAGACTGGTATAGGTCCACAATATATAGGGTTGAGGTGCACTACTGCTGACTGCTGCCCCTCTGCTGCAGTAGTCCTTTATCAGTATAGGGACTGAGGTACAGTCTGCTAATCATTCACAACCTACTAGTTCCACAAAGGTCGTTATAAGGACTGGTAAGGTATAGGGTAGTACAGTGCATAGGGTTGAGTGAGGCACAGTTTGCTATTCCTTAAGGACCGGTATAGGTCCACAATATATAGGGTTGAGGTGCACTACTGCTGACTGCTGCCCTTCTGCTGCAGTAGTCCTTTATCAGTATAGGGACTGAGGTACAGTCTGCTAATCATTCACAACCTACTAGTTCCACAAAGGTCCTTAAAAGGACTGGTAAGGTATACGGGTACTACAGTACATAGGGTTGAGTGAAGTACAGTCTGCTATTCCTTAAGGACTGGTATAGGTCCACAATATATAGGGTTGAGGTGCACTACTGCTGACTGCTGCCCTTCTGCTGCAGTAGTCCTTTATCAGTATAGGGACTGAGATACAGTCTGCTAATCATTCACAACCTACTAGTTCCACAAAGATCCTTATAAGGACTGGTAAGGTATAGGGTACTACAGTACATAGGGTTGAGTGAAGTACAGTCTGCTATTCCTTAAGGACTGGTATAGGTCCACAATATATAGGGTTGAGGTGCACTACTGCTGACTGCTGCCCTATACAGCAGCAGTCCTTTATCAGTATAGGGACTGAGGTATATTCTGCTAATCATTCACAACCTACTAGTTCCACAAAGGTCCTTATAAGGACTGGTAAGGTATAGGGTACTACAGTACACATGGTTGAGTGAGGTACAGTCTGCTATTCCTTAAGGACTGGTATAGGTCCACAATATATAGGGTTGAGGTGCACTACTGCTGACTGCTGCCCTTTACTGCAGTAGTCCTTTATGAGTATAGGGACTGAGGTACAGTCTGCTAATCATTCACAACCTACTAGTTCCACAAAGGTCCTTATAAGGACTGGTAAGGTATAGGGTAGTACAGTGCATAGGGTTGAGTGAGGCACAGTCTGCTATTCCTTAAGGACCGGTATAGGTCCACAATATATAGGGTTGAGGTGCACTACTGCTGACTGCTGCCCTTCTGCTGCAGTAGTCCTTTATCAGTATAGGGACTGAGGTACAGTCTGCTAATCATTCACAACCTACTAGTTCCACAAAGGTCCTTAAAAGGACTGGTAAGGTATACGGGTACTACAGTACATAGGGTTGAGTGAAGTACAGTCTGCTATTCCTTAAGGACTGGTATAGGTCCACAATATATAGGGTTGAGGTGCACTACTGCTGACTGCTGCCCTTCTGCTGCAGTAGTCCTTTATCAGTATAGGGACTGAGGTACAGTCTGCTAATCATTCACAACCTACTAGTTCCACAAAGGTCCTTATAAGGACTGGTAAGGTATAGGGTACTACAGTACATAGGGTTGAGTGAAGTACAGTCTGCTATTCCTTAAGGACTGGTATAGGTCCACAATATATAGGGTTGAGGTGCACTACTGCTGACTGCTGCCCTATACAGCAGCAGTCCTTTATCAGTATAGGGACTGAGGTATATTCTGCTAATCATTCACAACCTACTAGTTCCACAAAGGTCCTTATAAGGACTGGTAAATTATAGGGTGCTACAGTACATAGTGTTGAGTGAGGTAAAGCCTGCTATTCCTTAAGGACTGGTATAGGTCCACAATATATCGGGGTTGAGGTGCACTACTGCTGACTGCTGCCCCTCTGCTGCAGTAGTCCTTTATCAGTATAGGGACTGAGGTACAGTCTGCTAATCATTCACAACCTACTAGTTCCACAAAGGTCGTTATAAGGACTGGTAAGGTATAGGATACTACAGTGCATAGGGTTGAGTGAGGCACAGTCTGCTATTCCTTAAGGACCGGTATAGGTCCACAATATATAGGGTTGAGGTGCACTACTGCTGACTGCTGCCCTTTACTGCAGTAGTCCTTTATGAGTATAGGGACTGAGGTACAGTCTGCCAATAATTCACAACCTACTAGTTCCACAAAAGTCCTTATAAGGACTGGTAAGGTATAGGGTACTACACTACATATGGTTGAGTGAGGTACAGTCTGCTATTCCTTAAGGACTGGTATAGGTCCACAATATATAGGGTTGAGGTGCACTACTGCTGACTGCTGCCCTATACAGCAGCAGTCCTTTATGAGTATAGGGACTGAGGTATATTCTGCTAATCATTCACAACCTACTAGTTCCACAAAGGTCCTTATAAGGACTGGTAAATTATAGGGTACTACAGTACATAGGGTTGAGTGAGGTACAGTCTGCTATTCCTTAAGGACTGGTATAGGTCCACAATATATAGGGTTGAGGTGCACTACTGCTGACTGCTGCCCTTTACTGCAGTAGTCCTTTATCAGCATAGGGACTGAGGTACAGTCTGCTAATCATTCACAACCTACTAGTTCCACAAAGGTCCTTATAAGGACTGGTAAGGTATATGGTACTACAGTACATAGGGTTGAGTGAAGTACAGTCTGCTATTCCTTATGGACTGGTATAGGTCCACAATATATAGGGTTGAGGTGCACTACTGCTGACTGCTGCCCTATACAGCAGTAGTCCTTTATCAGTATAGGGACTGAGGTATATTCTGCTAATCATTCACAACCTACTAGTTCCACAAAGGTCCTTATAAGGACTGGTAAATTATAGGGTACTACAGTACATAGGGTTGAGTGGGGTACAGTCTGCTATTCCTTAAGGACTGGTATAGGTCCACAATATATAGGGTTGAGGTGCACTACTGCTGACTGCTGCCCTTTACTGCAGTAGTCCTTTATGAGTATAGGGACTGAGGTACAGTCTGCTAATCATTCACAACTTACTAGTTCCACAAAGGTCCTTATAAGGACTGGTAAGGTATAGGGTACTACAGTACACAGGGTTGAGTGAGGTACAGTCTGTTATTCCTTAAGGACTGGTATAGGTCCACAATATATAGGGTTGAGGTGCACTACTGCTGACTGCTGCCCTTCTGCTGCAGTAGTCCTTTATCAGTATAGGGACTGAGGTACAGTCTGCTAATCATTCACAACCTACTAGTTCCACAAAGGTCCTTATAAGGACTGGTAAGGTATAGGGTACTACAGTACATAGGGTTGAGTGAGGTACAGTCTGCTATTCCTTAAGGACTGGTATAGGTCCACAATATATCGGGGTTGAGGTGCACTACTGCTGACTGCTGCCCCTCTGCTGCAGTAGTCCTTTATCAGTATAGGGACTGAGGTACAGTCTGCTAATCATTCACAACCTACTAGTTCCACAAAGGTCGTTATAAGGACTGGTAAGGTATAGGGTACTACAGTGCATAGGGTTGAGTGAGGCACAGTCTGCTATTCCTTAAGGACTGGTATAGGTCCACAATATATAGGGTTGAGGTGCACTACTGTTGACTGCTGCCCTTCTGCTGCAGTAGTCCTTTATCAGTATAGGGACTGAGGTACAGTCTGCTATTCATTCACAACCTACTAGTTCCACAAAGGTCCTTATAAGGACTGGTAAGGTATAGGGTACTACACTACATATGGTTGAGTGAGGTACAGTCTGCTATTCCTTAAGGACTGGTATAGGTCCACAATATATAGGGTTGAGGTGCACTACTGCTGACTGCTGCCCTTTACTGCAGTAGTCCTTTATGAGTATAGGGACTGAGGTACAGTCTGCTAATCATTCACAACCTGCTTGTTCCACAAAGGTCCTTATAAGGACTGGTAAGGTATAGGGTAGTACAGTACATAGGGTTGAGTGAGGTACAGTCTGCTATTCCTTAAAGACTGGTATAGGTCCACAATATATAGGGTTGAGGTGCACTACTGCTGACTGCTGCCCCTCTGCTGCAGTAGTCCTTTATCAGTATAGGGACTGAGGTACAGTCTGCTAATCTTTCACAACCTACTAGTTCCACAAAGGTCGTTATAAGGACTGGTAAGGTATAGGGTAGTACAGTGCATAGGGTTGAGTGAGGCACAGTCTGCTATTCCTTAAGGACCGGTATAGGTCCACAATATATAGGGTTGAGGTGCACTACTGCTGACTGCTGCCCTTCTGCTGCAGTAGTCCTTTATCAGTTTAGGGACTGAGGTACAGTCTGCTAATCATTCACAACCTACTAGTTCCACAAAGGTCCTTAAAAGGACTGGTAAGGTATACGGGTACTACAGTACATAGGGTTGAGTGAAGTACAGTCTGCTATTCCTTAAGGACTGGTATAGGTCCACAATATATAGGGTTGAGGTGCACTACTGCTGACTGCTGCCCTTCTGCTGCAGTAGTCCTTTATCAGTATAGGGACTGAGGTACAGTCTGCTAATCATTCACAACCTACTAGTTCCACAAAGGTCCTTATAAGGACTGGTAAGGTATAGGGTACTACAGTACATAGGGTTGAGTGAAGTACAGTCTGCTATTCCTTAAGGACTGGTATAGGTCCACAATATATAGGGTTGAGGTGCACTACTGCTGACTGCTGTCCTATACAGCAGCAGTCCTTTATCAGTATAGGGACTGAGGTATATTCTGCTAATCATTCACAACCTACTAGTTCCACAAAGGTCCTTATAAGGACTGGTAAATTATAGGGTACTACAGTACATAGGGTTGAGTGAGGTACAGTCTGCTATTCCTTAAGGACTGGTATAGGTCCACAATATAAAGGGTTGAGGTGCACTACTGCTGACTGCTGCCCTTTACTGCAGTAGTCCTTTATGAGTATAGGGACTGAGGTACAGTCTGCTAATCATTCACAACCTACTAGTTCCACAAAGGTCCTTATAAGGACTGGTAAGGTATAGGGTACTACAGTGCATAGGGTTGAGTGAGGCACAGTCTGCTATTCCTTAAGGACCGGTATAGGTCCACAATATATAGGGTTGAGGTGCACTACTGCTGACTGCTGCCCTTCTGCTGCAGTAGTCCTTTATCAGTATAGGGACTGAGGTACAGTCTGCTAATCATTCACAACCTACTAGTTCCACAAAGGTCCTTAAAAGGACTGGTAAGGTATACGGGTACTACAGTACATAGGGTTGAGTGAAGTACAGTCTGCTATTCCTTAAGGACTGGTATAGGTCCACAATATATAGGGTTGAGGTGCACTACTGCTGACTGCTGCCCTTCTGCTGCAGTAGTCCTTTATCAGCATAGGGACTGAGGTACAGTCTGCTAATCATTCACAACCTACTAGTTCCACAAAGGTCCTTATAAGGACTGGTAAGGTATAGGGTACTACAGTACATAGGGTTGAGTGAAGTACAGTCTGCTATTCCTTAAGGACTGGTATAGGTCCACAATATATAGGGTTGAGGTGCACTACTGCTGACTGCTGCCCTATACAGCAGCAGTCCTTTATCAGTATAGGGACTGAGGTATATTCTGCTAATCATTCACAACCTACTAGTTCCACAAAGGTCCTTATAAGGACTGGTAAGGTATAGGGTACTACAGTACACATGGTTGAGTGAGGTACAGTCTGCTATTCCTTAAGGACTGGTATAGGTCCACAATATATAGGGTTGAGGTGCACTACTGCTGACTGCTGCCCTTTACTGCAGTAGTCCTTTATGAGTATAGGGACTGAGGTACAGTCTGCTAATCATTCACAACCTACTAGTTCCACAAAGGTCCTTATAAGGACTGGTAAGGTATAGGGTACTACAGTACACATGCTTGAGTGAGGTACAGTCTGTTATTCCTTAAGGACTGGTATAGGTCCACAATATATAGGGTTGAGGTGCACTACTGCTGACTGCTGCCCTTCTGCTGCAGTAGTCCTTTATCAGTATAGGGACTGAGGTACAGTCTGCTAATCATTCACAACCTACTAGTTCCACAAAGGTTCTTATAAGGACTGGTAAGGTATAGGGTACTACAGTACATAGGGTTGAGTGAGGTACAGTCTGCTATTCCTTAAGGACTGGTATAGGTCCACAATATATCGGGGTTGAGGTGCACTACTGCTGACTGCTGCCCCTCTGCTGCAGTAGTCCTTTATCAGTATAGGGACTGAGGTACAGTCTGCTAATCATTCACAACCTACTAGTTCCACAAAGGTCGTTATAAGGACTGGTAAGGTATAGGGTACTACAGTGCATAGGGTTGAGTGAGGTACAGTCTGCTATTCCTTAAGGACTGGTATAGGTCCACAATATATAGGGTTGAGGTGCACTACTGCTGACTGATGCCCTTCTGCTGCAGTAGTCCTTTATCAGTATAGGGACTGAGGTACAGTCTGCTAATCATTCACAACCTACTAGTTTCACAAAGGTCCTTAAAAGGACTGGTAAGGTATATGGGTACTACAGTACATAGGGTTGAGTGAAGTACAGTCTGCTATTCCTTAAGGACTGGTATAGGTCCACAATATATAGGGTTGAGGTGCACTACTGCTGACTGCTGCCCTATACAGCAGCAGTCCTTTATCAGTATAGGGACTGAGGTATATTCTGCTAATCATTCACAACCTACTAGTTCCACAAAGGTCCTTATAAGGACTGGTAAATTATAGGGTACTACAGTACATAGGGTTGAGTGAGGTACAGTCTGCTATTCCTTAAGGACTGGTATAGGTCCACAATATATAGGGTTGAGGTGCACTACTGCTGACTGCTGCCCTTTACTGCAGTAGTCCTTTATGAGTATAGGGACTGAGGTACAGTCTGCTAATCATTCACAACCTACTAGTTCCACAAAGGTCCTTATAAGGACTGGTAAGGTATAGGGTACTACAGTGCATAGGGTTGAGTGAGGCACAGTCTGCTATTCCTTAAGGACCGGTATAGGTCCACAATATATAGGGTTGAGGTGCACTACTGCTGACTGCTGCCCTTCTGCTGCAGTAGTCCTTCATCAGTATAGGGACTGAGGTACAGTCTGCTAATCATTCACAACCTACTAGTTCCACAAAGGTCCTTAAAAGGACTGGTAAGGTATACGGGTACTACAGTACATAGGGTTGAGTGAAGTACAGTCTGCTATTCCTTAAGGACTGGTATAGGTCCACAATATATAGGGTTGAGGTGCACTACTGCTGACTGCTGCCCTTCTGCTGCAGTAGTCCTTTATCAGCATAGGGACTGAGGTACAGTCTGCTAATCATTCACAACCTACTAGTTCCACAAAGGTCCTTATAAGGACTGGTAAGGTATAGGGTACTACAGTACATAGGGTTGAGTGAAGTACAGTCTGCTATTCCTTAAGGACTGGTATAGGTCCACAATATATAGGGTTGAGGTGCACTACTGCTGACTGCTGCCCTATAAAGCAGCAGTCCTTTATCAGTATAGGGACTGAGGTATATTCTGCTAATCATTCACAACCTACTAGTTCCTCAAAGGTCCTTATAAGGACTGGTAAGGTATAGGCTACTACAGTACACATGGTTGAGTGAGGTACAGTCTGCTATTCCTTAAGGACTGGTATAGGTCCACAATATATAGGGTTGAGGTGCACTACTGCTGACTGCTGCCCTTTACTGCAGTAGTCCTTTATGAGTATAGGGACTGAGGTACAGTCTGCTAATCATTCACAACCTACTAGTTCCACAAAGGTCGTTATAAGGACTGGTAAGGTATAGGGTACTACAGTACACATGGTTGAGTGAGGTACAGTCTGTTATTCCTTAAGGACTGGTATAGGTCCACAATATATAGGGTTGAGGTGCACTACTGCTGACTGCTGCCCTTCTGCTGCAGTAGTCCTTTATCAGTATAGGGACTGAGGTACAGTCTGCTAATCATTCACAACCTACTAGTTCCACAAAGGTCCTTATAAGGACTGGTAAGGTATAGGGTACTACAGTACATAGGGTTGAGTGAGGTACAGTCTGCTATTCCTTAAGGACTGGTATAGGTCCACAATATATCGGGGTTGAGGTGCACTACTGCTGACTGCTGCCCCTCTGCTGCAGTAGTCCTTTATCAGTATAGGGACTGAGGTACAGTCTGCTAATCATTCACAACCTACTAGTTCCACAAAGGTCCTTAAAAGGACTGGTAAGGTATACGGGTACTACAGTACATAGGGTTGAGTGAAGTACAGTCTGCTATTCCTTAAGGACTGGTATAGGTCCACAATATATAGGGTTGAGGTGCACTACTGCTGACTGCTGCCCTTCTGCTGCAGTAGTCCTTTATCAGCATAGGGACTGAGGTACAGTCTGCTAATCATTCACAACCTACTAGTTCCACAAAGGTCCTTATAAGGACTGGTAAGGTATAGGGTACTACAGTACATAGGGTTGAGTGAAGTACAGTCTGCTATTCCTTAAGGACTGGTATAGGTCCACAATATATAGGGTTGAGGTGCACTACTGCTGACTGCTGCCCTATACAGCAGCAGTCCTTTATCAGTATAGGGACTGAGGTATATTCTGCTAATCATTCACAACCTACTAGTTCCACAAAGGTCCTTATAAGGACTGGTAAGGTATAGGGTACTACAGTACACATGGTTGAGTGAGGTACAGTCTGCTATTCCTTAAGGACTGGTATAGGTCCACAATATATAGGGTTGAGGTGCACTACTGCTGACTGCTGCCCTTTACTGCAGTAGTCCTTTATGAGTATAGGGACTGAGGTACAGTCTGCTAATCATTCACAACCTACTAGTTCCACAAAGGTCCTTATAAGGACTGGTAAGGTATAGGGTACTACAGTACACATGCTTGAGTGAGGTACAGTCTGTTATTCCTTAAGGACTGGTATAGGTCCACAATATATAGGGTTGAGGTGCACTACTGCTGACTGCTGCCCTTCTGCTGCAGTAGTCCTTTATCAGTATAGGGACTGAGGTACAGTCTGCTAATCATTCACAACCTACTAGTTCCACAAAGGTTCTTATAAGGACTGGTAAGGTATAGGGTACTACAGTACATAGGGTTGAGTGAGGTACAGTCTGCTATTCCTTAAGGACTGGTATAGGTCCACAATATATCGGGGTTGAGGTGCACTACTGCTGACTGCTGCCCCTCTGCTGCAGTAGTCCTTTATCAGTATAGGGACTGAGGTACAGTCTGCTAATCATTCACAACCTACTAGTTCCACAAAGGTCGTTATAAGGACTGGTAAGGTATAGGGTACTACAGTGCATAGGGTTGAGTGAGGTACAGTCTGCTATTCCTTAAGGACTGGTATAGGTCCACAATATATAGGGTTGAGGTGCACTACTGCTGACTGATGCCCTTCTGCTGCAGTAGTCCTTTATCAGTATAGGGACTGAGGTACAGTCTGCTAATCATTCACAACCTACTAGTTTCACAAAGGTCCTTAAAAGGACTGGTAAGGTATATGGGTACTACAGTACATAGGGTTGAGTGAAGTACAGTCTGCTATTCCTTAAGGACTGGTATAGGTCCACAATATATAGGGTTGAGGTGCACTACTGCTGACTGCTGCCCTATACAGCAGCAGTCCTTTATCAGTATAGGGACTGAGGTATATTCTGCTAATCATTCACAACCTACTAGTTCCACAAAGGTCCTTATAAGGACTGGTAAATTATAGGGTACTACAGTACATAGGGTTGAGTGAGGTACAGTCTGCTATTCCTTAAGGACTGGTATAGGTCCACAATATATAGGGTTGAGGTGCACTACTGCTGACTGCTGCCCTTTACTGCAGTAGTCCTTTATGAGTATAGGGACTGAGGTACAGTCTGCTAATCATTCACAACCTACTAGTTCCACAAAGGTCCTTATAAGGACTGGTAAGGTATAGGGTACTACAGTGCATAGGGTTGAGTGAGGCACAGTCTGCTATTCCTTAAGGACCGGTATAGGTCCACAATATATAGGGTTGAGGTGCACTACTGCTGACTGCTGCCCTTCTGCTGCAGTAGTCCTTTATCAGTATAGGGACTGAGGTACAGTCTGCTAATCATTCACAACCTACTAGTTCCACAAAGGTCCTTAAAAGGACTGGTAAGGTATACGGGTACTACAGTACATAGGGTTGAGTGAAGTACAGTCTGCTATTCCTTAAGGACTGGTATAGGTCCACAATATATAGGGTTGAGGTGCACTACTGCTGACTGCTGCCCTTCTGCTGCAGTAGTCCTTTATCAGCATAGGGACTGAGGTACAGTCTGCTAATCATTCACAACCTACTAGTTCCACAAAGGTCCTTATAAGGACTGGTAAGGTATAGGGTACTACAGTACATAGGGTTGAGTGAAGTACAGTCTGCTATTCCTTAAGGACTGGTATAGGTCCACAATATATAGGGTTGAGGTGCACTACTGCTGACTGCTGCCCTATAAAGCAGCAGTCCTTTATCAGTATAGGGACTGAGGTATATTCTGCTAATCATTCACAACCTACTAGTTCCTCAAAGGTCCTTATAAGGACTGGTAAGGTATAGGGTACTACAGTACACATGGTTGAGTGAGGTACAGTCTGCTATTCCTTAAGGACTGGTATAGGTCCACAATATATAGGGTTGAGGTGCACTACTGCTGACTGCTGCCCTTCTGCTGCAGTAGTCCTTTATCAGTATAGGGACTGAGGTACAGTCTGCTAATCATTCACAACCTACTAGTTCCACAAAGGTCCTTATAAGGACTGGTAAGGTATAGGGTACTACAGTACATAGGGTTGAGTGAGGTACAGTCTGCTATTCCTTAAGGACTGGTATAGGTCCACAATATATCGGGGTTGAGGTGCACTACTGCTGACTGCTGCCCCTCTGCTGCAGTAGTCCTTTATCAGTATAGGGACTGAGGTACAGTCTGCTAATCATTCACAACCTACTAGTTCCACAAAGGTCGTTATAAGGACTGGTAAGGTATAGGGTACTACAGTGCATAGGGTTGAGTGAGGCACAGTCTGCTATTCCTTAAGGACTGGTATAGGTCCACAATATATAGGGTTGAGGTGCACTACTGCTGACTGCTGCCCTTCTTCTGCAGTAGTCCTTTATCAGTATAGGGACTGAGGTACAGTCTGCTAATCATTCACAACCTACTAGTTCCACAAAGGTCCTTATAAGGACTGGTAAGGTATAGGGTACTACAGTACATAGGGTTGAGTGAAGTACAGTCTGCTATTCCTTAAGGACTGGTATAGGTCCACAATATATAGGGTTGAGGTGCACTACTGCTGACTGCTGCCCTATACAGCAGCAGTCCTTTATCAGTATAGGGACTGAGGTATATTCTGCTAATCATTCACAACCTACTAGTTCCACAAAGGTCCTTATAAGGACTGGTAAGGTATAGGGTACTACAGTACACATGGTTGAGTGAGGTACAGTCTGCTATTCCTTAAGGACTGGTATAGGTCCACAATATATAGGGTTGAGGTGCACTACTGCTGACTGCTGCCCTTTACTGCAGTAGTCCTTTATGAGTATAGGGACTGAGGTACAGTCTGCTAATCATTCACAACCTACTAGTTCCACAAAGGTCCTTATAAGGACTGGTAAGGTATAGGGTACTACAGTACACATGGTTGAGTGAGGTACAGTCTGTTATTCCTTAAGGACTGGTATAGGTCCACAATATATAGGGTTGAGGTGCACTACTGCTGACTGCTGCCCTTCTGCTGCAGTAGTCCTTTATCAGTATAGGGACTGAGGTACAGTCTGCTAATCATTCACAACCTACTAGTTCCACAAAGGTCCTTATAAGGACTGGTAAGGTATAGGGTACTACAGTACATAGGGTTGAGTGAGGTACAGTCTGCTATTCCTTAAGGACTGGTATAGGTCCACAATATATCGGGGTTGAGGTGCACTACTGCTGACTGCTGCCCCTCTGCTGCAGTAGTCCTTTATCAGTATAGGGACTGAGGTACAGTCTGCTAATCATTCACATCCTACTAGTTCCACAAAGGTCCTTATAAGGACTGGTAAGGTATAGGGTACTACAGTACATAGGGTTGAGTGAGGTACAGTCTGCTATTCCTTAAGGACTGGTATAGGTCCACAATATATCGGGGTTGAGGTGCACTACTGCTGACTGCTGCCCCTCTGCTGCAGTAGTCCTTTATCAGTATAGGGACTGAGGTACAGTCTTCTTATCATTCACAACCTACTAGTTCCACAAAGGTCCTTATAAGGACTGGTAAAGTATAGGGTACTACAGTACATAGGGTTGAGTGAGGTACAGTCTGCTATTCCTTAAAGACTGGTATAGGTCCACAATATATAGGGTTGAGGTGCACTACTGCTGACTGCTGCCCTTCTGCTGCAGTAGTCCTTTATCAGTATAGGGACTGAGGTACAGTCTGCTAATCATTCACAACTTACTAGTTCCACAAAGGTCCTTATAAGGACTGGTAAGGTATAGGGTACTACAGTACATAGGGTTGAGTGAGGCACAGTCTGCTATTCCTTAAGGACTGGTATAGGTCAACAATATATAGGGTTGAGGTGCACTACTGCTGACTGCTGCCCCTCTGCTGCAGTAGTCCTTTATCAGTATTGGGACTGAGGTACAGTCTGCTAATAATTCACAACCTACTAGTTCCACAAAGGTCCTAATAAGGACTGGTAAGGTATAGGGTACTACACTACATATGGCTGAGTGAGGTACAGTCTGCTATTCCTTAAGGACTGGTATAGGTCCACAATATATAGGGTTGAGGTGTACTACTGCTGACTGCTGCCCTTTACCGCAGTAGTCCTTTATGAGTGTAGGGACTGAGGTACAGTCTACTAATCATTCACAACCTGCTAGTTCCACAAAGGTCCTTATAAGGACTGGTAAGGTATAGGGTACTACACTACATATGGCTGAGTGAGGTACAGTCTGCTATTCCTTAAGGACTGGTATAGGTCCACAATATACAGGGTTGAGGTGCACTACTGCTGACTGCTGCCCTTTACTGCAGTAGTCCTTTATGAGTATAGGGACTGAGGTACAGTCTACTAATCATTCACAACCTGCTAGTTCCACAAAGGTCCTTATAAGGACTGGTAAGGTATAGGGTACTACACTACATATGGCTGAGTGAGGTACAGTCTGCTATTCCTTAAGGACTGGTATAGGTCCACAATATATAGGGTTGAGGTGCACTACTGCTGCCCCTCTGCTGCAGTAGTCCTTTATCAGTATAGGGACTGAGGTAAAGTCTGCTAATCATTCACAACCTACTAGTTCCACAAAGGTCGTTATAAGGACTGGTAAGGTATAGGTTACTACAGTGCATAGGGTTGAGTGAGGCACAGTCTGCTATTCCTTAAGGACCGGTATAGGTCCACAATATATAGGGTTGAGGTGCACTACTGCTGACTGCTGCCCCTCTGCTGCAGTAGTTCTTTATCAGTATAGGGACTGAGGTACAGTCTGCTAATCATTCACAACCTACTAGTTCCACAAAGGTCGTTATAAGGACTGGTAAGGTATAGGGTAGTACAGTGCATAGGGTTGAGTGAGGCACAGTCTGCTATTCCTTAAGGACTGGTATAGATCCACAATATATAGGGTTGAGGTGCACTACTGCTGACTGCTGCCCTTCTGCTGCAGTAGTCCTTTATCAGTATAGGGACTGAGGTACAGTCTGCTTATAATTCACAACCTACTAGTTCCACAAAGGTCCTTAAAAGGACTGGTAAGGTATATGGGTACTACAGTACATAGGGTTGAGTGAAGTACAGTCTGCTATTCCTTAAGGACTGGTATAGGTCCACAATATATAGGGTTGAGGTGCACTACTGCTGACTGCTGCCCTATACAGCAGCAGTCCTTTATCAGTATAGGGACTGAGGTATATTCTGCTAATCATTCACAACCTACTAGTTCCACAAAGGTCCTTATAAGGACTGGTAAATTATAGGGTACTACAGTACATAGGGTTGAGTGAAGTACAGTCTGCTATTCCTTAAGGACTGGTATAGGTCCACAATATATCGGGGTTGAGGTGCACTACTGCTGACTGCTGCCCCTCTGCTGCAGTAGTCCTTTATGAGTATAGGGACTGAGGTACAGTCTGCTAATCATTCACAACCTACTAGTTCCACAAAGGTCCTTATAAGGACTGGTAAGGTATAGGGTACTACAGTGCATAGGGTTGAGTGAGGCACAGTCTGCTATTCCTTAAGGACCGGTATAGGTCCACAATATATAAAGGTGGAGGTGCACTACTGCTGACTGCTGCCCTTCTGCTGCAGTAGTCCTTTATCAGTATAGGGACTGAGGTACAGTCTGCTAATCATTCACAACCTACTAGTTCCACAAAGGTCCTTAAAAGGACTGGTAAGGTATACGGGTACTACAGTACATAGGGTTGAGTGAAGTACAGTCTGCTATTCCTTAAGGACTGGTATAGGTCCACAATATATAGGGTTGAGGTGCACTACTGCTGACTGCTGCCCTTCTGCTGCAGTAGTCCTTTATCAGCATAGGGACTGAGGTACAGTCTGCTAATCATTCACAACCTACTAGTTCCACAAAGGTCCTTATAAGGACTGGTAAGGTATAGGGTACTACAGTACATAGGGTTGAGTGAAGTACAGTCTGCTATTCCTTAAGGACTGGTATAGGTCCACAATATATAGGGTTGAGGTGCACTACTGCTGACTGCTGCCCTATAAAGCAGCAGTCCTTTATCAGTATAGGGACTGAGGTATATTCTGCTAATCATTCACAACCTACTAGTTCCACAAAGGTCCTTATAAGGACTGGTAAGGTATAGGGTACTACAGTACACATGGTTGAGTGAGGTACAGTCTGCTATTCCTTAAGGACTGGTATAGGTCCACAATATATAGGGTTGAGGTGCACTACTGCTGACTGCTGCCCTTTACTGCAGTAGTCCTTTATGAGTATAGGGACTGAGGTACAGTCTGCTAATCATTCACAACCTACTAGTTCCACAAAGGTTCTTATAAGGACTGGTAAGGTATAGGGTACTACAGTACACATGGTTGAGTGAGGTACAGTCTGTTATTCCTTAAGGACTGGTATAGGTCCACAATATATAGGGTTGAGGTGCACTACTGCTGACTGCTGCCCTTCTGCTGCAGTAGTCCTTTATCAGTATAGGGACTGAGGTACAGTCTGCTAATCATTCACAACCTACTAGTTCCACAAAGGTCCTTATAAGGACTGGTAAGGTATAGGGTACTACAGTACATAGGGTTGAGTGAGGTACAGTCTGCTATTCCTTAAGGACTGGTATAGGTCCACAATATATCGGGGTTGAGGTGCACTACTGCTGACTGCTGCCCCTCTGCTGCAGTAGTCCTTTATCAGTATAGGGACTGAGGTACAGTCTGCTAATCATTCACAACCTACTAGTTCCACAAAGGTCCTTATAAGGACTGGTAAGGTATAGGGTACTACAGTACATAGGGTTGAGTGAGGTACAGTCTGCTATTCCTTAAGGACTGGTATAGGTCCACAATATATCGGGGTTGAGGTGCACTACTGCTGACTGCTGCCCCTCTGCTGCAGTAGTCCTTTATCAGTATAGGGACTGAGGTACAGTCTTCTTATCATTCACAACCTACTAGTTCCACAAAGGTCCTTATAAGGACTGGTAAAGTATAGGGTACTACAGTACATAGGTTTGAGTGAGGTACAGTCTGCTATTCCTTAAAGACTGGTATAGGTCCACAATATATAGGGTTGAGGTGCACTACTGCTGAATGCTGCCCTTCTGCTGCAGTAGTCCTTTATCAGTATAGGGACTGAGGTACAGTCTGCTAATCATTCACAACTTACTAGTTCCACAAAGGTCCTTATAAGGACTGGTAAGGTATAGGGTACTACAGTACATAGGGTTGAGTGAGGCACAGTCTGCTATTCCTTAAGGACTGGTATAGGTCCACAATATATAGGGTTGAGGTGCACTACTGCTGACTGCTGCCCCTCTGCTGCAGTAGTCCTTTATCAGTATAGGGACTGAGGTACAGTCTGCTAATAATTCACAACCTACTAGTTCCATAAAGGTCCTAATAAGGACTGGTAAGGTATAGGGTACTACACTACATATGGCTGAGTGAGGTACAGTCTGCTATTCCTTAAGGACTGGTATAGGTCCACAATATATAGGGTTTAGGTGCACTACTGCTGACTGCTGCCCTTTACCGCAGTAGTCCTTTATGAGTGTAGGGACTGAGGTACAGTCTACTAATCATTCACAACCTGCTAGTTCCACAAAGGTCCTTATAAGGACTGGTAAGGTATAGGGTACTACACTACATATGGCTGAGTGAGGTACAGTCTGCTATTCCTTAAGGACTGGTATAGGTCCACAATATATAGGGTTGAGGTGCACTACTGCTGACTGCTGCCCTTTACTGCAGTAGTCCTTTATGAGTATAGGGACTGAGGTACAGTCTACTAATCATTCACAACCTGCTAGTTCCACAAAGGTCCTTATAAGGACTGGTAAGGTATAGGGTACTACACTACATATGGCTGAGTGAGGTACAGTCTGCTATTCCTTAAGGACTGGTATAGGTCCACAATATATAGGGTTGAGGTGCACTACTGCTGCCCCTCTGCTGCAGTAGTCCTTTATCAGTATAGGGACTGAGGTACAGTCTGCTAATCATTCACAACCTACTAGTTCCACAAAGGTCGTTATAAGGACTGGTAAGGTATAGGTTACTACAGTGCATAGGGTTGAGTGAGGCACAGTCTGCTATTCCTTAAGGACCGGTATAGGTCCACAATATATAGGGTTGAGGTGCACTACTGCTGACTGCTGCCCTTCTGCTGCAGTAGTCCTTTATCAGTATAGGGACTGAGGTACAGTCTGCTAATCATTCACAACCTACTAGTTCCACAAAGGTCCTTATAAGGACTGGTAAGGTATAGGGTACTACAGTACATAGGGTTGAGTGAGGTACAGTCTGCTATTCCTTAAAGACTGGTATAGGTCCACAATATATAGGGTTGAAGTGCACTACTGCTGACTGCTGCCCTTTACTGCAGTAGTCCTTTATGAGTATAGGCACTGAGGAACAGTCTGCTAATCATTCACAACTTACTAGTTCCACAAAGGTCCTTATAAGGACTGGTAAGGTATAGGGTACTACAGTACATAGGGTTGAGTGAGGCACAGTCTGCTATTCCTTAAGGACTGGCATAGGTCCACAATATATAGGGTTGAGGTGCACTACTGCTGACTGCTGCCCGTTACTGCAGTAGTCCTTTATGAGTATAGGGACTGAGGTACAGTCTGCTAATCATTCACAACCTACTAGTTCCACAAAGGTCATTATAAGGACTGGTAAGGTATAGGGTACTACAGTACATAGGGTTGAGTGAGGTACAGTCTGCTTTTCCTTAAGGACTGGTATAGGTCCACAATATATAGGGTTGAGGTGCACTACTGCTGACTGCTGCCCTTCTGCTGCAGTAGTCCTTTATCAGTATAGGGACTGAGGTACAGTCTGCTAATCATTCACAACCTACTAGTTCCACAAAGGTCGTTATAAGGACTGGTAAGGTATAGGGGTAGTAAAGTACATAGGGTTGAGTGAGGCACAGTCTGATATTCCTTAAGGACTGGTATAGGTCCACAATATATAGGGTTGAGGTGCACTACTGCTGACTGCTGCCCTTTTGCTGCAGTAGTCCTTTATCAGTATAGGGACTGAGATACAATCTGCTAATCATTCACAACCTACTAGTTCCACAAAGGTCCTTATAAGGACTGGTAAGGTATAGGGTACTACAGTACATAGGGTTGCGTGAGGTACACTCTGCTATTCCTTAAGGACTGGTATAGGTCCACAATATATAGGGTTGAGGTGCACTACTGCTGACTGCTGCCCTTTTACTGCAGTAGTCCTTTATGGGTATAGGGACTGAGGTACAGTCTGCTAATAATTCACAACCTACTAGTTCTACAAAGGTCCTTATAAGGACTGGTAAGGTATAGGGTACTACAGTACATATGGTTGAGTGAGGTACAGTCTGCTATTCCTTAAGGACTGGTATAGGTCCACAATATATAGGGTTGAGGTGCGCTACTGCTGACTGCTGCCCTTCTGCTGCAGTAGTCCTTTATCAGTATAGGGACTGAGGTACAGTCTGCTAATCATTCACAACCTACTAGTTCCACAAAGGCCCTTATAAGGACTGGTAAGGTATAGGGTACTACAGTACATAGGGTTGAGTGAGGCACAGTCTGCTATTCCTTAAGGACTGGTATAGGTCTCCAATATATAGGGCTGAGGTGCACTACTGCTGACTGCTGCCCTTCTGCTGCAGTAGTCCTTTATCAGTATAGGGACTGAGGTACAGTCTGCTAATCATTCACAACCTACTAGTTCCACAAAGGTCCTTAAAAGGACTGGTAAGTTATACGGGTTCTACAGTACATAGGGTTGAGTGAGGCACAGTCTGCTATTCCTTAAGGACTGGTATAGGTCCACAATATATAGGGCTGAGGTGCACTACTGCTGACTGCTGCCCTTCTGCTGCAGTAGTCCTTTATCAGTATAGGGACTGAGGTACAGTCTGCTAATCATTCACAACCTACTAGTTCCACAAAGGTCCTTAAAAGGACTGGTAAGGTATACGGGTACTACAGTACATAGGGTTGAGTGAGGAAAAGTCTGCTATTCCTTAAGGACTGGTATAGGTCCACAATATATAGGGTTGAGATGCACTACTGCTGACTGCGGCCCTTCTGCTGCAGTAGTCCTTTATCAGTATAGGGACTGAGGTACAGTCTGCTAATCATTCACAACCTACTAGTTCCACAAAGGTCCTTATAAGGACTGGTAAGGTATAGGCTACTACAGTACATAGGGTTGAGTGAGGTACAGTCTGCTATTCCTTAAGGACTGGTATAGGTCCACAATATATAGGGTTGAGGTGCACTACTGCTGACTGCTGCCCTTTACTGCAGTAGTCCTTTATGAGTATAGGGACTGAGATACAGTCTGCTAATAATTCACAACCTACTAGTTCCACAAAGGTCCTTATAAGGACTGGTAAGGTATAGGGTACTACAGTACATAGGGTTGAGTGAGGTACAGTCTGCTATTCCTTAAGGACTGGTAAAGGTCCACAATATATAGGGATGAGGTGCACTACTGCTGACTGCTGCCCCTCTGCTGCAGTAGTCCTTTATCAGTATAGGGACTGAGGTACAGTCTGCTAATCATTCACAACCTACTAGTTCCACAAAGGTCCATATAAGGACTGGTAAGGTATAGGGTATTACAGTACATAGCGTTGAGTGATGTACAGTCTGCTATTCCTTAAGGACTGGTAGAGGTCCACAATATATAGGGTTGAGGTGCACTACTGCTGATTGCTGCCCTTTACTGCAGTAGTCCTTTATGAGTATAGGGACTGAGGTACAGTCTGCTAATAATTCACAACCTACTAGTTCCACAAAGGTCCTTATAAGGACTGGTAAGGTATTGGGTACTACAGTACATAGGGTTGAGTGAGGTACAGTCTGCTATTCCTTAAGGACTGGTATAGGTCCACAATATATAGGGTTGAGGTGCACTACTGCTGACTGCTGCCCGTTACTGCAGTAGTCCTTCATGAGTATTGGGACTGAGGTACAGTCTGCTAATAATTCACAACCTACTAGTTCCACAAAGGTCGTTATAAGGACTGGTAAGGTATAGGGTACTACAGTACATAGGCTTGAGTGAGGTACAGTCTGCTTTTCCTTAAGGACTGGTATAGGTCCACAATATATAGGGTTGAGGTGCACTACTGCTGACTGCTGCCCTTCTGCTGCAGTAGTCCTTTATGAGTATAGGGACTGAGGTACAGTCTGCTAATCATTCACAACCTACTAGTTCCACAAAGGTCCTTATAAGGACTGGTAAGGTATTGGGTACTACAGTACATAGGGTTGAGTGAGGTACAGTCTGCTATTCCTTAAGGACTGGTATAGGTCCACAATATATAGGGTTGAGGTGCACTACTGCTGACTGCTGCCCTTTACTGCAGTAGTCCTTTATGAGTATAGGGACTGAGGTACAGTCTGCTAATCATTCACAACCTACTAGTTCCGCAAAGGTCGTTATAAGGACTGGTAAGGTATAGGGTACTACAGTACATAGGGTTGAGTGAGGTACAGTCTGCTTTTCCTTAAGGACTGGTATAGGTCCACAATATATAGGGTTGAGGTGCACTACTGCTGACTGCTGCCCTTCTGCTGCAGTAGTCCTTTATCAGTATAGGGACTGAGGTACAGTCTGCTAATCATTCACAACCTACTAGTTCCACAAAGGTCGTTATAAGTACTGGTAAGGTATATCGGTAGTAAAGTACATAGGGTTGAGTGAGGCACAGTCTGCTATTCCTTAAGGACTGGTATAGGTCCACAATATATAGTGTTGAGGTGCACTACTGCTGACTGCTGCCCTTTTGCTGCAGTAGTCCTTTAACAGTATAGGGACTGAGATACAATCTGCTAATCATTCACAACTAGTGATGGACGAACTTCCGACGGGACGTTTCGCGAACGCGAAACGCGAACGGACACAAACGTTCGCGAAAACGACCGTTCGCCGCGGGCTCCATTGACTTCAATGGGAGGCGAATTTCGCAAACCTTTAGGTCGAATTTGCGGCCACGGGGTAATTATTAGGGGGTAGCACGTAGTCCCACCACCTGGACAATAGCATAATACATGTATGAGGTGAATTTGGGATCGATAACTACAAGCATTTTTTTTTTATTTGGGAAATTGTTCTGACAATTCAGGACTATGGAGCTAATGAAGGCAATGGAGGAGAGGGAAGGTCAGGGACCAGGGTAGGCAAACAAGAGGGTGCAGGAGATACAGAGCACTGACAGCAGCACCGTAATACAGAGCACTGACATCAGCACCGTGACATACAGCGCTGACAGCAGCTCCGTGACATACAGCGCTGACAGCAGCTCCGTGACATACAGCGCTGACAGCAGCTCCGTGACATACAGCGCTGACAGCAGCTCCGTGACATACAGCGCTGACAGCAGCTCCGTGACATACAGCGCTGACAGCAGCACCGTGACATACAGCGCTGACAGCAGCTCCGTGACATACAGCGCTGACAGCAGCTCCGTGACATACAGCGCTGACAGCAGCTCCGTGACATACAGCACTGACAGCAGCTCCGTGACATACAGCGCTGACAGCAGCTCCGTGACATACAGCGCTGACAGCAGCACCGTGACATACAGCGCTGACAGCAGCTCCGTGACATACAGCGCTGACAGCAGCTCCGTGACATACAGCGCTGACAGCAGCTCCGTGACATACAGCGCTGACAGCAGCTCCGTGACATACAGCGCTGACAGCAGCTCCGTGACATACAGCGCTGACAGCAGCTCCGTGACATACAGCGCTGACAGCAGCTCCGTGACATACAGCGCTGACAGCAGCTCCGTGACATACAGCGCTGACAGCAGCTCCGTGACATACAGCGCTGACAGCAGCTCCGTGACATACAGCGCTGACAGCAGCACCGTAAGCAGCCCCAGGAGGAAGTCAGCACAGCACAGGGATGGTGTGATCCCCTCATAATAAGAACCCCCAGGAGGAAGTCAGCACAGCACAGGGATGGTGGGAGCCCCTCATAATAAGAACACCCAGGAGGAAGTCAGCACAGCACAGGGATGGTGGGAACCCCTCATAATAAGCAGCCCCAGTAGAAATATGACACCGCTCAACCTCTTCAAAGAGGAGGGTAGGGGCATATAGTACGGTGTGCTTTTTTGGGTCAGGGAAGTGAGCCAAATGAATTAAGAAGGTCTGTGTGCTTGATTCCAAAAATTGTTTATAGACATATACATGGTCTACTGATCACATGTGTTGAATTCCTCCGAGATCCATGCCTCATTCATTTTTAGAAATGTGAGGTAGTTAACACTGTGGTGAGCTAGGCGAGTACGCTTATCGGTCACAATCCCCCCTGCTGCGCTGAACGTCCTTTCGGACAGGACACTGGATGAGGGGCAAGCCAACAGTTCGATTGCAAATTGGGCAAGCTCTGGCCAGAGGTCAAGCCTGCCCACCCAGTAGTCTAGGGGTTCATCACTCCTCAGAGCGTCCACATCGGCCGTTAACCCAATGTAGTCGGACACCTGACGGTCTAGGCGTTCCCTGATGCTGGATCCGGATGACACCTGTCGATGGGTCGGCTGAAAGAATGACCTCATATCCGAAGTCACCAACACATCTTCAAACCGGCCTCTTCTTGCAGGCGCTGTTGGATTGGTACCCGCAAATCCTTCTCTGGGAGTGGGAATTGCTCCTCTGCCAGCGCACGCAAAAGCAGAATGCAGCATTTCTCGAAGCAAGGCCTGGAAGTGCTGCATTCTGACAGCCCTCTGCGACGGCGGTAACATTTCCGCCATTTTGTGTTTGTACCGGGGGTCTAAGTACGTTGCCACCCAGTACTGGTCCTTGACCCTCATGCTTTTTATACGGGGGTCCCTATTAAAACACTGGAGCATGAAGGCCCCCATTTGCACTAAAGTGGAAGCGGTGTGGTGGCCTGGCTCCTGCTCATCATCCAGGATAATGTCGTCCTCTTCATTCTCCTCTCCCCATCCTCGCACAACAGGGATCCCAGAAAGGTTTAAAGCATGCTCTTCTTGCTCCTGCTCATCCGCCCCGGCACCATCCTCCTCTGACTCCTCATCAGACTCCTGTTGTTGACTTGTCTCAGATAGAGTAGCCCCCCCTGGGAATTCATCCAGCATTGCGACTTCCTCATCTTCCCGCTCCTGCTCCTCCACAGCCTGATCAATGACACGACGCAATGCACGCTCCAGAAAGAAGGCATAAGGTACCATGTCACTGATGGCGCCATGGCTGCGACTGACCAGTTTGGTGATCTCCTCAAATGGCCGCAGAAGTCTGCATGTGTCGCGCATGAGCAGCCACTGGCGCGGTGAAAAAAAACCCAGCTCCCCAGAACCGTTTCTTTCGCAGAGTTCATACAGGTAGACGTTAACTGCACGTTTCTGCTGGAGCAGCCTATCAAGCATATAGAAGGTTGAGTTCCATCGCGTCGGGCAATCGCAAATAAGACGTCTGACCGGCAGATGGTGTCGCCGCTGAATGTCAGCAAGGCGAGCCATGGCCGTGTAAGATCTTCTGAAATGGGCCGAGATTTTCCTTGCCTGCCGCAAGATGTCCTGGACCCCAGGGTATTTGACAAGGAATCGCTGCACGACCAAGTTTAAGACGTGTGCCATGCACGGCACGTGCGTGATTTTGCCCTGTTTCAATGCGCTAAGCAGATTGGCACCGTTGTCACACACCACTTTACCAACTGTCAAATTGAGCGGTGTTAGCCACTCATCTGCCTGTGAACGCAAAGCTGAAAGGAGTGCCGGGCCAGTGTGGCTCTTTGCTTCCAGGCACAACAGACGCAGCACGGCATGGCAACGTCTCACCTGGCATGTGGAATAGGTTCTGGGGAGCTTGGGCGGTGCAGTGGAAGAGACGCTAGCAGCGGAAAAGGAGGAGGCAGCTGAGGAGGAGAGGGAGGAGGATGGAGTAGGAGGAGGAGAAGAAGAGTCAGGCCTGCATGCAATCCGTGGCGGTAAAACCAAATCTACACGGGTGCCACGGGTTACATGCTTGACGGCCGTCAGAAGGTTCACCCAGTGGGCAGTAAAACTGATATACCTTCCCTGCCCGTGTTTGCTAGACCACGTGTCTGTGGTCAGATGTATCTTGGCACCGACACTGTGTGCCAGAGATACATTCACTTGCCGCTGAACATGGCCATATAGCTCTGGGATGCCCTTCTCTGAGAAATACTTCCTTCCTGGGACCTTCCATTGTGGTGTTCCAATGGCCACAAATTTGCGAAAGGCCTCCGAGTCCACCAGTTTATATGGCAGTAGTTGGCGGGCTATGAGTTCTGACAAGCCAGCCGCCAACCGTTGGGCAAGAGGGTTATCCGGCGTCATCATTTTTTTACGCTCAAACATTAGGCCCACGGAAGCCTGCCTTTTTGCAGAAAAATGTGAGCTTGGCGTGATGGAAGGTGGAGTGGAGGACAATTGTGAGGAGAGAGGAGAAGGAGAAGTAGAAGACGAGGCTGGACGGTGAGAGCCTGCAGTGTGGCTTTGTGTGTTCCGTTGCTCCCACTGGGCTCGGTGATGGCTGCTCATGTGCCTTCTTAAGGCGGTCGTCCCTAGGTGAGTATTGGGCTTACCGCGACTAACGCGTTGACTGCAAAGATTGCAGATGGCAACGCTATTGTCAGCAGCGGACACGTTAAAAAAAGCCCACACTGCGGAGCCATGTGCCGGTGTCCTGGGAGCGCCAGATGTGACCGTACATGGTCGATGACTCGCTCCTGATACATTTGCAGTCTGCTTTGTCCCTGCTGTGCAATGTAAGTCATTGCTGCTTCTCCTCCCTATCTGCTGGTCCATATCTCCCTCTGAACTCCCCTCCTCTTCCTCTCTTGTGGGCACCCACGTGACATCACTAGACACGTCATCATCAACGTCACCTTCCCCACCGCTATAAGTAGAGTAGGCAGCAACACCGGGGACCAACCTCCTCCTTGGGCTGATCTGGGTACTGGCGTCAGACTGCTGAGTAGCGCTTGTTGCTACCTCCTCTTCCTGATCCAATACCAAGAGTGGCTGCGCATCAGAAATGTCCTCTTGATATGGATCGGAAAATAATTCCAGTGACTCAAGCGGAAGGTATGTGGTGGTGGTGGTGGTGGTCGTGTTGTTGGTGGTAGTGTCTTTGGGGGTGCACATAGCAGAGAGTGAAGAAGAGGGTGCAGATCGAGAGGATGAGGAGGGTGCAGAAGAGTAAGGCTGAGCGAGCCACTCAACCAAGTCTGGTGCATCCTTTAAAGTAATTGAACGCACCTTCTGCAACTTCCCACTTTGGCTCAAGCCTGTTGCTCCTGCCCTACCCCTACCACCCCTGCGGAAGGGCCTGCCTCTTCCTCTGCATGTCATTTTTTAAATGACCCTGTGACAAAACTCTTAGTCCCTATACCGCTGAAGGACTGCTGCAGTATAGGTGAGCGGTCAGCAGTGGTGCACGTCAACCCTATCTATTGTGGACCTATAGCGGTCCTTACAGAACAGCAGACTGTACCGCACTCAAGCCTATGTACCGTAGCACCCTATACCAAGTTACCAGTCCTTATAAGAACTTTTGTGGACCAAGCAGGTTGTGTATTAGTGTTTAGCAGACTGTACGTCAGTCCCTATACCGCTGAAGGACTGCTGCAGTATAGGGCAGCGGTCAGCAGTGGTGCACGTCAACCCTATCTATTGTGGACCGATAGCGGTCCTTACAGAACAGCAGACTGTACCGCACTCAAGCCTATGTACCGTAGCACCCTATACCAAGTTACCAGTCCTTATAAGAACTTTTGTGGACCAAGCAGGTTGTGTGTTAGTGTTTAGCAGACTGTGCGTCAGTCCCTATACCGCTGAAGGACTGCTGCAGTATAGGGCAGCGGTCAGCAGTAGTGCACGGCAACCCTATGTATTGTGGACCGATAGCGGTCCTTACAGAACAGCAGACTGTAACGCACTCAGGCCTATGTACCGTAGCACCCTATACCAAGTTACCAGTCCTTATAAGAACTTTTGTGGACCAAGCAGGTTGTGTGTTAGTGATTAGCAGACTGTACGTCAGTCCCTATACCAATGAAGGACTGCTGCAGTATAGGGCAGCGGTCAGCAGTAGTGCACGGCAACCCTATGTATTGTGGACCGATAGCGGTCCTTACAGAACAGCAGACTGTAACGCACTCAGGCCTATGTACCGTAGCACCCTATACCAAGTTACCAGTCCTTATAAAAACTTTTGTGGACCAAGCAGGTTGTGTGTTAGTGTTTAGCAGACTGTGCGTCAGTCCCTATACCGCTGAAGGACTGCTGCAGTATAGGGCAGCGGTCAGCAGTGGTGCACGTCAACCCTATCTATTGTGGACCGATAGCGGTCCTTACAGAACAGCAGACTGTACCGCACTCAAGCCTATGTACCGTAGCACCCTATACCAAGTTACCAGTCCTTATAAGAACTTTTGTGGACCAAGCAGGTTGTGTATTAGTGTTTAGCAGACTGTACGTCAGTCCCTATACCGCTGAAGGACTGCTGCAGTATAGGGCAGCGGTCAGCAGTGGTGCACGTCAACCCTATCTATTGTGGACCGATAGCGGTCCTTACAGAACAGCAGACTGTACCGCACTCAAGCCTATGTACCGTAGCACCCTATACCAAGTTACCAGTCCTTATAAGAACTTTTGTGGAACAAGCAGGTTGTGTGTTAGTGATTAGCAGACTGTACGTCAGTCCCTATACCAATGAAGGACTGCTGCAGTATAGGGCAGCGGTCAGCAGTAGTGCACGGCAACCCTATGTATTGTGGACCGATAGCGGTCCTTACAGAACAGCAGACTGTACTGCACTCAGGCCTATGTACCGTAGCACCCTATACCAAGTTACCAGTCCTTATAAGAACTTTTGTGGACCAAGCAGGTTGTGTGTTAGTGATTAGCAGACTGTACGTCAGTCCCTATACCAATGAAGGACTGCTGCAGTATAGGGCAGCGGTCAGCAGTAGTGCACGGCAACCCTATGTATTGTGGACCGATAGCGGTCCTTACAGAACAGCAGACTGTAACGCACTCAGGCCTATGTACCGTAGCACCCTATACCAAGTTACCAGTCCTTATAAGAACTTTTGTGGAACAAGCAGGTTGTGTGTTAGTGATTAGCAGACTGTACGTCAGTCCCTATACCAATGAAGGACTGCTGCAGTATAGGGCAGCGGTCAGCAGTAGTGCACGGCAACCCTATGTATTGTGGACCGATAGCGGTCCTTACAGAACAGCAGACTGTAACGCACTCAGGCCTATGTACCGTAGCACCCTATACCAAGTTACCAGTCCTTATAAAAACTTTTGTGGACCAAGCAGGTTGTGTGTTAGTGTTTAGCAGACTGTGCGTCAGTCCCTATACCGCTGAAGGACTGCTGCAGTATAGGGCAGCGGTCAGCAGTAGTGCACGGCAACCCTATGTATTGTGGACCGATAGCGGTCCTTACAGAACAGCAGACTGTAACGCACTCAGGCCTATGTACCGTAGCACCCTATACCAAGTTACCAGTCCTTATAAGAACTTTTGTGGACCAAGCAGGTTGTGTGTTAGTGATTAGCAGACTGTACGTCAGTCCCTATACCAATGAAGGACTGCTGCAGTATAGGGCAGCGGTCAGCAGTAGTGCACGGCAACCCTATGTATTGTGGACCGATAGCGGTCCTTACAGAACAGCAGACTGTACCGCACCCAAGCCTATGTACCGTAGCACCCTAGACAGACCAAGTTACCAGTCCTGATAAAGAGCTTTGTGGAACAAGTGAGTTGTGAATGATTAGCAGACTGCAGCAGAAGGGCAGCAGTCAAGTATAATATTCTTTCTATATTTGGAAGAAAGAATATTATACGTGTACAAGCCTATTACCGTACCACTGATACCAGTCCTGAAAAGAACCTTTGTGGAACTAATAGTAACAGCAAGTCTTTAAAATTATCCTCACTGCCTGACACACTGCTTCCTGCCTGTCCCTATACAAATTGGCAAAAAAGAGTAGGCTGGAACGATTAGCTGGAACAGCTCTTTTGTGGACCTGATAGTAACAGCTAATGATGATGATGATGATGATGATGAAGAAAGACTAATCTGGCTGAGCTGTCCCTAAAATAGCAGCATACAGCGCTCTGTCCCTTTATCTAAACTGACAAAAGAAACTCAGGCTGCTGACCTAACACCTATACCAGTCCTGAAAAGAACTTTTGTGTACCAAATAGCTAGCGTTTTCTCTGTCCCTACTCCACACAGGATCCTTTCCCTACAGTGACAGAAGAAAGAATGTAAAATGGCCACCGGATCGGGTGTATTTATAGGTTAGGGGGAATGTCCAAGTGTCCATGAGCTGTCATGTCTCAATTGGTTGTCCTGTAACACATGATAAACGTGTCACGAAAGGTTAAAGTTCTTGTATACATTAAACACGTAAGTCCGCCGGGGCGAACGACGGAAAAAGGCGTTCGAACCCGCGGACGGCGAAAGTCGGAAATTCGCCGCGAAACGACCGCCGGGCGAACCGTTCGGCCATCACTATTCACAACCTACTAGTTCCACAAAGGTCCTTATAAGGACTGGTAAGGTATAGGGTACTACAGTACATAGGGTTGAGTGAGGTACACTCTGCTATTCCTTAAGGACTGGTAAAGGTCCACAATATATAGGGTTGAGGTGCACTACTGCTGACTGCTGCCCCTCTGCTGCAGTAGTCCTTTATCAGTATAGGGACTGAGGTACAGTCTGATAATCATCCACAACCTACTAGTTGCACAAAGGTCCTTATAAGGACTGGTAAGGTATAGGGTATTACAGTACATAGGGTTGAGTGATGTACAGTCTGCTATTCCTTAAGGACTGGTATAGGTCCACAATATATAGGGTTGAGGTGCACTACTGCTGACTGCTGCCCTTTACTGCAGTAGTCCTTCATGAGTATTGTGACTGAGGTACAGTCTGCTAATAATTCACAACCTACTAGTTCCACAAAGGTCCTTCTAAGGACTGGTAAGGTATTGGGTACTACAGTACATAGGGTTGAGTGAGGTACAGTCTGCTATTCCTTAAGGACTGGTATAGGTCCACAATATATAGGGTTGAGGTGCATTACTGCTGACTGCTGCCCGTTACTGCAGTAGTCCTTTATGAGTATAGGGACTGAGGTACAGTCTGCTAATCATTCACAACCTACTAGTTCCACAAAGGTCATTATAAGGACTGGTAAGGTATAGGGTACTACAGTACATAGGGTTGAGTGAGGTACAGTCTGCTTTTCCTTAAGGACTGGTATAGGTCCACAATATATAGGGTTGAGGTGCACTACTGCTGACTGCTGCCCTTCTGCTGCAGTAGTCCTTTATCAGTATAGGGACTGAGGTACAGTCTGCTAATCATTCACAACCTACTAGTTCCACAAAGGTCGTTATAAGGACTGGTAAGGTATAGGGGTAGTAAAGTACATAGGGTTGAGTGAGGCACAGTCTGCTATTCCTTAAGGACTGGTATAGGTCCACAATATATAGGGTTGAGGTAAACTACTGCTGACTGCTGCCCTTTTGCTGCAGTAGTCCTTTAACAGTATAGGGACTGAGATACAATCTGCTAATCATTCACAACCTACTAGTTCCACAAAGGTCCTTATAAGGACTGGTAAGGTATAGGGTACTACGGTACATAGGGTTGAGTGAGGTACACTCTGCTATTCCTTAAGGACTGGTAAAGGTCCACAATATATAGGGTTGAGGTGCACTACTGCTGACTGCTGCCCTTTACTGCAGTAGTCCTTTATGAGTATAGGGACTGAGGTACAGTCTGCTAATCATTCACAAACTACTAGTTCCACAAAGGTCCTTATAAGGATTGGTAAGGTATAGGGTACTACAGTACATAGGGTTGAGTGAGGTACAGTCTGCTATTTCTTAAGGACTGGTAAAAGTCCACAATATATAGGGTTGAGTTGCACTACTGCTGACTGCTGCCCCTCTGCTGCAGTAGTCCGTTATCAGTATAGGGACTGAGGTACAGTCTGCTAATCATTCACAACCTACTAGTTCCACAAAGGTCATTATAAGGACTGGTAAGTTATAGGGTACTTCAGTACATAGGGTTGAGTGATGTACAGTCTGCTATTACATAAGGACTGGTATAGGTCCACAATATATAGGGTTGAGGTGCACTACTGCTGACTGCTGCCCCTCTGCTGCAGTAGTCCTGTATCAGTATAGGGACTGAGGTACAGTCTGCTAATCATTCACAACCTACTAGTTCTACAAAGGTCGTTATAAGGACTGGTAAGGTATAGGGTACTACAGTACATACGGTTGAGTGAGGCACAGTCTGCTATTCCTTAAGGACTGGTATAGGTCCACAATATATAGGGTTGAGGTGCACTACTGCTGACTGCTGCCCTTTACTGCAGTAGTCCTTTATGAGTATAGGGACTGAGGTACAGTCTGCTAATCATTCACAACCTACTAGTTCCACAAAGGTCCTTATAAGGACTGGTAAGGTAAAGGGTACTACAGTACATAGGGTTGAGTGAGGTACAGTCTGCTTTTCCTTAAGGACTGGTATAGGTCCACAATATATAGGGTTGAGGTGCACTACTGCTGACTGCTGCCCCTCTGCTGCAGTAGTCCTTTATCAGTATAGGAACTGAGGTAGTCTGCTAATCATTCACAACCTACTTGTTCAACAAAGGTCCTTATAAGGACTGGTAAGGTATAGGGTATTACAGTACATAGGGTTGAGTGATGTACAGTCTACTATTCCTTAAGGACTGGTATAGGTCCACAATATATAGGGTTGAGGTGCACTACTGCTGACTGCTGCCCTTTACTGCAGTAGTCCTTTATGAGTATAGGGACTGAGGTACAGTCTGCTAATCATTCACAAACTACTAGTTCCACAAAGGTCCTTATAAGGACTGGTAAGGTATAGGGTACTACAGTACATAGGGTTGAGTGAGGTACAGTCTGCTATTCCTTAAGGACTGGTATAGGTCCACAATATATAAGGTTGAGGTGCACTACTGCTGACTGCTGCCATTCTGCTTACAGTAGTCCTTTATCAGTATAGGGACTGAGCTACAGTCTGCTAATCATTCACAAACTACTAGTTCCACAAAGGTCCTTATAAGGATTGGTAAGGTATAGGGTACTACAGTACATAGGGTTGAGTGAGGTACAGTCTGCTATTCCTTAAGGACTGGTAAAAGTCCACAATATATAGGGTTGAGGTGCACTACTGCTGACTGCTGCCCCTCTGCTGCAGTAGTCCGTTATCAGTATAGGGACTGAGGTACAGTCTGCTAATCATTCACAACCTACTAGTTCCACAAAGGTCATTATAAGGACTGGTAAGTTATAGGGTACTTCAGTACATAGGGTTGAGTGATGTACAGTCTGCTATTACATAAGGACTGGTATAGGTCCACAATATATAGGGTTGAGGTGCACTACTGCTGACTGCTGCCCCTCTGCTGCAGTAGTCCTGTATCAGTATAGGGACTGAGGTACAGTCTGCTAATCATTCACAACCTACTAGTTCTACAAAGGTCGTTATAAGGACTGGTAAGGTATAGGGTACTACAGTACATACGGTTGAGTGAGGCACAGTCTGCTATTCCTTAAGGACTGGTATAGGTCCACAATATATAGGGTTGAGGTGCACTACTGCTGACTGCTGCCCTTTACTGCAGTAGTCCTTTATGAGTATAGGGACTGAGGTACAGTCTGCTAATCATTCACAACCTACTAGTTCCACAAAGGTCCTTATAAGGACTGGTAAGGTAAAGGGTACTACAGTACATAGGGTTGAGTGAGGTACAGTCTGCTTTTCCTTAAGGACTGGTATAGGTCCACAATATATAGGGTTGAGGTGCACTACTGCTGACTGCTGCCCCTCTGCTGCAGTAGTCCTTTATCAGTATAGGAACTGAGGTAGTCTGCTAATCATTCACAACCTACTTGTTCAACAAAGGTCCTTATAAGGACTGGTAAGGTATAGGGTATTACAGTACATAGGGTTGAGTGATGTACAGTCTACTATTCCTTAAGGACTGGTATAGGTCCACAATATATAGGGTTGAGGTGCACTACTGCTGACTGCTGCCCTTTACTGCAGTAGTCCTTTATGAGTATAGGGACTGAGGTACAGTCTGCTAATCATTCACAAACTACTAGTTCCACAAAGGTCCTTATAAGGACTGGTAAGGTATAGGGTACTACAGTACATAGGGTTGAGTGAGGTACAGTCTGCTATTCCTTAAGGACTGGTATAGGTCCACAATATATAAGGTTGAGGTGCACTACTGCTGACTGCTGCCATTCTGCTTACAGTAGTCCTTTATCAGTATAGGGACTGAGGTACAGTCTGCTAATCATTCACAAACTACTAGTTCCACAAAGGTCCTTATAAGGACTGGTAAGGTATAGGGTATTACAGTACATAGGGTTGAGTGATGTACAGTCTACTATTCCTTAAGGACTGGTATAGGTCCACAATATATAGGGTTGAGGTGCACTACTGCTGACTGCTGCCCTTTACTGCAGTAGTCCTTTATGAGTATAGGGACTGAGGTACAGTCTGCTAATAATTCACAACCTACTAGTTCCACAAAGGTCGTTATAAGGACTGGTAAGGTATAGGGTACTTCAGTACATAGGGTTGAGTGATGTACAGTCTGCTATTACATAAGGACTGGTATAGGTCCACAATATATAGGGTTGAGGTGCACTACTGCTGACTGCTGCCCCACTGCTGCAGTAATCCTTTATCAGTATAGGGACTGAGGTACAGTCTGCTAATCATTCACAACCTACTAGTTCCACAAAGGTCGTTATAAGGACTGGTAAGGTATAGGGTACTACAGTACATACGGTTGAGTGAGGCACAATCTGCTATTCCTTAAGGACTGGTATAGGTCCACAATATATAGGGTTGAGGTGCACTACTGCTGACTGCTGCCCTTTACTGCAGTAGTCCTTTATGAGTATAGGGACTGAAGTACAGTCAGCTAATCATTCACAACCTACTAGTTCCACAAAGGTCCTTATAAGGACTGGTAAGGTAAAGGGTACTACAGTACATAGGGTTGAGTGAGGTACAGTCTGCTTTTCATTAAGGACTGGTATAGGTCCACAATATATAGGGTTGAGGTGCACTACTGCTGACTGCTGCCCCTCTGCTGCAGTAGTCCTTTATCAGTATAGGGACCGAGGTACAGTCTGCTAATCATTCACAACCTACTAGTTCCACAAAGGTCCTTATAAGGACTGGTAAGGTATAGGGTACTACAGTCCATAGGGTTGAGTGAGGTACAGTCTGCTATTCCTTAAGGACTGGTATAGGTCCACAATATATAAGGTTGAGGTGCACTACTGCTGACTGCTGCCCTTCTGCTTACAGTAGTCCTTCATCAGTATAGGGACTGAGGTACAGTCTGCTAATCATTCACAAACTACTAGTTCCACAAAGGTCCTTATAAGGATTGGTAAGGTATAGGGTACTACAGTACATAGGGTTGAGTGAGGTACAGTCTGCTATTCCTTAAGGACTGGTAAAGGTCCACAATATATAGGGTTGAGGTGCACTACTGCTGACTGCTGCCCCTCTGCTGCAGTAGTCCTTTATCAGTATAGGGACTGAGGTACAGTCTGCTAATCATTCACAACCTACTAGTTCCACAAAGGTCGTTATAAGGACTGGTAAGGTATAGGGTACTACAGTACATACGGTTGAGTGAGGCACAGTCTGCTATTCCTTAAGGACTGGTATAGGTCCACAATATATAGGGTTGAGGTGCACTACTGCCGACTGCTGCCCTTTACTGCAGTAGTCCTTTATGAGTATAGGGACTGAGGTACAGTCTGCTAATCATTCACAACCTACTAGTTCCACAAAGGTCCTTATAAGGACTGGTAAGGTATAGGGTACTACAGTACATAGGGTTGAGTGAGGTACAGTCTGCTATTCCTTAAGGACTGGTATAGGTCCACAATATATAAGGTTGAGGTGCACTACTGCTGACTGCTGCCCTTCTGCTTACAGTAGTCCTTTATCAGTATAGGGACTGAGATACAGTCTGCTAATCATTCACAACCTACTAGTTCCACAAAGGTCGTTATAAGGACTGGTAAGGTATAGGGTACTACAGTACATAGGGTTGAGTGA
Source organism: Lithobates pipiens (assembly GCF_037356315.1). Lineage (NCBI taxonomy): Eukaryota > Metazoa > Chordata > Amphibia > Anura > Ranidae > Lithobates > Lithobates pipiens. Next base: position 516,772 of record NW_027507687.1, read on the forward strand.
GGCACAGTCTGCTATTCCTTAAGGACTGGTATATGTCCACAATATATAGGGTTGAGGTGCACTACTGCTGACTGCTGCCCTTCTGCTGCAGTAGTCCTTTATCAGTATAGGGACCGAGGTACAGTCTGCTAATCATTCACAACCTACTAGTTCCACAAAGGTCCTTATAAGGACTGGTAAGGTATAGGGTACTACAGTACATAGGGTTGAGTGAGGTACAGTCTGCTATTCCTTAAGGACTGGTATAGGTCCACAATATATAAGGCTGAGGTGCACTACTGCTGCCTTTCTGCTTACAGTAGTCCTTTATCAGTATAGGGACCGAGGTACAGTCTGCTAATCATTCACAACCTACTAGTTCCACAAAGGTCGTTATAAGGACTGGTAAGGTATAGGGTACTACAGTACATACGGTTGAGTGAGGCACAGTCTGCTATTCCTTAAGGACTGGTATAGGTCCACAATATATAGGGTTGAGGTGCACTACTGCTGACTGCTGCCCTTCTGCTGCAGTAGTCCTTTATCAGTATAGGGACCGAGGTACAGTCTGCTAATCATTCACAACCTACTAGTTCCACAAAGGTCCTTATAAGGACTGGTAAGGTATAGGGTACTACAGTACATAGGGTTGAGTGAGGTACAGTCTGCTATTCCTTAAGGACTGGTATAGGTCCACAATATATAAGGTTGAGGTGCACTACTGCTGACTGCTGCCCTTCTGCTTACAGTAGTCCTTTATCAGTATAGGGACTGAGGTACAGTCTGCTAATCATTCACAAACTACTAGTTCCACAAAGGTCCTTATAAGGATTGGTAAGGTATAGGGTACTACAGTACATAGGGTTGAGTGAGGTACAGTCTGCTATTCCTTAAGGACTGGTAAAAGTCCACAATATATAGGGTTGAGGTGCACTACTGCTGACTGCTGCCCCTCTGCTGCAGTAGTCCGTTATCAGTATAGGGACTGAGGTACAGTCTGCTAATCATTCACAACCTACTAATTCCACAAAGGTCATTATAAGGACTGGTAAGGTATAGGGTACTTCAGTACATAGGGTTGAGTGATGTACAGTCTGCTATTACATAAGGACTGGTATAGGTCCACAATATATAGGGTTGAGGTGCACTACTGCTGACTGCTGCCCCTCTGCTGCAGTAGTCCTTTATCAGTATAGGGACTGAGGTACAGTCTGCTAATCATTCACAACCTACTATTTCTACAAAGGTCGTTATAAGGACTGGTAAGGTATAGGGTACTACAGTACATACGGTTGAGTGAGGCACAGTCTGCTAATCCTTAAGGACTGGTATAGGTCCACAATATATAGGGTTGAGGTGCACTACTGCTGACTGCTGCCCTTTACTGCAGTAGTCCTTTATGAGTATAGGGACTGAGGTACAGTCTGCTAATCATTCACAACCTACTAGTTCCACAAAGGTCCTTATAAGGACTGGTAAGGTAAAGGGTACTACAGTACATAGGGTTGAGTGAGGTACAGTCTGCTTTTCCTTAAGGACTGGTATAGGTCCACAATATATAGGGTTGAGGTGCACTACTGCTGACTGCTGCCCCTCTGCTGCAGTAGTCCTTTATCAGTATAGGAACTGAGGTAGTCTGCTAATCATTCACAACCTACTTGTTCAACAAAGGTCCTTATAAGGACTGGTAAGGTATAGGGTATTACAGTACATAGGGTTGAGTGATGTACAGTCTACTATTCCTTAAGGACTGGTATAGGTCCACAATATATAGGGTTGAGGTGCACTACTGCTGACTGCTGCCCTTTACTGCAGTAGTCCTTTATGAGTATAGGGACTGAGGTACAGTCTGCTAATCATTCACAAACTACTAGTTCCACAAAGGTCCTTATAAGGACTGGTAAGGTATAGGGTACTACAGTACATAGGGTTGAGTGAGGTACAGTCTGCTATTCCTTAAGGACTGGTATAGGTCCACAATATATAAGGTTGAGGTGCACTACTGCTGACTGCTGCCATTCTGCTTACAGTAGTCCTTTATCAGTATAGGGACTGAGCTACATTCTGCTAATCATTCACAAACTACTAGTTCCACAAAGGTCCTTATAAGGATTGGTAAGGTATAGGGTACTACAGTACATAGGGTTGAGTGAGGTACAGTCTGCTATTCCTTAAGGACTGGTAAAAGTCCACAATATATAGGGTTGAGGTGCACTACTGCTGACTGCTGCCCCTCTGCTGCAGTAGTCCGTTATCAGTATAGGGACTGAGGTACAGTCTGCTAATCATTCACAACCTACTAGTTCCACAAAGGTCATTATAAGGACTGGTAAGTTATAGGGTACTTCAGTACATAGGGTTGAGTGATGTACAGTCTGCTATTACATAAGGACTGGTATAGGTCCACAATATATAGGGTTGAGGTGCACTACTGCTGACTGCTGCCCCTCTGCTGCAGTAGTCCTGTATCAGTATAGGGACTGAGGTACAGTCTGCTAATCATTCACAACCTACTAGTTCTACAAAGGTCGTTATAAGGACTGGTAAGGTATAGGGTACTACAGTACATACGGTTGAGTGAGGCACAGTCTGCTATTCCTTAAGGACTGGTATAGGTCCACAATATATAGGGTTGAGGTGCACTACTGCTGACTGCTGCCCTTTACTGCAGTAGTCCTTTATGAGTATAGGGACTGAGGTACAGTCTGCTAATCATTCACAACCTACTAGTTCCACAAAGGTCCTTATAAGGACTGGTAAGGTAAAGGGTACTACAGTACATAGGGTTGAGTGAGGTACAGTCTGCTTTTCCTTAAGGACTGGTATAGGTCCACAATATATAGGGTTGAGGTGCACTACTGCTGACTGCTGCCCCTCTGCTGCAGTAGTCCTTTATCAGTATAGGAACTGAGGTAGTCTGCTAATCATTCACAACCTACTTGTTCAACAAAGGTCCTTATAAGGACTGGTAAGGTATAGGGTATTACAGTACATAGGGTTGAGTGATGTACAGTCTACTATTCCTTAAGGACTGGTATAGGTCCACAATATATAGGGTTGAGGTGCACTACTGCTGACTGCTGCCCTTTACTGCAGTAGTCCTTTATGAGTATAGGGACTGAGGTACAGTCTGCTAATCATTCACAAACTACTAGTTCCACAAAGGTCCTTATAAGGACTGGTAAGGTATAGGGTACTACAGTACATAGGGTTGAGTGAGGTACAGTCTGCTATTCCTTAAGGACTGGTATAGGTCCACAATATATAAGGTTGAGGTGCACTACTGCTGACTGCTGCCATTCTGCTTACAGTAGTCCTTTATCAGTATAGGGACTGAGGTACAGTCTGCTAATCATTCACAAACTACTAGTTCCACAAAGGTCCTTATAAGGATTGGTAAGGTATAGGGTACTACAGTACATAGGGTTGAGTGAGGTACAGTCTGCTATTCCTTAAGGACTGGTAAAAGTCCACAATATATCGGGGTTGAGGTGCACTACTGCTGACTGCTGCCCCTCTGCTGCAGTAGTCCTTTATCAGTATAGGGACTGAGGTACAGTCTGCTAATCATTCACAACCTACTAGTTCCACAAAGGTCCTTATAAGGACTGGTAAGGTATAGGGTACTACAGTACATAGGGTTGAGTGAGGTACAGTCTGCTATTCCTTAAGGACTGGTATAGGTCCACAATATATCGGGGTTGAGGTGCACTACTGCTGACTGCTGCCCCTCTGCTGCAGTAGTCCTTTATCAGTATAGGGACTGAGGTACAGTCTGCTAATCATTCACAACCTACTAGTTCCACAAAGGTCCTTATAAGGACTGGTAAGGTATAGGGTACTACAGTACATAGGGTTGAGTGAGGTACAGTCTGCTATTCCTTAAGGACTGGTATAGGTCCACAATATATCGGGGTTGAGGTGCACTACTGCTGACTGCTGCCCCTCTGCTGCAGTAGTCCTTTATCAGTATAGGGACTGAGGTACAGTCTTCTTATCATTCACAACCTACTAGTTCCACAAAGGTCCTTATAAGGACTGGTAAAGTATAGGGTACTACAGTACATAGGTTTGAGTGAGGTACAGTCTGCTATTCCTTAAAGACTGGTATAGGTCCACAATATATAGGGTTGAGGTGCACTACTGCTGAATGCTGCCCTTCTGCTGCAGTAGTCCTTTATCAGTATAGGGACTGAGGTACAGTCTGCTAATCATTCACAACTTACTAGTTCCACAAAGGTCCTTATAAGGACTGGTAAGGTATAGGGTACTACAGTACATAGGGTTGAGTGAGGCACAGTCTGCTATTCCTTAAGGACTGGTATAGGTCCACAATATATAGGGTTGAGGTGCACTACTGCTGACTGCTGCCCCTCTGCTGCAGTAGTCCTTTATCAGTATAGGGACTGAGGTACAGTCTGCTAATAATTCACAACCTACTAGTTCCATAAAGGTCCTAATAAGGACTGGTAAGGTATAGGGTACTACACTACATATGGCTGAGTGAGGTACAGTCTGCTATTCCTTAAGGACTGGTATAGGTCCACAATATATAGGGTTTAGGTGCACTACTGCTGACTGCTGCCCTTTACCGCAGTAGTCCTTTATGAGTGTAGGGACTGAGGTACAGTCTACTAATCATTCACAACCTGCTAGTTCCACAAAGGTCCTTATAAGGACTGGTAAGGTATAGGGTACTACACTACATATGGCTGAGTGAGGTACAGTCTGCTATTCCTTAAGGACTGGTATAGGTCCACAATATATAGGGTTGAGGTGCACTACTGCTGACTGCTGCCCTTTACTGCAGTAGTCCTTTATGAGTATAGGGACTGAGGTACAGTCTACTAATCATTCACAACCTGCTAGTTCCACAAAGGTCCTTATAAGGACTGGTAAGGTATAGGGTACTACACTACATATGGCTGAGTGAGGTACAGTCTGCTATTCCTTAAGGACTGGTATAGGTCCACAATATATAGGGTTGAGGTGCACTACTGCTGCCCCTCTGCTGCAGTAGTCCTTTATCAGTATAGGGACTGAGGTACAGTCTGCTAATCATTCACAACCTACTAGTTCCACAAAGGTCGTTATAAGGACTGGTAAGGTATAGGTTACTACAGTGCATAGGGTTGAGTGAGGCACAGTCTGCTATTCCTTAAGGACCGGTATAGGTCCACAATATATAGGGTTGAGGTGCACTACTGCTGACTGCTGCCCTTCTGCTGCAGTAGTCCTTTATCAGTATAGGGACTGAGGTACAGTCTGCTAATCATTCACAACCTACTAGTTCCACAAAGGTCCTTATAAGGACTGGTAAGGTATAGGGTACTACAGTACATAGGGTTGAGTGAGGTACAGTCTGCTATTCCTTAAAGACTGGTATAGGTCCACAATATATAGGGTTGAAGTGCACTACTGCTGACTGCTGCCCTTTACTGCAGTAGTCCTTTATGAGTATAGGCACTGAGGAACAGTCTGCTAATCATTCACAACTTACTAGTTCCACAAAGGTCCTTATAAGGACTGGTAAGGTATAGGGTACTACAGTACATAGGGTTGAGTGAGGCACAGTCTGCTATTCCTTAAGGACTGGCATAGGTCCACAATATATAGGGTTGAGGTGCACTACTGCTGACTGCTGCCCGTTACTGCAGTAGTCCTTTATGAGTATAGGGACTGAGGTACAGTCTGCTAATCATTCACAACCTACTAGTTCCACAAAGGTCATTATAAGGACTGGTAAGGTATAGGGTACTACAGTACATAGGGTTGAGTGAGGTACAGTCTGCTTTTCCTTAAGGACTGGTATAGGTCCACAATATATAGGGTTGAGGTGCACTACTGCTGACTGCTGCCCTTCTGCTGCAGTAGTCCTTTATCAGTATAGGGACTGAGGTACAGTCTGCTAATCATTCACAACCTACTAGTTCCACAAAGGTCGTTATAAGGACTGGTAAGGTATAGGGGTAGTAAAGTACATAGGGTTGAGTGAGGCACAGTCTGATATTCCTTAAGGACTGGTATAGGTCCACAATATATAGGGTTGAGGTGCACTACTGCTGACTGCTGCCCTTTTGCTGCAGTAGTCCTTTATCAGTATAGGGACTGAGATACAATCTGCTAATCATTCACAACCTACTAGTTCCACAAAGGTCCTTATAAGGACTGGTAAGGTATAGGGTACTACAGTACATAGGGTTGCGTGAGGTACACTCTGCTATTCCTTAAGGACTGGTATAGGTCCACAATATATAGGGTTGAGGTGCACTACTGCTGACTGCTGCCCTTTTACTGCAGTAGTCCTTTATGGGTATAGGGACTGAGGTACAGTCTGCTAATAATTCACAACCTACTAGTTCTACAAAGGTCCTTATAAGGACTGGTAAGGTATAGGGTACTACAGTACATATGGTTGAGTGAGGTACAGTCTGCTATTCCTTAAGGACTGGTATAGGTCCACAATATATAGGGTTGAGGTGCGCTACTGCTGACTGCTGCCCTTCTGCTGCAGTAGTCCTTTATCAGTATAGGGACTGAGGTACAGTCTGCTAATCATTCACAACCTACTAGTTCCACAAAGGCCCTTATAAGGACTGGTAAGGTATAGGGTACTACAGTACATAGGGTTGAGTGAGGCACAGTCTGCTATTCCTTAAGGACTGGTATAGGTCTCCAATATATAGGGCTGAGGTGCACTACTGCTGACTGCTGCCCTTCTGCTGCAGTAGTCCTTTATCAGTATAGGGACTGAGGTACAGTCTGCTAATCATTCACAACCTACTAGTTCCACAAAGGTCCTTAAAAGGACTGGTAAGTTATACGGGTTCTACAGTACATAGGGTTGAGTGAGGCACAGTCTGCTATTCCTTAAGGACTGGTATAGGTCCACAATATATAGGGCTGAGGTGCACTACTGCTGACTGCTGCCCTTCTGCTGCAGTAGTCCTTTATCAGTATAGGGACTGAGGTACAGTCTGCTAATCATTCACAACCTACTAGTTCCACAAAGGTCCTTAAAAGGACTGGTAAGGTATACGGGTACTACAGTACATAGGGTTGAGTGAGGAAAAGTCTGCTATTCCTTAAGGACTGGTATAGGTCCACAATATATAGGGTTGAGATGCACTACTGCTGACTGCGGCCCTTCTGCTGCAGTAGTCCTTTATCAGTATAGGGACTGAGGTACAGTCTGCTAATCATTCACAACCTACTAGTTCCACAAAGGTCCTTATAAGGACTGGTAAGGTATAGGCTACTACAGTACATAGGGTTGAGTGAGGTACAGTCTGCTATTCCTTAAGGACTGGTATAGGTCCACAATATATAGGGTTGAGGTGCACTACTGCTGACTGCTGCCCTTTACTGCAGTAGTCCTTTATGAGTATAGGGACTGAGATACAGTCTGCTAATAATTCACAACCTACTAGTTCCACAAAGGTCCTTATAAGGACTGGTAAGGTATAGGGTACTACAGTACATAGGGTTGAGTGAGGTACAGTCTGCTATTCCTTAAGGACTGGTAAAGGTCCACAATATATAGGGATGAGGTGCACTACTGCTGACTGCTGCCCCTCTGCTGCAGTAGTCCTTTATCAGTATAGGGACTGAGGTACAGTCTGCTAATCATTCACAACCTACTAGTTCCACAAAGGTCCATATAAGGACTGGTAAGGTATAGGGTATTACAGTACATAGCGTTGAGTGATGTACAGTCTGCTATTCCTTAAGGACTGGTAGAGGTCCACAATATATAGGGTTGAGGTGCACTACTGCTGATTGCTGCCCTTTACTGCAGTAGTCCTTTATGAGTATAGGGACTGAGGTACAGTCTGCTAATAATTCACAACTAGTGATGGCCGAACGGTTCGCCCGGCGGTCGTTTCGCGGCGAATTTCCGACTTTCGCCGTCCGCGGGTTCGAACGCCTTTTTCCGTCGTTCGCCCCGGCGGACTTACGTGTTTAATGTATACAAGAACTTTAACCTTTCGTGACACGTTTATCATGTGTTACAGGACAACCAATTGAGACATGACAGCTCATGGACACTTGGACATTCCCCCTAACCTATAAATACACCCGATCCGGTGGCCATTTTACATTCTTTCTTCTGTCACTGTAGGGAAAGGATCCTGTGTGGAGTAGGGACAGAGAAAACGCTAGCTATTTGGTACACAAAAGTTCTTTTCAGGACTGGTATAGGTGTTAGGTCAGCAGCCTGAGTTTCTTTTGTCAGTTTAGATAAAGGGACAGAGCGCTGTATGCTGCTATTTTAGGGACAGCTCAGCCAGATTAGTCTTTCTTCATCATCATCATCATCATCATCATTAGCTGTTACTATCAGGTCCACAAAAGAGCTGTTCCAGCTAATCGTTCCAGCCTACTCTTTTTTGCCAATTTGTATAGGGACAGGCAGGAAGCAGTGTGTCAGGCAGTGAGGATAATTTTAAAGACTTGCTGTTACTATTAGTTCCACAAAGGTTCTTTTCAGGACTGGTATCAGTGGTACGGTAATAGGCTTGTACACGTATAATATTCTTTCTTCCAAATATAGAAAGAATATTATACTTGACTGCTGCCCTTCTGCTGCAGTCTGCTAATCATTCACAACTCACTTGTTCCACAAAGCTCTTTATCAGGACTGGTAACTTGGTCTGTCTAGGGTGCTACGGTACATAGGCTTGGGTGCGGTACAGTCTGCTGTTCTGTAAGGACCGCTATCGGTCCACAATACATAGGGTTGCCGTGCACTACTGCTGACCGCTGCCCTATACTGCAGCAGTCCTTCATTGGTATAGGGACTGACGTACAGTCTGCTAATCACTAACACACAACCTGCTTGGTCCACAAAAGTTCTTATAAGGACTGGTAACTTGGTATAGGGTGCTACGGTACATAGGCCTGAGTGCGTTACAGTCTGCTGTTCTGTAAGGACCGCTATCGGTCCACAATACATAGGGTTGCCGTGCACTACTGCTGACCGCTGCCCTATACTGCAGCAGTCCTTCAGCGGTATAGGGACTGACGCACAGTCTGCTAAACACTAACACACAACCTGCTTGGTCCACAAAAGTTTTTATAAGGACTGGTAACTTGGTATAGGGTGCTACGGTACATAGGCCTGAGTGCAGTACAGTCTGCTGTTCTGTAAGGACCGCTATCGGTCCACAATACATAGGGTTGCCGTGCACTACTGCTGACCGCTGCCCTATACTGCAGCAGTCCTTCATTGGTATAGGGACTGACGTACAGTCTGCTAATCACTAACACACAACCTGCTTGGTCCACAAAAGTTCTTATAAGGACTGGTAACTTGGTATAGGGTGCTACGGTACATAGGCCTGAGTGCGTTACAGTCTGCTGTTCTGTAAGGACCGCTATCGGTCCACAATACATAGGGTTGCCGTGCACTACTGCTGACCGCTGCCCTATACTGCAGCAGTCCTTCATTGGTATAGGGACTGACGTACAGTCTGCTAATCACTAACACACAACCTGCTTGTTCCACAAAAGTTCTTATAAGGACTGGTAACTTGGTATAGGGTGCTACGGTACATAGGCTTGAGTGCGGTACAGTCTGCTGTTCTGTAAGGACCGCTATCGGTCCACAATAGATAGGGTTGACGTGCACCACTGCTGACCGCTGCCCTATACTGCAGCAGTCCTTCAGCGGTATAGGGACTGACGTACAGTCTGCTAAACACTAATACACAACCTGCTTGGTCCACAAAAGTTCTTATAAGGACTGGTAACTTGGTATAGGGTGCTACGGTACATAGGCTTGAGTGCGGTACAGTCTGCTGTTCTGTAAGGACCGCTATCGGTCCACAATAGATAGGGTTGACGTGCACCACTGCTGACCGCTGCCCTATACTGCAGCAGTCCTTCAGCGGTATAGGGACTGACGCACAGTCTGCTAAACACTAACACACAACCTGCTTGGTCCACAAAAGTTTTTATAAGGACTGGTAACTTGGTATAGGGTGCTACGGTACATAGGCCTGAGTGCGTTACAGTCTGCTGTTCTGTAAGGACCGCTATCGGTCCACAATACATAGGGTTGCCGTGCACTACTGCTGACCGCTGCCCTATACTGCAGCAGTCCTTCATTGGTATAGGGACTGACGTACAGTCTGCTAATCACTAACACACAACCTGCTTGGTCCACAAAAGTTCTTATAAGGACTGGTAACTTGGTATAGGGTGCTACGGTACATAGGCCTGAGTGCGTTACAGTCTGCTGTTCTGTAAGGACCGCTATCGGTCCACAATACATAGGGTTGCCGTGCACTACTGCTGACCGCTGCCCTATACTGCAGCAGTCCTTCAGCGGTATAGGGACTGACGCACAGTCTGCTAAACACTAACACACAACCTGCTTGGTCCACAAAAGTTCTTATAAGGACTGGTAACTTGGTATAGGGTGCTACGGTACATAGGCCTGAGTGCAGTACAGTCTGCTGTTCTGTAAGGACCGCTATCGGTCCACAATACATAGGGTTGCCGTGCACTACTGCTGACCGCTGCCCTATACTGCAGCAGTCCTTCATTGGTATAGGGACTGACGTACAGTCTGCTAATCACTAACACACAACCTGCTTGTTCCACAAAAGTTCTTATAAGGACTGGTAACTTGGTATAGGGTGCTACGGTACATAGGCTTGAGTGCGGTACAGTCTGCTGTTCTGTAAGGACCGCTATCGGTCCACAATAGATAGGGTTGACGTGCACCACTGCTGACCGCTGCCCTATACTGCAGCAGTCCTTCAGCGGTATAGGGACTGACGTACAGTCTGCTAAACACTAATACACAACCTGCTTGGTCCACAAAAGTTCTTATAAGGACTGGTAACTTGGTATAGGGTGCTACGGTACATAGGCTTGAGTGCGGTACAGTCTGCTGTTCTGTAAGGACCGCTATCGGTCCACAATAGATAGGGTTGACGTGCACCACTGCTGACCGCTGCCCTATACTGCAGCAGTCCTTCAGCGGTATAGGGACTGACGCACAGTCTGCTAAACACTAACACACAACCTGCTTGGTCCACAAAAGTTTTTATAAGGACTGGTAACTTGGTATAGGGTGCTACGGTACATAGGCCTGAGTGCGTTACAGTCTGCTGTTCTGTAAGGACCGCTATCGGTCCACAATACATAGGGTTGCCGTGCACTACTGCTGACCGCTGCCCTATACTGCAGCAGTCCTTCATTGGTATAGGGACTGACGTACAGTCTGCTAATCACTAACACACAACCTGCTTGGTCCACAAAAGTTCTTATAAGGACTGGTAACTTGGTATAGGGTGCTACGGTACATAGGCCTGAGTGCGTTACAGTCTGCTGTTCTGTAAGGACCGCTATCGGTCCACAATACATAGGGTTGCCGTGCACTACTGCTGACCGCTGCCCTATACTGCAGCAGTCCTTCAGCGGTATAGGGACTGACGCACAGTCTGCTAAACACTAACACACAACCTGCTTGGTCCACAAAAGTTCTTATAAGGACTGGTAACTTGGTATAGGGTGCTACGGTACATAGGCTTGAGTGCGGTACAGTCTGCTGTTCTGTAAGGACCGCTATCGGTCCACAATAGATAGGGTTGACGTGCACCACTGCTGACCGCTGCCCTATACTGCAGCAGTCCTTCAGCGGTATAGGGACTGACGTACAGTCTGCTAAACACTAATACACAACCTGCTTGGTCCACAAAAGTTCTTATAAGGACTGGTAACTTGGTATAGGGTGCTACGGTACATAGGCTTGAGTGCGGTACAGTCTGCTGTTCTGTAAGGACCGCTATAGGTCCACAATAGATAGGGTTGACGTGCACCACTGCTGACCGCTCACCTATACTGCAGCAGTCCTTCAGCGGTATAGGGACTAAGAGTTTTGTCACAGGGTCATTTAAAAAATGACATGCAGAGGAAGAGGCAGGCCCTTCCGCAGGGGTGGTAGGGGTAGGGCAGGAGCAACAGGCTTGAGCCAAAGTGGGAAGTTGCAGAAGGTGCGTTCAATTACTTTAAAGGATGCACCAGACTTGGTTGAGTGGCTCGCTCAGCCTTACTCTTCTGCACCCTCCTCATCCTCTCGATCTGCACCCTCTTCTTCACTCTCTGCTATGTGCACCCCCAAAGACACTACCACCAACAACACGACCACCACCACCACCACCACATACCTTCCGCTTGAGTCACTGGAATTATTTTCCGATCCATATCAAGAGGACATTTCTGATGCGCAGCCACTCTTGGTATTGGATCAGGAAGAGGAGGTAGCAACAAGCGCTACTCAGCAGTCTGACGCCAGTACCCAGATCAGCCCAAGGAGGAGGTTGGTCCCCGGTGTTGCTGCCTACTCTACTTATAGCGGTGGGGAAGGTGACGTTGATGATGACGTGTCTAGTGATGTCACGTGGGTGCCCACAAGAGAGGAAGAGGAGGGGAGTTCAGAGGGAGATATGGACCAGCAGATAGGGAGGAGAAGCAGCAATGACTTACATTGCACAGCAGGGACAAAGCAGACTGCAAATGTATCAGGAGCGAGTCATCGACCATGTACGGTCACATCTGGCGCTCCCAGGACACCGGCACATGGCTCCGCAGTGTGGGCTTTTTTTAACGTGTCCGCTGCTGACAATAGCGTTGCCATCTGCAATCTTTGCAGTCAACGCGTTAGTCGCGGTAAGCCCAATACTCACCTAGGGACGACCGCCTTAAGAAGGCACATGAGCAGCCATCACCGAGCCCAGTGGGAGCAACGGAACACACAAAGCCACACTGCAGGCTCTCACCGTCCAGCCTCGTCTTCTACTTCTCCTTCTCCTCTCTCCTCACAATTGTCCTCCACTCCACCTTCCATCACGCCAAGCTCACATTTTTCTGCAAAAAGGCAGGCTTCCGTGGGCCTAATGTTTGAGCGTAAAAAAATGATGACGCCGGATAACCCTCTTGCCCAACGGTTGGCGGCTGGCTTGTCAGAACTCATAGCCCGCCAACTACTGCCATATAAACTGGTGGACTCGGAGGCCTTTCGCAAATTTGTGGCCATTGGAACACCACAATGGAAGGTCCCAGGAAGGAAGTATTTCTCAGAGAAGGGCATCCCAGAGCTATATGGCCATGTTCAGCGGCAAGTGAATGTATCTCTGGCACACAGTGTCGGTGCCAAGATACATCTGACCACAGACACGTGGTCTAGCAAACACGGGCAGGGAAGGTATATCAGTTTTACTGCCCACTGGGTGAACCTTCTGACGGCCGTCAAGCATGTAACCCGTGGCACCCGTGTAGATTTGGTTTTACCGCCACGGATTGCATGCAGGCCTGACTCTTCTTCTCCTCCTCCTACTCCATCCTCCTCCCTCTCCTCCTCAGCTGCCTCCTCCTTTTCCGCTGCTAGCGTCTCTTCCACTGCACCGCCCAAGCTCCCCAGAACCTATTCCACATGCCAGGTGAGACGTTGCCATGCCGTGCTGCGTCTGTTGTGCCTGGAAGCAAAGAGCCACACTGGCCCGGCACTCCTTTCAGCTTTGCGTTCACAGGCAGATGAGTGGCTAACACCGCTCAATTTGACAGTTGGTAAAGTGGTGTGTGACAACGGTGCCAATCTGCTTAGCGCATTGAAACAGGGCAAAATCACGCACGTGCCGTGCATGGCACACGTCTTAAACTTGGTCGTGCAGCGATTCCTTGTCAAATACCCTGGGGTCCAGGACATCTTGCGGCAGGCAAGGAAAATCTCGGCCCATTTCAGAAGATCTTACACGGCCATGGCTCGCCTTGCTGACATTCAGCGGCGACACCATCTGCCGGTCAGACGTCTTATTTGCGATTGCCCGACGCGATGGAACTCAACCTTCTATATGCTTGATAGGCTGCTCCAGCAGAAACGTGCAGTTAACGTCTACCTGTATGAACTCTGCGAAAGAAACGGTTCTGGGGAGCTGGGTTTTTTTTCACCGCGCCAGTGGCTGCTCATGCGCGACACATGCAGACTTCTGCGGCCATTTGAGGAGATCACCAAACTGGTCAGTCGCAGCCATGGCGCCATCAGTGACATGGTACCTTATGCCTTCTTTCTGGAGCGTGCATTGCGTCGTGTCATTGATCAGGCTGTGGAGGAGCAGGAGCGGGAAGATGAGGAAGTCGCAATGCTGGATGAATTCCCAGGGGGGGCTACTCTATCTGAGACAAGTCAACAACAGGAGTCTGATGAGGAGTCAGAGGAGGATGGTGCCGGGGCGGATGAGCAGGAGCAAGAAGAGCATGCTTTAAACCTTTCTGGGATCCCTGTTGTGCGAGGATGGGGAGAGGAGAATGAAGAGGACGACATTATCCTGGATGATGAGCAGGAGCCAGGCCACCACACCGCTTCCACTTTAGTGCAAATGGGGGCCTTCATGCTCCAGTGTTTTAATAGGGACCCCCGTATAAAAAGCATGAGGGTCAAGGACCAGTACTGGGTGGCAACGTACTTAGACCCCCGGTACAAACACAAAATGGCGGAAATGTTACCGCCGTCGCAGAGGGCTGTCAGAATGCAGCACTTCCAGGCCTTGCTTCGAGAAATGCTGCATTCTGCTTTTGCGTGCGCTGGCAGAGGAGCAATTCCCACTCCCAGAGAAGGATTTGCGGGTACCAATCCAACAGCGCCTGCAAGAAGAGGCCGGTTTGAAGATGTGTTGGTGACTTCGGATATGAGGTCATTCTTTCAGCCGACCCATCGACAGGTGTCATCCGGATCCAGCATCAGGGAACGCCTAGACCGTCAGGTGTCCGACTACATTGGGTTAACGGCCGATGTGGACGCTCTGAGGAGTGATGAACCCCTAGACTACTGGGTGGGCAGGCTTGACCTCTGGCCAGAGCTTGCCCAATTTGCAATCGAACTGTTGGCTTGCCCCTCATCCAGTGTCCTGTCCGAAAGGACGTTCAGCGCAGCAGGGGGGATTGTGACCGATAAGCGTACTCGCCTAGCTCACCACAGTGTTAACTACCTCACATTTCTAAAAATGAATGAGGCATGGATCTCGGAGGAATTCAACACATGTGATCAGTAGACCATGTATATGTCTATAAACAATTTTTGGAATCAAGCACACAGACCTTCTTAATTCATTTGGCTCACTTCCCTGACCCAAAAAAGCACACCGTACTATATGCCCCTACCCTCCTCTTTGAAGAGGTTGAGCGGTGTCATATTTCTACTGGGGCTGCTTATTATGAGGGGTTCCCACCATCCCTGTGCTGTGCTGACTTCCTCCTGGGTGTTCTTATTATGAGGGGCTCCCACCATCCCTGTGCTGTGCTGACTTCCTCCTGGGGGTTCTTATTATGAGGGGATCACACCATCCCTGTGCTGTGCTGACTTCCTCCTGGGGCTGCTTACGGTGCTGCTGTCAGCGCTGTATGTCACGGAGCTGCTGTCAGCGCTGTATGTCACGGAGCTGCTGTCAGCGCTGTATGTCACGGAGCTGCTGTCAGCGCTGTATGTCACGGAGCTGCTGTCAGCGCTGTATGTCACGGAGCTGCTGTCAGCGCTGTATGTCACGGAGCTGCTGTCAGCGCTGTATGTCACGGAGCTGCTGTCAGCGCTGTATGTCACGGAGCTGCTGTCAGCGCTGTATGTCACGGAGCTGCTGTCAGCGCTGTATGTCACGGAGCTGCTGTCAGCGCTGTATGTCACGGTGCTGCTGTCAGCGCTGTATGTCACGGAGCTGCTGTCAGCGCTGTATGTCACGGAGCTGCTGTCAGTGCTGTATGTCACGGAGCTGCTGTCAGCCGTGTATGTCACGGAGCTGCTGTCAGCGCTGTATGTCACGGAGCTGCTGTCAGCGCTGTATGTCACGGTGCTGCTGTCAGCGCTGTATGTCACGGAGCTGCTGTCAGCGCTGTATGTCACGGAGCTGCTGTCAGCGCTGTATGTCACGGAGCTGCTGTCAGCGCTGTATGTCACGGAGCTGCTGTCAGCGCTGTATGTCACGGAGCTGCTGTCAGCGCTGTATGTCACGGAGCTGCTGTCAGCGCTGTATGTCACGGAGCTGCTGTCAGCGCTGTATGTCACGGAGCTGCTGTCAGCGCTGTATGTCACGGAGCTGCTGTCAGCGCTGTATGTCACGGAGCTGCTGTCAGCGCTGTATGTCACGGAGCTGCTGTCAGCGCTGTATGTCACGGAGCTGCTGTCAGCGCTGTATGTCACGGTGCTGCTGTCAGCGCTGTATGTCACGGAGCTGCTGTCAGCGCTGTATGTCACGGAGCTGCTGTCAGTGCTGTATGTCACGGAGCTGCTGTCAGCGCTGTATGTCACGGAGCTGCTGTCAGCGCTGTATGTCACGGAGCTGCTGTCAGCGCTGTATGTCACGGTGCTGCTGTCAGCGCTGTATGTCACGGAGCTGCTGTCAGCGCTGTATGTCACGGAGCTGCTGTCAGCGCTGTATGTCACGGAGCTGCTGTCAGCGCTGTATGTCACGGAGCTGCTGTCAGCGCTGTATGTCACGGAGCTGCTGTCAGCGCTGTATGTCACGGTGCTGATGTCAGTGCTCTGTATTACGGTGCTGCTGTCAGTGCTCTGTATCTCCTGCACCCTCTTGTTTGCCTACCCTGGTCCCTGACCTTCCCTCTCCTCCATTGCCTTCATTAGCTCCATAGTCCTGAATTGTCAGAACAATTTCCCAAATAAAAAAAAAATGCTTGTAGTTATCGATCCCAAATTCACCTCATACATGTATTATGCTATTGTCCAGGTGGTGGGACTACGTGCTACCCCCTAATAATTACCCCGTGGCCGCAAATTCGACCTAAAGGTTTGCGAAATTCGCCTCCCATTGAAGTCAATGGAGCCCGCGGCGAACGGTCGTTTTCGCGAACGTTTGTGTCCGTTCGCGTTTCGCGTTCGCGAAACGTCCCGTCGGAAGTTCGTCCATCACTATTCACAACCTACTAGTTCCACAAAGGTCCTTATAAGGACTGGTAAGGTATTGGGTACTACAGTACATAGGGTTGAGTGAGGTACAGTCTGCTATTCCTTAAGGACTGGTATAGGTCCACAATATATAGGGTTGAGGTGCACTACTGCTGACTGCTGCCCGTTACTGCAGTAGTCCTTCATGAGTATTGGGACTGAGGTACAGTCTGCTAATAATTCACAACCTACTAGTTCCACAAAGGTCGTTATAAGGACTGGTAAGGTATAGGGTACTACAGTACATAGGCTTGAGTGAGGTACAGTCTGCTTTTCCTTAAGGACTGGTATAGGTCCACAATATATAGGGTTGAGGTGCACTACTGCTGACTGCTGCCCTTCTGCTGCAGTAGTCCTTTATGAGTATAGGGACTGAGGTACAGTCTGCTAATCATTCACAACCTACTAGTTCCACAAAGGTCCTTATAAGGACTGGTAAGGTATTGGGTACTACAGTACATAGGGTTGAGTGAGGTACAGTCTGCTATTCCTTAAGGACTGGTATAGGTCCACAATATATAGGGTTGAGGTGCACTACTGCTGACTGCTGCCCTTTACTGCAGTAGTCCTTTATGAGTATAGGGACTGAGGTACAGTCTGCTAATCATTCACAACCTACTAGTTCCGCAAAGGTCGTTATAAGGACTGGTAAGGTATAGGGTACTACAGTACATAGGGTTGAGTGAGGTACAGTCTGCTTTTCCTTAAGGACTGGTATAGGTCCACAATATATAGGGTTGAGGTGCACTACTGCTGACTGCTGCCCTTCTGCTGCAGTAGTCCTTTATCAGTATAGGGACTGAGGTACAGTCTGCTAATCATTCACAACCTACTAGTTCCACAAAGGTCGTTATAAGTACTGGTAAGGTATATCGGTAGTAAAGTACATAGGGTTGAGTGAGGCACAGTCTGCTATTCCTTAAGGACTGGTATAGGTCCACAATATATAGTGTTGAGGTGCACTACTGCTGACTGCTGCCCTTTTGCTGCAGTAGTCCTTTAACAGTATAGGGACTGAGATACAATCTGCTAATCATTCACAACCTACTAGTTCCACAAAGGTCCTTATAAGGACTGGTAAGGTATAGGGTACTACAGTACATAGGGTTGAGTGAGGTACACTCTGCTATTCCTTAAGGACTGGTAAAGGTCCACAATATATAGGGTTGAGGTGCACTACTGCTGACTGCTGCCCCTCTGCTGCAGTAGTCCTTTATCAGTATAGGGACTGAGGTACAGTCTGATAATCATCCACAACCTACTAGTTGCACAAAGGTCCTTATAAGGACTGGTAAGGTATAGGGTATTACAGTACATAGGGTTGAGTGATGTACAGTCTGCTATTCCTTAAGGACTGGTATAGGTCCACAATATATAGGGTTGAGGTGCACTACTGCTGACTGCTGCCCTTTACTGCAGTAGTCCTTCATGAGTATTGTGACTGAGGTACAGTCTGCTAATAATTCACAACCTACTAGTTCCACAAAGGTCCTTCTAAGGACTGGTAAGGTATTGGGTACTACAGTACATAGGGTTGAGTGAGGTACAGTCTGCTATTCCTTAAGGACTGGTATAGGTCCACAATATATAGGGTTGAGGTGCATTACTGCTGACTGCTGCCCGTTACTGCAGTAGTCCTTTATGAGTATAGGGACTGAGGTACAGTCTGCTAATCATTCACAACCTACTAGTTCCACAAAGGTCATTATAAGGACTGGTAAGGTATAGGGTACTACAGTACATAGGGTTGAGTGAGGTACAGTCTGCTTTTCCTTAAGGACTGGTATAGGTCCACAATATATAGGGTTGAGGTGCACTACTGCTGACTGCTGCCCTTCTGCTGCAGTAGTCCTTTATCAGTATAGGGACTGAGGTACAGTCTGCTAATCATTCACAACCTACTAGTTCCACAAAGGTCGTTATAAGGACTGGTAAGGTATAGGGGTAGTAAAGTACATAGGGTTGAGTGAGGCACAGTCTGCTATTCCTTAAGGACTGGTATAGGTCCACAATATATAGGGTTGAGGTAAACTACTGCTGACTGCTGCCCTTTTGCTGCAGTAGTCCTTTAACAGTATAGGGACTGAGATACAATCTGCTAATCATTCACAACCTACTAGTTCCACAAAGGTCCTTATAAGGACTGGTAAGGTATAGGGTACTACGGTACATAGGGTTGAGTGAGGTACACTCTGCTATTCCTTAAGGACTGGTAAAGGTCCACAATATATAGGGTTGAGGTGCACTACTGCTGATTGCTGCCCTTTACTGCAGTAGTCCTTTATGAGTATAGGGACTGAGGTACAGTCTGCTAATCATTCACAAACTACTAGTTCCACAAAGGTCCTTATAAGGATTGGTAAGGTATAGGGTACTACAGTACATAGGGTTGAGTGAGGTACAGTCTGCTATTTCTTAAGGACTGGTAAAAGTCCACAATATATAGGGTTGAGTTGCACTACTGCTGACTGCTGCCCCTCTGCTGCAGTAGTCCGTTATCAGTATAGGGACTGAGGTACAGTCTGCTAATCATTCACAACCTACTAGTTCCACAAAGGTCATTATAAGGACTGGTAAGTTATAGGGTACTTCAGTACATAGGGTTGAGTGATGTACAGTCTGCTATTACATAAGGACTGGTATAGGTCCACAATATATAGGGTTGAGGTGCACTACTGCTGACTGCTGCCCCTCTGCTGCAGTAGTCCTGTATCAGTATAGGGACTGAGGTACAGTCTGCTAATCATTCACAACCTACTAGTTCTACAAAGGTCGTTATAAGGACTGGTAAGGTATAGGGTACTACAGTACATACGGTTGAGTGAGGCACAGTCTGCTATTCCTTAAGGACTGGTATAGGTCCA
The DNA here is from genome assembly GCF_037356315.1 of Lithobates pipiens. NCBI lineage: Eukaryota > Metazoa > Chordata > Amphibia > Anura > Ranidae > Lithobates > Lithobates pipiens. The sequence goes on from NW_027507687.1 coordinate 536,575, forward strand.
CAATATATAGGGTTGAGGTGCACTACTGCTGACTGCTGCCCTTTACTGCAGTAGTCCTTTATGAGTATAGGGACTGAGGTACAGTCTGCTAATCATTCACAACCTACTAGTTCCACAAAGGTCCTTATAAGGACTGGTAAGGTAAAGGGTACTACAGTACATAGGGTTGAGTGAGGTACAGTCTGCTTTTCCTTAAGGACTGGTATAGGTCCACAATATATAGGGTTGAGGTGCACTACTGCTGACTGCTGCCCCTCTGCTGCAGTAGTCCTTTATCAGTATAGGAACTGAGGTAGTCTGCTAATCATTCACAACCTACTTGTTCAACAAAGGTCCTTATAAGGACTGGTAAGGTATAGGGTATTACAGTACATAGGGTTGAGTGATGTACAGTCTACTATTCCTTAAGGACTGGTATAGGTCCACAATATATAGGGTTGAGGTGCACTACTGCTGACTGCTGCCCTTTACTGCAGTAGTCCTTTATGAGTATAGGGACTGAGGTACAGTCTGCTAATCATTCACAAACTACTAGTTCCACAAAGGTCCTTATAAGGACTGGTAAGGTATAGGGTACTACAGTACATAGGGTTGAGTGAGGTACAGTCTGCTATTCCTTAAGGACTGGTATAGGTCCACAATATATAAGGTTGAGGTGCACTACTGCTGACTGCTGCCATTCTGCTTACAGTAGTCCTTTATCAGTATAGGGACTGAGCTACAGTCTGCTAATCATTCACAAACTACTAGTTCCACAAAGGTCCTTATAAGGATTGGTAAGGTATAGGGTACTACAGTACATAGGGTTGAGTGAGGTACAGTCTGCTATTCCTTAAGGACTGGTAAAAGTCCACAATATATAGGGTTGAGGTGCACTACTGCTGACTGCTGCCCCTCTGCTGCAGTAGTCCGTTATCAGTATAGGGACTGAGGTACAGTCTGCTAATCATTCACAACCTACTAGTTCCACAAAGGTCATTATAAGGACTGGTAAGTTATAGGGTACTTCAGTACATAGGGTTGAGTGATGTACAGTCTGCTATTACATAAGGACTGGTATAGGTCCACAATATATAGGGTTGAGGTGCACTACTGCTGACTGCTGCCCCTCTGCTGCAGTAGTCCTGTATCAGTATAGGGACTGAGGTACAGTCTGCTAATCATTCACAACCTACTAGTTCTACAAAGGTCGTTATAAGGACTGGTAAGGTATAGGGTACTACAGTACATACGGTTGAGTGAGGCACAGTCTGCTATTCCTTAAGGACTGGTATAGGTCCACAATATATAGGGTTGAGGTGCACTACTGCTGACTGCTGCCCTTTACTGCAGTAGTCCTTTATGAGTATAGGGACTGAGGTACAGTCTGCTAATCATTCACAACCTACTAGTTCCACAAAGGTCCTTATAAGGACTGGTAAGGTAAAGGGTACTACAGTACATAGGGTTGAGTGAGGTACAGTCTGCTTTTCCTTAAGGACTGGTATAGGTCCACAATATATAGGGTTGAGGTGCACTACTGCTGACTGCTGCCCCTCTGCTGCAGTAGTCCTTTATCAGTATAGGAACTGAGGTAGTCTGCTAATCATTCACAACCTACTTGTTCAACAAAGGTCCTTATAAGGACTGGTAAGGTATAGGGTATTACAGTACATAGGGTTGAGTGATGTACAGTCTACTATTCCTTAAGGACTGGTATAGGTCCACAATATATAGGGTTGAGGTGCACTACTGCTGACTGCTGCCCTTTACTGCAGTAGTCCTTTATGAGTATAGGGACTGAGGTACAGTCTGCTAATCATTCACAAACTACTAGTTCCACAAAGGTCCTTATAAGGACTGGTAAGGTATAGGGTACTACAGTACATAGGGTTGAGTGAGGTACAGTCTGCTATTCCTTAAGGACTGGTATAGGTCCACAATATATAAGGTTGAGGTGCACTACTGCTGACTGCTGCCATTCTGCTTACAGTAGTCCTTTATCAGTATAGGGACTGAGGTACAGTCTGCTAATCATTCACAAACTACTAGTTCCACAAAGGTCCTTATAAGGACTGGTAAGGTATAGGGTATTACAGTACATAGGGTTGAGTGATGTACAGTCTACTATTCCTTAAGGACTGGTATAGGTCCACAATATATAGGGTTGAGGTGCACTACTGCTGACTGCTGCCCTTTACTGCAGTAGTCCTTTATGAGTATAGGGACTGAGGTACAGTCTGCTAATAATTCACAACCTACTAGTTCCACAAAGGTCGTTATAAGGACTGGTAAGGTATAGGGTACTTCAGTACATAGGGTTGAGTGATGTACAGTCTGCTATTACATAAGGACTGGTATAGGTCCACAATATATAGGGTTGAGGTGCACTACTGCTGACTGCTGCCCCACTGCTGCAGTAATCCTTTATCAGTATAGGGACTGAGGTACAGTCTGCTAATCATTCACAACCTACTAGTTCCACAAAGGTCGTTATAAGGACTGGTAAGGTATAGGGTACTACAGTACATACGGTTGAGTGAGGCACAATCTGCTATTCCTTAAGGACTGGTATAGGTCCACAATATATAGGGTTGAGGTGCACTACTGCTGACTGCTGCCCTTTACTGCAGTAGTCCTTTATGAGTATAGGGACTGAAGTACAGTCAGCTAATCATTCACAACCTACTAGTTCCACAAAGGTCCTTATAAGGACTGGTAAGGTAAAGGGTACTACAGTACATAGGGTTGAGTGAGGTACAGTCTGCTTTTCATTAAGGACTGGTATAGGTCCACAATATATAGGGTTGAGGTGCACTACTGCTGACTGCTGCCCCTCTGCTGCAGTAGTCCTTTATCAGTATAGGGACCGAGGTACAGTCTGCTAATCATTCACAACCTACTAGTTCCACAAAGGTCCTTATAAGGACTGGTAAGGTATAGGGTACTACAGTCCATAGGGTTGAGTGAGGTACAGTCTGCTATTCCTTAAGGACTGGTATAGGTCCACAATATATAAGGTTGAGGTGCACTACTGCTGACTGCTGCCCTTCTGCTTACAGTAGTCCTTCATCAGTATAGGGACTGAGGTACAGTCTGCTAATCATTCACAAACTACTAGTTCCACAAAGGTCCTTATAAGGATTGGTAAGGTATAGGGTACTACAGTACATAGGGTTGAGTGAGGTACAGTCTGCTATTCCTTAAGGACTGGTAAAGGTCCACAATATATAGGGTTGAGGTGCACTACTGCTGACTGCTGCCCCTCTGCTGCAGTAGTCCTTTATCAGTATAGGGACTGAGGTACAGTCTGCTAATCATTCACAACCTACTAGTTCCACAAAGGTCGTTATAAGGACTGGTAAGGTATAGGGTACTACAGTACATACGGTTGAGTGAGGCACAGTCTGCTATTCCTTAAGGACTGGTATAGGTCCACAATATATAGGGTTGAGGTGCACTACTGCCGACTGCTGCCCTTTACTGCAGTAGTCCTTTATGAGTATAGGGACTGAGGTACAGTCTGCTAATCATTCACAACCTACTAGTTCCACAAAGGTCCTTATAAGGACTGGTAAGGTATAGGGTACTACAGTACATAGGGTTGAGTGAGGTACAGTCTGCTATTCCTTAAGGACTGGTATAGGTCCACAATATATAAGGTTGAGGTGCACTACTGCTGACTGCTGCCCTTCTGCTTACAGTAGTCCTTTATCAGTATAGGGACTGAGATACAGTCTGCTAATCATTCACAACCTACTAGTTCCACAAAGGTCGTTATAAGGACTGGTAAGGTATAGGGTACTACAGTACATAGGGTTGAGTGAGGCACAGTCTGCTATTCCTTAAGGACTGGTATATGTCCACAATATATAGGGTTGAGGTGCACTACTGCTGACTGCTGCCCTTCTGCTGCAGTAGTCCTTTATCAGTATAGGGACCGAGGTACAGTCTGCTAATCATTCACAACCTACTAGTTCCACAAAGGTCCTTATAAGGACTGGTAAGGTATAGGGTACTACAGTACATAGGGTTGAGTGAGGTACAGTCTGCTATTCCTTAAGGACTGGTATAGGTCCACAATATATAAGGCTGAGGTGCACTACTGCTGCCTTTCTGCTTACAGTAGTCCTTTATCAGTATAGGGACCGAGGTACAGTCTGCTAATCATTCACAACCTACTAGTTCCACAAAGGTCGTTATAAGGACTGGTAAGGTATAGGGTACTACAGTACATACGGTTGAGTGAGGCACAGTCTGCTATTCCTTAAGGACTGGTATAGGTCCACAATATATAGGGTTGAGGTGCACTACTGCTGACTGCTGCCCTTCTGCTGCAGTAGTCCTTTATCAGTATAGGGACCGAGGTACAGTCTGCTAATCATTCACAACCTACTAGTTCCACAAAGGTCCTTATAAGGACTGGTAAGGTATAGGGTACTACAGTACATAGGGTTGAGTGAGGTACAGTCTGCTATTCCTTAAGGACTGGTATAGGTCCACAATATATAAGGTTGAGGTGCACTACTGCTGACTGCTGCCCTTCTGCTTACAGTAGTCCTTTATCAGTATAGGGACTGAGGTACAGTCTGCTAATCATTCACAAACTACTAGTTCCACAAAGGTCCTTATAAGGATTGGTAAGGTATAGGGTACTACAGTACATAGGGTTGAGTGAGGTACAGTCTGCTATTCCTTAAGGACTGGTAAAAGTCCACAATATATAGGGTTGAGGTGCACTACTGCTGACTGCTGCCCCTCTGCTGCAGTAGTCCGTTATCAGTATAGGGACTGAGGTACAGTCTGCTAATCATTCACAACCTACTAATTCCACAAAGGTCATTATAAGGACTGGTAAGGTATAGGGTACTTCAGTACATAGGGTTGAGTGATGTACAGTCTGCTATTACATAAGGACTGGTATAGGTCCACAATATATAGGGTTGAGGTGCACTACTGCTGACTGCTGCCCCTCTGCTGCAGTAGTCCTTTATCAGTATAGGGACTGAGGTACAGTCTGCTAATCATTCACAACCTACTATTTCTACAAAGGTCGTTATAAGGACTGGTAAGGTATAGGGTACTACAGTACATACGGTTGAGTGAGGCACAGTCTGCTAATCCTTAAGGACTGGTATAGGTCCACAATATATAGGGTTGAGGTGCACTACTGCTGACTGCTGCCCTTTACTGCAGTAGTCCTTTATGAGTATAGGGACTGAGGTACAGTCTGCTAATCATTCACAACCTACTAGTTCCACAAAGGTCCTTATAAGGACTGGTAAGGTAAAGGGTACTACAGTACATAGGGTTGAGTGAGGTACAGTCTGCTTTTCCTTAAGGACTGGTATAGGTCCACAATATATAGGGTTGAGGTGCACTACTGCTGACTGCTGCCCCTCTGCTGCAGTAGTCCTTTATCAGTATAGGAACTGAGGTAGTCTGCTAATCATTCACAACCTACTTGTTCAACAAAGGTCCTTATAAGGACTGGTAAGGTATAGGGTATTACAGTACATAGGGTTGAGTGATGTACAGTCTACTATTCCTTAAGGACTGGTATAGGTCCACAATATATAGGGTTGAGGTGCACTACTGCTGACTGCTGCCCTTTACTGCAGTAGTCCTTTATGAGTATAGGGACTGAGGTACAGTCTGCTAATCATTCACAAACTACTAGTTCCACAAAGGTCCTTATAAGGACTGGTAAGGTATAGGGTACTACAGTACATAGGGTTGAGTGAGGTACAGTCTGCTATTCCTTAAGGACTGGTATAGGTCCACAATATATAAGGTTGAGGTGCACTACTGCTGACTGCTGCCATTCTGCTTACAGTAGTCCTTTATCAGTATAGGGACTGAGCTACATTCTGCTAATCATTCACAAACTACTAGTTCCACAAAGGTCCTTATAAGGATTGGTAAGGTATAGGGTACTACAGTACATAGGGTTGAGTGAGGTACAGTCTGCTATTCCTTAAGGACTGGTAAAAGTCCACAATATATAGGGTTGAGGTGCACTACTGCTGACTGCTGCCCCTCTGCTGCAGTAGTCCGTTATCAGTATAGGGACTGAGGTACAGTCTGCTAATCATTCACAACCTACTAGTTCCACAAAGGTCATTATAAGGACTGGTAAGTTATAGGGTACTTCAGTACATAGGGTTGAGTGATGTACAGTCTGCTATTACATAAGGACTGGTATAGGTCCACAATATATAGGGTTGAGGTGCACTACTGCTGACTGCTGCCCCTCTGCTGCAGTAGTCCTGTATCAGTATAGGGACTGAGGTACAGTCTGCTAATCATTCACAACCTACTAGTTCTACAAAGGTCGTTATAAGGACTGGTAAGGTATAGGGTACTACAGTACATACGGTTGAGTGAGGCACAGTCTGCTATTCCTTAAGGACTGGTATAGGTCCACAATATATAGGGTTGAGGTGCACTACTGCTGACTGCTGCCCTTTACTGCAGTAGTCCTTTATGAGTATAGGGACTGAGGTACAGTCTGCTAATCATTCACAACCTACTAGTTCCACAAAGGTCCTTATAAGGACTGGTAAGGTAAAGGGTACTACAGTACATAGGGTTGAGTGAGGTACAGTCTGCTTTTCCTTAAGGACTGGTATAGGTCCACAATATATAGGGTTGAGGTGCACTACTGCTGACTGCTGCCCCTCTGCTGCAGTAGTCCTTTATCAGTATAGGAACTGAGGTAGTCTGCTAATCATTCACAACCTACTTGTTCAACAAAGGTCCTTATAAGGACTGGTAAGGTATAGGGTATTACAGTACATAGGGTTGAGTGATGTACAGTCTACTATTCCTTAAGGACTGGTATAGGTCCACAATATATAGGGTTGAGGTGCACTACTGCTGACTGCTGCCCTTTACTGCAGTAGTCCTTTATGAGTATAGGGACTGAGGTACAGTCTGCTAATCATTCACAAACTACTAGTTCCACAAAGGTCCTTATAAGGACTGGTAAGGTATAGGGTACTACAGTACATAGGGTTGAGTGAGGTACAGTCTGCTATTCCTTAAGGACTGGTATAGGTCCACAATATATAAGGTTGAGGTGCACTACTGCTGACTGCTGCCATTCTGCTTACAGTAGTCCTTTATCAGTATAGGGACTGAGGTACAGTCTGCTAATCATTCACAAACTACTAGTTCCACAAAGGTCCTTATAAGGATTGGTAAGGTATAGGGTACTACAGTACATAGGGTTGAGTGAGGTACAGTCTGCTATTCCTTAAGGACTGGTAAAAGTCCACAATATATAGGGTTGAGGTGCACTACTGCTGACTGCTGCCCCTCTGCTGCAGTAGTCCGTTATCAGTATAGGGACTGAGGTACAGTCTGCTAATCATTCACAACCTACTAGTTCCACAAAGGTCATTATAAGGACTGGTAAGTTATAGGGTACTTCAGTACATAGGGTTGAGTGATGTACAGTCTGCTATTACATAAGGACTGGTATAGGTCCACAATATATAGGGTTGAGGTGCACTACTGCTGACTGCTGCCCCTCTGCTGCAGTAGTCCTGTATCAGTATAGGGACTGAGGTACAGTCTGCTAATCATTCACAACCTACTAGTTCTACAAAGGTCGTTATAAGGACTGGTAAGGTATAGGGTACTACAGTACATACGGTTGAGTGAGGCACAGTCTGCTATTCCTTAAGGACTGGTATAGGTCCACAATATATAGGGTTGAGGTGCACTACTGCTGACTGCTGCCCTTTACTGCAGTAGTCCTTTATGAGTATAGGGACTGAGGTACAGTCTGCTAATCATTCACAACCTACTAGTTCCACAAAGGTCCTTATAAGGACTGGTAAGGTAAAGGGTACTACAGTACATAGGGTTGAGTGAGGTACAGTCTGCTTTTCCTTAAGGACTGGTATAGGTCCACAATATATAGGGTTGAGGTGCACTACTGCTGACTGCTGCCCCTCTGCTGCAGTAGTCCTTTATCAGTATAGGAACTGAGGTAGTCTGCTAATCATTCACAACCTACTTGTTCAACAAAGGTCCTTATAAGGACTGGTAAGGTATAGGGTATTACAGTACATAGGGTTGAGTGATGTACAGTCTACTATTCCTTAAGGACTGGTATAGGTCCACAATATATAGGGTTGAGGTGCACTACTGCTGACTGCTGCCCTTTACTGCAGTAGTCCTTTATGAGTATAGGGACTGAGGTACAGTCTGCTAATAATTCACAACCTACTAGTTCCACAAAGGTCCTTATAAGGACTGGTAAGGTATAGGGTACTACAGTACATAGGGTTGAGTGAGGTACAGTCTGCTATTCCTTAAGGACTGGTATAGGTCCACAATATATAGGGTTGAGGTGCACTACTGCTGACTGCTGCCCCTCTGCTGCAGTAGTCCTTTATCAGTATAGGGACTGAGGTACAGTCTGCTAATCATTCACAACCTACTAGTTCCACAAAGGTCGTTATAAGGACTGGTAAGGTATAGGGTACTACAGTACATAGGGTTGAGTGAGGCACAGTCTGCTATTCCTTAAGGACTGGTATAGGTCCACAATATATAGGGTTGTGGTGCACTACTGCTGACTGCTGCCCTTCTGCTGCAGTAGTCCTTTATCAGTATAGGGACCGAGGTACAGTCTGCTAATCATTCACAACCTACTAGTTCCACAAAGGTCCTTATAAGGACTGGTAAGGTATAGGGTACTACAGTACATAGGGTTGAGTGAGGTACAGTCTGCTATTCCTTAAGGACTGGTATAGGTCCACAATATATAAGGTTTGGTGCACTACTGCTGACTGCTGCCCTTCTGCTTACAGTAGTCCTTTATCAGTATAGGGACTGAGGTACAGTCTGCTAATCATTCACAAACTACTAGTTCCACAAAGGTCCTTATAAGGATTGGTAAGGTATAGGGTACTACAGTACATAGGGTTGAGTGAGGTACAGTCTGCTATTCCTTAAGGACTGGTAAAAGTCCACAATATATAGGGTTGAGTTGCACTACTGCTGACTGCTGCCCCTCTGCTGCAGTAGTGCGTTATCAGTATAGGGACTGAGGTACAGTCTGCTAATCATTCACAACCTACTAGTTCCACAAAGGTCATTATAAGGACTGGTAAGTTATAGGGTACTTCAGTACATAGGGTTGAGTGATGTACAGTCTGCTATTACATAAGGACTGGTATAGGTCCACAATATATAGGGTTGAGGTGCACTACTGCTGACTGCTGCCCCTCTGCTGCAGTAGTCCTGTATCAGTATAGGGACTGAGGTACAGTCTGCTAATCATTCACAACCTACTAGTTCTACAAAGGTCGTTATAAGGACTGGTAAGGTATAGGGTACTACAGTACATACGGTTGAGTGAGGCACAGTCTGCTATTCCTTAAGGACTGGTATAGGTCCACAATATATAGGGTTGAGGTGCACTACTGCTGACTGCTGCCCTTTACTGCAGTAGTCCTTTATGAGTATAGGGACTGAGGTACAGTCTGCTAATCATTCACAACCTACTAGTTCCACAAAGGTCCTTATAAGGACTGGTAAGGTAAAGGGTACTACAGTACATAGGGTTGAGTGAGGTACAGTCTGCTTTTCCTTAAGGACTGGTATAGGTCCACAATATATAGGGTTGAGGTGCACTACTGCTGACTGCTGCCCCTCTGCTGCAGTAGTCCTTTATCAGTATAGGAACTGAGGTAGTCTGCTAATCATTCACAACCTACTTGTTCAACAAAGGTCCTTATAAGGACTGGTAAGGTATAGGGTATTACAGTACATAGGGTTGAGTGATGTACAGTCTACTATTCCTTAAGGACTGGTATAGGTCCACAATATATAGGGTTGAGGTGCACTACTGCTGACTGCTGCCCTTTACTGCAGTAGTCCTTTATGAGTATAGGGACTGAGGTACAGTCTGCTAATAATTCACAACCTACTAGTTCCACAAAGGTCCTTATAAGGACTGGTAAGGTATAGGGTACTACAGTACATAGGGTTGAGTGAGGTACAGTCTGCTATTCCTTAAGGACTGGTATAGGTCCACAATATATAGGGTTGAGGTGCACTACTGCTGACTGCTGCCCCTCTGCTGCAGTAGTCCTTTATCAGTATAGGGACTGAGGTACAGTCTGCTAATCATTCACAACCTACTAGTTCCACAAAGGTCGTTATAAGGACTGGTAAGGTATAGGGTACTACAGTACATAGGGTTGAGTGAGGCACAGTCTGCTATTCCTTAAGGACTGGTATAGGTCCACAATATATAGGGTTGTGGTGCACTACTGCTGACTGCTGCCCTTCTGCTGCAGTAGTCCTTTATCAGTATAGGGACCGAGGTACAGTCTGCTAATCATTCACAACCTACTAGTTCCACAAAGGTCCTTATAAGGACTGGTAAGGTATAGGGTACTACAGTACATAGGGTTGAGTGAGGTACAGTCTGCTATTCCTTAAGGACTGGTATAGGTCCACAATATATAAGGTTTGGTGCACTACTGCTGACTGCTGCCCTTCTGCTTACAGTAGTCCTTTATCAGTATAGGGACTGAGGTACAGTCTGCTAATCATTCACAAACTACTAGTTCCACAAAGGTCCTTATAAGGATTGGTAAGGTATAGGGTACTACAGTACATAGGGTTGAGTGAGGTACAGTCTGCTATTCCTTAAGGACTGGTAAAAGTCCACAATATATAGGGTTGAGTTGCACTACTGCTGACTGCTGCCCCTCTGCTGCAGTAGTCCGTTATCAGTATAGGGACTGAGGTACAGTCTGCTAATCATTCACAACCTACTAGTTCCACAAAGGTCATTATAAGGACTGGTAAGTTATAGGGTACTTCAGTACATAGGGTTGAGTGATGTACAGTCTGCTATTACATAAGGACTGGTATAGGTCCACAATATATAGGGTTGAGGTGCACTACTGCTGACTGCTGCCCCTCTGCTGCAGTAGTCCTGTATCAGTATAGGGACTGAGGTACAGTCTGCTAATCATTCACAACCTACTAGTTCTACAAAGGTCGTTATAAGGACTGGTAAGGTATAGGGTACTACAGTACATACGGTTGAGTGAGGCACAGTCTGCTATTCCTTAAGGACTGGTATAGGTCCACAATATATAGGGTTGAGGTGCACTACTGCTGACTGCTGCCCTTTACTGCAGTAGTCCTTTATGAGTATAGGGACTGAGGTACAGTCTGCTAATCATTCACAACCTACTAGTTCCACAAAGGTCCTTATAAGGACTGGTAAGGTAAAGGGTACTACAGTACATAGGGTTGAGTGAGGTACAGTCTGCTTTTCCTTAAGGACTGGTATAGGTCCACAATATATAGGGTTGAGGTGCACTACTGCTGACTGCTGCCCCTCTGCTGCAGTAGTCCTTTATCAGTATAGGAACTGAGGTAGTCTGCTAATCATTCACAACCTACTTGTTCAACAAAGGTCCTTATAAGGACTGGTAAGGTATAGGGTATTACAGTACATAGGGTTGAGTGATGTACAGTCTACTATTCCTTAAGGACTGGTATAGGTCCACAATATATAGGGTTGAGGTGCACTACTGCTGACTGCTGCCCTTTACTGCAGTAGTCCTTTATGAGTATAGGGACTGAGGTACAGTCTGCTAATCATTCACAAACTACTAGTTCCACAAAGGTCCTTATAAGGACTGGTAAGGTATAGGGTACTACAGTACATAGGGTTGAGTGAGGTACAGTCTGCTATTCCTTAAGGACTGGTATAGGTCCACAATATATAAGGTTGAGGTGCACTACTGCTGACTGCTGCCATTCTGCTTACAGTAGTCCTTTATCAGTATAGGGACTGAGCTACAGTCTGCTAATCATTCACAAACTACTAGTTCCACAAAGGTCCTTATAAGGATTGGTAAGGTATAGGGTACTACAGTACATAGGGTTGAGTGAGGTACAGTCTGCTATTCCTTAAGGACTGGTAAAAGTCCACAATATATAGGGTTGAGGTGCACTACTGCTGACTGCTGCCCCTCTGCTGCAGTAGTCCGTTATCAGTATAGGGACTGAGGTACAGTCTGCTAATCATTCACAACCTACTAGTTCCACAAAGGTCATTATAAGGACTGGTAAGTTATAGGGTACTTCAGTACATAGGGTTGAGTGATGTACAGTCTGCTATTACATAAGGACTGGTATAGGTCCACAATATATAGGGTTGAGGTGCACTACTGCTGACTGCTGCCCCTCTGCTGCAGTAGTCCTGTATCAGTATAGGGACTGAGGTACAGTCTGCTAATCATTCACAACCTACTAGTTCTACAAAGGTCGTTATAAGGACTGGTAAGGTATAGGGTACTACAGTACATACGGTTGAGTGAGGCACAGTCTGCTATTCCTTAAGGACTGGTATAGGTCCACAATATATAGGGTTGAGGTGCACTACTGCTGACTGCTGCCCTTTACTGCAGTAGTCCTTTATGAGTATAGGGACTGAGGTAGTCTGCTAATCATTCACAACCTACTAGTTCCACAAAGGTCCTTATAAGGACTGGTAAGGTAAAGGGTACTACAGTACATAGGGTTGAGTGAGGTACAGTCTGCTTTTCCTTAAGGACTGGTATAGGTCCACAATATATAGGGTTGAGGTGCACTACTGCTGACTGCTGCCCCTCTGCTGCAGTAGTCCTTTATCAGTATAGGAACTGAGGTAGTCTGCTAATCATTCACAACCTACTTGTTCAACAAAGGTCCTTATAAGGACTGGTAAGGTATAGGGTATTACAGTACATAGGGTTGAGTGATGTACAGTCTACTATTCCTTAAGGACTGGTATAGGTCCACAATATATAGGGTTGAGGTGCACTACTGCTGACTGCTGCCCTTTACTGCAGTAGTCCTTTATGAGTATAGGGACTGAGGTACAGTCTGCTAATCATTCACAAACTACTAGTTCCACAAAGGTCCTTATAAGGACTGGTAAGGTATAGGGTACTACAGTACATAGGGTTGAGTGAGGTACAGTCTGCTATTCCTTAAGGACTGGTATAGGTCCACAATATATAAGGTTGAGGTGCACTACTGCTGACTGCTGCCATTCTGCTTACAGTAGTCCTTTATCAGTATAGGGACTGAGGTACAGTCTGCTAATCATTCACAAACTACTAGTTCCACAAAGGTCCTTATAAGGACTGGTAAGGTATAGGGTATTACAGTACATAGGGTTGAGTGATGTACAGTCTACTATTCCTTAAGGACTGGTATAGGTCCACAATATATAGGGTTGAGGTGCACTACTGCTGACTGCTGCCCTTTACTGCAGTAGTCCTTTATGAGTATAGGGACTGAGGTACAGTCTGCTAATAATTCACAACCTACTAGTTCCACAAAGGTCGTTATAAGGACTGGTAAGGTATAGGGTACTTCAGTACATAGGGTTGAGTGATGTACAGTCTGCTATTACATAAGGACTGGTATAGGTCCACAATATATAGGGTTGAGGTGCACTACTGCTGACTGCTGCCCCACTGCTGCAGTAATCCTTTATCAGTATAGGGACTGAGGTACAGTCTGCTAATCATTCACAACCTACTAGTTCCACAAAGGTCGTTATAGGGACTGGTAAGGTATAGGGTACTACAGTACATACGGTTGAGTGAGGCACAATCTGCTATTCCTTAAGGACTGGTATAGGTCCACAATATATAGGGTTGAGGTGCACTACTGCTGACTGCTGCCCTTTACTGCAGTAGTCCTTTATGAGTATAGGGACTGAAGTACAGTCAGCTAATCATTCACAACCTACTAGTTCCACAAAGGTCCTTATAAGGACTGGTAAGGTAAAGGGTACTACAGTACATAGGGTTGAGTGAGGTACAGTCTGCTTTTCATTAAGGACTGGTATAGGTCCACAATATATAGGGTTGAGGTGCACTACTGCTGACTGCTGCCCCTCTGCTGCAGTAGTCCTTTATCAGTATAGGGACCGAGGTACAGTCTGCTAATCATTCACAACCTACTAGTTCCACAAAGGTCCTTATAAGGACTGGTAAGGTATAGGGTACTACAGTCCATAGGGTTGAGTGAGGTACAGTCTGCTATTCCTTAAGGACTGGTATAGGTCCACAATATATAAGGTTGAGGTGCACTACTGCTGACTGCTGCCCTTCTGCTTACAGTAGTCCTTCATCAGTATAGGGACTGAGGTACAGTCTGCTAATCATTCACAAACTACTAGTTCCACAAAGGTCCTTATAAGGATTGGTAAGGTATAGGGTACTACAGTACATAGGGTTGAGTGAGGTACAGTCTGCTATTCCTTAAGGACTGGTAAAGGTCCACAATATATAGGGTTGAGGTGCACTACTGCTGACTGCTGCCCCTCTGCTGCAGTAGTCCTTTATCAGTATAGGGACTGAGGTACAGTCTGCTAATCATTCACAACCTACTAGTTCCACAAAGGTCGTTATAAGGACTGGTAAGGTATAGGGTACTACAGTACATACGGTTGAGTGAGGCACAGTCTGCTATTCCTTAAGGACTGGTATAGGTCCACAATATATAGGGTTGAGGTGCACTACTGCTGACTGCTGCCCTTTACTGCAGTAGTCCTTTATGAGTATAGGGACTGAGGTACAGTCTGCTAATCATTCACAACCTACTAGTTCCACAAAGGTCCTTATAAGGACTGGTAAGGTATAGGGTACTACAGTACATAGGGTTGAGTGAGGTACAGTCTGCTATTCCTTAAGGACTGGTATAGGTCCACAATATATAAGGTTGAGGTGCACTACTGCTGACTGCTGCCCTTCTGCTTACAGTAGTCCTTTATCAGTATAGGGACTGAGATACAGTCTGCTAATCATTCACAACCTACTAGTTCCACAAAGGTCGTTATAAGGACTGGTAAGGTATAGGGTACTACAGTACATAGGGTTGAGTGAGGCACAGTCTGCTATTCCTTAAGGACTGGTATATGTCCAGAATATATAGGGTTGAGGTGCACTACTGCTGACTGCTGCCCTTCTGCTGCAGTAGTCCTTTATCAGTATAGGGACCGAGGTACAGTCTGCTAATCATTCACAACCTACTAGTTCCACAAAGGTCCTTATAAGGACTGGTAAGGTATAGGGTACTACAGTACATAGGGTTGAGTGAGGTACAGTCTGCTATTCCTTAAGGACTGGTATAGGTCCACAATATATAAGGCTGAGGTGCACTACTGCTGCCCTTCTGCTTACAGTAGTCCTTTATCAGTATAGGGACCGAGGTACAGTCTGCTAATCATTCACAACCTACTAGTTCCACAAAGGTCGTTATAAGGACTGGTAAGGTATAGGGTACTACAGTACATACGGTTGAGTGAGGCACAGTCTGCTATTCCTTAAGGACTGGTATAGGTCCACAATATATAGGGTTGAGGTGCACTACTGCTGACTGCTGCCCTTCTGCTGCAGTAGTCCTTTATCAGTATAGGGACGAGGTACAGTCTGCTAATCATTCACAACCTACTAGTTCCACAAAGGTCCTTATAAGGACTGGTAAGGTATAGGGTACTACAGTACATAGGGTTGAGTGAGGTACAGTCTGCTATTCCTTAAGGACTGGTATAGGTCCACAATATATAAGGTTGAGGTGCACTACTGCTGACTGCTGCCCTTCTGCTTACAGTAGTCCTTTATCAGTATAGGGACTGAGGTACAGTCTGCTAATCATTCACAAACTACTAGTTCCACAAAGGTCCTTATAAGGATTGGTAAGGTATAGGGTACTACAGTACATAGGGTTGAGTGAGGTACAGTCTGCTATTCCTTAAGGACTGGTAAAAGTCCACAATATATAGGGTTGAGGTGCACTACTGCTGACTGCTGCCCCTCTGCTGCAGTAGTCCGTTATCAGTATAGGGACTGAGGTACAGTCTGCTAATCATTCACAACCTACTAATTCCACAAAGGTCATTATAAGGACTGGTAAGGTATAGGGTACTTCAGTACATAGGGTTGAGTGATGTACAGTCTGCTATTACATAAGGACTGGTATAGGTCCACAATATATAGGGTTGAGGTGCACTACTGCTGACTGCTGCCCCTCTGCTGCAGTAGTCCTTTATCAGTATAGGGACTGAGGTACAGTCTGCTAATCATTCACAACCTACTATTTCTACAAAGGTCGTTATAAGGACTGGTAAGGTATAGGGTACTACAGTACATACGGTTGAGTGAGGCACAGTCTGCTAATCCTTAAGGACTGGTATAGGTCCACAATATATAGGGTTGAGGTGCACTACTGCTGACTGCTGCCCTTTACTGCAGTAGTCCTTTATGAGTATAGGGACTGAGGTACAGTCTACTAATCATTCACAACCTACTAGTTCCACAAAGGTCCTTATAAGGACTGGTAAGGTAAAGGGTACTACAGTACATAGGGTTGAGTGAGGTACAGTCTGCTTTTCCTTAAGGACTGGTATAGGTCCACAATATATAGGGTTGAGGTGCACTACTGCTGACTGCTGCCCCTCTGCTGCAGTAGTCCTTTATCAGTATAGGAACTGAGGTAGTCTGCTAATCATTCACAACCTACTTGTTCAACAAAGGTCCTTATAAGGACTGGTAAGGTATAGGGTATTACAGTACATAGGGTTGAGTGATGTACAGTCTACTATTCCTTAAGGACTGGTATAGGTCCACAATATATAGGGTTGAGGTGCACTACTGCTGACTGCTGCCCTTTACTGCAGTAGTCCTTTATGAGTATAGGGACTGAGGTACAGTCTGCTAATAATTCACAACCTACTAGTTCCACAAAGGTCCTTATAAGGACTGGTAAGGTATAGGGTACTACAGTACATAGGGTTGAGTGAGGTACAGTCTGCTATTCCTTAAGGACTGGTATAGGTCCACAATATATAAGGTTGAGGTGCACTACTGCTGACTGCTGCCATTCTGCTTACAGTAGTCCTTTATCAGTATAGGGACTGAGGTACAGTCTGCTAATCATTCACAACCTACTAGTTCCACAAAGGTCGTTATAAGGACTGGTAAGGTATAGGGTACTTCAGTACATAGGGTTGAGTGATGTACAGTCTGCTATTACATAAGGACTGGTATAGGTCCACAATATATAGGGTTGAGGTGCACTACTGCTGACTGCTGCCCCTCTGCTGCAGTAATCCTTTATCAGTATAGGGACTGAGGTACAGTCTGCTAATCATTCACAACCTACTAGTTCCACAAAGGTCGTTATAATGACTGGTAAGGTATAGGGTACTACAGTACATACGGTTGAATGAGGCACAATCTGCTATTCCTTAAGGACTGGTATAGGTCCACAATATATAGGGTTGAGGTGCACTACTGCTGACTGCTGCCCTTTACTGCAGTAGTCCTTTATGAGTATAGGGACTGAGGTACAGTCAGCTAATCATTCACAACCTACTAGTTCCACAAAGGTCCTTATAAGGACTGGTAAGGTAAAGGGTACTACAGTACATAGGGTTGAGTGAGGTACAGTCTGCTTTTCATTAAGGACTGGTATAGGTCCACAATATATAGGGTTGAGGTGCACTACTGCTGACTGCTGCCCCTCTGCTGCAGTAGTCCTTTATCAGTATAGGGACCGAGGTACAGTCTGCTAATCATTCACAACCTACTAGTTCCACAAAGGTCGTTATAATGACTGGTAAGGTATAGGGTACTACAGTACATACGGTTGAATGAGGCACAATCTGCTATTCCTTAAGGACTGGTATAGGTCCACAATATATAGGGTTGAGGTGCACTACTGCTGACTGCTGCCCTTTACTGCAGTAGTCCTTTATGAGTATAGGGACTGAGGTACAGTCAGCTAATCATTCACAACCTACTAGTTCCACAAAGGTCCTTATAAGGACTGGTAAGGTAAAGGGTACTACAGTACATAGGGTTGAGTGAGGTACAGTCTGCTTTTCATTAAGGACTGGTATAGGTCCACAATATATAGGGTTGAGGTGCACTACTGCTGACTGCTGCCCCTCTGCTGCAGTAGTCCTTTATCAGTATAGGGACCGAGGTACAGTCTGCTAATCATTCACAACCTACTAGTTCCACAAAGGTCCTTATAAGGACTAGTAAGGTATAGGGTACTACAGTCCATAGGGTTGAGTGAGGTACAGTCTGCTATTCCTTAAGGACTGGTATAGGTCCACAATATATAAGGTTGAGGTGCACTACTGCTGACTGCTGCCCTTCTGCTTACAGTAGTCCTTCATCAGTATAGGGACTGAGGTACAGTCTGCTAATCATTCACAAACTACTAGTTCCACAAAGGTCCTTATAAGGATTGGTAAGGTATAGGGTACTACAGTACATAGGGTTGAGTGAGGTACAGTCTGCTATTCCTTAAGGACTGGTAAAGGTCCACAATATATAGGGTTGAGGTGCACTACTGCTGACTGCTGCCCCTCTGCTGCAGTAGTCCTTTATCAGTATAGGGACTGAGGTACAGTCTGCTAATCATTCACAACCTACTAGTTTCACAAAGGTCGTTATAAGGACTGGTAAGGTATAGGGTACTTCAGTACATAGGGTTGAGTGATGTACAGTCTGCTGTTACATAAGGACTGGTATAGGTCCACAATATATAGGGTTGAGGTGCACTACTGCTAACTGCTGCCCCTCTGCTGCAGTAGTCCTTTATCAGTATAGGGACTGAGGTACAGTCTGCTAATCATTCACAACCTACTAGTTCCACAAAGGTCGTTATAAGGACTGGTAAGGTATAGGGTACTACAGTACATACGGTTGAGTGAGGCACAGTCTGCTATTCCTTAAGGACTGGTATAGGTCCACAATATATAGGGTTGAGGTGCACTACTGCTGACTGCTGCCCTTTACTGCAGTAGTCCTTTATGAGTATAGGGACTGAGGTACAGTCTGCTAATCATTCACAACCTACTAGTTCCACAAAGGTCCTTATAAGGACTGGTAAGGTATAGGGTACTACAGTACATAGGGTTGAGTGAGGTACAGTCTGCTATTCCTTAAGGACTGGTATAGGTCCACAATATATAAGGTTGAGGTGCACTACTGCTGACTGCTGCCCTTCTGCTTACAGTAGTCCTTTATCAGTATAGGGACTGAGATACAGTCTGCTAATCATTCACAACCTACTAGTTCCACAAAGGTCGTTATAAGGACTGGTAAGGTATAGGGTACTACAGTACATAGGGTTGAGTGAGGCACAGTCTGCTATTCCTTAAGGACTGGTATATGTCCACAATATATAGGGTTGAGGTGCACTACTGCTGACTGCTGCCCTTCTGCTGCAGTAGTCCTTTATCAGTATAGGGACCGAGGTACAGTCTGCTAATCATTCACAACCTACTAGTTCCACAAAGGTCCTTATAAGGACTGGTAAGGTATAGGGTACTACAGTACATAGGGTTGAGTGAGGTACAGTCTGCTATTCCTTAAGGACTGGTATAGGTCCACAATATATAAGGTTGAGGTGCACTACTGCTGCCCTTCTGCTTACAGTAGTCCTTTATCAGTATAGGGACCGAGGTACAGTCTGCTAATCATTCACAACCTACTAGTTCCACAAAGGTCGTTATAAGGACTGGTAAGGTATAGGGCACTACAGTACAAATGGTTGAGTGAGGCACAGTCTGCTATTCCTTAAGGACTGGTATAGGTCCACAATATATAGGGTTGAGGTGCACTACTGCTGACTGCTGCCCTTCTGCTGCAGTAGTCCTTTATCAGTATAGGGACCGAGGTACAGTCTGCTAATCATTCACAACCTACTAGTTCCACAAAGGTCCTTATAAGGACTGGTAAGGTATAGGGTACTACAGTACATATGGTTGAGTGAGGTACAGTCTGCTATTCCTTAAGGACTGGTATAGGTCCACAATATATAAGGTTGAGGTGCACTACTGCTGACTGCTGCCCTTCTGCTTACAGTAGTCCTTTATCAGTATAGGGACTGAGGTACAGTCTGCTAATCATTCACAAACTACTAGTTCCACAAAGGTCCTTATAAGGATTGGTAAGGTATAGGGTACTATAGTACATAGGGTTGAGTGAGGTACAGTCTGCTATTCCTTAAGTACTGGTAAAGGTCCACAATATATAGGGTTGAGGTGCACTACTGCTGACTGCTGCCCCTCTGCTGCAGTAGTCCTTTATCAGTATAGGGACTGAGGTACAGTCTGCTAATCATTCACAACCTACTAGTTCCACAAAGGTCGTTATAAGGACTGGTAAGGTATAGGGTACTTCAGTACATAGGGTTGAGTGATGTACAGTCTGCTATTACATAAGGACTGGTATAGGTCCACAATATATAAGGTTGAGGTGCACTACTGCTGACTGCTGCGCCTCTGCTGCAGTAGTCCTTTATCAGTATAGGGACTGAGGTACAGTCTGCTAATCATTCACAACCTACTAGTTCCACAAAGGTCGTTATAAGGACTGGTAAGGTATAGGGTACTACAGTACATACGGTTGAGTAAGGCACAGTCTGCTATTCCTTAAGGACTGGTATAGGTCCACAATATATAGGGTTGAGGTGCACTACTGCTGACTGCTGCCCTTTACTGCAGTAGTCCTTTATGAGTATAGGGACTGAGGTACAGTCTGCTAATCATTCACAACCTACTAGTTCCACAAAGGTCCTTATAAGGACTGGTAAGGTATAGGGTACTACAGTACATAGGGTTGAGTGAGGTACAGTCTGCTATTCCTTAAGGACTGGTAAAGGTCCACAATATATAGGGTTGAGGTGCACTACTGCTGACTGCTGCCCCTCTGCTGCAGTAGTCCTTTATCAGTATAGGGACTGAGGTACTGTCTGCTAATCATTCACAACCTACTAGTTCCACAAAGGTCGTTATAAGGACTGGTAAGGTATAGGGTACTACAGTACATACGGTTGAGTGAGGCACAGTCTGCTATTCCTTAAGGACTGGTATAGGTCCACAATATATAGGGTTGAGGTGCACTACTGCTGACTGCTGCCCTTTACTGCAGTAGTCCTTTATGAGTATAGGGACTGAGGTACAGTCTGCTAATCATTCACAACCTACTAGTTCTACAAAGGTCCTTATAAGGACTGGTAAGGTATAGGGTACTACAGTACATAGGGTTGAGTGAGGTACAGTCTGCTATTCCTTAAGGACTGGTATAGGTCCACAATATATAAGGTTGAGGTGCACTACTGCTGACTGCTGCCCTTCTGCTTACAGTAGTCCTTTATCAGTATAGGGACTGAGGTACAGTCTGCTAATCATTCACAAACTACTAGTTCCACAAAGGTCCTTATAAGGATTGGTAAGGTATAGGGTACTACAGTACATAGGGTTGAGTGAGGTACAGTCTGCTATTCCTTAAGGACTGGTATAGGTCCACAATATATAAGGTTGAGGTGCACTACTGCTGACTGCTGCCCTTCTGCTTACAGTAGTCCTTTATCAGTATAGGGACTGAGGTACAGTCTGCTAATCATTCACAAACTACTAGTTCCACAAAGGTCCTTATAAGGATTGGTAAGGTATAGGGTACTACAGTACATAGGGTTGAGTGAGGTACTGTCTGCTATTCCTTAAGGACTGGTAAAGGTCCACAATATATAGGGTTGAGGTGCACTACTGCTGACTGCTGCCCCTCTGCTGCAGTAGTCCTTTATCAGTATAGGGACTGAGGTACAGTCTGCTAATCATTCACAACCTACTAGTTCCACAAAGGTCGTTATAAGGACTGGTAAGGTATAGGGTACTTCAGTACATAGGGTTAAGTGATGTACAGTCTGCTATTACATAAAGACTGGTATAGGTCCACAATATATAGGGTTGAGGTGCACTACTGCTGACTGCTGCCCCTCTGCTGCAGTAGTCCTTTATCAGTATTGGGACTGAGGTACAGTCTGCTAATCATTCACAACCTACTAGTTCCACAAAAGTCGTTATAAGGAACTGGTAAGGTATAGGGTACTACAGTACATAGGGTTGAGTGAGGCACAGTCTGCTATTCCTTAAGGACTGGTATAGGTCCACAATATATAGGGTTGAGGTGCACTACTGCTGACTGCTGCCCTTTACTGCAGTAGTCCTTTATGAGTATAGGCACTGAGGTACAGTCTGCTAATCATTCACAACCTACTAGTTCCACAAAGGTCCTTATAAGGACTGGTAAGGTATAGGGTATTACAGTACATAAGGTTGAGTGATGTACAGTCTGCTATTCCTTAAGGACTGGTATAGGTCCACAATATATAGGGTTGAGATGCACTACTGCTGACTGCTGCCCTTTACTGCAGTAGTCCTTTATGAGTATAGGGACTGAGGTACAGTCTGCTAATAATTCACAACCTACTAGTTCCACAAAGGTCCTTATAAGGACTGGTAAGGTATAGGGTACTACAGTACATAGGATTGAGTGAGGTACAGTCTGCTATTCCTTAAGGACTGGTATAGGTCCACAATATATAGGGTTGAGGTGCACTACTGCTGACTGCTGCCCTTTACTGCAGTAGTCCTTTATGAGTATAGGGACTGAGGTACAGTCTGCTAATCATTCACAACCTACTAGTTCCACAAAGGTCCTTATAAGGACTGGTAAGGTATAGGGTACTACAGTACATAGGGTTGAGTGAGGTACAGTCTGCTATTCCTTAAGGACTGGTATAGGTCCACAATATATAGGGTTGAGGTGCACTACTGCTGACTGCTGCCCCTCTGCTGCAGTAGTCCTTTATCAGTATTGGGACTGAGGTACAGTCTGCTAATCATTCACAACCTACTAGTTCCACAAAGGTCGTTATAAGGACTGGTAAGGTATAGGGTACTACAGTACATAGGGTTGAGTGAGGCACAGTCTGCTATTCCTTAAGGACTTGTATAGGTCCACAATATATAGGGTTGAGGTGCACTACTGCTGACTGCTGCCCTTTACTGCAGTAGTCCTTTATGAGTATAGGGACTGAGGTACAGTCTGCTAATCATTCACAACCTACTAGTTCCACAAAGGTCCTTATAAGGACTGGTAAGGTATAGGGTACTACAGTACATAGGGTTGAGTGAGGTACAGTCTGCTATTCCTTAAGGACTGGTATAGGTCCACAATATATAAGGTTGAGGTGCACTACTGCTGACTGCTGACTGCTGCCCTTCTGCTTACAGTAGTCCTTTATCAGTATAGGGACTGAGGTACAGTCTGCTAATCATTCACAAACTACTAGTTCCACAAAGGTCCTTATAAGGACTGGTAAGGTATAGGGTACTACAGTACATAGGGTTGAGTGAGGTACAGTCTGCTATTCCTTAAGGACTGGTAAAGGTCCACAATATATAAGGTTGAGGTGCACTACTGCTGACTGCTGCCCCTCTGCTGCAGTAGTCCTTTATCAGTATAGGGACTGAGGTACAGTCTGCTAATCATTCACAACCTACTAGTTCCACAAAGGTCGTTATAAGGACTGGTAAGGTATAGGGTACTTCAGTACATAGGGTTGAGTGATGTACAGTCTGCTATTCCTTAAGGACTGGTATAGGTCCACAATATATAGGGTTGAGGTGCACTACTGCTGACTGCTGCCCTTTACTGCAGTAGTCCTTTATGAGTATAGGGACTGAGGTACAGTCTGCTAATCATTCACAACCTACTAGTTCCACAAAGGTCCTTATAAGGACTGGTAAGGTATAGGGTACTACAGTACATAGGGTTGAGTGAGGTACAGTCTGCTATTAGTTAATGACTGGTATAGGTCCACAATATATAGGGTTTTGAGGTGCACTACTGCTGACTGCTGCCCTTCTGCTGCAGTAGTCCTTTATCAGTATAGGGACCGAGGTACAGTCTGCTAATCATTCACAACCTACTAGTTCCACAAAGGTCGTTATAAGGACTGGTAAGGTATAGGGTACTACAGTACATAGGGTTGACTGAGGCACAGTCTGCTATTCCTTAATTACTGGTATAGGTCCACAATATATAGGGTTGAGGTGCACTACTGCTGACTGCTGCCCTTCTGCTACAGTAGTCCTTTATCAGTATAGGGACTGAGATACAATCTGCTAATCATTCACAACCTACTAGTTCCACAAAGGTCCTTATAAGGACTGGTAAGGTATAGGGTACTACAGTACATAGGGTTGAGTGAGGTACAGTCTGCTATTCCTTAAGGACTGGTAAAGGTGCACAATATATAGGGTTGAGGTGCACTACTGCTGACTGTTGCCCCTCTGCTGCAGTAGTCCTTTATCAGTATAGGGACTGAGGTACAGTCTGCTAATCATTCACAACCTACTAGTTCCACAAAGGTCCTTATAAGGACTGGTAAGGTATAGGGTATTACAGTACATAGGGTTGAGTGATGTACAGTCTGCTATTCCTTAAGGACTGGTATAGGTCCACAATATATAGGGTTGAGATGCACTACTGCTGACTGCTGCCCTTTACTGCAGTAGTCCTTTATGAGTATAGGGACTGAGGTACAGTCTGCTAATAATTCACAACCTACTAGTTCCACAAAGGTCCTTATAAGGACTGGTAATGTATAGGGTACTACAGTACATAGGGTTGAGTGAGGTACAGTCTGCTATTCCTTAAGGACTGGTATAGGTCCACAATATATAGGGTTGAGGTGCACTACTGCTGACTGCTGCCCTTTACTGCAGTAGTCCTTTATGAGTATAGGGACTGAGGTACAGTCTGCTAATCATTCACAACCTACTAGTTCCACAAAGGTCCTTATAAGGACTGTTAAGGTAAAGGGTTCTACAGTACATAGGGTTGAGTGAGGTACAGTCTTCTTTTCCTTAAGGACTGGTATAGGTCCACAATATATAGGGTTGAGGTGCACTACTGCTGACTGCTGCCCCTCTGCTGCAGTAGTCCTTTATCAGTATAGGGACTGAGGTACAGTCTGCTAATCATTCACAACCTACTAGTTCCACAAAGGTCCTTATAAGGACTGGTAAGGTATAGGGTATTACAGTACATAGGGTTGAGTGAGGTACAGTCTGCTATTCCTTAAGGACTGGTATAGGTCAACAATATATAGGGTTGAGATGCACTACTGCTGACTGCTGCCCTTTACTGCAGTAGTCCTTTATGAGTATAGGGACTGAGGTACAGTCTGCTAATAATTCACAACCTACTAGTTCCACAAAGGTCCTTATAAGGACTGGTAAGGTATAGGGTACTACAGTACATAGGGTTGAGTGAGGTACAGTCTGCTATTCCTTAAGGACTGGTATAGGTCCACAATATATAGGGTTGAGGTGCACTACTGCTGACTGCTGCCCCTCTGCTGCAGTAGTCCTTTATCAGTATTGGGACTGAGGTACAGTCTGCTAATCATTCACAACCTACTAGTTCCACAAAGGTCGTTATAAGGACTGGTAAGGTATAGGGTACTACAGTACATAGGGTTGAGTGAGGAACAGTCTGCTATTCCTTAAGGACTGGTATAGGTCCACAATATATAGGGTTGAGGTGCACTACTGCTGACTGCTGCCCTTTACTGCAGTAGTCCTTTATGAGTATAGGGACTGAGGTACAGTCTGCTAATCATTCACAACCTACTAGTTCCACAAAAGTCCTTATAAGGACTGGTAAGGTATAGGGTACTACAGTACATAGGGTTGAGTGAGGTACAGTCTGCTATTCCTTAAGGACTGGTATAGGTCCACAATATATAGGGTTGAGGTGCACTACTGCTGACTGCTGCCCTTTACTGCAGTAGTCCTTTATGAGTATAGGGACTGAGGTACAGTCTGCTAATCATTCACAACCTACTAGTTCCACAAAGGTCCTTATAAGGACTGGTAAGGTATAGGGTACTACAGTACATAGGGTTGAGTGA
This sequence comes from Lithobates pipiens, assembly GCF_037356315.1. Taxonomy (NCBI): domain Eukaryota; kingdom Metazoa; phylum Chordata; class Amphibia; order Anura; family Ranidae; genus Lithobates; species Lithobates pipiens. The sequence goes on from NW_027507687.1 coordinate 562,381, forward strand.
GGTACAGTCTGCTATTCATTAATGACTGGTAGAGGTCCACAATATATAGGGTTGAGGTGCACTACTGCTGACTGCTGCCCTTCTGCTGCAGTAGTCCTTTTTATCAGTATAGGGACCGAGGTACAGTCTGCTAATCATTTACAACCTACTAGTTCCACAAAGGTCCTTATAAGGACTGGTAAGGTATAGGGTACTACAGTACATAGGGTTGAGTGAGGCACAGTCTGCTATTCCTTAATTACTGGTATAGGTCCACAATATATAGGGTTGAGGTGCACTACTGCTGACTGCTGCCCTTTACTGCAGTAGTCCTTTATGAGTATAGGGACTGAGGTACAGTCTGCTAATCATTCACAACCTACTAGTTCCACAAAGGTCCTTATAAGGACTGGTAAGGTATAGGGTACTACAGTACATAGGGTTGAGTGATGTACAGTCTGCTATTCCTTAAGGACTGGTAAAGGTCCACAATATATAGGGTTGAGGTGCACGACTGCTGACTGCTGCCCCTCTGCTGCAGTAGTCCTTTATCAGTATAGGGACTGAGGTACAGTCTGCTAATCATTCACAACCTACTAGTTCCACAAAGGTCGTTATAAGGACTGGTAAGGTATGGGGTACTACAGTACATAGGGTTGACTGAGGCACAGTCTGCTATTCCTTAATTACTGGTATAGGTCCACAATATATAGGGTTGAGGTGCACTACTGCTGACTGCTGCCCTTCTGCTACAGTAGTCCTTTATCAGTATAGGGACTGAGATACAATCTGCTAATCATTCACAACCTACTAGTTCCACAAAGGTCCTTATAAGGACTGGTAAGGTATAGGGTACTACAGTACATAGGGTTGAGTGAGGTACAGTCTGCTATTCCTTAAGGACTGGTAAAGGTCCACAATATATAGGGTTGAGGTGCACTACTGCTGACTGTTGCCCCTCTGCTGCAGTAGTCCTTTATCAGTATAGGGACTGAGGTACAGTCTGCTAATCATTCACAACCTACTAGTTCCACAAAGGTCCTTATAAGGACTGGTAAGGTATAGGGTATTACAGTACATAGGGTTGAGTGATGTACAGTCTGCTATTCCTTAAGGACTGGTATAGGTCCACAATATATAGGGTTGAGATGCACTACTGCTGACTGCTGCCCTTTACTGCAGTAGTCCTTTATGAGTATAGGGACTGAGGTACAGTCTGCTAATAATTCACAACCTACTAGTTCCACAAAGGTCCTTATAAGGACTGGTAATGTATAGGGTACTACAGTACATAGGGTTGAGTGAGGTACAGTCTGCTATTCCTTAAGGACTGGTATAGGTCCACAATATATAGGGTTGAGGTGCACTACTGCTGACTGCTGCCCTTTACTGCAGTAGTCCTTTATGAGTATAGGGACTGAGGTACAGTCTGCTAATCATTCACAACCTACTAGTTCCACAAAGGTCCTTATAAGGACTGTTAAGGTAAAGGGTACTACAGTACATAGGGTTGAGTGAGGTACAGTCTTCTTTTCCTTAAGGACTGGTATAGGTCCACAATATATAGGGTTGAGGTGCACTACTGCTGACTGCTGCCCCTCTGCTGCAGTAGTCCTTTATCAGTATTGGGACTGAGGTACAGTCTGCTAATCATTCACAACCTACTAGTTCCACAAAGGTCGTTATAAGGACTGGTAAGGTATAGGGTACTACAGTACATAGGGTTGAGTGAGGAACAGTCTGCTATTCCTTAAGGACTGGTATAGGTCCACAATATATAGGGTTGAGGTGCACTACTGCTGACTGCTGCCCTTTACTGCAGTAGTCCTTTATGAGTATAGGGACTGAGGTACAGTCTGCTAATCATTCACAACCTACTAGTTCCACAAAGGTCCTTATAAGGACTGGTAAGGTATAGGGTACTACAGTACATAGGGTTGAGTGAGGTACAGTCTGCTATTCCTTAAGGACTGGTATAGGTCCACAATATATAGGGTTGAGGTGCACTACTGCTGACTGCTGCCCTTTACTGCAGTAGTACTTTATGAGTATAGGGACTGAGGTACAGTCTGCTAATCATTCACAACCTACTAGTTCCACAAAGGTCCTTATAAGGACTGGTAAGGTATAGGGTACTACAGTACATAGGGTTGAGTGAGGTACAGTCTGCTATTCATTAATGACTGGTAGAGGTCCACAATATATAGGGTTGAGGTGCACTACTGCTGACTGCTGCCCTTCTGCTGCAGTAGTCCTTTATCAGTATAGGGACCGAGGTACAGTCTGCTAATCATTTACAACCTACTAGTTCCACAAAGGTCCTTATAAGGACTGGTAAGGTATAGGGTACTACAGTACATAGGGTTGAGTGAGGCACAGTCTGCTATTCCTTAATTACTGGTATAGGTCCACAATATATAGGGTTGAGGTGCACTACTGCTGACTGCTGCCCTTTACTGCAGTAGTCCTTTATGAGTATAGGGACTGAGATACAGTCTGCTAATCATTCACAACCTACTAGTTCCACAAAGGTCCTTATAAGGACTGGTAAGGTATAGGGTACTACAGTACATAGGGTTGAGTGATGTACAGTCTGCTATTCCTTAAGGACTGGTAAAGGTCCACAATATATAGGGTTGAGGTGCACTACTGCTGACTGCTGCCCCTCTGCTGCAGTAGTCCTTTATCAGTATAGGGACTGAGGTACAGTCTGCTAATCATTCACAACCTACTAGTTCCACAAAGGTCGTTATAAGGACTGGTAAGGTATGGGGTACTACAGTACATAGGGTTGAGTGAGGCACAGTCTGCTATTCCTTAAGGACTAGTATAGGTACACAATATATAGGGTTGAGGTGCACTACTGCTGACTGCTGCCCTTTACTGCAGTAGTCCTTTATGAGTATAGGGACTGAGGTACAGTCTGCTAATCATTCACAACCTACTAGTTCCACAAAGGTCCTTATAAGGACTGGTAAGGTATAGGGTACTACAGTACATAGGGTTGAGTGATGTACAGTCTGCTATTCCTTAAGGACTGGTAAAGGTCCACAATATATAGGGTTGAGGTGCACTACTGCTGACTGCTGCCCCTCTGCTGCAGTAGTCCTTTATCAGTATAGGGACTGAGGTACAGTCTGCTAATCATTCACAACCTACTAGTTCCACAAAGGTCGTTATAAGGACTGGTAAGGTATGGGGTACTACAGTACATAGGGTTGAGTGAGGCACAGTCTGCTATTCCTTAAGGACTAGTATAGGTACACAATATATAGGGTTGAGGTGCACTACTGCTGACTGCTGACTGCTGCCCTTTACTGAAGTAGTCCTTTATGAGTATAGGGACTGAGGTACAGTCTGCTAATCATTCACAACCTACTAGTTCCACAAAGGTCCTTATAAGGACTGGTAAGGTATAGGGTACTACAGTACATAGGGTTGAGTGAGGTACAGTCTGCTATTCCTTAAGGACTGGTATAGGTCCACAATATATAGGATTGAGGTGCACAGCTGCTTACTGCTGCCCTTCTGTTGCAGTAGTCCTTTATCAGTATAGGGACTGAGGTACAGTCTGCTAATCATTCACAACCTACTAGTTCCACAAAGGTCCTTATAAGGACTGGTAAGGTATAGGGTACTACAGTACATAGGGTTGAGTGAGGTACAGTCTGCTATTCCTTAAGGACTGGTATAGGTCCACAATATATATGGTTGAGGTGCACTACTGCTGACTGCTGCCCTTCTGCTGCCGTAGTCCTTTATCAGTATAGGGACTGAGGTACAGTCTGCTAATCATTCGCAACCTACCAGTTCCACAAAGGTCCTTAAAAGGACTGGTAAGGTATAGGGTACTACAGTACATAGGGTTGAGTGAGGTACAGTCTGCTATACCTTAAGGACTGATATAGGTCCACAATATATAGGGTTGAGGTGCACTACTGCTGACTGCTGCCCTTTACTGCAGTAGTCCTTTATGAGTATAGGGACTGAGGTACAGTCTGCTAATCATTCACAACCTACTAGTTCCACAAAGGTTCTTATAAGGACTGGTAAGGTATAGGGTACTACAGTACATAGGGTTGAGTGAGGTACAGTCTGCTATTCCTTAAGGACTTGTGTAGGTCCACAATATATAGGGTTGAGGTGCACTACTGCTGACTGCTGCCCCTCTGCTGCAGTAGTCCATTATCAGTATAGGGACAGAGGTACAGTCTGCTAATCATTCACAACCTACTAGTTCCACAAAGGTCGTTATAAGGACTGGTAAGGTATAGGGTACTACAGTGCATAGGGTTGAGTGAGGCACAGTCTGCTATTCCTTAAGGACCGGTATAGGTCCGCAATATATAGGGTTGAGGTGCACTACTGCTGACTGCTGCCCTTCTGCTGCAGTAGTCCTTTATCAGTATAGGGACTGAGGTACATTCTGCTAATCATTCACAACCTACTTGTTCCACAAAGGTCCTTATTAGGATTAGTAAGATATAGGGTACTACAGTACATAGGGTTGAGTGAGGTAAAGTCTGCTATTCCTTAAGGACTGGTATAGGTCCACAATATATAGGGTTGAGGTGCAATACTGCTGACTGCTGCCCTTCTGCTGCAGTAGTCCTTTATCAGTATAGGGACTGAGATACAATCTGTTAATCATTCACAACCTTCTAGTTCCACAAAGGTCCTTATAAGGACTGGTAAGGTATAGGGTACTACAGTACAAAGGGTTGAGTGAGGTACAGTCTGCTATTCCTTAAGGACTGGTATAGGTCCACAATATATAGGGTTGAGGTGCAATACTGCTGACTGCTGCCCTATACTGCAGCATTCCTTTATCAGTATAGGGACTGAGGTATATTCTGCTAATCATTCACAACCTACTAGTTCCACAAAGGTCCTTATAAGGACTGGTAAATTATAGGGTACTACAGTACATAGGGTTGAGTGAGGTACAGTCTGCTATTCCTTAAGAACTGGTATAGGTCCACAATATATAGGGTTGAGGTGCATTACTGCTGACTGCTGCCCTATACTGCAGCAGTCCTTTATCAGTATAGGGACTGAGGTACATTCTGCTAATCATTCACAACCTACTAGTTCCACAAAGGTCCTTACAAGGACTGGTAAGGTATAGGGTACTACAGTACATAGGGTTGAGTGAGGTACAGTCTGCTATTCCTTAAGGACTGGTATAGGTCCACAATATATAGGGTTGAGGTGCGCTACTGCTGACTGCTGCCCTTTACTGCAGTAGTCCTTTATGAGTATAGGGACCGAGGTACAGTCTGCTAATAATTCACAACCTACTAGTTCCACAAAGGTCCTTATAAGGACTGGTAACGTATAGGGTACTACAGTACATATGGTTGAGTGAGGTACAGTCTGCTATTCCTTAAGGACTGGTATAGGTCCACAATATATAGGGTTGAGCTGCACTACTGTTGACTGCTGCCCTTTACTGCAGTAGTCCTTTATGTGTATAGGGACTGAGGTACAATCTGCTAATCATTCACAACCTACTAGTTCCACAAAGGTCCTTATAAGGACTGGTAAGGTAAAGGGTACTACAGTACATAGGTTTGAGTGAGGTACAGTCTGCTATTCCTTAAGGACTTGTATAGGTCCACAATATATAGGGTTGAGGTGCACTACTGCTGACTGCTGCCCTTCTGCTGCAGTAGTCCTTTATCAGTATAGGGACTGAGGTACAGTCTGCTAATAATTCACAACCTACTAGTTCCACAAAGGTCTTTATAAGGACTGGTAAGGTATAGGGTACTACAGTACATAGGGTTGATTGAGGTACAGTCTGCTATTCCTTAAGGACTGGAATAGGTCCACAATATATAGGGTTGAGGTGCACTACTGCTCACTGCTGCCCCTCTGCTGCAGTAGTCCTTTATCAGTATAGGGACTGAGCTACAGTCTGCTAATCATTCACAACCTACTAGTTCCACAAAGGTCCTTATAAGGACTGGTAAGGTATAGGGTACTACAGTACATATGGTTGAGTGAGGTACAGTCTGCTATTCCTTAAGGACTGGTATAGGTCCACAATATATATGGTTGAGGTGCACTACTGCTGACTGCTGCCCTTCTGCTGCCGTAGTCCTTTATCAGTATAGGGACTGAGGTACAGTCTGCTAATCATTCGCAACCTACCAGTTCCACAAAGGTCCTTAAAAGGACTGGTAAGGTATAGGGTACTACAGTACATAGGGTTGAGTGAGGTACAGTCTGCTATACCTTAAGGACTGATATAGGTCCACAATATATAGGGTTGAGGTGCACTACTGCTGACTGCTGCCCTTTACTGCAGTAGTCCTTTATGAGTTTAGGGACTGAGGTACAGTCTGCTAATCATTCACAACCTACTAGTTCCACAAAGGTTCTTATAAGGACTGGTAAGGTATAGGGTACTACAGTACATAGGGTTGAGTGAGGTACAGTCTGCTATTCCTTAAGGACTTGTGTAGGTCCACAATATATAGGGTTGAGGTGCACTACTGCTGACTGCTGCCCCTCTGCTGCAGTAGTCCATTATCAGTATAGGGACAGAGGTACAGTCTGCTAATCATTCACAACCTACTAGTTCCACAAAGGTCGTTATAAGGACTGGTAAGGTATAGGGTACTACAGTGCATAGGGTTGAGTGAGGCACAGTCTGCTATTCCTTAAGGACCGGTATAGGTCCGCAATATATAGGGTTGAGGTGCACTACTGCTGACTGCTGCCCTTCTGCTGCAGTAGTCCTTTATCAGTATAGGGACTGAGGTACATTCTGCTAATCATTCACAACCTACTTGTTCCACAAAGGTCCTTATTAGGATTAGTAAGATATAGGGTACTACAGTACATAGGGTTGAGTGAGGTAAAGTCTGCTATTCCTTAAGGACTGGTATAGGTCCACAATATATAGGGTTGAGGTGCAATACTGCTGACTGCTGCCCTTCTGCTGCAGTAGTCCTTTATCAGTATAGGGACTGAGATACAATCTGTTAATCATTCACAACCTTCTAGTTCCACAAAGGTCCTTATAAGGACTGGTAAGGTATAGGGTACTACAGTACAAAGGGTTGAGTGAGGTACAGTCTGCTATTCCTTAAGGACTGGTATAGGTCCACAATATATAGGGTTGAGGTGCAATACTGCTGACTGCTGCCCTATACTGCAGCAGTCCTTTATCAGTATAGGGACTGAGGTATATTCTGCTAATCATTCACAACCTACTAGTTCCACAAAGGTCCTTATAAGGACTGGTAAATTATAGGGTACTACAATACATAGGGTTGAGTGAGGTACAGTCTGCTATTCCTTAAGAACTGGTATAGGTCCACAATATATAGGGTTGAGGTGCATTACTGCTGACTGCTGCCCTATACTGCAGCAGTCCTTTATCAGTATAGGGACTGAGGTACATTCTGCTAATCATTCACAACCTACTAGTTCCACAAAGGTCCTTACAAGGACTGGTAAGGTATAGGGTACAGTACATAGGGTTGAGTGAGGTACAGTCTGCTATTCCTTAAGGACTGGTATAGGTCCACAATATATAGGGTTGAGGTGCGCTACTGCTGACTGCTGCCCTTTACTGCAGTAGTCCTTTATGAGTATAGGGACCGAGGTACAGACTGCTAATAATTCACAACCTACTAGTTCCACAAAGGTCCTTATAAGGACTGGTAACGTATAGGGTACTACAGTACATATGGTTGAGTGAGGTACAGTCTGCTATTCCTTAAGGACTTGTATAGGTCCACAATATATAGGGTTGAGGTGCACTACTGCTGACTGCTGCCCTTCTGCTGCAGTAGTCCTTTATCAGTATAGGGACTGAGGTACAGTCTGCTAATAATTCACAACCTACTAGTTCCACAAAGGTCTTTATAAGGACTGGTAAGGTATAGGGTACTACAGTACATAGGGTTGATTGAGGTACAGTCTGCTATTCCTTAAGGACTGGAATAGGTCCACAATATATAGGGTTGAGGTGCACTACTGCTCACTGCTGCCCCTCTGCTGCAGTAGTCCTTTATCAGTATAGGGACTGAGCTACAGTCTGCTAGTCATTCACAACCTACTAGTTCCACAAAGGTCCTTATAAGGACTGGTAAGGTATAGGGTACTACAGTACATAGGGTTGAGTGAAGTACAGTCTGCTATTCCTTAAGGACTGGTATAGGTCCACAATATATAGGGTTGAGGTGCACTACTGCTGACTGCTGCCCCTCTGCTGCAGTAGTCCTTTATCAGTATAGGGACTGAGGTACAGTCTGCTAATCATTCACAACCTACTAGTTCCACAAAGGTCCTTATAAGGACTGGTAAGGTATAGGGTACTACAGTACATAGGGTTGAGTGAGGTACAGTCTGCTATTCCTTAAGGACTGGTATAGGTCCACAATATATTTGGTTGAGGTGCACTACTGCTGAATGCTGCCCTTCTGCTGCAGTAGTCCTTTATCAGTATAGGGACTGAGGTACAGTCTGCTAATCATTTGCAACCTACCAGTTCCACAAAGGTCCTTAAAAGGACTGGTAAGGTATAGGGTACTACAGTACATAGGGTTGAGTGAGGTACAGTCTGCTATTCCTTAAGGACTGGTATAGGTCCACAATATATAGGGTTGAGGTGCACTACTGCTGACTGCTGCCCTTTCCTGCAGTAGTCCTTTATGAGTATAGGGACTGAGGTACAGTCTGCTAATCATTCACAACCTACTAGTTCCACAAAGGTCCTTATAAGGACTGGTAAGGTATAGGGTACTACAGTACATAAGGTTGAGTGAGGTACAGTCTGTTATTCCTTAAGGACTTGTATAGGTCCACAATATATAGGGTTGAGGTGCATTACTGCTGACTGCTGCCCCTCTGCTGCAGTAATCCTTTATCAGTATAGGGACAGAGGTACAGTCTGCTAATCATTCACAACCTACTAGTTCCACAAAGGTCGTTATAAGGACTGGAAAGGTATAGGGTACTACAGTGCATAGGGTTGAGTGAGGCACAGTCTGCTATTCCTTAAGGACCGGTATAGGTCCACAATATATAGGGTTGAGGTGCACTACTGCTGACTGCTGCCCTTCTGCTGCAGTAGTCCTATATCAGTATAGGGACTGAGGTACAGTCTGCTAATCATTCACAACCTACTAGTTCCACAAAGGTCCTTATAAGGACTGGTAAGGTATAGGGTACTACAGTACATAGGGTTGAGTGAGGTACAGTCTGCTATTCCTTAAGGATGGTATAGGTCCACAATATATAGGGTTGAGGTGCACTACTGCTGACTGCTGCCCTATACAGCAGCAGTCCTTTATCAGTATAGGGACTGAGGTATATTCTGCTAATCATTCACAACCTACTAGTTCCACAAAGGTCCTTATAAGGACTGGTAAATTATAGGGTACTACAGTACATAGGGTTGAGTGAGGTACAGTCTTCTATTCCTTAAGGACTGGTATAGGTCCACAATATATAGGGTTTAGGTGCACTACTGCTGACTGCTGCCCTTTACTGCAGTAGTCCTTTATGAGTATAGGAACTGAGGTACAGTCTGCTAATCATTCACAACCTACTAGTTCCACAAAGGTCCTTATAAGGACTGGTAAGGTATAGGGTACTACAGTACATAGGGTTGAGTGATTTACAGTCTGTTATTCCTTAAGGACTGGTATAGGTCCACAATATACAGGGTTGAGGTGCACTACTGCTGACTGCTGCCCCTCTGCGGCAGTAGTCCTTTATCAGTATAGGGACTGAGGTACAGTCTGCTAATCATTCACAACCTACCAGTTCCACAAAGGCCCTTATAAGGACTGGTAAGGTATAGAGTACTACAGTACATAGGGTTGAGTGAGGTACAGTCTGCTATTCCTTAAGGACTGGTATAGGTCCACAATATATAGGGTTGAGGTGCACTACTGCTGACTGCTGCCCCTCTGCTGCAGTAGTCCTTTATCAGGATAGGGACTGAGGTACAGTCTGCTAATCATTCACAACCTACTAGTTCAACTAAGGTCCTTATAAGGACTGGTAAGGTATAGGGTATTACAGTGCATAGGGTTGAGTGAAGTACAGTCTGCTATTCCTTAAGGACTGGTATAGGTCCACAATATATAGGGTTGAGGTGCACTACTGCTGACTGCTGCCCTTCTGCTGCAGCAGTCCTTTATCAGTATAGGGACTGAGGTACAGTCTGCTAATCATTCACAACCTACTAGTTCCACAAAGGTCCTTATAAGGACTGGTAAGGTATAGGGTACTACAGTACATAGGGTTGAGTGAGGTACAGTCTGCTATTCCTTAAGGACTGGTATAGGTCCACAATATATTTGGTTGAGGTGCACTACTGCTGACTGCTGCCCTTCTGCTGCAGTAGTCCTTTATCAGTATAGGGACTGAGGTACAGTCTGCTAATCATTTGCAACCTACCAGTTCCACAAAGGTCCTTAAAAGGACTGGTAAGGTATAGGGTACTACAGTACATAGGGTTGAGTGAGGTACAGTCTGCTATTCCTTAAGGACTGGTATAGGTCCACAATATATAGGGTTGAGGTGCACTACTGCTGACTGCTGCCCTTTACTGCAGTAGTCCTTTATGAGTATAGGGACTGAGGTACAGTCTGCTAATCACTCACAACCTACTAGTTCCACAAAGGCCCTTATAAGGACTGGTAAGGTATAGGGTACTACAGTACATAGGGTTGAGTGAGGTACAGTCTGCTATTCCTTAAGGACTGGTATAGGTCCACAATATATAGGGTTGAGGTGCACTACTGCTGACTGCTGCCCCTCTGCTGCAGTAGTGCTTTATCAGGATAGGGACTGAGGTACAGTCTGCTAATCATTCACAACCTACTAGTTCAACTAAGGTCCTTATAAGGACTGGTAAGGTATAGGGTATTACAGTGCATAGGGTTGAGTGAAGTACAGTCTGCTATTCCTTAAGGACTGGTATAGGTCCACAATATATAGGGTTGAGGTGCACTACTGCTGACTGCTGCCCTTCTGCTGCAGCAGTCCTTTATCAGTATAGGGACTGAGGTACAGTCTGCTAATCATTCACAACCTACTAGTTCCACAAAGGTCCTTATAAGGACTGGTAAGGTATAGGGTACTACAGTACATAGGGTTGAGTGAGGTACAGTCTGCTATTCCTTAAGGACTGGTATAGGTCCACAATATATTTGGTTGAGGTGCACTACTGCTGACTGCTGCCCTTCTGCTGCAGTAGTCCTTTATCAGTATAGGGACTGAGGTACAGTCTGCTAATCATTCACAACCTACTAGTTCCACAAAGGTCGTTATAAGGACTGGTAAGGTATAGGGTACTACAGTGCATAGGGTTGAGTGAGGTACAGTCTGCTATTCCTTAAGGACTGGTATAGGTCCACAATATATAGGGTTGAGGTGCACTACTGCTGACTGCTGCCCCTCTGCTGCAGTAGTCCTTTATCAGTATAGGGACTGAGGTACAGTCTGCTAATCATTCACAACCTACTAGTTCCACAAAGATCCTTAAAAAGACTGGTAAGGTATAGGGTATTACAGTACATAGGCTTGAGTGAGGTACAGTCTGCTATTCCTTAAGGACTGGTATAGGTCCACAATATATAGGGTTAAGGTGCACTACTGCTGACTGCTGCCCTATACAGCAGCAGTCCTTTATCAGTATAGGGACTGAGGTATATTCTGCTAATCATTCACAACCTACTAGTTCCACAAAGGTCCTTATAAGGACTGGTAAATTATAGGGTACTATAGTACATAGGGTTGAGTGAGGTACAGTCTGCTATTCCTTAAGGACTGGTATAGGTCCACAATATATAGGGTTGAGGTGCACTACTGCTGACTGCTGCCCTTTACTGCAATAGTCCTTTATGAGTATAGGAACTGAGGTACAGTCTGCTAATCATTCACAACCTACTAGTTCCACAAAGGTCCTTATAAGCACTGGTAAGGTATAGGGTACTACAGTACATAGGGTTGAGTGAGGTACAGTCTGTTATTCCTTAAGGACTGGTATAGGTCCACAATATATAGGGTTGAGGTGCACTACTGCTGACTGCTGCCCTTCTGCTGCAGTAGTCCTTTATCAGTATAGGGACTGAGGTACAGTCTGCTAATCATTCACAACCTACTAGTTCCACAAAGGTCCTTATAAGGACTGGTAAGGTATAGGGTACTACAATACATAGGGTTGAGTGAGGTACAGTCTGCTATTCCTTAAGGACTGGTATAGGTCCACAATATATAGGGTTGAGGTGCACTACTGCTGACTGCTGCCCCTCTGCTGCAGTAGTCCTTTATCAGTATAGGGACTGAGGTACAGTCTGCTAATCATTCACAACCTACTAGTTCCACAAAGATCCTTAAAAAGACTGGTAAGGTATAGGGTATTACAGTACATAGGCTTGAGTGAGGTACAGTCTGCTATTCCTTAAGGACTGGTATAGGTCCACAATATATAGGGTTGAGGTGCACTACTGCTGACTGCTGCCCTATACTGCAGCAGTCCTTTATCAGTATAGGGACTGAGGTACATTCTGCTAATCATTCACAACCTACTAGTTCCACAAAGGTCCTTATAAGGACTGGTAAGGTATAGGGTATTACAGTACATAGGGTTGAGTGAGGTACAGTCTGCTATTCCTTAAGAACTGGTATAGGTCCACAATATATAGGGTTGAGGTGCATTACTGCTGACTGCTGCCCTATACCGCAGCAGTCCTTTATCAGTATAGGGACTGAGGTACATTCTGCTAATCATTCACAACCTACTAGTTCCACAAAGGTCCTTACAAGGACTGGTAAGGTATAGGGTACTACAGTACATAGGGTTGAGTGAGGTACAGTCTGCTATTCCTTAAGGACTGGTATAGGTCCACAATATATAGGGTGGAGGTGCGCTACTGCTGACTGATGCCCTTTACTGCAGTAGTCCTTTATGAGTATAGGGACTGAGGTACAGTCTGCTAATAATTCACAACCTACTAGTTCCACAAAGGTCCTTATAAGGACTTGTAAGGTATAGGGTACTACAGTACATATGGTTGAGTGAGGTACAGTCTGCTATTCCTTAAGGACTGGTATAGGTCCACAATATGTAGGGTTGAGGTGCACTACTGCTGACTGCTGCCCTTTACTGCAGTAGTCCTTTATGAGTATAGGGACTGAGGTACAGTCTGCTAATCATTCACAACCTACCAGTTCCACAAAGGCCCTTATAAGGACTGGTAAGGTATAGAGTACTACAGTACATAGGGTTGAGTGAGGTACAGTCTGCTATTCCTTAAGGACTGGTATAGGTCCACAATATATAGGGTTGAGGTGCACTACTGCTGACTGCTGCCCCTCTGCTGCAGTAGTCCTTTATCAGGATAGGGACTGAGGTACAGTCTGCTAATCATTCACAACCTACTAGTTCAACTAAGGTCCTTATAAGGACTGGTAAGGTATAGGGTATTACAGTGCATAGGGTTGAGTGAAGTACAGTCTGCTATTCCTTAAGGACTGGTATAGGTCCACAATATATAGGGTTGAGGTGCACTACTGCTGACTGCTGCCCTTCTGCTGCAGCAGTCCTTTATCAGTATAGGGACTGAGGTACAGTCTGCTAATCATTCACAACCTACTAGTTCCACAAAGGTCCTTATAAGGACTGGTAAGGTATAGGGTACTACAGTACATAGGGTTGAGTGAGGTACAGTCTGCTATTCCTTAAGGACTGGTATAGGTCCACAATATATTTGGTTGAGGTGCACTACTGCTGACTGCTGCCCTTCTGCTGCAGTAGTCCTTTATCAGTATAGGGACTGAGGTACAGTCTGCTAATCATTTGCAACCTACCAGTTCCACAAAGGTCCTTAAAAGGACTGGTAAGGTATAGGGTACTACAGTACATAGGGTTGAGTGAGGTACAGTCTGCTATTCCTTAAGGACTGGTATAGGTCCACAATATATAGGGTTGAGGTGCACTACTGCTGACTGCTGCCCTTTACTGCAGTAGTCCTTTATGAGTATAGGGACTGAGGTGCAGTCTGCTAATCACTCACAACCTACTAGTTCCACAAAGGCCCTTATAAGGACTGGTAAGGTATAGGGTACTACAGTACATAGGGTTGAGTGAGGTACAGTCTGCTATTCCTTAAGGACTGGTATAGGTCCACAATATATAGGGTTGAGGTGCACTACTGCTGACTGCTGCCCCTCTGCTGCAGTAGTGCTTTATCAGGATAGGGACTGAGGTACAGTCTGCTAATCATTCACAACCTACTAGTTCAACTAAGGTCCTTATAAGGACTGGTAAGGTATAGGGTATTACAGTGCATAGGGTTGAGTGAAGTACAGTCTGCTATTCCTTAAGGACTGGTATAGGTCCACAATATATAGGGTTGAGGTGCACTACTGCTGACTGCTGCCCTTCTGCTGCAGCAGTCCTTTATCAGTATAGGGACTGAGGTACAGTCTGCTAATCATTCACAGCCTACTAGTTCCACAAAGGTCCTTATAAGGACTGGTAAGGTATAGGGTACTACAGTACATAGGGTTGAGTGAGGTACAGTCTGCTATTCCTTAAGGACTGGTATAGGTCCACAATATATTTGGTTGAGGTGCACTACTGCTGACTGCTGCCCTTCTGCTGCAGTAGTCCTTTATCAGTATAGGGACTGAGGTACAGTCTGCTAATCATTCACAACCTACTAGTTCCACAAAGGTCGTTATAAGGACTGGTAAGGTATAGGGTACTACAGTGCATAGGGTTGAGTGAGGTACAGTCTGCTATTCCTTAAGGACTGGTATAGGTCCACAATATATAGGGTTGAGGTGCACTACTGCTGACTGCTGCCCCTCTGCTGCAGTAGTCCTTTATCAGTATAGGGACTGAGGTACATTCTGCTAATCATTCACAACCTTCTAGTTCCACAAAGGTCCTTATAAGGACTGGTAAGGTATAGGGTATTACAGTACATAGGGTTGAGTGAGGTACAGTCTGCTATTCCTTAAGAACTGGTATAGGTCCACAATATATAGGGTTGAGGTGCATTACTGCTGACTGCTGCCCTATACCGCAGCAGTCCTTTATCAGTATAGGGACTGAGGTACAGTCTGCTAATAATTCACAACCTACTAGTTCCACAAAGGTCCTTATAAGGACTTGTAAGGTATAGGGTACTACAGTACATATGGTTGAGTGAGGTACAGTCTGCTATTCCTTAAGGACTGGTATAGGTCCACAATATGTAGGGTTGAGGTGCACTACTGCTGACTGCTGCCCTTTACTGCAGTAGTCCTTTATGAGTATAGGGACTGAGGTACAGTCTGCTAATCATTCACAACCTACTAGTTCCACAAAGGTCATTATAAGGACTGGTAAGGTATAGGGTACTACAGTGCATAGGGTTGAGTGAGGCACAGTCTGCTATTCCTTAAGCACCGGTATAGGTCCACAATATATAGGGTTGAGGTGCACTACTGCTGACTGCTGCCCTTCTGCTGCAGTAGTCCTTTATCAGTATAGGGACTGAGTTACAGTCTGCTAATCATTCACAACCTACTAGTTCCACAAAGGTCCTTATAAGGACTGGTAAGGTATAGGGTACTACAGTACATAGGGTTGAGTGAGGTACAGTCTGCTATTCCTTAAGGACTGGTATAGGTCCACAATATATAAGGTTGAGGTGCACTACTGCTGACTGCTGCCCTTCTGCTGCAGTAGTCCTTTATGAGTATAGGGACTGAGGTACAGTCTGCTAATCATTCACAACCTACTAGTTCCACAAAGGTCCTTATAAGGACTGGTAAGGTATAGGGTACTACAGTACATAGGGTTGAGTGAGGTACAGTCTGTTATTCCTTAAGGACTGGTATAGGTCCACAATATATAGGATTGAGGTGCACAACTGCTTACTGCTGCCCTTCTGCTGCAGTAGTCCTTTATCAGTATAGGGACTGAGGTACAGTCTGCTAATCATTCACAACCTACTAGTTCCACAAAGGTCCTTATAAGGACTGGTAAGGTATAGGGTACTACAGTACATAGGGTTGAGTGAGGTACAGTCTGCTATTCCTTAAGGACTGGTATAGGTCCACAATATATATGGTTGAGGTGCACTACTGCTGACTGCTGCCCTTCCGCTGCAGTAGTCCTTTATCAGTATAGGGACTGAGGTACAGTCTGCTAATCATTCGCAACCTACCAGTTCCACAAAGGTCCTTAAAAGGACTGGTCAGGTATAGGGTACTACAGTACATAGGGTTGAGTGAGGTACAGTCTGCTATTCCTTAAGGACTGGTATAGGTCCACAATATATAGGGTTGAGGTGCACTACTGCTGACTGCTGCCCTTTACTGCAGTAGTCCTTTATGAGTATAGGGACTGAGGTACAGTCTGCTAATCATTCACAACCTACTAGTTCCCCAAAGGTCGGTATAAGGACTGGTAAGGTATAGGGTACTACAGTGCATAGGGTTGAGTGAGGCACAGTCTGCTATTCCTTAAGGACCGGTATAGATCCGCAATATATAGGGTTGAGGTGCACTACTGCTGACTGCTGCCCTTCTGCTGCAGTAGTCCTTTATCAGTATAGGGACTGAGGTACAGTCTGCTAATCATTCACAACCTACTAGTTCCACAAAGGTCCTTATTAGGATTGGTAAGATATAGGGTACTACAGTACATAGGATTGAGTGAGGTAAAGTCTGCTATTCCTTAAGGACTGGTATAGGTCCACAATATATAGGGTTGAGGTGCAATACTGCTGACTGCTGCCCTTCTGCTGCAGTAGTCCTTTATCAGTATAGGGACTGAGATACAATCTGTTAATCATTCACAACCTACTAGTTCCACAAAGGTCCTTAAAAGGACTGGTAAGGTATACGGGTACTACAGTACATAGGGTTGAGTGAAGTACAGTCTGCTATTCCTTAAGGACTGGTATAGGTCCACAATATATAGGGTTGAGGTGCACTACTGCTGACTGTTGCCCTTCTGCTGCAGTAGTCCTTTATCAGTATAGGGACTGAGGTACAGTCTGCTAATCATTCACAACCTACCAGTTCCACAAAGGTCCTTATAAGGACTGGTAAGGTATAGGGTACTACAGTACAAAGGGTTGAGTGAGGTACAGTCTGCTATTCCTTAAGGACTGGTATAGGTCCACAATATATAGGCTTGAGGTGCAATACTGCTGACTGCTGCCCTATACTGCAGCAGTCCTTTATCAGTATAGGGACTGAGGTATATTCTGCTAATCATTCACAACCTACTAGTTCCACAAAGGTCCTTATAAGGACTGGTAAATTATAGGGTACTACAGTACATAGGGTTGAGTGAGGTACAGTCTGCTATTCCTTAAGGACTGGTATAGGTCCACAATATATAGGGTTCAGGTGCACTACTGCTGACTGCTGCCTTTCTACTGCAATAGTCCTTTATCAGTATAGGGACTGAGGTACAGTCTGCTAATCATTCACAACCTACTAGTTCAACAAAGGTCCTTATAAGGACTGGTAAGGTATAGGTTATTACAGTACATAGGGTTGAGTGAGGTACAGTCTGCTATTCCTTAAGAACTGGTATAGGTCCACAATATATAGGGTTGAGGTGCATTACTGCTGACTGCTGCCCTATACGGCAGCAGTCCTTTATCAGTATAGGGACTGAGGTACATTCTGCTAATCATTCACAACCTACTAGTTCCACAAAGGTCCTTACAAGGACTGGTAAGGTATAGGGTACTACAGTACATAGGGTTGAGTGAGGTACAGTCTGCTATTCCTTAAGGACTGGTATAGGTCCACAATATATAGGGTTGAGCTGCACTACTGCTGACTGCTGCCCTTTACTGCAGTAGTCCTTTATGTGTATAGGGACTGAGGTATATTCTGCTAATCATTCACAACCTACTAGTTCCACAAAGGTCCTTATAAGGACTGGTAAATTATAGGGTACTACAGTACATAGGGTTGAGTGAGGTACAGTCTGCTATTCCTTAAGGACTGGTATAGGTCCACAATATATAGGGTTCAGGTGCACTACTGCTGACTGCTGCCTTTCTACTGCAATAGTCCTTTATCAGTATAGGGACTGAGGTACAGTCTGCTAATCATTCACAACCTACTAGTTCAACAAAGGTCCTTATAAGGACTGGTAAGGTATAGGGTATTACAGTACATAGGGTTGAGTGAGGTACAGTCTGCTATTCCTTAAGAACTGGTATAGGTCCACAATATATAGGGTTGAGGTGCATTACTGCTGACTGCTGCCCTATACGGCAGCAGTCCTTTATCAGTATAGGGACTGAGGTACATTCTGCTAATCATTCACAACCTACTAGTTCCACAAAGGTCCTTACAAGGACTGGTAAGGTATAGGGTACTACAGTACATAGGGTTGAGTGAGGTACAGTCTGCTATTCCTTAAGGACTGGTATAGGTCCACAATATATAGGGTTGAGGTGCTCTACTGCTGACTGCTGCCCTTTACTGCAGTAGTCCTTTATGAGTATAGGGACCGAGGTACAGTCTGCTAATAATTCACAACCTACTAGTTCCATAAAGGTCCTTATAAGGACTGGTAAGGTATAGGGTACTACAGTACATATGGTTGAGTGAGGTACAGTCTGCTATTCCTTAAGGACTGGTATAGGTCCACAATATATAGGGTTGAGCTGCACTACTGCTGACTGCTGCCCTTTACTGCAGTAGTCCTTTATGTGTATAGGGACTGAGGTACAACCTTCTAATCATTCACAACCTACTAGTTCCACAAAGGTCCTTATAAGGACTGGTAAGGTATAGGGTACTACAGTACATAGGGTTGAGTGAGGTACAGTCTGTTATTCCTTAAGGACTGGTATAGGTCCACAATATATAGGGTTGAGGTGCACTACTGCTGACTGCTGCCCTGCTGCTGCAGTAGTAGGGACTGAGGTACAGTCTGCTAATCATTCACAACCTACTAGTTCCACAAAGGTCCTTATAAGGACTGGTAAGGTATAGGGTACTACAGTACATATGGTTGAGTGAGGTACAGTCTGCTATTCCTTAAGGACTGGTATAGGTCCACAATATGTAGGGTTGAGGTGCACTACTGCTGACTGCTGCCCTTTACTGCAGTAGTCCTTTATGAGTATAGGGACTGAGGTACAGTCTGCTAATCATTCACAACCTACTAGTTCCACAAAGGTCATTATAAGGACTGGTAAGGTATAGGGTACTACAGTGCATAGGGTTGAGTGAGGCACAGTCTGCTATTCCTTAAGCACCGGTATAGGTCCACAATATATAGGGTTGAGGTGCACTACTGCTGACTGCTGCCCTTCTGCTGCAGTAGTCCTTTATCAGTATAGGGACTGAGTTACAGTCTGCTAATCATTCACAACCTACTAGTTCCACAAAGGTCCTTATAAGGACTGGTAAGGTATAGGGTACTACAGTACATAGGGTTGAGTGAGGTACAGTCTGCTATTCCTTAAGGACTGGTATAGGTCCACAATATATAGGGTTGAGGTGCACTACTGCTGACTGCTGCCCTTCTGCTGCAGTAGTCCTTTATGAGTATAGGGACTGAGGTACAGTCTGCTAATCATTCACAACCTACTAGTTCCACAAAGGTCCTTATAAGGACTGGTAAGGTATAGGGTACTACAGTACATAGGGTTGAGTGAGGTACAGTCTGTTATTCCTTAAGGACTGGTATAGGTCCACAATATATAGGATTGAGGTGCACAACTGCTTACTGCTGCCCTTCTGCTGCAGTAGTCCTTTATCAGTATAGGGACTGAGGTACAGTCTGCTAATCATTCACAACCTACTAGTTCCACAAAGGTCCTTATAAGGACTGGTAAGGTATAGGGTACTACAGTACATAGGGTTGAGTGAGGTACAGTCTGCTATTCCTTAAGGACTGGTATAGGTCCACAATATATATGGTTGAGGTGCACTACTGCTGACTGCTGCCCTTCCGCTGCAGTAGTCCTTTATCAGTATAGGGACTGAGGTACAGTCTGCTAATCATTCGCAACCTACCAGTTCCACAAAGGCCCTTAAAAGGACTGGTAAGGTATAGGGTACTACAGTACATAGGGTTGAGTGAGGTACAGTCTGCTATTCCTTAAGGACTGGTATAGGTCCACAATATATAGGGTTGAGGTGCACTACTGCTGACTGCTGCCCTTTACTGCAGTAGTCCTTTATGAGTATAGGGACTGAGGTACAGTCTGCTAATCATTCACAACCTACTAGTTCCACAAAGGTCCTTATAAGGACTGGTAAGGTATAGGGTACTACAGTACATAGGGTTGAGTGAGGTACAGTCTGCTATTCCTTAAGGACTGGTATAGGTCCACAATATATAGGGTTGAGGTGCACTACTGCTGACTGCTGCCCCTCTGCTGCAGTAGTCCTTTATCAGTATAGGGACAGAGGTACAGTCTGCTAATCATTCACAACCTACTAGTTCCCCAAAGGTCGGTATAAGGACTGGTAAGGTATAGGGTACTACAGTGCATAGGGTTGAGTGAGGCACAGTCTGCTATTCCTTAAGGACCGGTATAGATCCGCAATATATAGGGTTGAGGTGCACTACTGCTGACTGCTGCCCTTCTGCTGCAGTAGTCCTTTATCAGTATAGGGACTGAGGTACAGTCTGCTAATCATTCACAACCTACTAGTTCCACAAAGGTCCTTATTAGGATTGGTAAGATATAGGGTACTACAGTACATAGGATTGAGTGAGGTAAAGTCTGCTATTCCTTAAGGACTGGTATAGGTCCACAATATATAGGGTTGAGGTGCAATACTGCTGACTGCTGCCCTTCTGCTGCAGTAGTCCTTTATCAGTATAGGGACTGAGATACAATCTGTTAATCATTCACAACCTACTAGTTCCACAAAGGTCCTTAAAAGGACTGGTAAGGTATACGGGTACTACAGTACATAGGGTTGAGTGAAGTACAGTCTGCTATTCCTTAAGGACTGGTATAGGTCCACAATATATAGGGTTGAGGTGCACTACTGCTGACTGTTGCCCTTCTGCTGCAGTAGTCCTTTATCAGTATAGGGACTGAGGTACAGTCTGCTAATCATTCACAACCTACCAGTTCCACAAAGGTCCTTATAAGGACTGGTAAGGTATAGGGTACTACAGTACAAAGGGTTGAGTGAGGTACAGTCTGCTATTCCTTAAGGACTGGTATAGGTCCACAATATATAGGCTTGAGGTGCAATACTGCTGACTGCTGCCCTATACTGCAGCAGTCCTTTATCAGTATAGGGACTGAGGTATATTCTGCTAATCATTCACAACCTACTAGTTCCACAAAGGTCCTTATAAGGACTGGTAAATTATAGGGTACTACAGTACATAGGGTTGAGTGAGGTACAGTCTGCTATTCCTTAAGGACTGGTATAGGTCCACAATATATAGGGTTCAGGTGCACTACTGCTGACTGCTGCCTTTCTACTGCAATAGTCCTTTATCAGTATAGGGACTGAGGTACAGTCTGCTAATCATTCACAACCTACTAGTTCAACAAAGGTCCTTATAAGGACTGGTAAGGTATAGGGTATTACAGTACATAGGGT
Source organism: Lithobates pipiens (assembly GCF_037356315.1). NCBI lineage: Eukaryota > Metazoa > Chordata > Amphibia > Anura > Ranidae > Lithobates > Lithobates pipiens. Next base: position 583,942 of record NW_027507687.1, read on the forward strand.
TGAGTGAGGTACAGTCTGCTATTCCTTAAGAACTGGTATAGGTCCACAATATATAGGGTTGAGGTGCATTACTGCTGACTGCTGCCCTATACTGCAGCAGTCCTTTATCAGTATAGGGACTGAGGTACATTCTGCTAATCATTCACAACCTACTAGTTCCACAAAGGTCCTTACAAGGACTGGTAAGGTATAGGGTACTACAGTACATAGGGTTGAGTGAGGTACAGTCTGCTATTCCTTAAGGACTGGTATAGGTCCACAATATATAGGGTTGAGGTGCTCTACTGCTGACTGCTGCCCTTTACTGCAGTAGTCCTTTATGAGTATAGGGACCGAGGTACAGTCTGCTAATAATTCACAACCTACTAGTTCCATAAAGGTCCTTATAAGGACTGGTAAGGTATAGGGTACTACAGTACATATGGTTGAGTGAGGTACAGTCTGCTATTCCTTAAGGACTGGTATAGGTCCACAATATATAGGGTTGAGCTGCACTACTGCTGACTGCTGCCCTTTACTGCAGTAGTCCTTTATGTGTATAGGGACTGAGGTACAACCTTCTAATCATTCACAACCTACTAGTTCCACAAAGGTCCTTATAAGGACTGGTAAGGTATAGGGTACTACAGTACATAGGGTTGAGTGAGGTACAGTCTGTTATTCCTTAAGGACTGGTATAGGTCCACAATATATAGGGTTGAGGTGCACTACTGCTGACTGCTGCCCTTCTGCTGCAGTAGTAGGGACTGAGGTACAGTCTGCTAATCATTCACAACCTACTAGTTCCACAAAGGTCCTTATAAGGACTGGTAAGGTATAGGGTACTACAGTACATAGGGTTGAGTGAGGTACAGTCTGCTATTCCTTAAGGACTGGTATAGGTCCACAATATATAGGGTTGAGGTGCACTACTGCTGACTGCTGCCCCTCTGCTGCAATAGTCCTTTATCAGTATAGGGACTGAGGTACAGTCTGCTAATCATTCACAACCTACTAGTTCAACAAAGGTCCTTATAAGGACTGGTAAGGTATAGGGTATTACAGTACATAGGGTTGAGTGAGGTACAGTCTGCTATTCCTTAAGAACTGGTATAGGTCCACAATATATAGGGTTGAGGTGCATTACTGCTGACTGCTGCCCTATACTGCAGCAGTCCTTTATCAGTATAGGGACTGAGGTACAGTCTGCTAATAATTCACAACCTACTAGTTCCACAAAGGTACTTACAGTGGTGTGAAAAAGTGTTTGCCCCTTCCTCATTTCCTGTTCCTTTGCATGTTTGTCACACTTAAGTGTTTCGGAACATCAAACCAATTTAAACAATAGTCAAGGACAACACAGGTAAACACAAAATGCAATTTGTAAATTAAGGTGTTTATTATTAAAGGTGAAAAAAATCCAAACCATCATGGCCCTGTGTGAAAAAGTGATTGCCCCCCTTGTTAAAATATACTATAACTGTGGTTGTCCACACCTGAGTTCAATTTCTCTAGCCACACCCAGGCCTGATTATTGCCACACCTGTTCACAATCAAGGCATCACTTTAATAGGAGCTGCTTGACACAGTAAGGTCCACCAGAAGATCCTTAAAAGCTACACATCATGCCGAGACCCAAAGAAATTCAGGAACAATTGAGAAAGAAAGTAATTGAGATCTATCAGTCTGGAAAGGGTTATAAAGCCATTTCCAAAGCTTTGGGAATCCAGCGAACCACAGTGAGAGCCATTATCCACAAATGGCGAAGACATGGAACAGTGGTGAACCTTCCCAGGAGTGGCCGGCCGCCCAAAATTACCCCAAGAGCGCAGCGACGACTCATCCAAGAGGTCAAAAAAGACCCCACAACAACGTCCAAGGAACTGCAGGCCTCACTTGCCTCAGTTAAGGTCAGCGTTCATGCCTCCACCATCAGGAAAAGACTGGGCAAAAATGGCCTGCATGGTAGAGTTCCAAGGAGAAAACCACTGCTGAGCAAAAAGAACATCAAAGCTCGTCTCAATTTCTCCACAAAACATCTTGATGATCCCCAAGACTTTTGGGACAACATTCTGTGGACCGATGAGACAAAAGTGGAACTCTTTGGAAGGTGTGTGTACAAGTATATCTGGCGTAGAAGGAACACTGCATTTCATAAAAAGAACATTATACCAACAGTAAAATATGGTGGTGGTAGTGTGATGGTCTGGGGCTGTTTTGCTGCTTCAGGACCTGGAAGACTTGCCATGATAAAAGGAACTATGAATTCTGCTGTCTACCAAGAGATCCTGAAGGAGAATGTCCGACCATCTGTTCGTGTACTCAAGCTGAAACGAACTTGGGTTCTGCAGCAGGACAATGATTGTAAACACACCAGCAAGTCCACCACCGAATGGCTGAAGAAAAACAAAATTAAGACTTTGGAGTGGCCTAGCCAAAGTCCTGACCTGAATCCTATTGAGATGTTGTGGTATGACCTTAAAAAGGCCGTTCATGCTCGAAAACCCTCTAATGTAACTGAATTAGGACAATTCTGCAAAGATGAGTGGGCAAAATTCCTCCAGGACGCTGTAAAAGCCTCATTGCACGTTATCGCAAACGCTTGGTTGCAGTTGTTGCTGCTAAGGGTGGCCCAACCAGTTATTAGGTTTAGGGGGCAATCACTTTTTCACACAGGGCCATGATGGTTTGGATTTTTTTTCACCTTTAATAATAAACACCTTCATTTACAAATTGCATTTTGTGTTTACTTGTGTTGTCCTTGACTATTGTTTAAATTGGTTTGATGTTCCGAAACACTTAAGTGTGACAAACATGCAAAGGAACAGGAAATGAGGAAGGGGGCAAACACTTTTTCACACCACTGTAGGTCCACAATATATAGGTTTGAGATGCACTACTGCTGACTGCTGCCCTTTACTGCAGTAGTCCTTTATGAGTATAGGGACTGAGGTACAGTCTGCTAATAATTCACAACCTACTAGTTCCACAAAGGTCCTTATAAGGACTGGTATGGTATAGGGTACTACAGTACATAGGGTTGAGTGAGGTACAGTCTGCTATTCCTTAAGGACTGGTATAGGTCCACAATATATAAGGTTGAGGTGCACTACTGCTGACTGCTGCCCTTCTGCTTACAGTAGTCCTTTATCAGTATAGGGACTGAGGTACAGTCTGCTAATCATTCACAAACTACTAGTTCCACAAAGGTCCTTATAAGGATTGGTAAGGTATAGGGTACTACAGTACATAGGGTTGAGTGAGGTACAGTCTGCTATTCCTTAAGGACTGGTAAAGGTCCACAATATATAGGTTTGAGGTGCACTACTGCTGACTGCTGCCCCTCTGCTGCAGTAGTCCTTTATCAGTATAGGGACTGGGGTACAGTCTGCTAATCATTCACAACCTACTAGTTCCACAAAGGTCGTTATAAGGACTGGTAAGGTATAGGGTACTTCAGTACATAGGGTTGAGTGATGTACAGTCTGCTATTACATAAGGACTGGTATAGGTCCACAATATATAGGGTTGAGGTGCACTACTGTTGACTGCTGCCCCTCTGCTGCAGTAGTCCTTTATCAGTATAGGGACTGAGGTACAGTCTGCTAATCATTCACAACCTACTAGTTCCTCAAAGGTCCTTATAAGGACTGGTAAGGTATAGGGTACTACAGTACATACGGTTGAGTGAGGCACAGTCTGCTATTCCTTAAGGACTGGTATAGGTCCACAATATATAAGGTTGAGGTGCACTACTGCTGACTGCTGCCCTTTACTGCAGTAGTCCTTTATGAGTATAGGGACTGAGGTACAGTCTGCTAATCATTCACAACCTACTAGTTCCACAAAGGTCCTTATAAGGACTGGTAAGGTAAAGGGTACTACAGTACATAGGGTTGAGTGAGGTACAGTCTGCTATTCCTTAAGGACTGGTATAGGTCCACAATATATAAGGTTGAGGTGCACTACTGCTGACTGCTGCCCCTCTGCTGCAGTAGTCCTTTATCAGTATAGGGACTGAGGTAGTCTGCTAATCATTCACAACCTACTAGTTCCACAAAGGTCGTTATAAGGACTGGTAAGGTATAGGGTACTACAGTACATAGGGTTGAGTGAGGCACAGTCTGCTACTCCTTAAAGGGGAGGGCCACCCTGAAAAACAAATTTTTTTTAAAAATGACAAAAAATCTAAAAAAAAAAAAAATGAAAAAAATTTTTTTTTTTTACTTACCAGAAATGCCTGTTGCTAGGCACTTTCTCCTAATCTTCCTCTTCCTCCTCCGCAGAGATCTTCTGTCTTCTGTCTTTGTCGCGGCGTCTTCTGGGTAATGAGTCGCGCTGTGTTCTGGGAACTGTGTGTTCCAGAACACAGCGCGTCCCATTCAGAAAGCGCTGCGGGACTCGCGCATGCGCAGTAGCTGCGGGACTCGCGCATGCGCAGTAGGAAACGGGCAGTGAAGCCATAAGGCTCCGCTGCCTGTTTCCCTTACAAGGGATGGCGGCGCCGGGACCCGAGAGCCGAGGGACGGGTCGGCCTCGGGCGGCCGACATCGCGGGCGCCCTGGACAGGTGAGTGTGTTTATTAAGTCAGCAGCTGCAGTGTTTGCAGCTGCTGACTTTTTTTTTTTTTTTTTTATAACCGGCCCTCCACTTTAAGGACTGGTATAGGTCCACAATATATAGGGTTGAGATGCACTACTGCTGACTGCTGCCCTTTACTGCAGTAGTCCTTTATGAGTATAGGGACTGAGGTACAGTCTGCTAATAATTCACAACCTACTAGTTCCACAAAGGTCCTTATAAGGACTGGTAAGGTATAGGGTACTACAGTACATAGGGATGAGTGAAGTACAGTCTGCTATTCCTTAAGGACTGGTATAGGTCCACAATATATAGGGTTGAGGTGCACTACTGCTGACTGCTGCTCCTCTGCTGCAGTAGTCCTTTATCAGTATAGGGACTGAGGTACAGTCTGCTAATCATTCACAAACTACTAGTTCCACAAAGGTCCTTATAAGGATTGGTAAGGTATAGGGTACTACAGTACATAGGGTTGAGTGAGGTACAGTCTGCTATTCCTTAAGGACTGGTAAAGGTCCACAATATATAGGTTTGAGGTGCACTACTGCTGACTGCTGCCCCTCTGCTGCAGTAGTCCTTTATCAGTATAGGGACTGAGGTACAGTCTGCTAATCATTCACAACCTACTAGTTCCACAAAGGTCGTTATAAGGACTGGTAAGGTATAGGGTACTTCAGTACATAGGGTTGAGTGATGTACAGTCTGCTATTACATAAGGACTGGTATAGGTCCACAATATATAGGGTTGAGGTGCACTACTGTTGACTGCTGCCCCTCTGCTGCAGTAGTCCTTTATCAGTATAGGGACTGAGGTACAGTCTGCTAATCATTCACAACCTACTAGTTCCACAAAGGTCCTTATAAGGACTGGTAAGGTATAGGGTACTACAGTACATACGGTTGAGTGAGGCACAGTCTGCTATTCCTTAAGGACTGGTATAGGTCCACAATATATAAGGTTGAGGTGCACTACTGCTGACTGCTGCCCTTTACTGCAGTAGTCCTTTATGAGTATAGGGACTGAGGTACAGTCTGCTAATCATTCACAACCTACTAGTTCCACAAAGGTCCTTATAAGGACTGGTAAGGTAAAGGGTACTACAGTACATAGGGTTGAGTGAGGTACAGTCTGCTTTTCCTTAAGGACTGGTATAGGTCCACAATATATAAGGTTGAGGTGCACTACTGCTGACTGCTGCCCCTCTGCTGCAGTAGTCCTTTATCAGTATAGGGACTGAGGTAGTCTGCTAATCATTCACAACCTACTAGTTCCACAAAGGTCGTTATAAGGACTGGTAAGGTATAGGGTACTACAGTACATAGGGTTGAGTGAGGCACAGTCTGCTACTCCTTAAAGGGGAGGGCCACCCTGAAAAACAATTTTTTTTTAAAAATGACAAAAAATCTAAAAAAAAAAAAATGAAAATTTTTTTTTTTTTTTACTTACCAGAAATGCCTGTTGCTAGGCACTTTCTCCTAATCTTCCTCTTCCTCCTCCGCAGAGATCTTCTGTCTTCTGTCTTCGTCGCGGCGTCTTCTGGGTAATGAGTCGCGCTGTGTTCTGGGAACTGTGTGTTCCAGAACACAGCGCGTCCCATTCAGAAAGCGCTGCGGGACTCGCGCATGCGCAGTAGCTGCGGAACTCGCGCATGCGCAGTAGGAAACGGGCAGTGAAGCCATAAGGCTCCGCTGCCTGTTTCCCTTACAAGGGATGGCGGCGCCGGGACCCGAGAGCCGAGGGACGGGTCGGCCTCGGGCGGCCGACATCGCGGGCGCCCTGGACAGGTGAGTGTGTTTATTAAGTCAGCAGCTGCAGTGTTTGCAGCTGCTGACTTTTTTTTTTTTTTTTTTTTATAACCGGCCCTCCACTTTAAGGACTGGTATAGGTCCACAATATATAGGGTTGAGATGCACTACTGCTGACTGCTGCCCTTTACTGCAGTAGTCCTTTATGAGTATAGGGACTGAGGTACAGTCTGCTAATAATTCACAACCTACTAGTTCCACAAAGGTCCTTATAAGGACTGGTAAGGTATAGGGTACTACAGTACATAGGGATGAGTGAAGTACAGTCTGCTATTCCTTAAGGACTGGTATAGGTCCACAATATATAGGGTTGAGGTGCACTACTGCTGACTGCTGCCCCTCTGCTGCAGTAGTCCTTTATCAGTATAGGGACTGAGGTACAGTCTGCTAATCATTCACAACCTACTAGTTCCACAAAGGTCGTTATAAGGACTGGTAAGGTAAAGGGTACTACAGTACATAGGGTTGAGTGAGGCACAGTCTGCTATTCCTTAAGGACTGGTATAGGTCCACAATATATAGGGTTGAGGTGCACTACTGCTGACTGCTGCCCTTCTGCTGCAGTAGTCCTTTATCAGTATAGGGACTGAGGTACAGTCTGCTAATCATTCACAACCTACTAGTTCCACAAAGGTCCTTATAAGGACTGGTAAGGTATAGGGTACTACAGTACATAGGGTTGAGTGAGGTACAGTCTGCTATTCCTTAAGGACTGGTATAGGTCCACAATATATAAGGTTGAGGTGCACTACTGCTGACTGCTGCCCTTCTGCTTACAGTAATCCTTTATCAGTAGAGGGACTGAGGTACAGTCTGCTAATCATTCACAAACTACTAGTTCCACAAAGGTCCTTATAAGGATTGGTAAGGTATAGGGTACTACAGTACATAGGGTTGAGTGAGGTACAGTCTGCTATTCCTTAAGGACTGGTAAAGGTCCACAATATATAGGGTTGAGGTACACTACTGCTGACTGCTGCCCCTCTGCTGCAGTAGTCCTTTATCAGTATAGGGACTGAGGTACAGTCTGCTAATCATTCACAACCTACTAGTTCCACAAAGGTCGTTATAAGGACTGGTAAGGTATAGGGTACTTCAGTACATAGGGTTGAGTGATGTACAGTCTGCTATTACATAACGACTGGTATAGGTCCACAATATATAGGGTTGAGGTGCACTACTGCTGACTGCTGCCCCTCTGCTGCAGTAGTCCTTTATCAGTATAGGGACTGAGGTACAGTCTGCTAATCATTCACAACCTACTAGTTCCACAAAGGTCGTTATAAGGACTGGTAAGGTATAGGGTACTACAGTACATACGGTTGAGTGAGGCACAGTCTGCTATTCCTTAAGGACTGGTATAGGTCCACAATATATAGGGTTGAGGTGCACTACTGCTGACTGTTGCCCTTTACTGCAGTAGTCCTTTATGAGTATAGGGACTGAGGTACAGTCTGCTAATCATTTACAACCTACTAGTTCCACAAAGGTCCTTATAAGGACTGGTAAGGTATAGGGTACTACAGTACATAGGGTTGAGTGAGGTACAGTCTGCTATTCCTTAAGGACTGGTATAGGTCCACAATATATAAGGTTGAGGTGCACTACTGCTGACTGCTGCCCTTCTGCTTACAGTAGTCCTTTATCAGTATAGGGACTGAGATACAGTCTGCTAATCATTCACAACCTACTAGTTCCACAAAGGTCCTTATTAGGACTGGTAAGGTATAGGGTACTACAGTACATAGGGTTGAGTGAGGTACAGTCTGCTATTCCTTAAGGACTGGTAAAGGTCCACAATATATAGGGTGGAGGTGCACTACTGCTGACTGCTGCCCCTCTGCTGCAGTAGTCCTTTATCAGTATAGGGACTGAGGTACAGTCTGCTAATCATTCACAACCTACTAGTTCCACAAAGGTCGTTATAAGGACTGGTAAGGTATAGGGTACTTCAGTACATAGGGTTGAGTGATGTACAGTCTGCTATTCCTAAAGGACTGGTATAGGTCCACAATATATAGGGTTGAGGTGCACTACTGCTGACTGCTGCCCTTTACTGCAGTAGTCCTTTATGAGTATAGGGACTGAGATACAGTCTGCTAATCATTCACAACCTACTAGTTCCACAAAGGTCCTTATAAGGACTGGTAAGGTATAGGGTACTACAGTACATAGGGTTGAGTGAGGTACAGTCTGCTATTCGTTAATGACTGGTATAGGTCCACAATATATAGGGTTGAGGTGCACTACTGCTGACTGCTGCCCTTCTGCTGCAGTAGTCCTTTATCAGTATAGGGACCGAGGTACAGTCTGCTAATCATCTACAACCTACTAGTTCCACAAAGGTCGTTATAAGGACTGGTAAGGTATAGGGTACTACAGTACATAGGGTTGAGTGAGGCACAGTCTGCTATTCCTTAATTACTGGTATAGGTCCACAATATATAGGGTTGAGGTGCACTACTGCTGACTGCTGCCCTTTACTGCAGTAGTCCTTTATGAGTATAGGGACTGAGGTACAGTCTGCTAATCATTCACAACCTACTAGTTCCACAAAGGTCCTTATAAGGACTGGTAAGGTATAGGGTACTACAGTACATAGGGTTGAGTGAGGTACAGTCTGCTATTCCTTAAGGACTGGTATAGGTCCACAATATATAGGGTTGAGGTGCACTACTGCTGACTGCTGCCCTTTACTGCAGTAGTCCTTTATGAGTATAGGGACTGAGGTACAGTCTGCTAATCATTCACAACCTACTAGTTCCACAAAGGTCCTTATAAGGACTGGTAAGGTATAGGGTACTACAGTACATAGGGTTGAGTGAGGCACAGTCTGCTATTCCTTAAGGACTGGTATAGGTCCACAATATATAGGGTTGAGGTGCACTACTGCTGACTGCTGCCCTTCTGCTGCCGTAGTCCTTTATCAGTATAGGGACCGAGGTACAGTCTGCTAATCATTCACAACCTACTAGTTCCACAAAGGTCGTTATAAGGACTGGTAAGGTATAGGGTACTACAGTACATAGGGTTGAGTGAGGTACAGTCTGCTATTCCTTAAGGCCTGGTATAGGTCCACAATATATAAGGTTGAGGTGCACTACTGCTGACTGCTGCCCTTCTGCTTACAGTAGTCCTTTATCAGTAGAGGGACTGAGGTACAGTCTGCTAATCATTCACAAACTACTAGTTCCACAAAGGTCCTTATAAGGATTGGTAAGGTATAGGGTACTACAGTACATAGGGTTGAGTGTGGTACAGTCTGCTATTCCTTAAGGACTGGTAAAGGTCCACAATATATAGGGTTGAGGTGCACTACTGCTGAATGCTGCCCCTCTGCTGCAGTAGTCCTTTATCAGTATAGGGACTGAGGTACAGTCTGCTAATCATTCACAACCTACTAGTTCCATAAAGGTCGTAATAAGGACTGGTAAGGTATAGGGTACTTCAGTACATAGGGTTGAGTGATGTACAGTCTGCTATTACATAAGGACTGGTATAGGTCCACAATATATAGGGTTGAGGTGCACTACTGCTGACTGCTGCCCCTCTGCTGCAGTAGTCCTTTATCAGTATAGGGACTGAGGTACAGTCTGCTAATCATTCACAACCTACTAGTTCCACAAAGGTCGTTATAAGGACTGGTAAGGTATAGGGTACTACAGTACATACGGTTGAGTGAGGCACAGTCTGCTATTCCTTAAGGACTGGTATAGGTCCACAATATATAGGGTTGAGGTGCACTACTGCTGACTGCTGCCCTTTACTGCAGTAGTCCTTTATGAGTATAGGGACTGAGGTACAGTCTGCTAATCATTCACAACCTACTAGTTCCACAAAGGTCCTTATAAGGACTGGTAAGGTATAGGGTACTACAGTACATAGGGTTGAGTGAGGTACAGTCTGCTATTCCTTAAGGACTGGTATAGGTCCACAATATATAAGGTTGAGGTGCACTACTGCTGACTGCTGCCCTTCTGCTTACAGTAGTCCTTTATCAGTATAGGGACTGAGATACAGTCTGCTAATCATTCACAACCTACTAGTTCCACAAAGGTCCTTATTAGGACTGGTAAGGTATAGGGTACTACAGTACATAGGGTTGAGTGAGGTACAGTCTGCTATTCCTTAAGGACTGGTAAAGGTCCACAATATATAGGGTGGAGGTGCACTACTGCTGACTGCTGCCCCTCTGCTGCAGTAGTTCTTTATCAGTATAGGGACTGAGGTACATTCTGCTAATCATTCACAACCTACTAGTTCCACAAAGGTCGTTATAAGGACTGGTAAGGTATAGGGTACTTCAGTACATAGGGTTGAGTGATGTACAGTCTGCTATTCCTTAAGGACTGGTATAGGTCCACAATATATAGGGTTGAGGTGCACTACTGCTGACTGCTGCCCTTTACTGCAGTAGTCCTTTATGAGTATAGGGACTGAGGTACAGTCTGCTAATCATTCACAACCTACTAGTTCCACAAAGGTCCTTATAAGGACTGGTTAGGTATAGGGTACTACAGTACATAGGGTTGAGTGAGGTACAGTCTGCTATTCGTTAATGACTGGTATAGGTCCACAATATATAGGGTTGAGGTGCACTACTGCTGACTGCTGCCCTTCTGCTGCAGTAGTCCTTTATCAGTATAGGGACCGAGGTACAGTCTGCTAATCATTTACAACCTACTAGTTCCACAAAGGTCGTTATAAGGCCTGGTAAGGTATAGGGTACTACAGTACATAGGGTTGAGTGAGGCACAGTCTGCTATTCCTTAATTACTGGTATAGGCCCACAATATATAGGGTTGAGGTGCACTACTGCTGACTGCTGCCCTTTACTGCAGTAGTCCTTTATGAGTATAGGGACTGAGGTACAGTCTGCTAATCATTCACAACCTACTAGTTCCACAAAGGTCCTTATAAGGACTGGTAAGGTATAGGGTACTACAGTACATAGGGTTGAGTGAGGTACAGTCTGCTATTCCTTAAGGACTGGTAAAGGTCCACAATATATAGGGTTGAGGTGCACTACTGCTGACTGCTGCCCTTCTGCTGCAGTAGTCCTTTATCAGTATAGGGACCGAGGTACAGTTTGCTAATCATTTACAACCTACTAGTTCCACAAAGGTCCTTATAAGGACTGGTAAGGTATAGGGTACAACAGTACATAGGGTTGAGTGAGGTACAGCCTGCTATTCCTTAAGGACTGGTATAGGTCCACAATATATAGGGTTGAGGTGCACTACTGCTGACTGCTGCCCTTTACTGCAGTAGTCCTTTATGAGTATAGGGACTGAGGTACAGTCTGCTAATCATTCACAACCTACTAGTTCCACAAAGGTCCTTATAAGGACTGGTAAGGTATAGGGTACTACAGTACATAGGGTTGAGTGAGGTACAGTCTGCTATTCCTTAAGGACTGGTATAGGTCCACAATATATAGGGTTGAGGTGCACTACTGCTGACTGCTGCCCCTCTGCTGCAGTAGTCCTTTATAAGTATTGGGACTGAGGTACAGTCTGCTAATCATTCACAACCTACTAGTTCCACAAAGGTCGTTATAAGGACTGGTAAGGTATAGGGTACTACAGTACATAGGGTTGAGTGAGGCACAGTCTGCTATTCCTTAAGGACTGGTATAGGTCCACAATATATAGGGTTGAGGTGCACTACTGCTGACTGCTGCCCTTTACTGCAGTAGTCCTTTATGAGTATAGGGACTGAGGTACAGTCTGCTAATCATTCACAACCTACTAGTTCCACAAAGGTCCTTATAAGGACTGGTAAGGTATAGGGTACTACAGTACATAGGGTTGAGTGAGGTACAGTCTGCTATTCCTTAAGGACTGGTATAGGTCCACAATATATAAGGTTGAGGTGCACTATTGCTGACTGCTGCCCTTCTGCTTACAGTAGTCCTTTATCAGTATAGGGACTGAGGTACAGTCTGCTAATCATTCACAAACTAGTAGTTCCACAAAGGTCCTTATAAGGACTGGTAAGGTATAGGGTACTACAGTACATAGGGTTGAGTGAGGTACAGTCTGCTATTCCTTAAGGACTGGTATAGGTCCACAATATATAGGGTTGAGGTGCACTACTGCTGACTGCTGCCCCTCTGCTGCAGTGGTCCTTTATCAGTATAGGGACTGAGGTACAGTCTGCTAATCATTCACAACCTACTAGTTCCACAAAGGTCCTTATAAGGACTGGTAAGGTATAGGGTACTACAGTACATAGGGTTGAGTGAGGTACAGTCTGCTATTCCTTAAGGACTGGTAAAGGTCCACAATATATAGGGTTGAGGTGCACTACTGCTGACTGCTGCCCTTCTGCTGCAGTAGTCCTTTATCAGTATAGGGGCCGAGGTACAGTCTGCTAATCATTTACAACCTACTAGTTCCACAAAGGTCCTTATAAGGACTGGTAAGGTATAGGGTACTACAGTACATAGGGTTGAGTGAGGTACAGTCTGCTATTCCTTAAGGACTGGTATAGGTCCACAATATATAGGGTTGAGGTGCACTACTGCTGACTGCTGCCCTTTACTGCAGTAGTCCTTTATGAGTATAGGGACTGAGGTACAGTCTGCTAATCATTCACAACCTACTAGTTCCACAAAGGTCCTTATAAGGACTGGTAAGGTATAGGGTACTACAGTACATAGGGTTGAGTGAGGCACAGTCTGCTATTCCTTAAGGACTGGTATAGGTCCACAATATATAGGGTTGAGGTGCACTACTGCTGACTGCTGCCCTTCTGCTGCCGTAGTCCTTTATCAGTATAGGGACCGAGGTACAGTCTGCTAATCATTCACAACCTACTAGTTCCACAAAGGTCGTTATAAGGACTGGTAAGGTATAGGGTACTACAGTACATAGGGTTGAGTGAGGTACAGTCTGCTATTCCTTAAGGACTGGTATAGGTCCACAATATATAAGGTTGAGGTGCACTACTGCTGACTGCTGCCCTTCTGCTTACAGTAGTCCTTTATCAGTAGAGGGACTGAGGTACAGTCTGCTAATCATTCACAAACTACTAGTTCCACAAAGGTCCTTATAAGGATTGGTAAGGTATAGGGTACTACAGTACATAGGGTTGAGTGTGGTACAGTCTGCTATTCCTTAAGGACTGGTAAAGGTCCACAATATATAGGGTTGAGGTGCACTACTGCTGACTGCTGCCCCTCTGCTGCAGTAGTCCTTTATCAGTATAGGGACTGAGGTACAGTCTGCTAATCATTCACAACCTACTAGTTCCATAAAGGTCGTTATAAGGACTGGTAAGGTATAGGGTACTACAGTACATAGGGTTGAGTGAGGTACAGTCTGCCATTCCTTAAGGACTGGTATAGGTCCACAATATATAAGGTTGAGGTGCACTACTGCTGACTGCTGCCCCTCTGCTGCAGTAGTCCTTTATCAGTATAGGGACTGAGGTACAGTCTGCTAATCATTCACAACCTACTAGTTCCATAAAGGTCGTTATAAGGACTGGTAAGGTATAGGGTACTTCAGTACATAGGGTTGAGTGATGTACAGTCTGCTATTACATAAGGACTGGTATAGGTCCACAATATATAGGGTTGAGGTGCACTACTGCTGACTGCTGCCCCTCTGCTGCAGTAGTCCTTTATCAGTATAGGGACTGAGGTACAGTCTGCTAATCATTCACAACCTACTAGTTCCACAAAGGTCGTTATAAGGACTGGTAAGGTATAGGGTACTACAGTACATACGGTTGAGTGAGGCACAGTCTGCTATTCCTTAAGGACTGGTATAGGTCCACAATATATAGGGTTGAGGTGCACTACTGCTGACTGCTGCCCTTTACTGCAGTAGTCCTTTATGAGTATAGGGACTGAGGTACAGTCTGCTAATCATTCACAACCTACTAGTTCCACAAAGGTCCTTATAAGGACTGGTAAGGTATAGGGTACTACAGTACATAGGGTTGAGTGAGGTACAGTCTGCTATTCCTTAAGGACTGGTATAGGTCCACAATATATAAGGTTGAGGTGCACTACTGCTGACTGCTGCCCTTCTGCTTACAGTAGTCCTTTATCAGTATAGGGACTGAGATACAGTCTGCTAATCATTCACAACCTACTAGTTCCACAAAGGTCCTTATTAGGACTGGTAAGGTATAGGGTACTACAGTACATAGGGTTGAGTGAGGTACAGTCTGCTATTCCTTAAGGACTGGTAAAGGTCCACAATATATAGGGTGGAGGTGCACTACTGCTGACTGCTGCCCCTCTGCTGCAGTAGTTCTTTATCAGTATAGGGACTGAGGTACAGTCTGCTAATCATTCACAACCTACTAGTTCCACAAAGGTCGTTATAAGGACTGGTAAGGTATAGGGTACTTCAGTACATAGGGTTGAGTGATGTACAGTCTGCTATTCCTTAAGGACTGGTATAGGTCCACAATATATAGGGTTGAGGTGCACTACTGCTGACTGCTGCCCTTTACTGCAGTAGTCCTTTATGAGTATAGGGACTGAGGTACAGTCTGCTAATCATTCACAACCTACTAGTTCCACAAAGGTCCTTATAAGGACTGGTTAGGTATAGGGTACTACAGTACATAGGGTTGAGTGAGGTACAGTCTGCTATTCGTTAATGACTGGTATAGGTCCACAATATATAGGGTTGAGGTGCACTACTGCTGACTGCTGCCCTTCTGCTGCAGTAGTCCTTTATCAGTATAAGGACCGAGGTACAGTCTGCTAATTATTTACAACCTACTAGTTCCACAAAGGTCGTTATAAGGACTGGTAAGGTATAGGGTACTACAGTACATAGGGTTGAGTGAGGCACAGTCTGCTATTCCTTAATTACTGGTATAGGCCCACAATATATAGGGTTGAGGTGCACTACTGCTGACTGCTGCCCTTTACTGCAGTAGTCCTTTATGAGTATAGGGACTGAGGTACAGTCTGCTAATCATTCACAACCTACTAGTTCCACAAAGGTCCTTATAAGGACTGGTAAGGTATAGGGTACTACAGTACATAGGGTTGAGTGAGGTACAGTCTGCTATTCCTTAAGGACTGGTAAAGGTCCACAATATATAGGGTTGAGGTGCACTACTGCTGACTGCTGCCCTTCTGCTGCAGTAGTCCTTTATCAGTATAGGGACCGAGGTACAGTTTGCTAATCATTTACAACCTACTAGTTCCACAAAGGTCCTTATAAGGACTGGTAAGGTATAGGGTACTACAGTACATAGGGTTGAGTGAGGTACAGCCTGCTATTCCTTAAGGACTGGTATAGGTCCACAATATATAGGGATGAGGTGCACTACTGCTGACTGCTGCCCTTTACTGCAGTAGTCCTTTATGAGTATAGGGACTGAGGTACAGCTTGCTAATCATTCACAACCTACTAGTTCCACAAAGGTCCTTATAAGGACTGGTAAGGTATAGGGTACTACAGTACATAGGGTTGAGTGAGGTACAGTCTGCTATTCCTTAAGGACTGGTATAGGTCCACAATATATAGGGTTGAGGTGCACTACTGCTGACTGCTGCCCCTCTGCTGCAGTAGTCCTTTATAAGTATTGGGACTGAGGTACAGTCTGCTAATCATTCACAACCTACTAGTTCCACAAAGGTCGTTATAAGGACTGGTAAGGTATAGGGTACTACAGTACATAGGGTTGAGTGAGGCACAGTCTGCTATTCCTTAAGGA